>NC_138054.1:58477237-59100016 GCF_964194185.1 Rhinolophus hipposideros
ACAAAAGCATTCATCACCTTGGGTGAAGGATACAATGGAATCTATTCATTTTACAAACTGAGAAAGGGAATTATTTGTGTTTCCTTTCCTACAGGTTATGCCTGTGAAAACTAAATGTTAATTTGGAAGGTTTCTTTTTATAGCAATGTTACAGAAAACAAATGATGAAGAAATAAAGAATTAGTGTGTCACCATTTTACAACCCCTTATGGATCCAGGCACAGATCATCATCAGTAGCAAAAAGACAGTCAGACTTTGGTTCATCCTGGGGGAAGGATACACCACTACCTATGAAGCAGTGCTACTCCACTTCAAAGGGGTTAAAACCCCCAAATCCAGTTAGCCTCTAGATCTAAGAACTGGTTTAAAGGAATACAAGGGACAAATGAACATGTTAACTCACATAACAGGGACACAATAAAAAAAATAGATTGTGAAAATCTGTACAGACTAACCTGATATATACTGTTTCCCCGAAAATAAGACCTAGCTGGACCATCAGCTCTAATGCCTCTTTTGGAGCAAAAGTTAATATAAGAAGACCTGGTCTTAGTTTACTATAAGACCGGGTATAATATAATTAACATAATATATTAATTTTTGCTCCTAAAGACACATTGGAGCTGATGGTCCGGCTAGGTCTTATTTTCAGGGAAACGGTAATACATAAAAATTGCAAGAGAAAAAACAATGAAGGAAACTTGAGAGACTACAAGATACTTAAGGAACATAAAAACCAATTACAATTTATGGACATTTTCTGAATACTAACTGAAACTTAAAAATACAGGACAGTTTGGGAAATGTGAATACTGAATTTTTTAGAATTTTATTAGGGAATATTGGGGAACAGTGTGCTTCTCCAGGGCCCATCAACTCCAATTCGTTGTCCTTGAATCTCCAAGTTCAGTCACCATTTTCAATCTTTAGTTGCAGGGGGCGCAGCCCATCATCCCATGTGGGAATTGAACCGGCAACCTTGTTGAGAGCTCGTGCTCTAATCAACTGAGCCATCTGGCTGCCCCAATACGGAATAGTTTTTGATGATATTAAGGAATTCTTGTTGATTTGGGGGACGGGGATTGATGATGGTATCATGGTTAAAAAGGGAGCCCTTGTCTTCTGAAATACTGTGGATGAAATAGATGATGACTATGATCTGCTTCAAGATAACTGGTGGGGGCAATTGGGTAGAGATGTAGAGGAAGCACAATGGTTGATTTGGTCACTATTAAAGCTAAGTTAATGGGTAAATTGAGGCACATTCTCTCCACTTTGAATGCAGTTAAAATTTTCCATTAAAAAAAATGCCTCTTTTGGTTCACTCACCACAGAAGAGCACTTGAGCTTTTGCATGGCTTTGAATTAATGATTGTGCTGCTTTCTGTGCTTACTTTAAAGGAAGCCTCATGGCTCCAAACTACACTTCCATTTGTACTATCTCAGTATCCAGAACATTTATTGTATTTCCATCTAGCCTTTTTCCATACATATATTGTTACTTTAATGACAAATGTTTTAGGTCCTTTTTTAACTTACCGTAAGCATTTCCACATTATCATATACTTTTCCTAATAGTTTTAATGCCTGCCTAATAGTTTACCAGACTGCTCCCTTACAGCTTGATTATTTTCAACTTTTCAGCATCATAACTAATAGTGAAAGAACATGACCATGCAGCAGGCACTGTTTTTTTCCCAGTCAGACTTGGTCCTTAGGATAGCTTCAATTATAAACAGTATTATTTTTGTCCCAGGTATTTATTTTAATAGCTACTATTTTATTACGCAATTATAATGTCCCAATATATACTAAGGGCTTTTTGTGTATCATCTCATTTAATGCTCAGAAGTCCTAAGAGAAAGGTATTATCCTTGCTTTAAAAAAGAAAACTGGAATTAGGTAATATGTACAAGATACCACTATATATACCGGGGGTACCAAAAAATGTATACAAGTGGACACCCTGGTCAGCGTTGCTCGAGCAGTACTTTGCCGTAATCAGAAGTGTCTAGATGCTGACAGTAACCACTTTGAGCACCTCTTGCAATTGCAGAAGTCAAACGTGATTTATATTCATCTTTGTTATAGGTATATATTGAGTATAACAATTTTAATAGTTTTCCTTTCTTGAAATGTGTATACATTTTTTGGCACCCTCTGTACAGAACTGAGATATGAGTCAAGGCCTATTTAACTCTAAAGCCCATATTTTTATTGACTATATACTGTATTTTTTTTGGTTACAGAAAGTTTAAAATTGAAAACAAAGAAGGACCATTCCCATCTCCGGTAACTGTCCCTCCAACCCCTAAGCCCTCTGGTACCTGACCTTCTCATCCTCCTCTTCCTCCTCTTCACTAGACTCCACGTCATCCATGTCTTCTTCCAGAGCGCTGACCCGAGGCTCCAGCTGCTCAGCTTCCTCTAGCACATACCGTTTCTATAAAGAACACAATGACATGAGCTCCTCTATGTCCTGAAGCCCCAACAGTGGGCTTCTGGGATTAACAGAAAAACTATGGAGCAACAGCCGAGGCAATTTCATTTCAAAGACATCTAGACAGTTCAAGATTTTCCTAAGGAAAATACCTGGAATAATCTATAGACTCCTTTAAGTTCCCCTGTAAACAGATAAATACAAAGCTGAAGGGAACATCTTTATTTTCTGTTGGCTCTATTCCCTGTGATTTATATTCTAAGGTCAATGGGATATCAATCAGTATAGGTGTAGCCTTGAATAAAAAATGTGGGCTTCATTTACAAAGGCCTTAAGTTCACAGCTGACACTGTTGGCTGGTAGTTCCTCCAAGAGAGGCTCAGACCAGAATCTACCAAGAGACCCATTGAGGCTCTGCCCAGTTTAGGAGCTGAAGAGTGCCTTGGGTCCTGCTTTAGAGTAGCACCACTTCTGTGCTCGCTTCGGCAGCACATATACTAAAATAGAGTAGCACCACTTCTCTACTGGTCCCAAGATTTAGGGAGCTGTCTAAAGTCATGCATTTTTAACAAGGCCCAGGAAATAATTCCTCTCTTGGTTCCATTTTGTTGTAAGATGTGGCTTATTAGTGCTTTACAAGTGATTAAGAAGCTGAAAGGCAAAGGTGAGTTCAAAACTGTCAAATGGACTGGCTGTGTTATAAGATCCCTTACCATTTTCTTATGCCAAGGACATAAAAGAATGTGGGATAGCCCAAGAATAAACAGTAATACTAGTATGCTACTTAGCTCTTACTCATTCCTAACAAAATTCTGTAAAAGTTGAAAGAAATGAGACAAAGATGCCACTCAGTGAAGTCAATCCTCAGAAAAAAGGGCTCCTTGAAAAAGGGCTTTCCTATCACAGGATGACAGTTTGGTATCAGGACTGCAGCCGAATGGCATCCAGAATCCCTAATGTTCGCCATACTCAAAAGTGACTAAAGTCAATACAGTAATTCATAGTATTTGTGTTTGATGAAATTAGAATTAATTCAATGGCATTTCCTTGCCAATGTCAGGGCACACGAAAAGTTAAACTGATAACCTATGGGTTGCTTAATACAGAATCAGAGCAGAAAGTAGTCTTCAGGGTCACTTCATGTAGGACATGTAGAGGGCCACACCAGAACACACCTCTCGGTGATATAATCAGAATTCAATTTCTCTCTTCTCAGTGAGGAGTGTTTTTAGTCTTCTAGACTCCATGCAGACCCCCTCATTTACATTGGTGGCTTGCTTACAGCTGACTAAAGTTTGGAATCCTTATACACAACGTGACTGCACTTCAAAGTATTCTATTTCTTACAGTATTTCTAAAATAAATGATAGCAACTAAAGATAATATTTATAATAGCAGCTAATGTAACCCACAATCAATTAGTGTGAGAATTGGACTCTGAAAGCAAGATTTGAAATCTCATTCTCTTTACTACAGTAGCCAAAATGGAACAGGAGAGATATACCACACTCATTTTCAGGATTTTTATTTTATAGAATTTCCTGTAACTAGGTCACTGTAGAGGGAGGAAGAGTTGGTTCATTGCATTTAAGTGTGAGTATTCATCTACCAACTGCTTTCATCCAGCTGATTTCCTGCATTGAGCAAATTTCTCTCACTTATCAAGTATCTGCAATCCATTCTATTCCCTACTTTGAAGTTTTTCATATCTCTTGGAGCTGTTTTTTATTGAGGTGAAATTCATGTAACATTGAATTAACTATTTTTAAAATGTATGATTCAGTGGTTTTTAGTATATTCATGCTATACAACCATCACCTCTCACACCACCCATACACACACACACACACACACACACATATACACACACAGAGTTTTATTTCTGGTTCTTTTTATTTTGTTCCATTGATCCCTTTGTATGTCCTCATGCCAGTACAACACTGTCTTGGTTACCATACGAAGTCTTGGAATCATGTGTGTTTGTCCTACTTTGTTCTTTTTCAAAGTTGTTTTGGCTATACTAGGTCTTTTGCATATTCATATAAATTTTAGGATCAGCTTATCAAGTTCTACCAAAGCCTACTGGGATTTTGATTGGAATTGAATCTATAGATTAATTTGGGAGAATTGACAACAAAACAATTGTAAATCATGGTATACGATATACCATAGGTATATTTCTCCCTTTATTTAAATCTTCTTTAATTTCTCTCAGTAAGCTGATGTTTTGTAGTTTTAAGTGTAAGCTTTGCATATCTTTTGATAAAATTATCCTTAATTATTTCATATTTTTGTAAGTACCTCTTAAATAACAATTTTAATTCTAATTGTTCATTGCTAGTGTACAGAAATATAACTGATTTTTATAGACTGACTTTGTATCCCACAATTCTGTATAAACAGATAAACTGGTAAAGAGAATGTATTGTATTAATTCCAAAATGCAAACTAATCTATCAGGACAGACAGCATAGCAGTGGTTGCTTAGGGGTGAGGGAGAGAAGTGGAAAGGGATTACATAAAAGGAGGAAACTTTCTGGGGTGATGGATTGTGATGATAGTTTCAAGGGTGTAGACATATGTCAAAACTTACCAAACTGTACACTTTAAATATATGTAGTTTATTCTATGTCAATTATACCTTAATAAAGCCATTTAAAGAAAAAAAGCCTTTGTTCAAATGAAATCTCACTTTCAAGCCCACTTAGAGAAAAAGGAGATGCCCTGTGGGGGTATCTCCTCTTATTCCTCTCAGTAGCCTTATAATACGCCCACAGGACAGTTTAAAGACTACTGAGGTAGTCTAATTTCCCCATTTTATAGATGGGAAAATAAGACCAGGTCCCACAGCTAGTAAACTGTAATAACCCAGAAACTTAGGTGTCCTAATGCCCTGTTCAGTCATCTCTCCACTTTCTTTTTAGAAATTTCCACTTTTCTCTCCACGTTCCCTTATCCCTGTAGGCTACCTATTATATCTGTTTTGCCTTTATATTTTCAACAATAGTTTTAAAATCATACTCTAAAACTTGTTCGTGAAAGGTGCTTCATGGAAATCATTTATCTCTAGGAAAGGGAGGCAGGATGAGTACAGTGGTATTTTAGGGGTTAAGGTCTCAGTCTCCCACTCCTGACCCTCCTTTTATCAGTTTTATATCCTGGATTTTTATATGAAGATCAATATGCAAAAAGCTGCCCGCGAAGTTTAAAAGCCTACCCTAGCTATAATCTCCTTGATATAACATTTTAAAGAAGTTTTCTTGTTATTTAATTATTCACTTTTAAAGCTCTACCCTTCAAATTATCTGCTTTCCTCTCCCAATCCTTTTTCATAGATATGAAGACTCCTTATTAAGAAGATCCCTGGAATCCATCAGTTTCAATGGTTTATTGTGCATGTGTGTTTGTCTGTCTGCCTGTTTTAGAGGGGAGAAGGGGACCCAGTTATAAAACCTTTATCTCTTACCTGTAGCCGAGGCAGAATGATATCACATACTCGCTCACTGTGCAGTAGTTCATCAATGAACTCATCTACATGCATCAGTTCAAACTCTGAAAGAAAAATCATAAGCTCAAGCAACTTGGAAATACATTCAGATAGCCAAAATGTAAAAGAATTGTAAGACGCTATGTGTAAAACAGCTAACAAAGTACTTAGTAAAAAAAGTGTGAATTCTCTGCAACGTCCCTTTCCTGTACATTCACTAGTAGAGCTATTGCAGTGTGGCAATCACACAGAAGGGACTTCTGTCAAACCTGGGCTCAAAGTATAACCCCTCATAGCCTGTCATCACCACCTATCTTCATTCATTCAACTCACCTTTAGAGACCATCTATGTGCCAGGCCTCTTTTAGGAGCTGGGCATAAAGAGGTAAATGAAGCTGTCCCAATTAGCAGGAGAAACAAACACAAAGTAAGAATAAAAGGTAGTGAATTATATAGGGGTGATGTTCTTGAATAGATTATAGAACTAAAGTAGTTTCTCATGTGAACACACCATGTTTCTGAAGTAGAAATGAATCTTATATGGTAAATGGAGCAATTTCAGAATTTCTACAGTAAACATTACCTTAGTTCAGTAGTTCTCAACCAGGGGTGTTTTGCCCCTGAACTTGGTGAGGTGGGGGGTGTGCTACTGGCATCTGGTGAGGGGAGGCCAGGAATGCTGTTAAATATCCTACAATGCACCGGACAGCTCCCTACAACAAAGAATTATCTAGCCAAAATTGTCAATAGGTTGAGAAACACTTTCTTAACATAATATGATCATAAATCTGTAATTCCATGGTGGTCATGAATGTCCATCTGTTCGCCATGTTACTTAGAGTACACAGCAGAGTACCTGGCAGATGTTGGAATGAATAAGTCAACAAAAGTGTAAAGTATAATACCAATTTCTTAACTTTCAAATTGCTTAATGATACATGTAGAGGGAAAATGTTACTTTTGGGACACTGAGTGAGAAAAGGTTTTCATTGCATAATCCCAAATCCCACTTTACCACTAAAAGTGTCTCTTTGAAAAGGTCTCGAGCTGCCCCTCTTGGATTATTTTTCAGTGGGACTCCTACATAAGTATGAGTAAGTACACTTAGTCTGTCTACTGCAGTGTGAAGTGGAGAGGACAGTAGAAAGAACTCTGAAGATGTAACATATGAAAAACTAACTTTGGGAGACTTGGAGAAGGCTTTTATGGAGATGGTCATTCCGGAGCTAGACCTTATGGGATGGAGCACATGATACAAGGCAAGGATTAACATACGATGCAGTTGGAAAGGTGAGCAGACAGCTTAGGCTGGGGAAGGTCCTAGGAAGCTAGTAGTCTAATGGAATACTCCCCACAGGGAGATGAAGGGGAGCACTCACAATGCATGTGACAATGTGAGGGGAGAGACACTGGTGAAATAGAAACTGGCTCAGGAATGAAGATCCAGTCACATGGCACCATACTCACCCCCATTGCGGTTCTGGCTCTTGATTTTTCTATAGTCATTGTACAGAGGCTCCAAGTACTTGTAGCAATCAATTGCAGTGCCTGTCAGCCTCATGTAAAGTGCTCCCAACATGCGGACATACCTGACCAAAAAAATCAAAGTGAAACAGATCCTAAAAAGTTCTAAAAGATTCTAAAAGTTCATCCTAAAAAGTTCCTGAGTTTTACAACTGGATTTTCTCATCATAGTAGTGGATAAACAAGTTTTGACAGATGAAAAAGCTACAATTTTAGAGGCAGCATGGGACAGTAGAAAGAGCTAAAGTATGGAGACCTGGGTTCAAGTTCCCATTCTATCACTTACTGGTTGTAGGAACTTGGGACATGTTCAACTTTCAGTCTATTATATCATCTATAAAACTAAGATAGAACCTACTTACTCCACAGGATTATTTTAAGAATTAAATGAGATACTGAATTTAACGGAAAGTATAAGATATATTTACTAACAATATGAGAATTAATACACATAGAAATGACTATATAAATTGTCGCTAGGTGGCAGAATGCTGCTTCTGGGGGGAAAAAAAGTCAAAGTCACCTGGGTTCAAATGCTGATTCCATTATTTACTAACTTTGTAACACTGGGCAAGTTGCTTGCTTTCTCAATCCTTGTAAAATAGAGATGGTAGCATCTAATTTGCTGGCTTGGAGTATTAAGTAAGAATGTGTGTAAAGTGCTAAGCATAGCATATAGCACATAGTAAATGCTTACTAAAAGTTAGCCATTTTCTAGCTGTTAAGAGTTTTGTAAGATTACGGACTCTGAATCCATTTTTGCCACTTACTAGCTGTTTGACCTTGGGGAAATTACTTAATTTCTTTATGTCTAATTTTCCTCCCCATATTACAATGGGGATAATTTTACAGCATTATTGTGAAGGTTAAATAAATTATTATATGTCAATCCCTTAGAATAGAGGATGAGACATACTGTGTTTCCCCGAAAATAAGACCTAGCCGGACAGTCAGCTCTAATGAGTCTTTTAGAACAAAAATTAATATAAGACCGGTCTTGTTTTACTATAAGACCGGGTCTTATATAATATTATACAAGACCCGGTCTTATATAATATACATACAATTTATATATATGTTATAATTAATATAATATATAATAATATAATATATAATATATAATATATAATTAATATAATATATAATAATTTTTGTCCTAAAAGACACACTAGAGCTAACTGTCCAGCTAGGTCTTATTTTCGGAGAAACGCGGTAGTAAACTTATACTTGTCTGTTTGCTCCTTGAGAATGGATAGTTAAAATAAAAGCAGCTCAAAAAAAATAATAAAAAAAAAATAATAAAAAATAAAAATAAGAGCAGCTCACAATTTTGGTGTGTTTACTATGCAACATACACTGTGTTGTGAGATTTATAGCACTATTCTTTTTAACCTTTACATCATTCCTAACTTGATATTACTGTCTCTATTTTACAGCAATAAGAAAATAAAGCTTAGAAAATCAAGTAACTTCTCTAAGGTCATAGTAAGTAATAGAGTATGGACATGAACCTATATCTAACACCAAAAATTTCCCTCCTACCTACCACTATGTTGTTTTCTTCACCCTTGAGCATCCTGTGACTGTGAAATATTTTTTGTGGGGGAAAAGTTACCAAGACTGAGAAAGTAAAGAAGATCAATACAATCAAAATAGACAAAATATAAATTCAAGAGTTCAACAGCAAAATCCTAGAGTGGAACTCTCTATGGAAATGAGATTCAACGTTATCACTCCTCTTAGCCAAAGCTGAATTCAGGACTAGTGAAATTGAAGCTTTTGTATTAGCTAGTTGACATTTCACTCACTTGAAGTCTTCATTTTTTATAAACTCAACAATAATATCCTTCTCCGGTTGAATCTGAAGCATCTTCAAGGTCAAACACAGAAAGGGAGTTGGTTTTATGTTGCCACCATAGACGCCTCCCACAAACCTTAATTCCATGGCTTTATCGACTACAAGTTCAGCTAAAAAAGACAAACAAAAAAAAAACAAACAGAGTGGCATCTCAGATATATTAGGGCTAAGATTTCCCCAGGTTGAAGTGGAGAGAAGTTAGTTCAAGGTTAGGTGCTGTGAATACTCATCAACAGTTTACTATTAGGAGAACAAGTGTGTATTAATAATAATAATAATAAATGCGGATGATCATTGATGGAGTATTCTGAGTACATGCCATGCACCCTGCTAAACATTTCATATTACCTCATTTAATCTTCACAATAAGCCATGAAGTAATTTACAGCACTGTCCCCGTTTTCAGCTACGGATAATGAGGGCTAAGAAAGGTTAAGTGACTTGCTCAAGGTCCACAACCAAAGAGTAGCAAGTCCTGGATTTAAATCTAAGCAGTCTAACTTCAGAGTCCACACTGTCACCATCATGTAGGGAAAAAACTGCCAAATTAGGAATTAGAAGTGTCAACATAAGAACGTCCAAAGCTGTAGAGAATTTTTGTTTAAGAGTTTGAGCCAAACTGATATGCTGGGAAGCAAAAAAATCTCAACTGCTCTGGAGAATGAGTTTCACATTTCTTTTTATACATTTGGAACTAAGGAAGTGTGGGAGAAAGCAAGGTGGGGGAATCTCTACGACTGGATTACAGGAGAGTTAAGATTATGTGCTCCCAAAAAGAGACATTTCAAAGCTGTGTTAACCTAGATACCAACCATAGACAGGGCTTGCTTCAGGCAAAGATAAACCTTTTACTAAAGAAGTTATAATCCTGGGGCATGACTACACACAATGAACTGCCCAGTTAGGGCTGTATGATCAGAGCATCCTGTGGAGTTACTAACATGTCAAATCCACTGCAAATCTCCTTTTTCAGTTCAAAAAAAGAAAACAGTAACAACTCAATAGCTACATAACCTTAAGCAAACCTCATCTACAGAATGGGGATAATAACCTTTCAATGTTGTCAAAATCAACGCTAGCCGTGTGAAATGAACTAGGGCAAGTCATTTCACCTATTTTTGGGCCTGTCAGTTCAAATTTAAATAATAAAGGTACAAAGTTTAAGAGCTATAGTGAGAATCAAATAAGACAATTCAAATAAATGCTAATACCTACATGACAAACAGCAAATAATAAATGTTAGCTACCATTAATGGGAAATCTTTTTATATACTAGTCTTCAAATTAGGATAAATTCTGTATTAATTAATTCAACATTACAGTTGACAGCTTATAGCTGGGTGTTAAGTACTAGAGATACAGATAGAGGGATAAAGAAGAGGGACACAATTACTACTCTTACAGAATTTAGTCTGGCAAGGCAGAAAGCATCGGAAAAATAACTGAAAGTGTGATGAGTTGAAAGAAGACACAGAACGCAATGAAAATATACCACAAGAGAATACAATCTAGTGTTGGAGGCAAAAGTCCTGAGTTCAGTTTTGGACATACTGAGTTGGCACGTCTTGGAATTAGATCTCAGGGAAAGATCTGTGTTGGAGAGATGAATTTGAAGGCATCTACATGTACAGGATGTAGCTGTTATGGAGATCATCCAAGGAAAGAGCTACGGAACGAGAAACTGCTTCATCTATGGAATCCCAGCTCGTGGTGGTGGCAGCAACAGTAACAGTACATACCATATTTAACACTGGTAATAAAAACTAGCACCACCATTACCATTGACCACTGACTACTTTTTATCAATATATACCTGTAACCATACCAAACACTTTTTATACATTATTGCATTTAATTATTCGAACCGCCCTTTGAGGGAGCGGGGGTAGGTATTACACTCGTTTCACAGTCAAGGAAGCCACGGCTCACTGGAGTAACAGAGCCACTAAAAAGAGGAGCCAGAATTCCAACAAGGATGAAAAGACTACCTGGCAGGCTTCTCTGAAGAACTGATATTATCTTAGGACCCGAACATGCAAATACTGCAGATGGTCCAAATTTAGGGATAGTAAGATCATGGATTTGGTTCTGGTCATGTTGACTTTCGTTTAATGCCTTCCCGGGTTTCCAAACTTAACACTGTAACCCACCAAGTTATCATTAAACATGGAATGATTCAAAGAACACAACCGAGACACCTTTCGGAATAAGGCCCTATTATCTGTGTACCCAAAGCCCAACACAAGTCTAGGCATATAGTAGGCGCTCAGGAATCTGGATGACAAATTCCCGTCCAGTCTCACCCTCAGGGGGTCAGTCCTATCGGCGCCCAATCAGGAGAACTGGGCCACAAAGCGGCCGGCGGGGAGTCAGTGCGCTTCCACTCACCGGTCAGCCCAAAGCACTCCTCTTTCCAGTACTTGGACTCATAGATTCGCGTCCGAATGATCTTCTCCACCAGATATTGAGGGTTGGTGCCGTGGATGCTATGCGCATCCTTTACTGTGCGGTTCGCCATTTTAGAACGCCTCCAGTTCTATTTCCGTCGGGTCCTTTAGTACGTCACATCTACGTTAAAAAAAAAAATCAGAACTGGAGAAAGGCGGAAGAACTCTCCTTTTAAAAGCTTAGGCGACCATCTTGAGACCGGAAATGCTGCAGCGTAAGGCACTTTCTTCCGCAAACGGCGTCGCTGATCGTATCAATGATGGCCGCTGCACGTTGACGTACGTACGTCATGCATACTCTATTAGGTGGGCGGGACGGGAGGGCTGGCTGGGGACGGAACGTGGGGACAGCCTGAGGGCGGAGCCACGACGTTTGGCGCGAAATTTTATTCTCTCCACCTTCTTTCCATTCCTAGCGAGGAGGCAGCTTCTGCTCCGGCGTGCAGCTCGGTGGCTGCGAGAGGAGTCCATCTGGAGCAGGTGAGAATTGCTGCGGCTCCACGAGCTCCTGAAGCGGAGACGGTGGGAAGTGGAGGGCTTGCGCCTAGCTTCAGGAAGTTTTGGCGCCCGGTGAGTGTGGCGTCCGGCCGGCTGGAGGGCAGTCTGAGCCGCGGGAACTGAGGAAGTTGTTCTTTGTAGACTCAGTCATTGATTCATCCAGCAGATATTTACTAAGCCACCGTTAAGTGCCAGGCACTGATCTAAGCCCATTAGGAACGTTCCTTTCCCACATCCCGAATGTTAAAAGTCTTCTCGCTACACCAGGGACTGCAAGTTTTTCAGTGGGGTAGCCGGAAGCCAACAGCATGGGAGCATGAGCATGGCCACCTTCAGCGTCCTGAGACTCTCAGTAATGATCTTAATCATCCCTTCAGTCTGCATTGCCCTTGTGAAGCATCGCATCTTTTCCTCCTTTGAGTCGTAGTGTAGCAAGCACCACCGGGAAGTCGGAGCCGTAGAAGTTATTACCCCATTTTATGGATGTAGCAATTGCGCCTGGAGACAGATCAGGTCTAGGTCGCTTTTTGTGACTGAGCGGTTTGGGCTCCTACCCAGGTCTTTTTCCAGTTGAGCTGCTCTTAACTGCTGGTCACTCATCCACTCCACCTTTCCAGGAGAGAACTCTAATGACGCCTTTTCTACTTTCTAACCCTAGAATGCCAGGGCCTTCTGTTTTGACAGTTGGAAAAAGCACTGGGTTTAGGCATAAGATGCAAGATTCTTATCCTGGTGTGCCATCTGTAAGCCTGCAATAATTAAATATGTTAGGTTTTTTTTATTTTAATTGTCTGTAAAAATGGGTACTGGGTGCTTGTGGACTTTAGAAGGTTTATGAATCCCATGAAATGAATGCAAAATTTTTGTGTGAATTGTATGTGAGTTTAATAACATTCATCAAATTAGTAAAATAAAAAGAACCGCTGCCTCTTACAAATAGAGCAAGGGATTAAGGAAGTGGGAGTGAATTTACCATTTTGCATTTTTTTACTTAATCCCCAGTAATCCTAGAGCAGAGCTTGGCACACAGCGGGAGGTTAATAAATATTGGTTGAATAAAAGGAAGTTTCTATTATCCCACTTTATGGGTAAGGAAATGGAGACCCATTTGTTCTCTCAGTCAGTGTCTGGAAAGCCTGAATTATTATAATAAGCACACCAGAAGCAAGTTCTCTCAGGCATATATTTAACATTATCTACTTTAACATAAGATGAAGTGGTTAAGAGCAGTCATTGGAATCCGGTTGCTCAGGGGTTGAATTAAGGCTGTGCCATCCTGTATAACATTGGGACAAGTTATCATCTTGAAGTTGATAATGGCATCTACCTTTCATTCAGCAAATATTTATTATTGAGTGCCAATTGTGCACTTAGTACTAAGTACTAACATTGTTCTAGGATTATTGTGAGGATTAAATGAGATAAATTTAGCAAGAGTTTTGGCTCAATAAATATCTGCTATCATTATTTTTACTGCAGCTCCCTTACCTGTTTTTCTCGGGTGTGACCCCTGGACCGGGTAGTATGTACGTTCCAGATATCTGGTATCTGCAATATTGAGAGCCTGTAGTGGGTATCTCCTGGAAGCCAAAGCCTTTGCTCGGCCAAATCAGGTCTGTCTTTCCACCACACTCATCATGCCTCTTAGGGACTATTTCTGCTGATGGTGGATGGGATGAAATGCTGGGTAGAGGGTAAGAAAGTGAGAAACAGTACAAAGAGGCCTGACATCTACTATGATTTCCATATGCTGCCTCTTCAGAAGAACTCCTGATTAATTTTTTGAACTTTTCATTGAAAAATAACATACATACAGAAAAATACACAAATCAGAAATGTGTAGCTCAATGAATTTTTTCAATTGTTTAAATTTTTTACTTCATAATCTCTTTGAGCTAATCTGCCAGTTTTAGAAATAGCATGTCAGTGAGTTTTCTTAAAAAGAACATACCTATGTAACTAGCATCTAGTTCAAGAAATAACATGACCAGCATCTCAAATGCACCCGGCGTCCCCAACTGTGCACCTTTTCAGTTACCTTGGTTGCCTTCTATTCTCACTTCTAACACCAGAGGTTACTTTTACCTCTTTGAACTTTATATAAATGGAATCCATATAGTGTGTATTCTTTTGCTGATTTCTTTAACTCATTGTTATTTTGTGAGATTTTCCCCACTTGTGTGCAGTTGTAGTTAGTTGGTTTAATTTCATTGCTTTATAATGCTACTATGAGCATTCTGGCTCATGTTTTTTGATGATGTGTTTTTCTGTGGGTATATTCTGTTGGAATTGCTGGATCATAAGATATGTTTTAATAGATACGTCCAATTTTCCAAAGTAGTGTTACCAATTGACATGCCCTCCAGCAGCAGTGTATGACAGTTCTGGCTGCTATACATCTGTACCACACTTGGTATTGGCCTAATTATTTACATTCATTTCATTCATTTCTTCATTCACCTATTATGTGCCAAGTCCTAACCTAGGCCCTAGGGATGCAGTTATGAACGGGACAGACAAGATCCCTGCTCTTTTGGAGGTTAACATTCTAATGTGGGAAACACAATCAATAAAGTAACATAGTGGTTATTGCTTTGATAATAACGTGGTATAATGAAACACGACCCTGAGGGGCAGTATAAAGTGTGGGGGGTAACTTTCCATTGGGTATCAGTGAAGGTCTCGCTGAGGAAGTTTCATAGCAGTTGAAACCTGAGCCATCCCTGCAAATCTTTGCAGGAAGAGGAGAGGACAGCAACTGCATAAGTCTGAGGGCACTAACAGCCTTGGTCTGTTTGAGATTTGGAAAAGCAGGCCTGAAGCAGGTTGTGCAGTCCAGACCCATATAGTCTTCTTTCTGTACCCCCGCCTGCTCAGCCTAGGGTGAATCACCCACCTTTGCACATATGCATACACAGTAGTCCCCCCTTATCCACAGTTTCGCTTTTTGAGGTTTATTAACCTGCATCAGCTGCAGTCTGAAAATATTAAATGGGAAATTCCAGAAATAAAAATTCATAAGTTTTACATTGCACATGATACTGAATAATGTGATGAAATCTTGAGCCATCCTTCTGCTCTATCCCACTCAGGACTTGAATCGTTCCCGTGTCCAATGTTGTCTATGCTGTATGTGCTAACTGGTTAGCCAGATCCGTTTATCAGATTGGTTAGCAGCTATTTTGAAAGAAAGACCACAGTCACATACCTTTTATTACAATATATTGTTATAATTGTTCCGTTTGATGATTAGTTGTTAATCTCTTACTGTGCCTAAGTTATAAATTAAACTTTATCGTAGGTATGTATGTATAGTAAAAAACAGTATACATAGGGTTCAGTATCCACGATTTCAGGCATCTACTGGGGTACTTAAATGTATCCCCTGAGGATAAGTGGGAACTGTACTGGTTTCATTGAACACAGCTCACGATCTAGAAAAGGAATGTTAAATTTTATCTTGACTTGATTTTGAAGGAGGATGCCTGCTTTGTTAAGCTAAAATATGATCTGGATTTAGAAGAATTGAGAGTATGTATTTGATGCCATAGGTATGCGCGAGTACCTTATTGATATGGAGGTAGTCCTTCTGTATGCCAATTGATCATTGTGCCAGTGTAACCAAATGTCATAGTCAAAGTGACAAATCAGGCCATTTATCTTACAGTTAGATTATTTAAAAGTTGTAGAAAGTTTGCTGAGAGATGCCAACTTGCCATAAAACACTCTCCCTGATATTTCAATTTTTTTTTTAATGACAGAACTTAGTGAGTACTTTGAATTACTTGCATCTTTTATCTGTATCCAGCCTATTTTGCCTGATTCATTGAGGAAAGGCAAAAAGTTCTAAGTTTACTTCTAACAGTTCTGTGCTAGATGAACCATTAAAAGGAACATATATTGAAGGTAAGTTAGTGTTATATATTTCCTTGAACATTTATTGAATCTAACACTTTTACTAATTTTTACCAAAAGATTATATGAATCCAAATTCATTTTTTACTTGAGCACAAGTCTTCTACGTGTTTTTACTCATCAATCTTCTTTGCTGTTTGTTCATTTCTACAATGTACTTAATTGAAATTAGATTGATTTTAAAAGTACTCTATTTTGAATTATACTCTTGATGTTCTTAATAGCAATCATTCAGACATCATTTGTAATCTGTATTTACTCGTGACTCAGTATCTTCTCTTTTTGCTAACGAGTTTCCACAAAGTATACTAAAAAACACATAAGATTTTAAAAGCAGAAAATCTTATGGGTCATAATGTTTCTAAGTAGAATGTAGGACATAATGCTACTGAACTTTAGGAAACCAGCTTATTTAATCAGGATGTTAACATGCTATTCTAATTCTGTTGTTTTCAACATAGACAGAAATTATTGGTCCCCTTATCAGTAATTCAGAGTAATTGAGTCAGACTGTATTTAAAAAAAATTTTTTTCACCCCAGTTTTGCCCAATTTTAGTTCCACAAGAAAAGAATTGAATTTAGAAGAAAGATTTATATTTTTAATTAGTTAAATTTAAGATATTGGGTTGGTATTATTATTAGGACTACTAGATCACAGTTTCCAAATTTCAAAGAGGATTGGCATATATGTTTGGAATTTTCATTCACATTTCTGTTTTTGTCAGTAAAAAATGTCTTTTTTCATGTACTTTAATACAAGCATTTCTTTTCAGCTATTCAAGATACGACCTATCAGTTGCAGAGAAAAATAATCCCTTACAGGTTAGTGACACTTTTTTCTTTTGTTTTTTAAAATTTTTAGTTTTAAAACAACTTTAACGGGTATAATAGCATACAATAAACTGTACATATTTGTAGTTATATAGTTTGATCATTTTCACATATGTATATACCTGTGAAACCATCACTGAAATCTAAATAGTGAACATCCTTATTTCTTCCCTCCAAAAGTTTCTTCATGATCTGTAATCCTCTCTACAGTCCCTTTCCTCCCACCTAACCCTCTACACAGGCCCCGAGGCAACCACTGATCTATTAATATTTTCTGTCACTGTAGATTAGTTGCATTACTGATTGAATTTTTGAGTGTTAAACCTTCCATTTCTGAAATGCACTCACCTTAATCATTACATATTAAGCTCTCTTTCTTACATATTTCTATATTCATTTATCTAACATTTTGCTTTGGATTTTTGTACCTATATTTACATGTGATTGGGCTGCAATTTTTCTTTCTACTAATGCCTTTGTCACACTTTAATGTCAAGGTCGGCCTCATAAAATGGACTAGAGGGTGTTTTCTCCTGTTTTCTATTATTTGGAAGAATTTATATAAGATAGATGTTATTTTTTCCTTAAGTATTTGGTTTGAATCAACCAGTGAAACCAACTGGACCTAGAGTTTTCTTTGTGGGAAAGTTTTTAATTGTTGCTTCAATTTTAAAGTACAGAACTATGGGGGAGGGCGGTCAGTCAGATCAGTTGGTTAGAGCGCGTTGCTCTTAAAGGCAGGTTTGCTGGTTTCATCCCCACATGGGCCACTGTGAGCTGCGCCCTTCACAACTATATTGAAACAACTACTTGACTTGGAGCTGATGGGTCCTGGAAAAACACACTTAAAATAAATAATAGTTTTTTTAAAAATAGATAAAATGAAATACATAACTGTTCATTAATTATTTCTTCTTGTGCTGTCAGTTTGTAAGATGCATATTTCTTGACTTTTTATTGACATATAGCAAACATATAGTAATGTGTATAATATTAAGCTTTATAAAACTTGATATTTTTTACAAATGTACTATTTATGGGTATAAAGTTATTTATAATATTCCCTTATTTTTTTTAATATCTGTAGACTGTAATAATATCCCCTCTTTTATTCCTGATACTGGTTATTTAAACTTACTCTGTATTTCTTCATAATTCTCCTGGGGGAACAGGGGGAGTTAAACTTATTTGTCCGGTTTTTGTTTGTTTGTTTGTTTCCTATTTCTTTACAGTTTTTATTAAAATAATAGCTCCCATTCCTGATCTGGTGGCCTTATGTAATACTGTGTTTCCCCGAAAATAAGACCTAGCTGGACAATCGTCTCTAATGCGTCTTTTGGAGCAAAAGTTAATACAAGACCTGGTATTATATATATTATGTTATATTATATTATGACCTGGTCTGATATTATATAAGACCGGTCTTATTTTACTACAATAAGACGCGTTAGAGCTGATTGGCTAGGTCTTATTTTCTGGGAAACACGGTAGATGCCCTGTGGGACCCAGTAGCACAGTCTTCCTCGTCACCTGCGCCAGGTGCTCCAGGAGTATCCCTGTGTGGGTTGCGCGTGTCCTCTTGTTATAGTTGAGCCTTGATTGCTATTGGCTTGTCAGTGGGTGGGACTGACCCTCAGGCTCACTGGCTGTGGGATTTGGCCAGGTCCACAACTTACAGGCTGCTTGTGGAGGTCTTACCCCACTGAGCAGGATTCGCCCGAGTGGGCTCTGGTGCCTTTTGAGACTGCCTACTGGGTGTGTCGTTTGTGGGACTAATTGGGTGGTTCTCTGCTGTGGTCTGAAGTCAACCTCACAGGAAATGTTTACTAAGTCTATAATGTGTGAGAGTATTGCTGGGGCAGAAAAGAAAGTTGAACTCATTGAAGGCTGGTACTGTGTCATAGAATCCGTCAAAGCATTATCACATTAACTCAGAGTTAGTGACTTTTACACAGGAACCATGGCACACTATCCTACAAGGCTGAAGAGCAGACGAACTTATTCATGGGTTGGCAGGCCATTGTTGGATCGCAAACTACACTACCAAACCTACAAGTGAGTGATAGAGTGCTTTGGTTGTCTTGGCTAAACTCTTAGTAACATGTATCTCACCTGTTCTAGTTACTATAGTTGACCATTGAGGGACAGTACATATGGGTTGATTGTAAGAAGTTTAGTTTTATGCAAGAAGATGGTAGGATAAATATAGCACTTAGTGATAGAGGAGGACAGTATGTCAGGTTAATAAAAAATTGATGTGTACAATAATGTCATATCTATTTAAGGTGGGTTCTGTGAAATTCTGCATCATAACTGTGTCTTCCTAGCCCTAGAGATTTCTGGACAATTTGATATTGGGCAGCTTTCATGGCTTGGGAAGACCTTGGTGTTCTTTCTTCATAACTGAGAGATGTTAGGTTCATGTTAAAGCCTCTGGGTTAATTTTTCATGCTAAAACAATTCATTCGATCCATTTTGTCTATTCTTGCATGTGAATTGGCTTTCTAATAGGAGAATCGGTCAGCAGAAAGAAACTATGTAGGGGATTTTCCAGTTGGAGAGCACTTCCTCTGTGCCCAGAGGGTCTGAAGAACTTGGCCCATCCTAAGTGATTTCCTAACATGTTTTTCTGTTACTTCCTAGAGAAATGAGTGTGACATTAGAACGGTGTTCAACTGAGAGTCACATCCAAGTTGGACAGTTCGTATTGGTTGAAGGGAATGATAATGAAAATCCATATGTTGCTAAATTGATTGAGCTGTTTGAAGATGGTGAGTTTTGGGTTGAATGAAAACTATTCCTTGTCATGAATAATTGGGAGCTGCTAGGTGATGGGGAAAGAGGGGCAGTTGCTGATCCCTCTGTTCACGGCAGCATTTAGGGTATGAACCTGGATTCTGATGTGGGGTCTCTTAAGCACTAGCTGTACCCTCTTCATCTAGTGAACTTTACTCACTAGAGCACTATTGGATAAAATGGGATTGGGGGCTCAAGAATTTAGCTTTTCTGTTATTTTTAGGAGTGAGTAAGTGGCCATTACGGCAGGATTTTTGAATGGAGCGAAAGGATGAATTCAGGAAGAAGGGCGAAGAAAAAATAGGTGATTTGCTCTATGATGAAGACTTGTCCTTTAATTTTTGGCATGAGGAAGTTAGTAATGAATTTTGCAAATGCAACTTTTTAATGAGAGGGGGTAAATTGGATTGGGAACGTGTATCAGTTGATGTTCAGTCAAAAAAGCAAAAAAATGCTTTAGGTCTTCTACCCAGAGGGACTTGTGTATGAGTGTAGAAAAGGCTGGAGGAAAAAAGATGGTATTTCCCAGAGTTCAGTAAGGAAAGAAAGCCACTACTGCCACTAAGGTTGGAGGCGCAAACGGGAAAATCCTCACTGCTTCAGGTAATTTTTTTGAGCCTTTAACCCTCTGGAAAGAAGAGAAGAGTAAAGAAAGATGGGTATGGGGCAGACCTCCTAAAGGAATATTAAGAAGAAAGATAGCAATTTTCAACTGCACAAAACTGCCTCTTCCAGGAGCTAGGAAAGGAATGAAGAATAGTTAATCCTGTGGCAGTTTGTATGCCTAAAAGAAGGAACTGATAGAGTGAGTGGGTAAAGATGTTTTTACATTAAAGAGGTGGGAAGGATATTTGACAAGTGTGGAGGAAAACCATATTAAGCTAACATCCATTAGGGTAGCACCTCAGCAATATGGGCTTTGATATTTGAAGTACTGGCCCTTGTGTACAGATTTTAGAATCCTTGTGTGGTGCTCCATCGGATGGCTTCAGCCTTTCTCTGAAGATTGCTAAGGAAGAGAAGAAGCGATGATGATGGCGCTGGAGTGTATGTCCTTTCACTTGGCGCTAATGCTGATATGGACTGATATTAATGGTATATTACAATGATAAAACTGAAGATCTCAAGCATGTTTTCCAGAAGTCCTCTCCATGGCTGATGCTCAGATTCTTGCCAGGAGTTTTGTTTTTCTGCTGTTTGATAACTTCTTTATAATCACTGATTTGAAAAACTTGTTCAGTGCCCTTGATTAGAATTGTTCCTCTCAAATGCCTTTTGTAATTTATTTGATGGCTGATAGCACCATCAGGAAGTGGAGGAAAGTGAGAAGAACATGAGTGCTGAATTGAGTCAGATTGCTGCTGGTTGGTCCAGTGACCTTTGACAAATTGTTTAAGTCCCTGTAACTTTATTACTATGCCTATAAAAGGGGAATAGCCATAGTACCTACCTTACAGCGTTATTGTGGGGATGAAAAACACTGTGTTAATCAAATATCATCAAGTACTTAGCACAGTGTTTAGCACAAAGTACTTAATCAAATGTTCTCTCATTTTCTTACCCTTCCCTTTTCCACGTCTTACTCCTAGACTCGTACCTTTATTCCAAGAAACGTGCTCGAGTTCAGTGGTTTATCCGATTCTGTGAAGTCCCTGTCTGTAAACAGCATTTGCTGGGTCGGAAGCCTGCGGAACAGGAGATATTCTGGTATGATTACCCTGCTTGTGACAGCAACATTAGTGTCGAGACCATCATTGGCTCTGTGCGGGTAGGTGATGCCTTGATTCTCAACTCTATCTTGAGGTTTACTTCTGGTTGCCTCCTAAGCTGCATGGCCTCAAAGATATTACTGGCTATAATTTACCCCGTAGAAATGAGCTTTTTACTTGTTTGTCATCTTCTCTGCTTGTCTGCCCACTTCATCTGAACAGATATTTATTGAGACACTAACCATGTATTAGGAGCCTCTTGGAAGGAGTGACATTCAGGAATTAGCAAATGTACCTCAGTGGGGAATTACATTTAGCTATGATTGTGGCAGGCGCAAAGCATGGCCGGGATGAAATGCTTGCTTAAAAGAGGATTTCACCTTTAGTAAATCAGTACAAAGAGTGCTAGTTGCTACAGGCAAATTTGAGTTATGGGATTTTATGATAAATCAGGTTCCACTGAGCTATAGGCTGAATTGAGACACTGGTTTGGATACTAAGATATGGGTTATTCCTCGAGCTACTTCAGGCCCAAAATGAGATTAGGTCATGATGTGAAGTGTGGTCGCATGGTGATTAGGTGGTTGGTTTAATGGTAGTGCAGAGACTTTGGTCTGGCATGACTATAGTCAGATTTTTCAAAACTGTGGGCCTAGCATAGTGAAGGAATGAAAGGCAGATACAGAAGTTGAAGTAGCAAGATGGGTACATTAGGAAACACAGAGAGAGAAGGTGTTTAGACAGGAACACAATGGTTGGAATGAGCAGGACTGACAAGTGAAAGCTTGACTCGTGCTGGAAGACCATTTTGATGAGTATTGAGCACTGGAGGTAAAATGGGGCCAGATTTTAGAAGGCATTAAAAATCAGTTTAAGTAATCTGATCTTGCTATAGTGCAGAGCCACTGTAGACCGTTGAGCAGGGGAGGAGCATGCTTAGAGAAGTTTTTGTGGGGAAATTTGGCATGGCTGAATAGAATGGCCTGGAAAAGAAAGCAACATGGGGTATGGCTATCAATGAGGAAGAGTCTGCAGAAATATGCTATGCCATGTCTGTGCCTCTTTAATTTGGAAAAATAATGTTCCAGGTAAGGATACAGACTTAAATCCTTTTTAATCATAGCTCTCATGGAGCATTCCTTGGCTCTTTTGGTTCTCATTTCTTTTTTTTTTTTTTAATTAAGGTTTATTGGGGTGACAATTGTTAGTAAAGTTACATAGATTTCAGGTGTACAATTCTGTATTACATCATCTATAAATCCCATTGTGTGTTCTCCACTCAGAGTCAGTTCTCCTTCCATCACCATATATTTGATCCCCTTTATCCTCATCTACCACCCCCTCATTTCTTCCTATTAATCTTTACTTCCTAAATTCAGGTAATAGCTTTAGCCCCAGATGAAGTGATACCTATGGATCTGAAAAATGAGAAGACACTCTTTGTGAAACTATCTTGGAATGAGAAGGAATTCAGACCACTATCCCCAGAACTATTTGCAGAATTGGATAAGCTACAAGAAGGCAGTCCTAGATGCCAGAAGCCTGTGGGAGCCAAGACTAAGAGCATAGAAAGCCCTTCTTGGACTACAGCAGAGCATGTGGTCAAAAGGATTGAATCAAGGCACTCCACCTCCAAATCTCACCAAACTCCTACCCATCCTGTCACCCCAAGGGCAAGGAAGAGGCTAGAGCTTGGCAGTAAGTGTGGAATGGGTCACAGTGGGCAACACTGAGGCTAAAGTAATATGATAAAATATTAATTCATGCTACAGTACTAAGTTAGCGCGGCAGTGGGTTAGAATGGACTCATGTTGAAATATACGTTTACCATTTTAATCATTTTTAAGTGCACAGTTTAGTGGCATGCAGTATATTCACATTGTTCTACAACCATCACCATCATCTTTCAACCATTGGACAATAACTGCCCATTGCCCCATCCTCTGGCAGCCACCATTCTACTTCCTATCTCTGAATTTGACCACTCAAGGTACCGCATGTAAGTGGAGTCATGCAGTATTTGTCCCTTCCTGACTGGTTTGTTTAAGTTAGCATAATATCCTCAAGGTTCCTCCATGTTGTATCACATGTCAACATTACTGTCTCTTTAAGGCTGAATTGTATGTATATACCACATTTTATTTACCCATTCATTCATCTGTGAATGGACATTTGTACTGCTTCCACTTTTTGGCTGTTATGACTAAATGCTGCTATGAGTACAGGTATACAAATACCTGCTCATGTCCCTACTTTCATTTTGGATATATACCCAGAGGTAGAATTGCTGGGATCATATGGTAATTCTATTTTTAACTTTTTGAGGAACCACCATACTGTTTTCCATAGCAGCTGTACCATTTTACATTCTCACCAACAGTGCACAAGGGTTTCAATTTCTCCACCTCTGCCCCAACACTGGTATTTTTTTGGTTTTGATAGTAGCCATCCTAATAGGTGTGAGATGGTATATCATTATTATATTTCTCTATGATCAGTGATATACCGAGCCCTGTATTGACCTATTTCTTTAAGATCTCTGCTACTAGTGTGACATTGTTTTAGATCCCTAGTGGAAGAGCTAAGAAATACATATGTGTTAAAACTCTTGAAATCATGCTGATACTTCTAGTCTGTAGATCACAGGGCTCTTTCCCTCCTTCCCATAGGCCATAATTGTATCTCCTTCAGGAAGAAGAGCCATGGTTCTCAGGAGCAATCCTGATACATACAAAAGAGTTTCACGGTAGCTATAGCAACACTACTACCAGCGGTAAACTTACCAAGTGAAGTTCAAATTTTATTTCGCAGTGCTTTATACCTTTAGAATGTATTCCACTGAGGAGATAGTTACTTTGATTAAATTTTTTCTTCTGGTGGTTATATTATTGGTGATATACAGTGACGTTCTTTTATTTCTGTTTAGTTTTTAGGGCTTTTCCCATCTTTCATTTAATTTTTCAGACATATGAAACATTAACATGGTTAAAGAGTCAAAACTGTTTAAAACAAGCGTACTCAGAGAAGACCCATTCCTTTCTTTACCCTTTCATCCTATCTACCATCTTATCTGAAAAACACTGGCTATTCTGAGCATTCATCCTGTTATGTGTCAGTCTTTTTGAATTCTTCTGTGTTACATGCTGAGTTCGTCGGGTATAAATTATTTGTATTCTTGATAACTCCTTATTACAATGTGTGTTTAGGAGCTGAACATAAATATATACAACATTTAGAAAAATGCAGAAAAATTGTTAAAGAAATAATTATAATATTGCCATTCAGAAACAACTGCAGTATTTTTGACTGTTAATTTTGCAGGATGTTGAAATTTAGGGTAAGAAATTAACACAGTTATATAATTATAGGAGGGAGGATATGATGAAAATATTTTGGATAAATTGTTTTTGACAGAAAAATGGGAAAATAAGGTATGAGGGAGACCAGGATATTAGGACATTTTTATATTAATTAAGACCTGAGTTGTGATTACCAAAAAATTTAATAATTTTAGCTTCATTTGCAAAGACCTCTAAGATCTGGCCCTAGATAACTTTTTAAAGTCAGGATTATTGAAGTATAGTTTACAAACAGCAAAATTTCCCTTTTTAGTATATAGTTCTATAAGTTTTTACAAATGCACAGAGTTGTGTAACTACCACTATAATCAAGATATAGAACAGTTCCATCATCCCAAAATTCTCTTGTGTTCAACCAGACCTTCCCTTCATTCCCAGCCCCTGATAGCCACTGATCTGTTTTCTGTCTATAGTTTTGCCTTTTCCCGAATGGCATATAAGATGGACTCATATTGTATGTAGCCTTTTGAGTCTGACTCCTTTAACTTAGCATAATGCATTTAGGATTCGTCCATATTGACTATGACAGTAATTTGTTTCTTTTTATTGCTATTAGCATTCCATTATATGGATTTATCATAGTTTATCAACTCCCAGCTTAAGGATGTTTGTGTTCCTAGTTTTGGGTGATTACCAAGAAAGCCACTGTAAACATTCACATGCAGGTACCTCGTCTTACCTGTAGCTACTCCCCACATACCATGTGCTGTGACTAGAGTGAACTCCTCCGTGCCCAGTGCTTTCCAGCCTTATTGCCTTAGCTCACATCGATCTCATTTATGCTTCTCATATCCCTTTTCTTCTCTTTTCAACTATGTTGAAATTTTGCTTTTCTTTCAAGCTCCATCTCAAAAGCTATTTTATTAGCACTTAGGTACTTTAGGGCAATTATTTTACTTCATATTATAGGCATCCATGTGTATCATCTCCCTTGATACACTAAAGTGTCTTGTGGTTGGGAACCAGGATTGTCTCATTCAATTTTTGTTTCCTCCAAGCAGCTGGCACATACCTTGCCATTGTAACAGCTCGATTGATATCTGTGAATGAATGGCTGGGTTCTTGTTGCCTGTGGTCATGGTGAGAGAGGAGCAAATCCAAATGGGTTCTGTGTATTCACTAAACCCAGCTGATTGCCCCCAGGGATCCATCTTCTCTCTGTTGGTAGATATAATCTGGGTTAAAAAAAATCTAGGCCTTGGTGTAAATTTTTTCAAATGCTGTTGATTGGGGGTCTGAGGTTATGCAGTATTACTCCTGGTTGAAAACCACTGTTCTGGTAGATTTCTTCAGAGAAATCTGATTAAACATTTATCTACAAAAGCTGACTTAATATTTGACTTACGGTTCTAACTAGGAAAATCATCCATGCAATTTAGGAGAGAGACTACAAATAACATAGCTACATGGCCTGGGTAAATGAAGACTGGAATAGTTTAAAATAAGCATAATTCGTGTATTTGTATAACTTGAATGGATGAATTTAGCTATAATGAGGTCGGGGGTGTGTATATTGCTCGTTATAAAAGTCACACATTGTGGTGATTTCTCTTGGACTTAGGTTTCCCTAGGACACCTAACACTAGGATTTCCCAGCAGACTTTGTGGACCTCTTTGGATTCTCCCAAAAGAACTAAATGGGAAAAAACCTTTTCTGAGACCACCTCACCATCTAAGAGGTCTCAGCCTGATGCACTTCAAACCTTGTCTCCAGCTCTGAAAGCCCCAGAGAAAACTAGAGAGAATCGACGCTCTCGTGCTGAGGAGAACAAGGTGGCTTCACGTGAATGTAACATGATCCTGAGAGCCCGAGTCCCAGCTTCGAAAACCACAGAGATTAGTGAGGAAACAACACTTACCCCCTTCAACAGAGGAAAGAGATCTTTGGTGGCGCCCTTTATGGTTCTGAAACCAGAAAAGATCAAAAAGAGGTGATCAGGATATTTCCCTGCCTCTCACAGAGCAAATCGTGGTTCTTCACGTGATGTCAAATATGTGGGTCAGTCAATAAAGTTAGAGCACTGGGTTGCAAATCTGAATATGACACAGAACCACCAGGAGCTTTTTCAAAATACAGATTTCTTAGGCATAGGGAATCAATCTCGAAGTGTTTGGAGCCAGGAATCTGCATTTTTGCAATGCTTTTTGGATGATTCTGGTATGTCCCACTGTCGTTTAAGGATCACTTCTCCTAAAGATAATTTTCCAAACCAGAATTGTGTCACAGTCCTGGATTTCATTACTTGCTGTGGCTCTTTGTCACATTTTTTTTTCTTTGCCACATTTTAATAGCTTTTTTTCTTAGTTATTGAAAACAACTGGAAACTATTATCAAATACATATAGCACAAGAAGATAATGCATCTAGAACACAGTTTGCAGTTTGACACTAGACAATGTTTGTACATAATGGTCTGCTCAAATAATGTGAGAAGCAGAAATTATACATTTCAGTGTTTCCTGCTTAGAAATGCCAGTACCCAGCTCATAATAGGTTTGCTTGATAAATGCTTTGTATTATAGCTGCATTTATACTACCCTTAAGCCTGGGAGGACAGTGAATTTATAGATGTATCAGAAAAAAAGAGGATGAGAAACTGCCTGGGATTAGTATATTCTGGTTTTTACTTGGGGGGATTGGTGAGTCTGATTTAAATGATAAGCTTTAAGCAAACTTTGATCTCTGCCTTTGAGTCAAACTTCAGTTATAAACTTTTTAGCGAAGTGTAATTAGCTCCTTCCAAAGTAGCTGTAAAAAGAATAGGAACCAGTCAGGCCCCCTGACCATCTTCTAGTGCCTGCTGCTGATCCCTAGTGCCCAAAACTTCTTTCCATACTCTTGCTATCATATCTTGCAGCGAGGCAAAAGGACCAGATGATCAGGATGAAGCTACCTCTACTACCCACCGTATCCGCAGAAAGAGTTCTCTCTTGACTTTGAATCGGATTAGGCAGCAGCTTCGGTAAGAGCACTCATTGGCAGGCAGGAAAACACTGCCATCTATATCTATAGTTGTGTTTCTTAAAGCCTCTTACTGTTCTTGTTTGTTATTTGCTGTTCCATTGAAATTCACCTTTTAACCAACATGTCTGGAATTTCCCATAAATGTCATACTTTGAAAGGGGCAAGAAACACTGTTCCGGGCTTAGGTGGTGCCCAGGGCCCCACAGTCGTCACACCTAGCGAGACTGTTAGTGGGGTGTGTAACAGCATGAACTTTGACTCTGATAGACTTGGATTTGAAACTGAGCTTTCATTTATTATCAGTGTAACCTTGGGAAGTTTTCTTAACCTTTTGAAGCCTCAGTTTCCTCATCTATAAAATGGGGATAATAATATATACGTCACAAAAGAATATAAATGAAGCCCTTTGCATAGCACCTCATTAGCAAGGAAGTGGAGCATATCCAATGTTGCTTGGCCACAGGAGAGACTGCAACACCTCTAATCCACACTGACCTGTTAGGGAGCTTCTTATTTAGACTTCAGACGCTGAATATTGGAAAATAATGCATCCCATCATTCAGGTTTTTAGATAATGGTGAAAGTGATCGAGAAGATGGAGAGTTTCTGCTGGCAGCGAAGATTTCATACTCTAGTAACGAGGAGGAAGAGGCTTCCACACCTCCCCGTCCAAGGAGAATACCAGGTGGTGTGTCCAGGAACCTACGCTCTTCTGTGAAGTTGTCCTTACAGACCCCCTCCACGATGCCAAAGAAAACTGTAAGGCTCTTTTAGCTTTATTTTCCAGTGAAGCATCCCCCTCCTAATTTAAAAATTGTGATGACTGGGGTCACGCTATCAGTAACCGCTGGACTCTGAGCACAGGCCTGTCATATGCAAAGCTATTACAGTTGGAATATTCATGCAGCAAGGATCTGTGTGAACCCTAGGACTGAAGATGTATCCAGTACACAGTGAGCTTTGAGTCCAAGTTCTTTTTAAGATATGGAACCAAATGACTAAAAGCTGAACTTCCAGAGGGAACGCCAAGAACGGGCTCCTTGTCTTTGCACTTTCCACAGAATCCAGCAGTCTGTGCAAAATCCATGCTCCCTGGGAACTGAATCCAGGGCTGCTGAGACATGTTGTTGGTTGTGTTGTGCCACTTGACACAGCTGAGAAACAGAGCATTGCTCGGGTATTGGCAATGAATTATGTAACAGTTAAGATGGAAGACATAAATGGATGTCTTTTCTGCTTCCTGTGGAACCATTAAAAGCTATTAATGAAAGAGGGCCTCCCCATGTTCAAGTGTATTTGAGAAATATTTGGATTAAACAAAGTTAAATTGGTTTCATTATTACATGACTTAAGGCCATTGATTCATTAATGTTATTGTGACCTTCAAAAAGAGGATTAGAGTATGAATCTTTGACCTGGAAGCTTGTTTTCATGGAGTGTATTATTCTTTGGGACACAATTTAGAAATGCCTAGTTAGGAGACTTTTTGTAAAGCTAATCTCCATTTTTTCATATCAAGAAAAACGTAAATAGCCTTGGGTTGAAGTCAAAGATGTCTAGGGAAGAAGTGTTAATAGATCACTTTTGGACTTCACAGCAATCTTACCTGGAGTTCTTTATTATGCAAATAGATTACCTAAATTCTGGTTAGACTGTATCTCCTGGGTCCCACTCAGAAAAAGAGATACAGGGTGTGAGGGCATCTTTAGCATAATAAAAAAGGTCTGAAGTCCTTAAAGTTTTTGATACCTTCTTAGCAAGGTTTTGTTACTCCTTTCCTGTTTTCTCCAAAGTTAATAGTGTTAAACCATTAAACAGGGTCTAAGTGCTTTCTGCCTGAGGAAGAGGTGGAGATACTTTTAACACTGTGTAGCCAGCCTTGAAATGTCCACGGCCACTACAGAAGAGAGTGCTTTGTGAAAACTCCTTGAAGAAGGGGTAGCAGGCCTGCTCTAGTGAGCCACTAGCAAGGAAAATAAAAGAGTAGGGCTGTTAGACTATACTGAGCAGTGACCTGGGGTTTGGAGTAGAAAAATCCGGTGAGGTTTCTCCAACTACTGTATTGTGGATTATGGAAGTCCTGAGCTAAAGTTTGACCATGTTTTCAAACAAATCTACAGGAGGATCCTATGAATGAAACCCAGTTTATGCCTCCTAACTACCGTATATTTGGGCAGAATACTTAGGATTTCTTAATTTCTTGTCTTTCTTTCAAGGTAATATTTTACTTTTAAATAATATTTAATCCGTACTTTCATTCATTCTTTCCTCAGATTGACATTGTTTTCAAATCCTAATACTGTGTGTAAATTAGGAAAAACACATCACGTTTGGACTATGAACAAAGTATATGTGTAATGTGAGGAGAGAGGGGGAGAATCATAGTACTTTATACAAATAAAGGAACTAAGAGGAATTCACTACCACTCATCTTTTTAACAGATCATCAGGAATCAGATTTGCTGATGTGTTCTAGATGATGTTTTGCTTTGTTATTGTCCTTCTGAAATATGTTCTCTTTTTTTGACTACAGCCCAAGCCTAGAATGCCATGTCATGCCACTCCCCGGATCCGCAGCCGAAACCTGGCTGCCCAAGAACCGTCCAGCATGTTGGAGGAGGCCCGGCTGAGGTAACACTGCTCATGGGCTCTTTCAGATAGGGAGAAACGGGCCCTCTGCTTTCATTCACATGAAACAGGAGTAGTAATAGAGAGTAAAATGAATGTGTGTGTTTAGAGAAACCTCTCAAGCAACGCCCAAGTGAGCTAACGCAGAGAGTTTCTAGAAGGAATAATATCCTAGACTACTGACATCATTTACTGAGGGGTGCAAGTTGCTTAGTCAGGACACTGCTTCTCGGTTATGGTACCCTTTAGAACTATATGGGACTTTTTCAAGATACGTAAGCCTAGATCCTGCCAGAAATCAACTGAATCAGAATCTCTTGTGGGATGAGGTCCACCCATATGATTTGGGGAAAGCTTCCCTGGTGAGATACAGGGTGAGATACAGATACAGATCCATTTATTACTGAGTAGATGGTGAAATGTTTCTAGAGTCTTCCTTTTCCCTTATTTAGGCTGCATGTTTCTGCGGTACCTGAGTCTCTTCCCTGTCGGGAACAGGAATTCCAAGATATCTACAACTTTGTGGAAAGCAAACTCCTTGATCATACTGGAGGGTGAGTCATGCTGGGGCAGGCAGTATGGTTAGGGGAGAAGGCCTCCGCTAGTACACCACTTCAGTTGCCAAGTTCAACCAAATGGTCTTTCCCCAGTGTCAGGAGAACAGGCAAAATTGTTGTTGACATCTAAAGCTTCTAAAGCAGCTTTTGCTGTCAAAGTAATTCTATAGCAATAGAAATTCTGTCATTCAGAGAAAAATGAAACTGACCTTATTTGGGTAGACAGTTTGCATTGCTTACGGAATGAATGGTTCTGTAGAAACAGGTCCTGCTCTGACCAGCTTCCAAGGATGGTCCTTACTGCCCCCACCTCCACATTTCAGGAGTCTCAGTCCTTCCTTCAGGACACATCTGCACACTCCTCCAACAGGTGATAGCGAGAGGTAGCTGGCACAGACCTAACCCCTGGGTCTTCCCTTCTTGCCTAGGTGCATGTACATCTCCGGGGTCCCTGGGACAGGGAAGACCGCCACTGTGCATGAGGTGATACACTGCCTGCAGCAGGCCGTGCAAGCCAGTGATGTTCCCCCCTTTCAATACGTTGAAGTCAACGGCATGAAGCTGACGGAGCCTCACCAAGTCTACGTGCAAATCCTGCAGGTCAGCCAAGCTGTTTGGGAAATAAAGCTTTTTGACGACACATGAAAAGGGAAAGGTTTACTTAATTCTGTGCATATTACATGTTTTCAACATGGCAGATGTTGTCCTTTGCGGAGAGGTAGCAAGGGGGCAAAATTCCTACCCTCAAGGACCTTAAAGTCTAGGAGTTCAATGGGAATTACTGAAGCCAGTACTTAGCAACATGGTGAAAACCATTTGCGCACAGGAGGCAGTGTGGCAATCCACAGAAAAGGGATTAGAGAGAGGCCAGAGTTTGATTCATTGTTATCTTGTAAGAAATAACGTCCAGTTATAAATAGAATTATGTAGTAATAATTTTGGAGGTGCTTCTGGGACCAGTCTGTAGGTCACTTGCATTTCAGTCACACAAACTTTCGTTATCTTCTGTTTTGGTGCCTTCTCTTCTTCCAGGTTAAGGTAGGGCTAGAGTGAAATCCTCAGACCAAATAGCTTCCTCTATTTGCAGATTTAACTTTCAGCCCAGGGGAGTCAAGTCCTTAAATCTGCCATACCTGTTTTCCCCAATGTAGAAGCTGACAGGCCAAAAGGCAACAGCTAACCACGCAGCAGAACTTCTGGCGAAGCGATTTTGCACCCAAGGGTCCTCTCCGGAAACCACTGTGCTGCTTGTGGATGAGGTAAGGAAATCCCCACAGGAGGACTGGAATGTTCTGGGAGCAAATACTAGGCAGGAGGGAGGTCCTAGCTCCATCTTCACTCATCTGAGCCCATTGTCGTGTGGCAGGAGGCACAAGTGTCCATTGACTTCCTTGCTGCTTTGGTGATGTGACCTGAAAAGTGCATGTGGCCAAAGCAGCAGTAACAGGTCTTCACTCTGGGGTCCTGGCTCGGTCTCTGTGGTTGACCCTGCCTTTCCCTCCCTTTTCCTGGCAGCTTGACCTTCTGTGGACTAAGAAACAAGACGTGATGTACAATCTCTTTGACTGGCCCACTCAGAAGGGGGCCCGGCTTGTGGTCCTGGCCATCGCCAACACCATGGACCTGCCAGAACGCATCATGATGAACCGGGTGTCCAGCCGACTGGTAGGTCCTATGGCCGTTCTCAGGCTGTTTACAGATTCCTATGCTGGCCCCAGGAGTCCCGCAAAAAGGAATACATGGGAAACTGAAATAAATGGGAAAAGTCAGAAATGTGGTTTCTGAAATTTTTATCACTTCAAGTTGGAATTAAATATGTCACCATTGCATGATTTGCTGCAAACATATCTTGGTGTTCTGCTTACCTGTGCACTCCTAAAATGCACAGAGCCCTAGAGGTTTAATTATTTTTTAAAAATATGTGAGCGCTCACCCTCGCCAGGCAGAGTTAGGTGCATAGAGGATAGCAGTGAACAAGGCAGACGCAGTCCCTTCCCTTGTGGACCCGTGCTTCAGCTGGAAGCACCTCAGGTGCTGGGCAGCCTAATGGCTGCAGGCCGGAACTGTGCCTGTACAGATCACAGAGCTGAAGATCCTCCCTCCCACCCTAATTGGAGCACCTCGACTTCTAAATGATTCTGGTAGAGTAAAAGGATCTTTTAAACCAAATGAAAAGTTGAGAACTACCGCCCTGTAGGATACCACTGGCCATCATCGGTAACAAAGAGCTGGAAGCAGTGGAAGTCCCAGCATGAAATGTGTAAATTATTATATGCGACTTGGAAATTGGGTTTGGGGACTAGAGAGTGGTTTTCCACCAGGGCTGTCAGAGAGGGCAGTAAGTGAACTTGTTTCTCTGTCACCTTGGCTCCCCAGGGTCTCACCAGGATGTCCTTCCAGCCCTATACTCACAGCCAGCTGCAGCAGATCCTAGTGTCTCGACTCAAACATTTAAAGGCCTTTGAGGATGATGCCATCCAGTTGGTAGCCAGGAAGGTAAGTCGCCCTCAGGGAGATCCTAGCTGTACCTACAAACCAGTCATCCAGTCTGTGCTGGCACCCTTCGGGGTGAGGCCCTGTGCTGGGTGCTCTGGGGATGAAGAGAAATTTAGGAAGTCCTATAAAAAATGCAAAAGGCAGAAACAAATTTCTGAACAATTCCTTAACCTCATTGTAGAAGGAATTAGAAGGCTATGACTATGGTGGGCTTATACACAAATGAAAATTAATTGATTCAGGGAGCAGGCAGCTTCGTATGGTGAAAAAGGCATAATAGTTAGTTAGACAAACCTGGTTTGAATTATGGCTTTAACACTGAACAGTTGTATGGAAAGTTATAGAAAAGTTCCTTTAAAACTTTCTCCGCCTCAGTTTTCTTTGGAAAATGGGAATAATACTAGCTACCTCATAAGGTCATTGTGAGAATTAAGCTTAATCACGTCTATAACGTGCCTAACAAGGTACGTACTCCATAGCAGGTAGGTAGATATAAGGTTTGGACTGCCTGCATCCTCCAGGCCCCCTGGGAGAATGCCAGCCGAGATTACACTATGTCTCCGACACTGCTGAGGAACAAAGTGGGTTAAATACCTGCCTCAAGCTGAACACAAGAAACCACACATCCACAGTATTTCTGCACTTAAAATAATTATTATATAAACGTATTTCCAGTGTCTCGCCCAAAACCATGTGAACTCTGACTGCCTGTATAGCAGCAGGAAATGTCTGTAACACCTGCTCAGAGCTGGCTACTTACTGTATTGGGTGCTGGAGTCAGATGAGCTAGAAATGGTGCTGGTCTCCAAGCTTTGCTTTCTAGGAGAGATATCCTCAAAGTTACCATGTAACCTTTGTACTGGCTAATTTTTCACTTCTGCTATCATGCAATCTCTAAAAGTTCTTGTTTTTCTTTGCATGGTCTTTTTTATGCCATCCTGTTTATTTGAGCTTGTATTCTTCCTTTTTCTCCAAGATGCTTTTGTCGGTTGTGGTTTATCTTGCATTGTTACTTTCCTCAGGTGGCGTGGTTGTCCTCTCAGGTGTAAGATGGTGATTATAAAGCTTATTGAGTGCTGTGAGTGCATGAGTGGGGCTTGTTCACCAAGAGCTTCATTGGGATAATCTGAGTGGGCCAATTTCCATATCTTCAGTTCTTTCCCATTGGTATCATCAGATTTCCCAGGGTAGGCTTTCTGTGTCCTGCCTAGAGGGCAGGGTTCTGGGATTGGGGCAGGTGGGATGGAGTGAGAGAGAGTGGAGGTCTTCAGTTTCATTGTGCAAATAGTAACCATCTATATTTAGTAAGGGACGTCCCCTCCCCTGCAACAATCCCTAGTGTCCCTGGTCCAGAGACTTTTTGTTTATTCTTGCTTGAGAATAAATATCAGGTCTCCTGCCATGGTGTAAGAGGGAATATCTCCAGGGCAAAGAGTTTTATGGAAACAGTACAAATTGCCAAGGCACAAAAATTTCTCACAAAGCCCCTAAACCATCCTTCTCGTCAGTGGCCCTAATTAATGTTCCCCCAACAGCATGAAATGGGAGAGGATCTAAGACAGGTGTCAGGAAACATTCTGTGAAGGGCCAGGTAGTAAATGTTTTAGTCTTTGTGGGCTATAATGGTCTGTCAGCACTATTCAACTCTGCCCTAGCATCACGGAAAGCGGCCCTGCACAATAGGTAAAGGAATGCAAATAAAACTTTATTTACAGAAACATATGGCAGGCCATAGTATATGACACCTGGTCTAGGGCATCAGTTTCTTCACTTTCAAAATAAGTCTTTAGTTTGGCCAAACTTTCCCCTTTACCTCCAGTTCCAGTCACTAACCCTGAGCGTTTTGATAATTTTTGTGTAATTTAGATTTAGTCTTGGATTCTTCCTTACTGGCCTAGGAATTAGCTTTCTGCAGTCTGCTAAGTCAACCACTAACTGCTCTTCCACCTCTTCCCAGCTGGCAGAATTACATTGTTTACTCCTGTTGCTTTTCTTCCTCTTACGGTTTTTGATCTTTTAATAACATTTTAGAAGGCATCAAATTTGTATGTTGTTGTCCTGTGGGGGACCCTGCTCGGTGCACCATTTGTCACGCAGGGCGTCCGGTGGGGTCTCTGGTCCTGCTCCCCACATAAGAACGCAGGACATGGTGAGGCCAAACAGGAACACCCATGGAGCCATAGATAGGGAAGTCAAACCAATATATTCTCACCGGCGGCATCCGCCTCTCTGCAATCTGCTCTTGCTAGCCCCCATTCCTTCTGCTAGTGTAGCCACAGCCGTTATATTAGTGGCCAATGGCTTACGGGTTACAGCTGACGGCCAACTAGCCACAGCTGCTGGCCATCTGATCACAGTTGATGGCCATTTACTACCCAAGCCAGCACCTTTGTATGTGAGGCCGAGAGCCTGGAAACTGCTTTTTGGGGCTTTGTCCCCACAGTTGTTTTTACCCAAAACTCTTGCCTAAATTTCAAACCTCTCTTTTATTTCTTTATTTACATATAAAGAAACATACCTATTTTTTTAGTTTTATTATTCTTTTACAGTGAAAAAATTTCTATATTTAGCCAGCTGGCCTCAATGGAGATGATCCCGGTGTTGTTGCAGCACCCAAAGCATCGTAGTCAGGAGCCAGTGGAACATATGTCTGCTTCTCTCCATCAGGCCTGAGCAGGGTGTTGACCTTGGCCACGCCAATGTCACAGAGCTTCTTCACAGCCTGTTTGATCTGGGGCCTGTTGGCCTTGACATCCATCCACAGTGAACACAAGTGTGTTGCTGTCTTCTCTCTTCTGCATGGCCGACTCAGTAGTCAGGGGGACTTGGTGATGGCATTCGGGCCATTATCAACTGGGACCATTTTAAAACAAAATTCTCCACATGAGGTTTTTAGGAGTCACAGCATAAATTTGGGCTACAGATCAATGTGAGGGCTTGTGGTGGCAAAGACTGGGTTTTTTTATCCTATACCACCTAGCACCAAGATCAAAGAGGCCATTTTTTTGCCATTCCCTCTTCATGATGGGTCTCGTCTCCTTCACCACAGTAGCAGTCAAAAAGGGTGCTTACAATCACCAAGGTTCATGGATACTCTCCGGATGACGAGCGCTTTGGGTGTTTTCTTGCCTCCCAGGCTCCCCTGTCTACTCTGATTTTTAGCCTCTGCAGCAGCTCTTGAGTCCGTGCTATTAACACAGTACAGTTTCACAAGGCAGTGGTAGTGGTGAGCAGAGGAAAGAGATGATAGGGTAGAAACATCCACAGGGCAGCCTTACTAATTGGATGTGGAGATTAGAGGAAAGGAAGACTATAAGCTGAGAGTCGTGTTTCTGCCTTGGGTTACTGGAAAAGCAATTTTTGTTTTGAATGTCTTAAATTCTGAAAACAGAAATATACATAAAACATATTAAAACTCCTATAACCCCACTTCCCAGAAATGACTATGTCTTTGGGTGTGTTGTATATATATATATATATATATATATATATATATATATATATATATATATATATATATATATATATGTATGCCTATACAATTTGCTTTTTAAAACTTAATGTTGCAGGAATTTTAGAAGGAAATAACCATTTCAGCACGTTGTCAGGCAGGATGTTGTCGCCTGAGATGGTTGTCAGGCGAATGGTGGGGATTGCTGGCAGGTACTGGGAATACAGAAACTGAGAGATCCTAGCAGGCCATAGTGAGTCCAGGAATTCCTCAGTGAAATTTAAAGTGCAAGTGGCCTAAGTCAGCTTGGGAGAGAGTACAGGATTCCGTATGAAGGAAGCCCAGGAGCCCCTGAGCCTCTGTGCACATGGGAAGCAAGGAACTACAGCGGAGTTGCTGGCAGTATGGCTTGGTCTGATTCATCTAAACACAGGTTCCTCTGGCTCCTCAGATTTGTGGCTTCCTTCCCCCTTGATTCTGGTTGTTGAGCCATTGACCAGGCTGGCTCCAAAATTTACCTTATGTTGTGAGGGAGGTTTAGGCTGTGGCTTGATCTCCAAAATGTTTCCAGATGATACAATATGAGCTTGGGCCACAAGTCTCTTCTTTTAGATTTCATTTCCCTAATATTAAATCTGATAATTTCTGCCTTTTCCACTGTAGCATTATCTGTAAAACCAAGACAAGGTTTGGACTCAGGGAGAACCAGGCACAATATGCAGTTACATGCTGCAGAACAGTGTTCGGTCAATGACAGACCGAATATACAACAGTGTTCCCATAAGATTAGAATGGAGCTAATAATTCCTGTCACTTAGTGAAGTCTTATCGATCATAATGTCACAGCCCAACCATTACTCATTTGTTCATGGAGATGCTGGTGTAAACAAACACTGCCAGTTGTATAAAAGTATAGCACAATTATGTACAGTACACAATACTTGATAATGATAAAGGACTGTCCCTGGTTTATGTATTTACTATACATTTTGTCGTTATTTTAGAGTGTCCTCTATCTACTTCTAAAAAGAAACGTTGCTGTAAGAGTATGCTGTTAGACTGGTAGCAGCCTCATAGTACATCTCGTGTTCACCTCGTTTCTTGATTGCATCATTTTTCTTGTGCTTGGTTTAATCTCGTGTTTTGTACAGTAACATCCTGTACAGGCTTGTGACCTGGGAGCAACAGGCTGTACCATACAGCCTAGGTGTGCAGTAGGCTGTACCAGCTGGGTGTGTAAGCGCTCTCTGTCGTGTTCGCACAATGTTGAAATTGCCTAATGATGCTTTTCTCAGAATGTATCCATCACCCTAGTGAAGTGGTGCGTGACTATGATAATCTATATCTGGGTTTCCATCACGTTCCCAGCCAGGGCTAAGTACTTAACTTCAGGTTTAAGTCCATTCCCAGTACCGCCTTTCCTTTTTAGCTGAACACGGAATCTCTGTTGGTTTTTCTCCTGGACTGACATGGCAAGGGGACCTCAAGGAATAAAATGTTTCCTCCTACAGGTAGCAGCTCTCTCTGGAGATGCACGACGCTGCCTGGACATTTGTAGGCGTGCCACAGAGATTTGTGAGTTCTCCTGCCAGAAGCCTGGCTCCCCTGGCCTGGTCACCGTAGCCCACTTACTGGAAGCAGTAGACGAAATGTTTTCATCGTCATATATTACTGCCATCAAGTAAGACCCTTCTGCTTCCTGACCCTGAACGTTTCTTGGAGGGCTGCTAACGAGGGCCACAGTCTGGAAAGGCCATGGAAACATGTTTCCCTTTCAACGCTTTCACTCATTCAACTTACATTTTCTGAAGACACTGTCTTTTTTCTGTATGGGCATAGTCTAGTCAGGGAGACAGAAATGTAAACCTAGTATAACAGGAAAAGAATTACCATGAATTGAGTTACACTGTAGATGTTTAGTAAAGTGCTATGGGAACAAGAAGGAAGCAGCTACTTCTTTCCCACTGACTGATATACTCAGCTCAGGAAATGGAGGTGCTGTCCATTTCCAGATCTAGTTGCTGTGTTCCCTCACTTGCATTTATTATGTCATTTTGAGATTTTAGGGGGGAGGGGAGGATCCTTGCCAAATAATATAGGAGGAAGCAGTCCCAATTTCCCCCCCTCTTCCCTAAAGATGCAGCAAAGCTTTATTTTGCTTTCCTCTTGGTTGTTGGTATAGCCACTTGTGTGAATTCACATCTTTTCATTTTCTTTAAGAAATTCCTCTGTTCTGGAACAGAGTTTCTTGAGAGCCATCCTTGCAGAGTTCCGTCGATCAGGACTGGAGGAAGCAACATTTCAGCAGGTGATTGATCTCTTTTTTTCAAATGCTTCTAGATTTTGGTCTGGTGCCTTTAAAATATGTGGGAATTTTAATGACTGTGTAACAGTTTATCTCTATTTTGTTCCAATTTGTGCTAAAGAATATCTATTCTTTTAGCACCTATTTTTATGTGATATTTTATTGAGTTGCATGAGAAGAGACCTCTAGCAACTGGTTTCTGCATATTAGATTGAAGGTTTACTATGTACCAGATGCTGTTCTAGGAGTGGGAGATTCAAAGATGAACAAGTCAAAAGTTATTGCCCTGATATAGCGTATGGTATAGTGGGAGCAAGGCTTTCAGAATGAGCCATGTTTAAAAACAGAACCAAGATCATAGGAACACTGTTTAAACATAGTTTCCATTATATCGAGTACAAGGAAGCATTAAAGCTTGTGCTTTAGTGGTTTATTTAAAATTGGTATCTACCTTGTTTCCCCGAAAATAAGACCTAGACAATCAGCTCTAATGCATCTTTTGGTGCAAAAATTAATATAAGACCCTGTATTCTATTCTATTCTATTCTATTATTATATCATATCAGACCTGGTCTTATGTCAGACCCCGTCTTATAGTAAAATAAGACCGGGTCTCATATTCATTTTTGCTCCAAAAGACATATTAGAGCTGATTGTCTGGCTAGGTCTTATTTTCGGGGAAACACTGTACAGGCAATGGGCTGCCTAGAAGATGAATTGTTACAGGTGTTTAAGTCTGTACCTGGAAGTATGAATGTCTGAGTATGTTTTAGACATACCGGTAGAGAGGTCTGGAAAACATTTCCTTCCAGCTACTTCTTTACTTCATTTCAGCTTTTCTTCTTTAAATTCTTTTTTAAACATTTAGTTGCTGGTCTTGTTTTGCCCGTTATTCTCCTTCTAGAGCCTGAGACAGCTCTTTTGCAGAGAGTGACTTTCATTTTAGTTTGTGAATATTTCCTGAATATATACAATGTGCTATATTAACTGTGATAGGAGCCAGGAATCCTGATATGACAAGCTTGTCCCTGCTCCTGACAAGCTTCCAGATTGGTGGGGGGAGGTGGTAGGGGATAGACTTCCAAATAGTTAGAATAGAAAGGGACCGGGAGGTGCTACAGACTTGCCTGGCCCACTTGGGGCTTTATGGTAGGAATCTATGTTTCTAGCTATCCTTTTGCCTCTCTTTATTCAGTATTCTCTCTGGGCCTTTGCTTTTCCAAGGGTCATGCCTTGGCACCTATACACTGCCTGCTTAGGAAAATGCCTTTTAGCAAAATTCGACTTGAATTGTGACAATCTCAGTTGTGGAACTCTCAAACCCTGGATCCCAGGACTGTTTGTATAACAGTCACAATTACCAGACATTTTATATCCATTATTCATGAGATATTATAATACACTTAATAGATAAAACTGAAGCTCAAAAAGTGAAATATTTGTAACTTGCCTAGGGTATCATATTTAGGTAATTGGTCGAACCAGCAGTCAGACCTGCTGTTCTCTGATTCCGAGGTCATTGTTGCATTCTGCCCCTGCATTTGTGCCCCAATGGGGCACCCACTGATGCCTTCCAGAGTATTGAGTATCCTGGCCAAGAAGTATCTGATTTTCCCAAAAGAAGAAATAAATGATCAGATATAGACCCAGACTACCTTTTTTCTCTTAACCTTTCCGGCAGCTGACTGGATTTGGCTTTTGCTTGTAGGTATACAGGCAGCACGTGGCACTGTGCAGGATGGAGGGACTCCCGTACCCCACCATGTCAGAAACCATGGCAGTGTGCTCTCATCTGGGCTCCTGCCGCCTCCTCCTCGTGGAGCCCAGCAGGAACGACCTTCTTCTTCGTGTGCGGCTCAATGTCAGCCAGAATGATGTGTTGTATGCACTGAAAAAAGAGTGAAGGGCCTCAGAAGCTAGGAGTGTGAGCTGTGGTTGTTAAAGAGCCTGATTTCCTTTTTCTAAACACATGGAATTGTTGCAGCAAATCAAATTAAATGGAAATGGCTATCATGTAGTTTGGAATTTTCCATTAAATAATTTGCTTTTTCGTAGAACGTGTGGGAAATTTATAGCCATTCTAAACATCGTGTGGGAAATTTATAGCCATTCTAAACATCAGATTATAAAACCAAACCATCCTTCCTACAATCGGCCCTTGCTCTGACTTTTATTTCTGTTAGTAGCCCTATCATTTATTTAATGGTAACACACCATGTATACAAATACCTGCATACTCTTGCTTGTATTGATACAAAATAGTTCTGAGAATATGTAAGAAATTGGTTAGATTGGTTGCCTCTGGGAAAGAACTTGATGGCTGTGATCAGGAGCTAGAGTCAGACTTTCACTGAACGTTATTGTGTATCTTTCGAACAATATGAATGTAACAAACTTAGTTTATAAAAAAGAACTGCTGGAAATATCAGTGATAATCCCTAGCAACAAATAGGTAGAAAATGTAATTTTTAAGAAGGTATCAGTTATCATAAAAACAAACTGGTGAATAAAAAAGACTGGGATGGCACCGAAAATATAAGATACCTAGGAATAAAGCTAATAGAGATGTAATTAATATCTAAATACAACTCAATTCCAATCAATGTCTTGGCAGGGTTTTTGGTGTAACTTTGCAAGTTAATTAATTTTAAGATTTATATGAAAGTCAACAATGGGGCAAACTGACATCTAAATCCTTCTCATGGGAGGCACTGAGGAAAACACATCACCCATGTAATAGTCCTGCCAGAAATGTTTGACCTGAGTCTATTGATGAGAAACTTTTCAGATAAATTAAAAGTGAGGGAAAAATATTCTGCATAAAATCAATATCTTCATAAAATCAGTATCACAAAAGACAAAACCAAAGTGGAGAAACTATTTCAAGCTAAAGGAAAATAGAGAAATGAGAGCTAAATAGCTAAATGTATTTACTCTGATTCTTAATTGGGTTGTGGATTTAAGAGATAAATAATTATGAACAGTATGGACTATATTCATAAGAGGTAATAGTATTATGTAAATGTTAAATTTTGGGGAGTGATAAATTGTGTAGGAGAATGTTCTTGTTCTTAGGAGAATCATGAAATATTTATATTTATAATTGCATTTAATGGACTGAGGATCAGTATCAGAATATTTAAAAGAAGTATACAATTAAGAAAAAGGAAAAAATGGGTAAATAAGTAATCCACAGAATAAGAAACAAGAATAACCAACAAAATGTAAACATAGTAAAAGAGGCCTGCAAGTCATGCCCCACTGGTGGGAGTATAACTTTGTGGATAATTTGGAATTATTGTCTGGAAAATGCAGAAATTCTATGAGCCAGCAATTCCTTAGAAAAACATGTGTACCCTAGGATTGTGTACAAGAATGCTCATATCACTAATGGCAAGCTATTGGAAAAGTGAACTATTTTCATATTAGATAAAATGTAAATATCAATGTGGATGAAACTTACAAATACGGTGGAGCAGACAAAGAAGCTGAAGAATATATACATGATTCCAATAATACATTAAAGCGTGCAAAACAAATACTATGGATTGCTTAAAGATACATACAACAGAAATAGAAAGAAATGCTCAGGAATAATAAACACCAAACTCAGGAGAGTGGATATATTTCTTTGGAAAAGGGTTGCAACATGATAGGTGGCTTCAAATGTATTGTGCTGTTTTTTTCTTAAACTTGTGGTTGGTGCCTATGTTAATTCACACGAGAAATATGAACTATTGAGTGCCTGCCTATACCATGCACTGTTCTAGACACTGGAGATTACAAACACTTCTGTCTTGGTGGTGCTTGCATTCAAGCAAATGTAAAATGTATATCTTTGGGTGTATATGAAATATTTCATTATAAAATTAAAATTTTAATGAGAAAAAAATGGAAGTGAAACTTCAATTTTAAAAGTGCTAAACTAAGGTCAGTCTCTGGGCCACCCAAAGCAATAGGATATGGAAACTGGAAGATCTTTGAAACCGCTATCTACGAAACACAGTTACAAAACATAATAATTTAAGTTTAGGAGCTAGGTAGGAGTGAGTTGCAAGGTTTGTTTCAGATGGGAGATTCCTTTAACGCCTTTCCCCATCCCTCATTTCATTGCTCTCCAGGGCAGGGGAGTAAAAACTTGAGTGTTAAACTATGAAGTGACTTCATGAATAGCAGTGAGCACCGACTACCTATCATGCCTTAAGTATTTAACCCGCTTTCTGATTGGAAAGGGTACATTCAGGTGCTGAATGATTAAAAATTTGGTGAGCCCATTTCCATTTGCCTAGAGACAAGTTACAAAGAACGAGGACGAAGCAGGTGGCAAGCAGAGAAGCCCCTCCTCTAGGGCGGAGTCTGCGTCAGCCCCGCCCGTACGACGGGAGGGAGGGGCGGAGCGAGGGCGAAAGGGCAGAGTGAGTCGGAGAGCCTTGGACTGGGAGTGAGGGAGGAAGGTTGGAAGGGAAATTGTAATTGGGCAAGGGCAGGTGACGCGCCTACAGTATTTGCGCAAGCAGCTGGACACCCCGGAACCGCCCAACGACCCTCTTCGAGCTTGTAGCCGGCACGCTGAGAACCCCACCCTTGGAGTCACCTGTTGGAGCGCCACGCCCGCTTCGTCCTGCGCATGCGTATTGCCCGCCGCTGGGGCGTGGAGTCACGTGTGAGGGCGCGAGCGGTCTTCCAGCGGGTGCTTCCTGTCCAGGCTGCCGCCGAGGCGGCGGGAGCCCTGGGCGGTTCCGGACAGAAGTCCCGGGGTGGAAAGTTGGATCCGCCGCGAGGTATGCCGCGTACCTTCACCCCGTCCAGGGGCGACCTGGGATGGCGGGGGAGATGGAGTCGGCTGGGGCCGGGCAGGGCGCCGCGTCCTGCCGCGCGGGAGCGGGGTCCCCCGGCTTCGCCTCTCCTCCGCACTCGGCTGCCCTCTTCTGAGCCCGAGCCTGCGTCCGGCACCGATACCCCCAGCTCGGTGTCCCTGGCACCGCAGACTTGGCGTGTCTGACCTCGTCTCTTCCCTGAGCCTGCTCACTCCCCGTCCCCGCTCAGTTGACGGTCCGCCATTCACCCACGCCATGAAATCTGAAGCCTGGAGTCACCCTGAGCTCCCCCTCCCGTGCGCCCACGTCCGGTTAATCTCGGAGTCTTGTTGATTTTACCCCGACTCTGGAATCCATCCACTTCTCGCCACCCCCACGCCACCGCAGCTCTCCCCTTTGCCAAGTCCGTTGCAAGACGGAACGGTTTCCAGCCTCCATGCTCCGTCCTCCCTCCTTCCCTTCTGCCAGAAGGATGTTTGTGTGACTCTCCCACCTGATACCGTCACGTACGTTGCCCCCACAATAATGCTCAAACTGCTTTAAATTGAACAGTTTTTCTATTCTGCCCCTTACATTTTCACCTTCACTTGTACCATTTTGTGTCTCACACTTACACCCTAGTAATCCCAGGTCTCTAGTTTCCTTGTGCAGGTCAGACCTTCTCACCTCACAACCATTATCAGTTGTTCCCTCTGTTTGGAATCCTTTTCCCCAAATTCTGTGTGACTTAGCAGAGGCGTCACCTCCAAGAAACCTTTTGTCTCTGCTGGATAAGGGGTGGCCCCTGAAGCAGCCCTGTGTGGTTTTTGTTTATTGATGATGAGGCTGTCCCCACCACGTAAATGGCCTCTGAGGGTTGAGAACATGTCAGATTCATTCCTGCTCTCCCAGTGCTCAACACGGAGTCTGACATATACCGTGTTTCCCCGAAAATAAGACCTAGCCGGACAATCAGCTCTAATGCGTCTTTTGGAGTAAAAATTAATGTAAGACCCGATCTTATTTTTACATTAATTTATTATATTATATTATAACGTAATATAAGACTGGGTCTTACATTAATTTTTGCTCTGAAAGACACATTAGAGCTGATTGTCCAGGTAGGTCTTATTTTCGGGGAAACACGGTATATCCTATGAATGGTTGTGTTCTCTGAGAGATTCAGAATTATGAGTCATGTTTCTCTAGAGCAGAGCTGGGCAATAGAACTTGTGATGAAAATATTCAATATTTGTGCTGGCCAATGGTAGTCATTGGCAGAGGAACTGGATTTTTAATTTAAATGTAAATAGTCATACATGGCTACCATACTTGACAGCACAACTTTAGAGCCTTTGTGAGTCTAACCCAGCCTTGTACCCACCCACCCTTTACCTAGAGTTACTTCCCTGAATCTGTCTTCCTAGGCCCCTCCCCACTCAATCTCTTGCATTTAATCCAAATTTGTCAAACCATTTCTGTAACTTTTTGTTTGTCCACACCTCCCACTTACACCGATTAACAGGTGGTCCCCATCCCTTTCATCTCCCTTGTTGCTTGCATTGGTGCTATACTTGCAGTGTTAGTGTTTCATCCTTTGGTGTTAAACATTGCCTTCTTTCTCTTGAGTTGGGAGTTTACCAACCACACCTACTACAGGCAGCACTCTTGGGGGAGGAGCTTGAAGTCTGCTCCAGCCTGAGTCTCTTCTACTCCCCACTAGACAGGTGTCTATCTAGGCTGCCAAGATGCCAGGGCCAAGACCTCGGAAGGGCCCTCAGGCCAGCGGCCAGGGTGTGGCAGCTGCCAAACAGGTATGTATAAAGGCTTCTTCACCCCGGGCTAGTCTGAGGATGGGGGTTCTTAAACAGCTTGGGCAAAGTGGGTTACCTGTACGGTATCCTTGTTAGTCCAAAGACTTGGAGCAGTGCCTACTGGTGTTGGCGGAGCCCTTAGAGACCCTCTTCCTAGCCCCTGCCACACACGTTTCAATCCTGGCATCCTGCTATGGCCACTTACATATAAGTTATCTGGAGTGTTCAGGAACCTCCAAAGTTCAAGGTGTTCTGAAGGGGCCTCAGTGCTCTCATGGGTTCCTCATTAGGCCACAACTCTGCTTGCCAACCAAGGATGCAGGGCCGGAGGGTTATGTCCATTGGGAGAGCTTTGCTGCCTTAGAGGTCTCTCCTCTGATCTTCTCTCTGTTTGTTTTGGGCCCATGTCCTGAGACTTCTTAGTCCATGTGTATTGTCTTAAAAGAGGCAGATAAGGAAGGTGGTAGGATAAAGGGCATAGACTCCCGTCACAAAATCTTATTTTAAATTCTAGCTCTGCCACTTACAAGGTTGTTTCAGTTTCATCAGAACATGGAGATATAAATAGGACCTACCGTTCTTAGAGTAGTCAGATTTATAGAGACAGGAAGTAGAATGTGGTTACCAGGGGCTGGGGTAGGGCAGAAAGGGGAGTTATTGTTTAATGGGTACAGAGTTTTGTTCTGCAAGATGCAGAGTTCTGTGAACGGACAGTGGTAATGGTAGCACAATGGTGTGAGTGAATGTAATGCCACTGAGCTCTACACTTAAAGTGGTTAAGATAGCAGTTTTCATGTTATGTGTGTTTTCTAATTTTAAAAACAGGACCTATCAGAGTTGTGAGAATGAACTACTAAGATAGTCACGTAGCGTGCTAAGGCCAGGGCCTGGCAGCTAGTGCAGTTGTTGTCAGTAATGATAATGGCAGTGGAGCCTTACTGGGTTCTCTGGAGTCACCTGGGAGAAAAGTGTCCTAAGGGGTAACGCTGCAGGCCTCTTTCCCTCTCTGCACGCCGTGGCTCCTTCCCTCAGTGAAGGAGACACGGACCGGAGACTGGCTCTGGGGCTGGGCTCCACCTCTGTCTCATTGAGTGGTTCTTGAGAAATCTTCTTTGCTCTCAGCTGGGGCTCTTTGTGGAATTCCGCCCTGAGGACATGCTGCTGGGGACGGAGGAGGCTGAAGATGATGGAGAGCTGGAGGCTGAGCTGCTGGCCCTCACTGGGGAAGTAGGAACCATAGGCAGGAAGCCAGCACCCAAGGGACACGGTGAGTTTATGGCACTGGGCAGGACTCAGTGCTGGGACCGGATGGGCTCAGGCAGGTGGGGGAGAGGATCCTCCCCTCTCGGCTGAGGAGCCAGCCAGATCTCCTGTTCCTTCTGATATCCACGTGCCTTCTGCAGCACTCCCACCAAGAAGCCGTCTTGCCCTGCTCACATACCTATGTGATGGGGAGCTCACTTTTTCCCTGGACTGCCCCCCTCACCATAGTGGACAGTCAGCAATCTGATTCTCCACCTGACTCAGGTCCCTAACCCTACCTAGTGTAGAGTAGGGGCTCAGTGCAGACAAATTGGGCACTGATAAGTGGGTAGAAATGTGTCAAATGAATGAATTAGTGGAATATCCCTTCCCAGCCTGGAAGAGGACAGAGACATGAAGTCTGGGAGAGTCACAAGGTCTAAATCTTCCTCTCTTCTCTCACCAGGAACCCTCCGAGAGAAACCTCCCCCCACACCAGTCCCATGTACCCTTTAGTTGAGGGAGCTGAGGATAATGGGAGGACCTTGGAAGGGGCTCACTGGTCTTGGAGAAACATGGCCCTCCATTCTGTCTTAGTCCAAACCTGCTTTGGGGTTAGGTGAGCCTGTATTTGAATCATGGCTCTGCCACTTAATAGGATTTCAGTATGAGGAAAATTAATATTGGTAGTTGTCAGTTTACTCATATATATTAGATGGTGATAATATTACCTATCTCGCAGAATTATTGTGGATGTTAAAAATGGATGTTAAAAATCTTTAGATATGTGAAAGATGTAGTTAGGGGGAATGGATGAATATGTCTAAGAGCTATTACAACAAAAATGCTGAGGAGGTCTCGTTAGGGAGACCACCTCAGGGAAGAAGTAGATGCTTGATCACTGCACTGTACACCTGAAGCTGAACAATAATGAATGCCAACTATAAGTCTACATACATATGTGTGTGTGTATGTGTGTGTGTGTGTGTATATATGTATATATGTGTGTATATATATATATATATATATATACACACATATATATAGTTACAAGAAGCGGAGTACAGCATTAGGAATAGAGAGAGTGGAAATGTAATGGCTCTGTGCGATGTCAGGGATAGTGGATGGGGATGGGGGGTTGACACATTTTGAGTGATATAAATGATAAATGTCTATTTTTTAAAAAAATGCCGAGGAGGAAGCAGCTTGTTGCCTGCTGGGGGGCCCAGGAAGGTTTCCCAGCTGAGGGTCTTTGAACTGGGTAATAAAGGAAGAGCAGGAGTTTTACAGGTGGGACTTTGGCAGTGGAAGGGCAGGATTTCCACCTGGGTGCAGAAATGCTCCGTGCATTGAAAATGCTCCCTTAGTCTTAGTGGGCCTTTTTTGAGTTGCCCTGCCCTGACTCTCTGTTCCCCCAGGCCCCTTGCCTATGGCCCACATCGAGAAGTTGGCGGCAGACTGTATGCGGGATGAGGAGGAGGAGGAGGAGGACGAAGGGCTGGAGGAGGACGCAGACTTGCTGGTGCGTCTGGCAGGCTGGTGTCCGAGGGCTCTGGGCGAGCCTGTGGGCGAGCCCGTGGGCAAGCCCGGGTTTGTCCTTGTGTGCTCAAGAGTTCAGTGAGTGCCTTGCCCTTCTTGGGCCCGTTTTCCTGACTCCGGTGTGAGACTAGTCTCCTTTGATGTCTGGTCTGAGCTCTGCATTTGGGGATTCTCACATTTGTAGTCTTCCCTGTTTAAAAGGCTATTCTCAGTTAGATTAAAGAAGTATTTTGGTAAAGGGGACTTGCAGGCATGATGCCTAATGTTGGGAAGTACTGCTGGGGGAGAAGGTCCGTTATTTTCAGGTCCTATCAGAGGTATGGCTGTGAGGCTCCCAAGCTCCTGGGACTTGTGTCTCTCCAGAGCGAGCTGCAGGAGGTCCTGGGTGCAGATGAGGACGCTGGGCCCCTGGATGACGATGAGACAGCCAGCTGTGATGGCTCTGGGGAGAAGGGACAGGAAAACATCGAACCCCCGGTGCAGACAGCTCTCCTAACAGCTTCAGTCCCAGCGGCTCAGGTAGGTTCTGGAGGGATCTTTTGGGCCTTTGATGCCCACACGTATCCATGTGTAACATGCATGTAGCATGGCTTAGAAAGGCTGCAGTAACCTTTTCCAGGGCCCTACTCCAGCTGCACGCTGACCAGCGACTGAGCACAAGAAACTCTTTGGTGGCTGGCTGGCCTCAAAGGCCTCTCTGTTCTCCCAGACCACCCCCGCAACTGTCCCCTGATTGTCTGGGTCTCTGTGCTTGCCTCTGACATGGCCTCTGGCCTGTCCAGTGAGTTGTTGCCTCCTCCTTTGTGACTTGAAGTTTCTTTCTTCCTGAATCCAAGAGCTCTGTTTTCTGGGGCAGCTTCCTTGCAGGGAGGGAGCAACAAGGGCCTAGCTGGCCCTGGAGTGGCCAGGTCCTGAACTGAAGTATTTACAGGTTGGAGGGCCTCGGGGGCTGCAGGCTCTGCTGGAGGATCGGATCCATAACTATCGGGAAGCCGCGGCCATCGCCAAGGAGGCAGGTGAAGCCGCCAAAGCCAGGCGCTGTGAGCGTGGCCTGAAGGTCAGTTGGGCCCAGCCACGGAGCAGTGCTGGGAGGAGTGAGGGGCTGAGGTCAGCGGGTGAGGTAGCAGGAAGTTAGGCCACTGGAGGGGCGGGATCCATGGCCTGTCTTCAGCAGGGTCCAGACCAAGATGGCTGCTAGTTTTTTGGCTCTTCTCTCCCTCAGATGCTAGAGTCCCAGCTGGCTGCTGTGAGGAAAGGCAGGAAGATCAATGAGGATGAGATTCCACCTCCAGTGGCCTCGGGCAAGAAGCCCCTGGCTCCGCAGGATACAGCGAACAGGAGCCCTGAGGCAGACCCCCCAGCTCCTCCCACCATGGAGCCAGGTATCTAGAGACACTCAAATCCTGTCCTGGTTCCCAAGGTCAGAGCCCACTGCCTGCTTACCCATCCTGCCACTGTCACTGCCGTCAGTCACACCTTCCCTGAGAGGTCCTTAGGCCAACTAGACCTGTGGGCACTGGGAACCCAGGGCATGTCCCTTCTTTGCCCCTGATGCCCCCTTTGGGCTTTTTGTTTCTCCACAGACAATGCTTCTCAGCCTGAGATGAGCCTCTTGGGCAGCCCTGGCATTTCTGCCCCACTTGATTCAGACCCAGACCCACGGGCCCTGTTGTTGGTCCGACAGAGAGAGTACAAAGTGGCTGCCCTGAATGCCAAGCGGGCTGGAGACCTAGACCGTGCCCGAGAGCTCATGAGGATTGGGAAGGTACGACATCTGGCTTAGGGGCCCTGTGTCCAACCCCTCACAGATGGGGCAATGACCTGCCCAAGGTCACACAGGTAGACTGGCTAAGACTTGAGTGAGACTGGCCTGACGGGGAGTTTATTTCAGCCCAGGCTCTTATGGTTCCTTGGCTTATGCCCACACCTCCTATTCTTACTACTGCAGAGATTTGGTGCCGTCCTGGAGGCCCTGGAGAAGGGGGATCCTGTGGACCTGAGTGCCATGCCCCCAGCACCTGAGGGTCAGTATGAGGATGGTGGGGGGGAACCTGGTCAAGCTGGGGCTGGCCAGGCATCCCACCTACACTTCTGCTCCGGGTCCCCCAGACCTGAAAACCCTCTCACAGCCTTCCAAGGCCCTCAGAGTACCCTCAGTCGTACCCCCAGCAGTGGAGCGAGTACAGCAAGTGATGGCCCCTGACACCCCCATAACCCCAGGTAGGACAAAATTGTGGGGCTGTGGAGTGGGGACCTGGGAAAAGGCAGGCAGAGCTGATGCCATCTCCTTCCTCCTTTCAAGTGGCCCATCCTGAGCCACAGACGGTGCTAGACGCCCTGCAACAGAGGCTGGACAAGTACCGTGAGGCAGGCATCCAGGCCCGGGGCAGTGGGGATGAGCGCAAGGCCCGCATGCACGAGCGCATTGCCAAGGTGGGCCCTCAGCCATGCAGCCCTGCGGGGTCAGTCTCTCCCCGGCTGGCTGCGCTGTCTTCTCCTGCAGCTAGCCCTGGTCTTTGAGTCTCCGTCTGCCTGTCTCGCTCTCTCTGGAGCTCTTACTGCCTTCCGGGCTTTTTCTTCCTGGGTTGCTGTTTTTCAGTCTTCCTTTCTCTCCCTATATGGACCCTGCAGACTGCTGCCCACCATAGGTCCCTCCCTTCCTTCCCTTGCAGCAATATCAAGATGCCATTCGAGCACACCGAGCAGGACGGAAAGTTGATTTTGCTGAGTTGCCTGTCCCTCCGGGTGAGTGGTGCTTGGCCCAGGGTCTTTATGAGATGGTCTCTGAGAATGATGAGGGGAGGAGGAGATTGTTTTCTAACGTAGCTGCCTCCACTCTATGGGAGGCACCCATCCCAGCCGAGGCCCACAGCAGCGTAGTGCTTCCCTAAGGCTGCCCTGCCCCTCTGTGAGCTCACTCTCTTCCACAGGATTCCCCCCCATCCCCGGTCTGGAGCCCACTGCAGGCACTGAGGAGGATGCAGTGGCAGCGACTTTAGCAGCTGCCCAGAAGCTGGCCGCCTCGGAGGACGCGGCCCCAGCAGAGGAAGATGAGGATGAGGTGTGGCTGAGGGCCTGAGACTCCAGGGATTGGTGGGGAAGATGGCAGATGAGGGAGTAACACAGACCCCATTGTCCATACTAACAAGCCCAGTGAGACGGATTCCTTTGTCCATTTTACAGAGAAAAAGCTTGGCCAATAGCACCCAGACAGGCAAAGCTAGATTCAAACTAAGGTCTGCTGACTCCAGAGCCCAGATCCCCAATACCCTGCTGTCTCCTGTTGGGGAGCTTAGCTCATAGAGCTTTATGAGGCTTTTCTAGCTCAGAGTTTCTAGGGCCCAGAAGGGGAAGCCATTCATCTCAGTTCACACCTAAGTTAGTGCAGCATTTAGGAAGAGTGTTCAAGTCTGGGAGCTGCCTCTGCTGGGGTGGGGAACAGACCCCCCGTGACATCCTCCTGGTCACTTGCAGGATGAGTCTGCAGCCCAGGCCCCAGTGGCCAAGAAGCCAGCACAACCTCTGGTCCCTTCATCCCGGCCCCTGCCTCAGCCTAAGGCCTCGAGTTCTAAGGAGTCACTGAGTCCGTCTGGTGAGTGAGTGAAAGAGGGATGGAGCGAAGGCTCAAGTGATGGGCAGGCATGGCTCTAACCAGCGTTGCTCTCCCTTCAGTGCGGGAACAGCTGACACTGCTAGAAGCACGGAAACTGCAGTACCAGCGGGCAGCCCTGCAGGCCAAGCGAGGCCAGGACCTGGAACAAGCCAAAGCTCATCTGCGGGTGGCCAAATGCCTTGAGGCTCAGATCATCCAGGTCCGAGCCGGCCGACCTGTAGACCTCTCCAAGGTGAGTCCCACCTGGTCAAACCGCAGGACTTCTCAGGGGCAGGGGTTTTGGGGGTGGGGGTGGGCTTGATGGGCAGCTGTGGATGAGGTAGCTGCTTGCTGGAGGTGGGACTTGGATAGGATGTGGTGACAGCTGGAAAAGAGCCTTTTGTTTATGCCTCTTTCTACTCATGGCCTCAGGAGAGGCTGGGGGAAGGCCAGGTGGGCTGCCTGTGGTCAGAGATGACAGGGCAGGGCGAGGCCAGTGGGAGGCAGGGTGTGTGGCGCCTGGAATAGAATGGGAGGCCATGAGTTCCCGTCACGGGAGGTTAGAAGAAGCTGCAGAAACATCCAGTTTGGAATCCTGCTTTTGTTAGGCTCAGTAGAGGAATAATCTGACTCTTGGGGCCCCTGAGGGGCCTTGTAACCTGGGTAGGTGCCTTCACCCTTGACGGATGAGGAGAGTGACTTCATCCTCATTCACCATGAGGACCTGCGACTTTCCCAGAAAGCTGAGGAAGTGTACACCCAGCTACAAAAAATGCTTCTGGAGCAACAGGAGGTCAGTAGACTGCTTGTCTGTCCGCCCCTTTCAGTGCCCTCCGCTTTCATCTCTCTGGGGAAAGCACGGGGCTCAGACCAGATATCCTTAGATTCAAATTCTGGCTCTTCCATTTGCTGGCTGTGTGACCTGGGGCAAGGCACTTCCCCTCTCCGAACCACATTTTCCTCAGCTGTGAAATGGGATGATTAATATCCCTCCTTCGGGGTAGTTAAGAAGTTCAAACTGTAGAGTGGAGGGGAGAGTACTTTGAAGATGGGAGGAAGAAGTGTTAGGGGAGACAGACACATCTGTATAGACAAACGTATACGTATACTTGTGCATATGGATCTGAAATGCTGCCTGCAAGTCTGCCTTCTGAAGTGATGTTTCTATTAGGTTTTGAAGATGGGAGTTTGCTAAGTGAAGTTTGGGGAATGGCTGTCATCAGGGAGGAAACAGCAAAAACTTAGGCAAAAAAGTGTTATGGGACTTAGGAACCGTGACTGTAGTGTATGTGTTGGGGGAGGAGAGGGGTGATACTATAGAAGGTTGGAGCTTTCAGAAATCAGGCCTCAAAAGCCAACCTAGAGTCACTCTGGGCCTCTGTTTTCAGAAGTGTCTGCTGTTCTCCAGGCAGTTCATGCATCAGGGCAATGTGGCGGAGACTACGCGGTAAATGCAAGGGCTGGGTCTGGGGCTTGTGGAGTGGGGAGGAGAAAAGGAGCCCTGTCACCCTGACACGCGCCCCCATCACTGTCAGGTTTGAGAAGCTTGCTCACGACCGCAAGAAGCAGCTTGAGATCCTGCAGCTGGCCCAGGCGCAAGGCCTCGAGCCTCCTAGCCACCACTTTGAGTTGAAGACATTCCAGACTGTGAGGTACCAAAGCCGAAGGGAGACATGCTGTACACCTGAAAGTAATGTAAAATAATACTGAATGTCGACTGTAATTGGAAAACAGAAAAGCCTAAGGGAGACATGCAGGGATGGGCCAAAGGCTGGGAGCCAGGGCTTGAGACTAGGCCCCTCTAGTGAGGCTTCCCAAGTGTGGCCCTGCCATAGGCACTGGGCCTGCGGGTTGGGGGAAGGAGCCCTGGACTGGGGGGGTCACAGGCCAAGGCCTGTGTACCATCTCTCTCCCAGGCAAGCTTTGCCTCCCTGGGCCGGGCCCACTCTCCTCCTGAGCACCACTTGGCAGGCAGGCAGGCACTGGAAGAGGGGACCTTTTAAAACTCAGTGCACTCCTTCACTTTGGGCTTTCTCCTTGCTTTCTGGTTATAGGATCTTCTCAGAACTCAACAGCACAGAGATGCATCTGGTCATTGTTCGGGGAATGAACCTCCCAGCCCCTCCAGGTAGTCCCAGGGCCACCCTCTTGCCCAGACACTCCGCCCCCAGACAACAGGGAGGCACTGGCTCTCCCTCCACATCAAGTGCTGGACTGCTGGCTACTCCCTTTGACCCTGACTCCCATTTCTCCTTCATAGGGGTGACCCCTGATGACTTGGATGCTTTTGTACGGTTTGAGTTCCACTACCCTAACTCGGTGAGGTTATTTCTCCCCATCCCTGGGAGGTCTGGCTATAGGAAGGGGTTTGAAGGGGCCCATTCCCTATAAAGGTCCCTTCCGTCAACAGTGACTTAGCACAGAGTTTCTGGCCCTGTAGACCTGGTTTTTCCAGCTGTCCTGACTTCTCCCTTCTTACTGCTGTAGGACCAGGCTCAAAAAAGCAAAACAGCTGTGGTGAAGAACACAAACTCTCCAGGTGAGAGCTGCTTTCTCCTCCCTCTCGCTCCCTGATATGTGTGTGCAGCACTTGGGTTTCCAAATCAATTATCTTAGTTGGTACTCAACTTGGGAGATAAAGGCAGGTATTACTACTCCTCTGATGTAGTTGGGGAAACAGGCTCAGAGAGGTAAAGGGACTTGCCTATGGCCTCAAAGCAAGGAGGTGGTAGAAATGGGACTTGAATCTAGGAATCCAGATTCCAAATTCCAGGTCCCTCCCACTTTGGTCTAATCGTGTGATAGTCTTAAGAACTGCCCAGTGTGGACTTGTGGACGTCCAGGGCCAGGACCTAGATGCTCTGTCACCTTCTGGTGGTGGTCCCTCTGAATTGTAGGCAGAGACCAGCCCTAGGCCTCGGGTGCCACTTCCTCAGGAAATCCCTGGGAGCTAAGCCCCTTGTCTTCTCCTGCTCTTGCAGAATTTGATCAACTCTTCAAACTAAACATCAACCGAAACCACCGGGGCTTCAGGAGGGTGATCCAAAGCAAAGGAATCAAGTTTGAAATCTTCCACAAAGGGTGAGGTCCCTGTCACACTGCAAGGTGGGCTGGGAGGAAGGAATGGCTTTGAAGAGTTAGCGGAGAGTTGGACTGGGCAGGGAGAGCAGGAATGAGCTGGCAGGGGTGACTCGGTGAGGCTCAGGTAGAGGTGGATGCTCTGAACCTCACCTTCCAGGGCCCTTCAAACCCCTTCCTATAGCCAGACCTCCCAGGGATGGGGAGAAATTGAGCACAGGGTCCTGGAATGGAAGATAAGGTTCAGAGCATCCACCTCTACCTGAACCTCACCGAGCCACCCCTGCCCGCTCATTCCTGCTCTCCCTGCCCAGTCCAACTCTCTGCTAACTGTTGGCTCCCCAGATCCTTCTTCAGAAGTGACAAGCTGGTTGGCACAGCCCACCTGAAACTGGAGCGACTAGAGAATGAGTGTGAGATCAGAGAGATTTTGGAGGTAGGATGCAGGATTGTGGAGGTACGGTGGGCAAACCAGAAGACTTGTTCAGTGAATGTTGGGTCTTAAGTTACCATGAGTCCCCATTATAGGTTTTTTGTGCCCATTTATTTCAAAATGTCTACAGGTGTGCTGTACAGTACGTGCTACTCCCATTTCAAAAACGAAGAGATTCAGAGGCTCTGAGAAAATTTTACAGCGTCACCTAGACAGGAAGTAGCTATACTCTCCACAACACTCTCGGCCACTCAGTTCCTAGGGATAGCGAGGCCTTTGAGGGGTCTGGTCATTGCTGTCAGCTTGGCACATACAAATTCCTAGGTTTGGGGGGCAGGGCAGAGTTGTGGTTGGGGCAATTGTCTGGCACCAGGATGAAGTGGAACACTCTGGACATAAAATTGATATGGTATTTCCAGATGAGGGAGCCACCAGAATGAAGCTAGTCTGTTTAGGAATTGGCCCAACAGCTCCTTGAGCATCTGTGAACTCATCCAATTTCATAAGCAGGGACTCTTAAGAGTTTGCCTCTGACCAATGAAACTAAGGTCCAGAGAGGAAGAAGGGTGTTACATAAGCTCATACAGTGTGTCCCTGGCCAAGTGTGGCCAGACCCTTGCTGATGCCTTCGTGGCTGGAGCTTCCTCCCCCCCCCCGCCCCCCAGTGCATCTACCCGCCTCTGCCTCCTGTTTGGGGGAACTCTTGTGTGCATTGGCTCTGTATTGGGCACATTGAGCGTGGTCAGACTTCTCCGGCCTGTAGCACTGCTTTGTACTCCAGCTGCCCCTCTCCTGCCCAGGAGGGAGGCGGCATGGTGGGTGGAACCCTGACCTGGTTTCTAGTCCTGGTCTTGCCACTCTATGACTGTGGAATGTAACACCCACTTCTCTCTAGGCCTTCAGAGAAGTGAGGGTTTGGGCTTAGTGGTTTTTAGGCTACACCTTTAAGTCAGAGCATTCTTCTAAGAGTTGCCATGGGGCAACTGAGCAGAACTCTTAGGTGTCTCATCTCCACCTCAGAGCTTATTTGGATTTTCATATTACTTTTTTTATAAGACTTCCCTAAAACCGCCACCACCGAACAACAGGAGGGCAGGGTTCTCATGAAATGGACACTCCTGAGTTGACATTGCAGGATGCTTTAGCTCCTCATTCCTTACCTGTGAACATAGGGTGCTACCTGTTCCCATCACTTACCATCTCCCTTTCTGCGGTCACAGGTTGTGGACGGAAGGAAGCCCACTGGGGGCAAGCTGGAGGTGAAGGTGAGGCTGCGGGAGCCTCTGAGTGGCCAGGATGTGCAGATGGTCACTGAGAACTGGCTGGTCCTGGAGCCCAGGGGCCTGTGAGGTGAGCAGCTGTCTGGGCCCTCAGAACCTCTGTCCCTGCTCTGCCTGGGCCCTTAACAGGGACACTTGCAGAATTCAACTCATATCTGGGGAGAAAGCCTAAGAATTTCTCTTCTGTGAGGGTGATCAGAGGCTACACTGTTGGGTATGGCTTGGGCTGAGTTTTCGTATGCTCCTCGGAACTGGGGAGGGGGGTCCTCAGTAGAACTGGGGAGGGAAGTTTAACTAGCTTCAGGAAATCCTTTCTAAACTCTATTTGTATATTCACTGTCATTCAGACTTCCTTCCTACTTGCTGTGCTTTGTGCCTTGTGTAGCAGGTGGTCAACGTTGAGGAGTCAGGCCAGCGACTGTGCAGAAGCGTACTTTTCACAGCTTTGCTGGCCACAGAAGCTTTCGTACGTAAGGGAGATAGATGCTGCTATACAACACCAAAGACCTGTCAGGGACGTGCATTACTGACCACCGGCCTGGTCTCCTCTGCTCCTGGCCCCTTCTTGGGCCTCCACGCCAAAGCAAAGCCAAGGATAGTCTCATTGCTCTGCCACAGTCTTGCGTACAGCTTCCCCAGCTCCCAGTTGCAATATTTCTGGATGTGCCTTTAAAAGATGTAACTGCAAGGGATGGGAGAACTGGAGAGTGATTGGAACCCCCCCAGCCCCCACTCCCCACCCCGCTTACAGTAGTGGCACGGTTCTGTGACTCCAGTTTGTCAACAGCAGCCTATGCCACACAACTGTTTACCCCAGCTCTGCCTGTGCCTGTGCCTTACTCCCTGACAGCTGCTGCACTAGCCTGCCTGCTTCCCAAAGCTGTCAGCAGAGGAGGGAAATTATATTCAGGACCGTGTGATGAGAAGTACACAAGGTTGTGTCTTGGGTTCGATTCATGCACCTGCCACTAAAAGATTAACTGGAGGGGGGAAAGTGTGTGTGTGTACACAATTTTATGTAGCCTTTTTTTTAAGAAACTAGGTCTAACTCATTATAGAGCTCATGTACTCTACACAGCATCACCATCAAGTCCTAAACAAAAGCCCTGTCACTTTGAGAGCCAGAGTAGCAGTTTTAACATTTAATTGACAGAAACTGCTGCTATGGCTTCCTCTTGACAGAGGACAGAGGAAGGCTTGCCTCTTTAGCTTATGACCTAGGGAAATGCCCTACTTCTTTATCAAGAAATTCTCTGACTTTTTCTGAATGGATGGTGATGATGGAAAGATTTATAGTTGCAATAGACTTAATATTCAAAACTGCAGTATTCTACATTTCTTAGAAATAAACTAACATCCCAGCCCCCCTTCCCCCTTGAAGCATTAAGTTCAACAAAACATTCCTTAGGATCATTTTTAAAGGCTCTAAGTGAAGCAGATACATTCAGCTTACAGAGCACTACAGTACTGCAGGAGCACAGCTCAGGGATGGAGTTCTTGTGTGTGTCTTTTTCTGGGGTGGGGCTGGCCCGTGCTTCCCTGCCCTTAAGAGCAGATCTTTTAGTGGGTAACAGCACAAATGACAGACTGATGACTTTTCCAAGAGCTTTCTGGCCAGTTTTACTTACCTATCAGAGTGAACTACCACAATGTCCACAGATGTTAGGATTATTACTTAATTGCAGTCACATCTGTGTGTCAAACAAGCAGTAATCTAGAACGAAAGGAGGGATGTTACCCTTAATAAGGTGGCCGGAGGGTTCCTGACCCAACCCAGTGCTTACCAAGAGGGCTGGAAGCACGGCTCTGCTTATCCTCGAAGGTTCCAATGAGCCCTAGGAATTTCCAAACTTGGGCCTCTGCTGGTAATGCCTTACTCCAGTTCGATAGGAAGTACTCTGGGGTTCCAGACGTCCCTTTGCAACCTGTTCATTTTCAGTTTCCTTCGCTGCTCTTTGGCTTTTTGGAAAACCACTTCCAGGCTGAGGAAGGGAAGACAAAGCTCTCCACTGAACCTGGGGACTGAGGTTCTTTTTAAAAGGCCTTCTTTTAAAAGCTAAGGCTTGTAGGGGTCACTGGTAGTGGGAGGAGCCTGCCCAGTCTTATCTCGTCCTAAGATTTGTCCAAAGGCAGCCAGTGTTGGAGATTAGTGACTCAGTGGGCACTTGGGAACCATCCATGACCCAAATCATTTTTAAATTTTAAATTCTCTCTCCAATCTAGTGCAAAGCACACATTCTTCTGAATTAGTGAACTGAACAAGATATGGAGGAAATTTTTCTTAAAATCAGGAAGGCTTGCTCACAAAGAGCAAACTATTTTATGACTTTTTTATGATTTTTATGACTTATGACACTGTTTTCCTTATAGAACCATTCTAAAACCTGCATCGTTGCTTCCAAATTTGGAGAGCTTGTTTTCCAAGTTTTGCAGGCAGATCCTAGAAGATCTTGTCCCTGGTGTGGCTCCGTTACAGATAGAGTCTTCCCTCTTCAGGCCTCAGCTTCCCAAACTCTAGAGACGCCTTATCATTCCTGCTCCACTCCTTAACCTTTCTGGCTACATAAGCAATTCCTAAAAATTCCATTACCATCATTATTAGAATGATTTTAGCATTATTAAAATAGAAACTACTATCACAAACTTACTAAATATAGAAACAGAATGTTCAGCAGATTGCTTACTATCTGAAATGTATTAAATGCATAAATTATTCCCAGAATGACTCCTCTGTTTCCCGGAAAAGAAGACCTAGCCGGACCATCAGCTCTAATGCGTCTTTTGGAGCAAGAATTAATATAAGATCCGGTATTATATATTACACTAATTATATTATGTCTTATAGTAAAATAAGACTAAGTCTTATATTAATTTTTGCTCCAAAAGACGCATTAGAGCTGATGGTCCGGCTAGGTCTTCTTTTCTGGGAAACACGGTAATTATGATAGAAGTAAAATCAGTTAGAAATTTTGGGTCCACCAGCATTTAGGAATCACTGTGGATGAGGGAAAAGATTAGATAAAAAATTACACAAAGTCCCATATTTCTATAGCCCTAGAGTCCAGCAGATGCTCAGAAAATGTTAATAAAAAATAATTGGAGAAACTACATTGTCTAGCATTTGGTAAGACTTCAGTAATTCAAAAAAATTTAATATTACCATAATGGCAATTCTATTACTCTTCAGGTTATAAGGATCTCTATATGTCAATCTTTAACATTCTAGGAAAATTTGACTTATTTAGAAATGTGGTTTCAGCCCTCTATTTTATATAACTCTTACACTACAGTGTATAAAAACAAGGAAAAAAGTAATCTTGCCTATTTTATGCCCAATTCCACAAGATAATTTTACTAAACATAAAGGACATTATGCATTTGAGAATGCACCTGACTATGCAGGGTTAGAGTTTGTCCTTAATGGGAGAATTAAAAAGCTTGCACTGATCCAAGAGAAATACATCCAATTGCAAGATGTATTTAGCTGAGGAGGAGGAAAGATAAACTTCTGTAGGAATAGAACCAACCTCTGTAGAAGTTCCAGACTTCCAAGGTATATACAGACCAAGCTGGGTGTTAACACCCAAAATACTTGCCCCTATTAACAAGTGTTTCTTATTCTTGTCAGGTTTAGGGGGTGGTCTGAAGCCTCAGTCCTTAAAACTGGTGTTTTATGGGCATCTACTCGTTTTTTTCTGTAGAAGCTCAGAGCCCCTGAGTCTCTGGGCAGTGTCACAATCCCAGTTCCCTGCAACCGTCACCAGCAGAGTCTGGGCAGACGAGATGCAGAGTGTGGCCAGCCCCCACCACGGAAAAGGGATAATCTAGCTCCACACACTTGGAATTGAAGGACAGGCCTTCAGGCCTCTGGAAAACAGCTGCTCCCCTCAACATGCTCCACAGCCTCTAACTGCCAAGTGCTCAGCCCAGCTTGAACCACTGGGAAGCAGACTCTCACTATCCCAGAGACCTGCATTAGCTTCCAGAGGTTTTTTTAGGTTAGCTTCCCTTGTGCTTTTACTGCAGATGTACCCTCTCCTGCTTGGCCTGGGGAGATGCCAGTGACAAGGGAGTGAGTTACCCTAGAGCAGTGTCTTTCAAACTTTGGGTTGAAATCCACTTGGTCTGTGACCAAAATAAACTTTTAATGAAAAAAATCAGAGCGCCTCACGTATATCATAGGTAAACCAAATCTTGGTTTCTAATACCACTCCCACTGAAAACAGTTGATTCCAAGTCTGGGGCAGGGTAAGCGCAAGATAAGCCTGGAGCATCTTGTTAGCCAGAAAAGGAAGTGTTTCCGCCCCCACCAAAAAAATTAAAAATGATAGGAGTATGTTACAAGGCTGAAGGAGCTACTACCTTGAAGGGGCTCCCTCTGGCCAAAGCTGAGGCCATTTGAGCACCAAAATACTGAATTTAGAACCATTCAAAAAGTAATCCACAAGTCCATAGTGAAAATTGAATGAATAAACAGGAAAGAAGAAAGAACTTTGCTTACAGATGACCAAGTGTAAATGGTAAATGTGAAGGGAGTGCTAGAATTGAAAAATCATTTTGTAGGCATCATAGTAAAAGATCAATTCAGACAAGAAACAACAGTGGATGCTAAATCTAAGGGGAAATTCTGATAAGGTATTTGCAGGATCTGAAAATGTTTCTACGCATTGGTTATTCGTTCCAAGGGGAAAATACATAGTGGAGAAATTGGACAAAACCTTGACCAGGTGATCAAAATTGACCATCATCAGTGAGGGGCAGGTGGCTATCAAGTGACGTCAGAGGTAAATCCCTTAAAAGGAACGTCACTTAGGATTCTAGCCAAGAATGCATAAACTGGTTCTAATTATGACAAGACACCAAATTCAAAATGAGGCATTTTCTATTAAAAAGTGTGATGGGGGAACCTTTACTCACCAGAAATATAGAGGACATAAAGGTGAGTCAGGAAAGCTACACGCCTCGTCTGATCCTAGGCTAGAAACTTGACTAGATGGGAAGATGCTATGAAGGACATGAGATGCTGGATTAAAGTATCATCAATGTTAAATAGACTGAGAACTGAAGTAATGTCCTTTTTAGGAAATAAGCATTAAAGTACTTAGGGGTAAAGGGCTATGACGTATGCAACTCACTTAAATGCCTCCAATATTTTGGAGACAAGATAAAGCAAGTAAGGCAATATGTTAAGTATGTGAATAAAAGGTGAATCTAGTTAAAACATACATAGATTTTTTTAACTTGCAACTTTCTTGGAAGTTTAAGTTATTTCTCAATAAAATGTTCTCAAAAATACCTCTATTGTATATTATAACTAAAAATGTCTTGGGTGTATTCTGTCAGCTTTTACAGAAAGGCCCAATTCAGGACCTGCCATTCACTCAGGCAGACCCTGCGCGAGCCTCACCTCGGCTCTGCTGTCCAGGTCACCTCATTTATACTGAGTCGCCCTTCCTTCAATAGAAAGGAGATAATCCGTTGGGTCTTTGATTTACTTCAATGAATAATCTGGTAAAAACAAAAATCTAAACATAACTTCCATTTGAAGTCACTGTGATGCAAATGGAGCAAGATCAGTGTGATATTCTTTTTATATCAATTCTGTACAAAGAGTACAAGACTGATGCTTCATTTTTTATTTCCCCACTACCCTCCCATCCCACCCTTTGTGATGGTTGCACCCATTTGAGCATTTCTGAGCATAAGACTATAAGTAAGTCTTAAAACAGGAGCAGAATTCTTGTCTAAACAATAACAGAAAGGGAGTAGCTGCAAGGATAGCATAACTGTTGTGCAGTAACGGAAGCTGCCCAGATCTTGGTGGATAATGCATAGAAGGCAGAATTACGGAACATCTGGCTCCCCAACCACCCCTTCCCACCCCAGTCCCCCAAGCCCCCTCTCCCACCCAACCCCCCCAATTAATAGTGTTAACAAAAGCTTAATCTTCCAGTTCTAAAGTGCAAATGATTTGGGTGTGACTGCTGTTGCAACAGGTCTGAACAGGAAAAAAAAATGAAGTCCTCTGTTTATGCGATGTTTTCCAGAATATAAAAGATGAGTTCCATGACGATGGGGCCCTCACTGAGCTGGCAGGCCCCTCCATGGATCACCGGCACCAAAGCGCTGTCCAGATCGTTCATGTACTGTGAGGGAAGGGTCTGGCCATTGCTCCCTGCTTGATAGCCAACCTACACCACAGAGAGAAGGGGATGACAGATTACTGGATAGAGAAAGTCTCTGGAGAGGGCAGAGGGCCACGGAGGCTGAACGGGAAAGGAGATGCCCTTTTTGGCCATGGATTAGATACACAGCAGTTAACACAAATTTCTACTTTTCCCTGAATTGTCTGTCATTTATTCACCCTGACCCTGCGACTTGGTAGCCATCAGACCTTGGGCAAGGCACTTAACCTGTTAAGGTCTGTTTCCCAAGAAGTGGATGGGGCACAGAGGTATGGAATGTCAGAAATAATACCTAAATCTATGGTTTGTGAAAATGAAAATGGGAAATATACTAGTTAACAACTTCCTAACAAAGTAGGAACTGAACATTTCATTTGTTCTACTAGTCATCCATTCATCCACACACCATTTTCTGAACACCTACGAACACAGGGATTCAAAGGTGAATGTAATAGTCTTTTGCCCTTAAGAGGCCGCACATTTAGCAGAAAAATTCTTTTTTAAAAAAATTGTTTTAATCTCTGTGCAGCCAGATTATCAGTACCATTTGAGAAAGGATCATGATACCTCATTTGTATTACCCAGATGTGCTTAGTAGAGCATTAGACAATACCTTCTTAAATAGAAAATGCTTGATTGATGACTCGTAAGGAAATGAGCCAGATACATAACCTTCCACATTTTCCCTGATAATGGCACAACTCTGCATCAAAGCAGGAGCACTGGGACATGTCACACGGATCCAAATACACAGGAAAGTACAGACATAGCTCACTTTATTGCACTTCGTTTCAATGTGCTTTGAAGATACTTTTTGTAAATTGAAGAATTGTGGTAATCCTATATCAACACCATTTTCCCAATAGCATTTGCTCACTTTGTGTCTCTGTTGCATTTTGGTAATTCTCAAAATATTTCAAACTTTTTCATTATTATATTTGTTACAGTGACCTGTGATCAGTGATCTTTGATGTTACTACTGTGACTTTTGGGGTGCCACGGACGATGCCCATACAAAATGGCAAACTTGATAAATGTGTGTGTTCTGACTGTTCCAGTGACTGGCCATTTACTCCGTTCCTCTCTCCCTGGGCTTCCAACTGTTCTCTGAGACAAAACAATATTGCAATTAGGCCAATTAATAACCCTACAATGGACTCTTAAGTGTTCAAGTAAAAGGAAGAGTCCCATGTCTCTCACTTCAAGTAAAAGCTAAAAATGATTAAGCTTAGTGAAGATTTAAAAAAAAAAAAAAAAAAAAGCTGAGATAGGTTGAAAGCTGGGTCTCTTGCACCCGTTAGCCAAGTTGTGAAAGCAAAGGAAAAGTTCTGGAAGGAAATTAAAAGTGCTACTCCAGTAAACATGAATGATCAGAAAGTGAAACAGCCTGACTGCTGATATGGAGAGATGTAATGGTCTCAACAGAAGATCAAACCCACCACAACATTCCCTTTACACCAAAGCCTAATCCAGAGCAAGGCCCCAACTCTCTTCAATTCTATGAAGGCTGAGACAAGAGGAAGCTGCAGAAGAAAAGCTGGAAGTTAGCAGAGGTTCATGAGGTTTAAGGAAAGAAGTTACCTCCACAACATGAAAGTACAAGGTGAAGCAGCAAGTGCTGATGGGGAACCTGAAGCAAGTTACCCAGATCTAGCTAAGATAATGAATTAAACAGCAGATTCTCAATGGAGATGAAACAGCCTTATATTTATAAGAAGAGGCCATCTAGGACTTGCACAGCTAAAGAGAGTCAATGTCTGGCTTGAAAGCTTCAAAGGACAGGCTGACTCTCTTGCTAGAACAGGGCTAATGCAGCTGGTGACTTAAAGCCAATGCTCATTTACCATTCCGAAGATCCTAGGACCCTTAAGAATGACACTAAATCTTCTCTGCCTGTGCTTTATAAATGGAACGACAAAGGCCTGGATGACAGCACATCTATGTATAACATGGTTTACTGAGTATTTTAAGCCCTCTGTTGAGACCTACTGCTCAGAAAAACAATTCCTTTCAAAACACTACTGCTCACTGACAATGCACCCGGTCACCCAAGAGCTCTGATGGAGGTGTCCAGTAAGATTCATGTTTTCATGACTTCTAACACAACATCCACAGGGCAGCCCATGGATCAAGGAGCACTTTCAACTTTCAAGTCTTATTTAAGAAATACATTCTGTACGGCCACAGCTGCACAGAGATTCCTCTGATGGATGTGGGCAAAGGAAACTGAAAACGCTCTGGAAAGGAGTCACCGTTCTAGATGCCATTAAGAACATTCGTGGGTGAATGGGAGGCTCAGGTGGTTGGAGCGCCGTGCTCCTAATGCTGAGGTCGCTGGTTCAATGCCCACATGGGCCAGTGAGTTGCGCCCTCTACAGCTAAGATTGCGAACAACGGGCTCGACCTAGAGCTGGGCTGCCTGAGCGGCCGCCTGCCAGTAAGAGCTGCCGTGGGCTACCGTGTGCTGCCCTGAGTGGCCGGCAGCTGGAGTGAGCAGCTCGCAGCCAGCGAGAGATGCCGTGAGCGGCCGACTGATGGCCAGCAACCATCTGCCTCAGCCAGGGGAGCACAAGGCTCATAGTACCAGCATGGGCCAGGGAGCTGTGTCCTCCACAACTAGACTGAGAAACAATGGCTTGAATCAGAGTTTGGGGGGCGGAATATCAATGTCAGCAGGAGTTTGGAAGAAGTTGCTTTCAACCCTCATGGATGACTGAGGGGCTCAAGACTTCAGTGGAGGAAGTAACTGCAGATGTGGAAATAGCAGGAGAACTAGAATTAGAAGTACAACCTGAAGGTGTGATTGTGACTGAATTACTGAAATCTTGTGATAAAATTTTATGGATGAGCAAAGAAAATGGTTTCTTGAGGTGGAATCTACTGGTGAAGATGCTGTGAAGATTGTTGAAGTGACAACAGAGGATTTAGAATATTACATAAACTTAGTTGATAAAGCAGAGACAGGATTTGAGAGGACTCCAATTTTGAAAGAAGTCCTACTGTGGGTAAATGCCATCAAAGAACATTGTATATTACAGAGAAATCGTTTGTAACAGGAAGAGTCAATGCATCAAACTTCAGTGTTGTCTTATTTTAAGAAATTGCCACAGCCCCTCAACCTTCAGCATCCACCACCCTGATCAGTCAGTAGCCATCAACAGCAAGGGAAGACCCTCCACCAGCAAAAAAATTATGACTTGCTGAAGGCTCAGAAACGCTAGTATTGCTAAAAACTAGCGTTTTTTAGCAATAAAGTAATTTTTAATTAAGGTATGTACTTTTTTTTAAGCACAATGCGATTGCACACTTAACTGACTCCAGTATAGTGTAAACATAACTTTTATATGCACTTGAAAGCAAAAATTTCATGTGACTTGTTTTATTGTGATATTCACTTTATTGCCGTGGCCTGTAACCGAGCCTGCTCTATCTCCGAGGTCTGCCTGTAGAGAGATTAGAGTGCTAGGCCACCAGAGAGAAGGAATGGGACAAGGAATTGTGGGAAGGAGAAGCCCATGTGCTAAGAATGGATTATTACTACAAACAGCATTCAAAAACTTTAAGACAGGGAGAGAAGCCTGGCCATAGGAGACTCGAGTTAACAGGAAGATTAGTGGGGCAATGCTCAAGTCCTATCCACTAACAAACAGAAATGTTGACAATAAGAAAACCTTAAGGAGTGGGAGCTGCAGAGGCCAGTTAGCAGAAGCCTGCTGTAGTCAGATTAAGAAAACAACAGGATACGGGATAGCTTGGGACCTGCCCTCTTAAGAAAGGCAGAATGATTCCTGAAGGGTGGCACCAATGTCATTCACACAGGGGTGACAGGTCCTCACACACACTTCTCCTCCTAACCCTACACTCAAAAGAAAACCAAGTTTTTGGAAGACATTCTGGTAAGGAAGCCGAGGTTCAAGTGGCTCAGAGAGTCTGACCAAGCAGCACAGCCCGTGTATTACTAAAGGAGGGAAGGCCAGAATCCTGTATCTGCTCAGGCCCAAGGTGCAGAGAATGAAACTCTGGGAACATGCAGGACAACTCACACGTCAGAAAATATGCACGCGCTCCAAACCTGTTTCAAAGGTGCCCAAGACTCCTTACCTGATCTGAGTCAAGCGTCACACGGAGTCCCAGTTTAGTCATTCCATCTTCCTTCAGAAGCTTCAGGTGGGGACAGAGAGCAAGGCAAAAAGCCTTGGCAATATGCTCGGTCAGTCGGCTATGATCTGCTGGATCACTCAGGCAACTGTGCTGGTCGTCACTTTCTAGGAAAAACACCTGTGCCCCAAACAAAAGAGATCTTTAACCTTGTGTCCAGGAGATGTGGGAAGAAACAAGTCCATCAGCTCACCGTGTATTTAGCACCTTGATCCCCTGAGACGTGCAAGAGGACCTGACAGACGGGATACCACCAAGTCCTTGGGCCAAAAATAGGGCACTAACGTCGTGTACCTAAGCAACAATCTCAGTATCTGCATCTACAAAATGGTAGCAGCAGCCTGCCTTTCTCCCTGAAAGCCCTAGGTAGAGTTATAATGGTACATTCTACTCAGAACCAGAAAAGGCTTACATTTTGCATTGTGCACTTCTAAAAGGTAATCCCATGTAATGGACAATTTTCTTAGGAACTGATCCTAGAATCAAACAGAATGAACGGCCCGTTTAACTTATGTGACCCAACCCCTTCATATCACAGATGGCTCAGAGAAGAGAGGAAACTCACCCGCCCAAGTGCATAAAAGTATTTAGAGACACAGGCAGGGTCAAGCCCAGAATCCAAGTCTCCTGTCTCTTGTCACAGACAGAGCTTTTCCCGCCACATGCCCCTGCCCCTGCCCCTGCTGAGGCCAGAGGACTGAGCTGAGCACTGCACTGGGCACCAGCCGAAGCACAGCAAATTTGGAACTGAGAGGCCTGAGTCCTAGTCACACACGAGGGTCATGAGCAAGTCCTTTGGCTTCTTAATGCCCCATTTGCCTTCATAAAATGCAAAGCACCTGTCCTCCCTGGTTAAAGAGTAAATGATTTACAAGCAAAATACGCTTATATATGCCGATCCCTAGCTTACTGCTCAATAAGCCGCTTCTACTAAGAATACAGTGGTACCTCGGTTTTCGAACGTCTCCATTGACGAACATTTTGGTTTATGAACGCTGTAAACCCGGAAGAAAATGCTTTGGTTCTCGAACACAACTCAGAAGTTGAACATGTCACACTGAGTGCAAGATCCTGAGGCCTAGCTGTCGGCTGTTTTTGAACGTTTCAGAGCTCGTGGATTACGCTCGAAAACCGAGGTACCACTGACTACAAAGGGGTCAGCTCTGAAGCCCTGTGCCTGATGCCTTAGTGAAAGCAGCAGCGTGAAATGACGCCAAGTGCTCTGGAGTGGGAGTCAGGAGACCTCTAGCCTCTGCTCTGCCAGTAACCAGCATCAAGCAAGTCACAAAGTCACACAGCCTCTCAGCCTGTTTTCTCATTATGCAAATGAGATAGGTTGCCTCCCTACCTTCCTGGGTTACTGGGGGCCAAAAAAAAGGGGACAGAATTCAAACTTCTTTGTAAGCAATAAAGAGTTTTGCATGTTCCACTGAAAATGTGTCAGAGGAATCATCATTACAAAGCATGCTGCTAAGACCACTGGGCTGTGTACGAAAACATCAAGCCTGCTACGAAGAGTAAGTCACTTGGAACACAGCTCAGGAACTGAAGAACTAGGTTCTAATCTCTGTGCTATCAGGACTCAGCTATGTGAACTTGGGAAAGGCACTTAATCTCTCGTGGCCTGTGACCTTGTGTGTAAAATGGAAAACCAAAAATCACAGAACTTTCCCCAAAATTACACTTCTAAAGCTGCAAGGAATCTTATCGAGATCTTGAATTTAAGGCTTTGTATTTTATAGATGAGTACAAATGAGGTTGAAAAGAAATTAAGAGCCCTAGAACCTACCCGTTTACTCTCAGAGAATAAATTTTCTGATTTGTCTGATACACTGACAGGGTCCTTGTCCTACTCCTCTCATTCCCAGGTGAGCCTCTAACACAGCTTTCAAATTAAGGGAACAATATAGTAGAGAAGTGCTCGGGAGTTGACCAGATCTGGGTTTGAATCAGGAGTTTTAGCATTACTTATTTGCCATGTAATCTTGGAGAAGTTAGTCTCTGAGCTTTAGTGTTTTTATTTTCTTTTTAAATTATAGTTGACACACTAGTTTTCTTATTGGTGAAATAAATCTATTTTTTAAAGACTGTGTTATCTAAGATAGTTTTAATGTGAGTGCAGCATAACTAGCCCGGCTTTCTGAAGAATACTCTAAGATGGTCTGTACTATTCAGAGATGCACCCTTCATGAATTCCAATGCAAACAAATCTCTACCAGCTAGTTCATCGGAAGGGAGGAGACAGAGTGCTGTGGCCTGCATTTGGTGGCGTTTCTTCACAGTGAGCTAAGATAGGCCACAGGGAGATGAAATAGAGAAGATAAACAGATTTTTTTTCTTTCTTATCTTCCAGAATTAGCCCAGAATGAGTCTCTGGACCTAGCCAAAAGTTATGCTCAAAGGGGGTCAAGGATGCCAAGTTTTATTTCCTTACCTCTGTCCATCTGATGACTTTTCCATTTGCTTTATACTCTGATCCATGGAATATCTTCACACTTGTTATAGACTCCATGGACTTCCCATCTATAGGACTGATGACACTAGAAGAGAGGCAAAGAAAAGAGATAGGAACAGCTCTTGAAGTTAAAAAAGCCACATTTCTTACCAAGCCTTGCTACTAATTACACTGGGTACCTTGCCAAACATATCTGTGCCACACATCACAGCAAGAAGCCACTACAGAAAAGTGTACATAAACAGAGTGCTCATGGGAATGGCTCAGTGAAATAATTCAAATAACACACATACAAAAAAGGAGTCATGATTCCAGATGCTGCTTCTTTTAATGTAAAGAAATTGTTTACTCAAACCTGCTCTCTTCTTCTGGCATTCCTTCCTTCAGTGAATGCACGGCCACCCACCCAATCTCGCTCTTCCTCAGCTCTGTCACCGCATTCTGCTCCTGTCATAACACCCATCACATTACACTCTTTATATGTTTGCGTACCTGCCTTACAAATGAACGTCTGAAGGGGAGGAATATGACATACTGACCTCTGTGTGCTATATTCCTAGTTCTGGCACACTGCTTAGAATACAGGCGTTTAATAAATGCTTATTGATTAAGAGTTATTTGACCAAGTATGCTAATTATGACAGTGCTGGTGTGAACTGATGAGCAATTATCTGTTATCTATCACAACAAACTCCCTGTGGTGCTCAATTATCATTCCTAGATTCCTGAATACGAAGGCCCACTTTGTATTGTCATTTCCTCTTCAAAATATAACAAGTATAAATATGTGGAGATACACACTCATTCTGGTGAGGATTCAAAATAACTACAATCACAAAGATTCCAAACTCTTCCTAACAATTTTCAAACCTGTTTATGTTTTTGAATCTCTATGTATAAAAGATCAAATTTAACTTAAACTTCAACATCAGGGATTTACTTCACTCATCTGAATTAAAATTATTTAAGCAATGTTCAGTTTAATTTCTAATTCATCAGAAAACAATGTCAAATAAAGAGGACCCTAAGCTGATGAACATTCTTTTGACTGAAGATACACAGACACTGAGGGACAAGCTGAAAAACATTCATTTATACACCACAAACTAAACTTCTGAGTTCCAGAATCTTCCCTGACTAGTCCTTCTGCTATTTCTAAGACGCTGCCACTGGTATTTTCTATAAGAAGGGGCAACGTGCTTGTCATTAATTACCAATACCTAATGGCACCAGACTTTCAGACTATCAATGTTTTGATCCTAATAACCATGTTTCTTTCCAACTAATAACAGAGGATTAAACAGAACTCGATTTTGAAATTAAGTTTGCCAGTAAAGTATGGAAAGATAAAGGGTTATTTGTAAAATAAGCAAATGCACTCATTGATTTGGAAATTGCTTCCTTTTGTTCAATAACAAAAGTTTTTAAACATTTAAAAATAAACCCGGTGTGCCATGTTGTAAACACCCTCTATCTGCCTTTGCTCCCGCTCTTCCCTCAGACCACAACGCCCTCTCTGCCACAGCTATGTGGCAGATAACCTCTCATCTTCTCAGATGCAGCTTAAGCAGCCATTTCTCTAGGAAGTCGATCTTGAATACTACACTAATAATACGTCTACCAAGCTTACTGTTTTCTTTCTTTTATCTTCACTGCATCCTATAGTTTTCTATGATCACCTGCCATACTTTGGTGTACTTATTTATAACTATTTTCAAAACCAGACTGAGCCACTTGTCAACTGGAACCATGTGGAATTCAGTTTTGTATTTCCAGAGGCCTGCATGTGGAATTACTGCCTGAGGGAGGGAGAGGAAGGGAGGGAGGGAAGGGGGGAGGGAGGTGGGGGGGAGGGGATAAAGCTTAATACAATGAAATATATTTATTTATTCAATCAATTTTTTTAAATACCTACTAGGTGCCAGACAGTGTTTTCGGTGCTGGTAATATAGCAGTAAATAAACCGGACAAAAAATAAACCAGTGCCTGCCTCAGTGGAGCCTACATCTCAGGGGAGTATAATGAAATAAATAAAAACATATTGTCTGTTGGAAAGTTGTAAGTGCTCTTGAGAAGGCGGATAGGAGGTATTGTGGGTGGGAGGGAAGAAATGTGTAAGGTAGGGTTATAATTTCGATATGTTGGTCAGGGAAGGCCTTACTGAGAAAGTGACATTATAGAAAACGCTGGAAGGCAGTGAGGGAGTAACATGTGGCTACCTAGGGCCAGAGTACCAGCTACTAGAACAAGAAGTGCAAGGATAGAAGTATAGCTGATGTGTTCAAGCAAGAAGGCAAGTGCTGCTTCTGAGCGGTCAGAGGGTGGGCAGAGGGACTCACAGACCGCATAAAGCCGTAAAGGACTTGGGTTTTTACCCGGAAGGATATTCGAAGTTAGTGGTGGGTTTTGAGCAGAGAAGTGCCACTGCTCTGCCCGCTGTATTGAAAACAGATTCGGTTGAGGGAAGGGAGCAGGCCAAGACTAGAAACAAGGAAACCAATCAGGAGGGTACTGGAATAATGCAGACCAAATGACGGTGGCCTGAACCAGGACGGTGGCAGTCGAGGTAGGTAAGAAGTAGCGTGATTCTGGATATACTGTGAAGTAAAGCTAACAGGATAGACTGGTGGTTTAAGTGTAGGATGTGAGAGAAAGAAAAGTATCAAAGGTGAGTCCAGGGTTTTGGCTGGAATCATCAGAACAAGAGTTGCCATGTACTGGGAAAGAGTGCAGCATTTGAAGCCCAAGGAGGTGGTTCTAGCCCTGCTACTTTCTAGCTTTGTGGAGCCTTTTGGTGCGCCTAACACGGGAATAACAACACTAGTTGTTATAGCGAATGAAACATGAGCAAAGTGCTTTGTAAACCATAAAAGGCTTAGATATTACTATAAGCTCAATAATTTTAGAGCAATTGTTTTGTTTCATCAACTCCTTCCTTCCTCCTCCCTTCAAAAATATGCATAGACATTCCTTTAGAAATTAAGCGAAGAAGCCAGGAATTTAAAATTCTGTTATGTATACAAAGCAGTCCTTTTAAGCAGGGCTTTCAGTCAAGGCATAAAACACCAGTGTGGACAAAGCCAGAGCCCAGCAGGACTAAATGCCATGGGGGGGGGGGGGTTCGCTGCCTTTACCCCTTGTTGACGTTCTTGTCATCGTCCACCCACTGGACATGGATGTGCTCCTGGGGGTCCTCGGCGTCGGCCTTGCCACACGTGATGGTGAAGTCCTTCATCTCTCGTAGCGCCTGCCTCAAGGCATCCATGTTCTCTGCAGTGATCTGGACCATAACGCCGTCTGAGAATCAGCAGCAAGATCGTACAGATGGAAACAACGGAAAACCACGGAGAGGGGCCGGTGAAACACGGTACCTGGCATCTAGCAAAACCCTCCAGGATGTAGTAGAAAACTTTGCACTGCTCTCTAAAGTTGACACATACCAACAGGTTTTGTTCTTTGAGCTGAACTCTTAGTGAAAGTGCTATGAGGAGCAAATGCCAAGATGGGTTCTGCTTAAAACACTGGCCTGCTGATTTCACTTTAGATACAACAAGAGTTTCTCAAGACTGCTCAAAAGGAAAACTACACGTGGTCATATCATTCTTTGGACTCTAAGAGTATTTTGTTCCTGTTTCCACTCTTGCATTTATCACGCTCTAATCATATTTACTGGTTTGCATTTCTGTCTCTCTCACCTTACTATGACTGCCTGTCATTTACTAGGTGAATGCCCAGTAAATATTTGTTAAATAAATCATTGAATAAACAACAGTAGTGGGGTAGGGGATAAATCCATTTATTGACTAGTAATAAGGCCAACCTACCACATGTGTTTCACATGGGCTACCATGAGCCAACAGATGGTAATCATTTGGGGGCCACTATGTACCTGAGTCAAAGGCAAACACAAATTAAGGGTGAAAATTGTCATGTGTAAGTAATTATCCTGCTTCACTGACACAAAATTTTGTCAGCTGAAATAATTTCTAAAGAGCTTCAATAAAAACGTCATAAATTGGCATATAATCGCTCTACTGACACACACAGTGGAATGAAGGCCTCAGGAATTCCCAGCCCAAAGGCATCAATATGACTTTTGACAAACTGCCTTTAACTTGTAAGGATCTGCAATAGTACAATTTATCATTTCAACAACATTGAAAAGGTGTTTTTAAATCATTTTGTAAAGACACAATTTCAAATACAGTAAATACTTGATCACATTGGCATTAATTAGTCACCTGAGACCAAACAATGATTTAACTTCCAGATTCTTAACAATTTCTTAATAGCATGTTTCTGCTTTGTAATCAGTTGTGAAATTTAGTGGTAAAATATTAGCATGTTTTGCTCTTCACTTGCTCTTTTATTAAGTTTACGAAAAAAAGATCAAAGTCAGTATCTATTAACATAGGTAAGGTTATCTATGTTTTTCAATTAACACACTGGAATTCACTCTCCGGAAGAGCTGCTTTTAGACGGAGTCCTGGAGTAAGCTATTGTGAAATAAAAAAATGCTCTCATGTGTGGTAGATTGTATTTTCCAAAGATGACCACAATACATCCTGTGTCACATGCTTTTCTACAATGCTATCTTCCTATTTCCCCATCAATAAGTAGAGTCTAACTCCTGTCCCCTTGAATCTGAGCAGGCTTATGACTACTTCCAACACCGGAGTATGATGGAGGTGGCACTGCAACTTTCGAGGCTGGATCATAATAAGCAACACGGCTTCTGCCTTATTGCTAGAATACTTGTGCTTGGAATCCTGAGCCATCACATAAGAAGTCCAACTATCCCAAGGCTGTCATGCTAAGGAGTCTACTCCAGTCATCACTCCTCGTCTGTAAACCATACTAGGCCAGGCCCTGTACATGTGAAAGAACAAACCTTCAACTAATTCTAGCTCCCAGCCATCAAGTAACCACCAGCCTTCAAGTCAAGTCATCCCAAGTGAGGCCCCCGACATCAGTGAGCAGGGTCAAGCCATCCCTGCATTGCCAAGTCAAGGGCAGACCCAGAGGGTTCAATGAGCATGATAACATAGTTGCTGTATGCCTTTAAGTTCTGGGTTAATTTGTTCGTCAACAAGAATAACCAGATCAAAATACAGTAAAGAATAATTGACAAAGAAAATAAGGCGTATGTTCATTAGCATTTCATTAACTTTCATCTAATGAAAGGTTATGTGTCATGTCTCCCTATAGCGAACCAGCAGCAAGCATATCCCATTCTGTATCCCAAATGATGACTGCAACATTCCCGTGGGTAAGAGGGACTGAACTTCATCTACACATTGACAAATTTACACCCAGTGATATATCTGAATTCAGACACTGTCCCTTGCGTACCTTATCCCAACGCTGTGAAAGGTCATCTCTTAACGTTTAGTCACTGTTCCATGGTATCTCTACCACTTACTTCTTAGGAGAACTAAGTGCCATTATGACAGTTTTAATTAGCTGAAGAGTGAGATGCTATTGAATAAGGAATAGGAGTCCAAAAGTCTATGGCAAAAATGTCAAAGCTTCCTTTTAATGTCCCTTGCTTTTCAGTTGTACAATTAGGACTGAACTAATGTACATGCAATAAATAACTCATTCTTTACCTTCCACAATACTGGACTTGGCGAGATATCCTGAAGAGGATTTCAGAGCGCCACTGAACACAAAGAAACTGGCACCCGTCACTAAAATAGCAAGAGAAATAGTTTAGTGAAGATAGACCCTGAGATGGGGGGCCTGAGAACATACTGAAATAGTTAGTAGTTGGGAACTCCAACCATCATTATCCATAAAACAAAAAATACCAACTCTATATACACCACAATATACAAGTAACCAATAATTCTAATGCTTATGATAGGTTGGGAATGAGGTTTAAAAATATACTCTCCCATTTTGTTTTGTTCTTTCTCCAATCAAAAACCAAAGAATCGGGCCGAGCCAGTGGCTCAGGTGGTTAGAGCGCTGTGCTCCTAATACCCGAGGTCGCCAGTTCGATTCCCACATGGGCCAGTAAGCTGCGCTCTCTACAGCTAAGATTGTGAACAATGGCTCTCCCTGGAGCTGGGCAGCTGTGAGCAGCCAGAGGTCGGTGTGAACTGCCGTGGGCTGCTGTGTCCTGCCCATAAGTTGAATCTTATTTCCACATAATAGAAAACCTTAAAAATAGAGATAGCTGTTTTTCACCATGGGCTACGGTGTGCTGCCATGAGCGGCCGGCAGCCAGTGTGAGTGGCCGGTAGCTAGCGAGAGCTGCCATGAGCTGCTGTGAGCGGCCGACCAACAACCGGTGACCAGGTGACGGACTGCCTCAGCCGGGGGACCGTAAGGCTCATAGTACCAGCATGGGCCAGGGAGCTGTGTCCTCCACAACTAGACTGAGAAACAACGGCTTGAACTGGAGTGGGGGGGGAAACGGAAGAAGGGGATAAAAAAAAATCAAAGAATCATACAAGCAAAGAAATCTGAGTGGTCAATCTTTGGCCTGAAGCCTGATTTTATAAATAAAATTATACTGGAATACAGCCATGTCCATTCATTTACACACTGTCTATGGCAGTTTTTAAAACAGAGTTGAGTAGTCGGTGACAAAGACTACAGGCCTGCAAAGCCTAAAATAAACAGAAAATGTCTACTGACCCCTGATCTAATTCATTGGTTTTCAGGTTTTTTTTTTTTTTTTTTATCAAATATCTTTTGAATATGAAGATATGGTTGACAACTATTTTATTTACCAAGTGGAGCTATTAAGAAAACAAATACATATTAAAAAGACAAACACTTGATACCATTAACTCTTCATAAAAGAAAGGATACTTAATACATTTAGCTCTATGAAAACTTAACTACACTGTCTTTATTTTTCCACATCTTAAATTGGACCAAGCTATTCCAACTCCCTACCCATCAGCCCTGCAGGATCTCTAATAGGTAACTCATCCAACCTTTGTCAGAGATGTCTAGTGACGAGGAGCCCACATTAGCACAAGGCAGCACATTCTATTTCTAGATAACTCTGGTTACAGAGTGTGCTCTCAAATTGAGCCCAAATCTAGATCCTTGTTATTTTCACCCATTGGTGCTGGTTTTGGCCTTTCGTAGCTATAGAGAGTAAGTTGAATCTTATTTCCACATAATAGAAAACCTTAAAAATAGAGAGAGCTATTTTTCACTCTTCCAATCTATACTTTTTCAGGTTAAACATTTATGCTTCATTCAAAAGGTCTTCCTTTGAAAAAAAAAAAGAGGTCTTCCTTTGATCTAATTTCAGATTTTTCACGTCTTGCATCATCCTCTGAAGACCTTCTAGTTTTACTGATGGATATCATCACATTGATGATATCCAGAACTTATTCAAATATTCCAGGTATGATTTGACAAGGGAGCATTGTGGACTTGTCACCTACCTTATTTTGGATATCACACTTGAATATGTGCTAAATACCTTTTATATCTTTATTAAACAATTAAAATATATACTGAAGAAAGTGACCTACAGTATGTCTTCTAGAGAAGTGTTTCATAAAGCGTACTAAAGAAAGTTAGTTTTAGATGATATTAGAGGTAAAAGATTTGTGGTCAAATAAATTTAGGAAGGGCTAGGCATTGTCCTCCCTTTGGAAAATCACAATATACATACATTAGCTTGTTAAAGGCTCTGAAAAGTCCTACAGTAAAGGAATCTGTTTAAATTTAACTCAAGATTTCTCATTTTAATGTATTAAGCAAGACTTTTATTTATTTATGTGAATATTTTTTAAAACCGCAGAATCTGATAAGACGCTTCAAGAAATGCCACACTAAGCAGTGCTCCTTAAATTCTAATGTGCATTTGAATCACACTGTGATTGTGTTAAAATGCAAATTCTGATTTAGCAGATCTGGGGTGTGGATTCTTCATTCTTAATAATCTAAGTGATGAGACCACATTCTGAGTACCACGAACCTAGAAATCTTGCTTCAAAATCCTATCAACCCCCTAGTAATTAACATTCTTTGAGTATGGTCACTCAACAAGCTCCAAATACAAGAAGCATATTCTCACTATGGGGCCTACTCTCCTACCTTCAAATACCAATGCTGGCCTTGTCAATATCCTGAGGCAATACTGAGGCAGTAATTTTCAAAGTTCCCCACAATAAAAGAGATGCCATTTGCAACTCTGAGTCTGGCTACTTGGGAAGTCAACATAATCCTGGAGAATAAGCTTGAAAAGGGTAAATTAATCAAATTGTATGTGGCTACCTCTCTAGCAAATAAGTGTCATGGGGCTGTGATAACCAACTCTGCAAGTCCAGCACAACCTCCATTCTCACAGTCTCAGTCTGTTCAACTACTTACCCTTTCTGGGCTGATTATGAATACTGATAGCCTGGGTCTGATAATTCCCATCATCATTCTGTACACACACGAGATGAGAGTCTGCTTTCTCATTGAAGCAAGCACCTCCTGCCAGGACATGCTCATTGGACTTGTTCATGGCTTTCATCATCTGAAATCAAAGAAGAGGGTTACCTTTCTTATTCTGCGAAGAATGGGTTTTTTTTTTTTGTTTTTTGGTTTTTTTGGTCTGACAAAATACAACTCCTTCACCTTCTCAAAGACAGAGTATTATATTATTATTATTAAAGAGACAAAGGGGATACCAAATAATGCAAATAAAGTGAAAAATCAAATGAATCACTAAAAAAAAATCAACATATACAAAAATTCCCTGTATAGTTTATACGTGATTCGTATTATAGCCTAGGCACATGACACATTTTGCATTCATTTTTTGTCTTTTATTGCTGCACTGAACTCAAGTAAAATTAGTTTAGCTAATTACAGTAGTTTCTACTATCCAGTGGATTCTCTGAGGATGTATACATACAGAAATTTTCAGTCAAAAGAGTGTCCCACATTTAAGAGTGTTTGCCTCGTTTTTCCACATGCATACAAAGGAGTGAGGTCCTGCCCTCTAGAAATAAATACATTCCATTCTTTCTTAGTTTTATAATTTATGTTTGAGATCATCAATGAAACCACAAATATTTTGCTTTGTTCTTCAAAAGATTTAAATGATAAGTCTGAAGCTAACCTATAAAAACTCACAGGCCACCACTTTGTATCTAGTAAACAAATCTGAATTTACATTATCTTGATGCTAAACTCTGGCATCTGGTTGAAATAAGCTAATAATAACTTGTTTTTATTTCCCAGTTTTTCCTTCATGCCATTCCATTTGTTCAACTTTCTGATCCAATTCTTTAAAATGGCTTCAATCTTTTGAATATCTAGTCCAAACTTTTATTTTGTTTTACTCCCCTCTTCCTCTTATATTATAAACAGCAGAATCACAGTGTGAAAAATACCAGATGAGTGTTCTGATATCTTTTATATTCCTGTATCAATACAGTCAAAAAAATTTACTGAGATGAAATTCACACGACATAAAATTACCCATTTTAAAGTGAACAATTCAGTGGCATTTAGTAAATTCACAATGTCGTGCAACCACTATCTTACCTAGTTCCAAAACATTTCCATCACTCCGAAGTAAAACCCTTTACTCATTAACCAGTTTCTCCCCATTCCCCAACTCCAACTACCGATCTGCATTCTGTTCCTATCCATTTATTCAGTACTTCATTCCTTTTTATGGATGAATAATATTCTAGTGTATACACAGATTAGGGGTACCAACCCCTCATGCAGTCGAAAATCCACGTATAACTTTTGACTCCCACAAAACTTACCTACAGTCCCTGGGTATGCAAGGGAGATTGGTTCCAGGACCCTTGCAATGCCAAAATCTGTAGATGCTCAAGTCTCATACAAAACAGTGTAGTAGAACAATGCAGACAGTTGGCCCTCCACATCTGTGGATTCCCAATTGCAGACTGAAAATACTGTTTTGGATCTGCAGTTGGTTGAATCCTCAGATGCAAAACTTGGGGATACAGAGCACTGACTGCATATTTACCGGAAAAAAATGTGCCTATAAATAAACCTGCACAGTAAAAAAACCATAAAGTTCGAGGGTCAACTGTATATATACCACAATTTATTTATCCATCCATCCATGGATAGTGGGCTATGTCCACCTCTTGACTACTGTGAATAGCGCTACTATGAACATGTGTGTACATGTACTTTTTATGAGTACCTGTTTTCAATTCTTTGGGATTATATACCTAACAATGGAATTATGGAATTATATGGTAATTCTACACTTAACTTTTGGAAAAGCTGCCAAACTGTTTTTCATAGTGGTTGAACCATTTTACATTTACACTACCAACATACAAGGATTCCAATTTCTCTACATCCTCGCCAACGCTATTTTCCATTGCTTTTATTATTAGCCATCCTAGTAGGTATGAAGCAGTACCTCACTGCACTTTTGATTTGCATTTCCCTGATGACTAATGGTGATAAACATCTTTTCATGTGCTTGTTGGCCAGTGTATAGCTTCTTTGGAGAAATGTCTATTCAAGTTCTTTGTCCTTTTTTTAATTGGATTGTCTCTTGTTTTTGAGTTATGAATTCTTGATATATTCTAGATACCAGACCCTTATTAGACATAAGATTTGCAAATATTTTCTCCCATTGTGTAGGCTTTTTATGTTCTTGCTGATGTACACGGATGCACAAAAGTTTCTTTTTTTATTAGTTTCAGGTGTAAAGTCTTTAACTTTTATCTATTTTTTTATTTTCTTGCTTGTGATTTTAGTGTCATATCTAAGAACCCATTACCAAATTCAAATTCATGGAAATTTACCCTCATGCTTTTTTCTAAGAGTTTTATGGTTTTAGCTCTTACATTTAGGTCATTGATCCATTTTAAGTTTTGTATATGATATGAAGTAGGGGTACAACTTCATTCTTTTACATGTGGAAACCGAGTTGTCCCAACACCCTTTGTTGAAGACTATTCTTTCACCACTGAATGGTTTTGATACCCTTGTCAAAATCAACTGGCCATAATGTGTGAATTTATTTCTGCGTTCTTGATTCTATTCCAGTACCACAATGTTTTGATCATTGTAGCCTTACAGTAAATTTTAGAATTGGTAAATGTAAATCCTCAAATTTTGTTCTTTTACAAGATTATTTTGCCATCAGGGCCCCTTACAATTCCAAATGAATAATCTCACTGTTGGTTTTTCCTTTTCTGCAAAAAAAAAAAAGGCCATCGGAATTTTGACAGTGTTTGCATTTAATCTGTATTGGCATCTTAATATTAGTCTTCCAATCTATGAACATGAGGTGTCTTCCCATTTATTTAGGTCTCTTCTTCAAGTCCTTTCAGCAATGTTTTGTAGTTTTCAGGGTACAAGTCTTTTTGCCTCAGTTAAATTTATTCTTTCTTATATATGATATAGATACAATTATAAGATACGATTTTTTTGGCTTTACTTTATGTTTATAACTCTTGCAAAGTTAATATTTTAATGTATTACTGTTTCACCAAAAGCATTCAAACAATAATATTCCTCTCACACTGACATTTATCAATCCCACTCACCAGTCCACACTACTATTATCAGCATTTTCTAAAGATTACTTTTAAATAAATATTTGCAAACAAGATAAGTCAGCTGGAAGATTCCTACTTAGTGAAGTCAACTGATAGACTAATTTAGGTTCTCATTTGCAATTTACATTTGCATCATGTGAAATAAACTGACATAATCACATACAGCAATTTTAAAAAATGTTATATCTATCATTTCTTCCATATCATTATGCTAAAGTGGTTTCTAATTTTGTCTACATTACACAGATTAAGAAATATTTTCAATTCATGCATTCTGAATAAATAGCTAGACTCTAAGGAAATAATTTCCCTGGATGTCAATTTCAAGCCCAATGAGATAAAAAGCTTCATATTACTTTAGAAATGAACAATTTTTTTCTCTTAAAATCATGTTCATTTACACCAAGAGGAAAGTTTCCCAGATATTCAAAGGACCTTAATGACCATAAAATAAACTTACACTTGTCATATGATGATTGATATAAATACTTGATTTTCCATTTTAATTGTGCTATTTCTTTGCCCTATCAATTGAAGTTGTGTAATATTTCTGGTATCTATCCCTGTTTGAACCATAGTTCAAAACCTAATTATCTCTTTTCTGGACATACCGGTAATAACCTTATAATTGGTTTTTTTACAGTCTATCAGTTCTGATTCATTGTATACAATGTTTCCATATTTACCACAGCACAGCTGTGATCAAGTCACATCTTCTCCATCTTGTCATCCACTCAAAATCACAAGCTTCCTAAACTCTGGCCCAAATCAGCTTTCTGTCTTGCTTCACTTCTAACTGTATCCTTATACGCAGGAATACTTCCCCATGCACGACTATCTTCCATCTCTGAGCTTTAGCATATGCTATTATCTAGCCTCCCTTTTCTTCTCCCACATCCAACACCTGTAAAAGCTGCCCTCCAAATCAAAGCTTAGTAAAAATACCAATTCCTGCTTGTAGCCTTCTCTAATTCCCAATCAGACACCAATGTGACCACTCCCTTCTTTGAAGTGCTATAGCACATTCTTTGTATTTCTTAAATGGCATTGTCTACATTCAGCCTTCGATGAAGATTAATACGTCGCAAGGACTCAAACCAGACGGCCTGTATTTCAATCCTGGCTTTGCTACTAACTAACTAGCTGTGTGCCCTTGGGCAAGTAATTTGATTTCTCTGTGTCCCAGTTTTCTCCTCTGTAAAATTAAATAACAAAAGTTAACTATTTGATACAGTTATGAGAATTAAATAAATATTTGTAAAGTGCTTAGAACAGCACTAAGAACATAATAAGCACCGATTAAGGATTTGTTAAATAAAATTTGTACGCTTGTCTCCTCTACCCTGCTTATAAAATCATAAAGCAACCTTAAAATCTGCAGCAAATAACTCAACTGAATACCTCTATGAGATAAAGGGAGTCAGCCCCTTAAGAGCTCACAAATTATTGATGATGTCACACTGATAAAAGGCAGGGAAACTGCTGTGACAACAGTATGTGCAAAATAGCTAACATCTATGGAGCACCAACCGTGAACCAGGCACTGAGCCAAATGCTACATGGCTCTTATCTTGAAAGAACCATTTAATGACATCAAGTGAAGTAGTACCTAAGCTTTGTCTTCCTGTATTTCCCACTGCCGGAGTCTTAACCATTCATGAAAATCACAAAAGCCAATTAAAGAATACAGTTCTAGGAATGACTGTGCTGGAGGAATGTGTGAGGTGCTATAACATCTAATCCATCTCTGAATTAACACACCATATCCTTCAATTACCTCTATTGAGATCTCATGCTAAAACTGAAGGTTTATTTAACCTTTTGATTTGCGATGGGAAGGATGTGTAGAGGAGAAGTTTAAGCAGGGCCTTGAGGAATAGCTACAATTTGTATATAATGTGGAAGGCTTACATTGCCCACGGCAGATACTCAATAAATATTTGCTGAATATATTAGTAAACCATGTAAGTAAGGGAAGGATTTGGAGGGTTTGTCTTATTCATGGAATTATACTGAGAATAAATGTCAGATGACGTTAAAAACTTTTTTTGGTTCACTTACAATTGCAGTTTCACATAGATTAAGTATCCAGTAAAATAAGTTTTAACGATTTAATTCAAAAAACATCTATCAAGCAACAAGGACTTTGGGTAGGAAGTTCCATTACAGAGGCACGGAAAATCTATGAAAGCAAACCACTGTACCATGGATATAACGAAGAATGAAATACAATCTCTGCTCTCAAGGGCATAATTCAGAGCAGGAGGGCATTCATACACATCAGCTATACATATTACATGAATCAAGCAAGCTGGGGAAACAGGAAACAAAGAGTGACACTGCCTAGGGCATGGAGAATTGCAGGTATGTTTCCTAAAGGGTGTATCATTTCAATTGGCTTTGAAATCAGGGACAGAAGAAGCACACTTCAGATAAAGAGAAAACCATGAGTGAAGGAACAGAAGTACGACTGCAAAGGGAACACTGAGCTGAATAATGAAGGAAGAGGTGGAAAAATATCCTTTCCCGGAGATATTTAGAAAAAATAGAAGTATTTATCTTTCTAGTTAGCTGGAGTTCACTTGTGTCCAGAGGCTAGCACTCACCTTCCAGGCTTACATATCTACATGTCCACTATGAACCATTGCTTATTCATTTAGCAAATAATTACTGAGCATCTAATATGTACCAGGCACTACGCTAGTATTTGGTTTATTCAACAAATCCCTCCCCTCATGGAACTTAGATTCCTGAGTGTGAAAGGGGAGAAAACAAAAACAATAAACAAAATAAACAAGTAAACTACATAAAATGTTAGACACTGATAAGCACTATACAGAAAAACAAAGCATGGAAGAAGGACGAGAATTGCTGGTGGGTGCCATTTGAAATAGGATAGTCAGGGGAGGCCGGACTGAAAAGTGAGGCAAAAGCTATGGGATTATCTAAGGAAGAGCCTTAAGAGATTTAGAACAGCTGATGCAATGGCCCTGGGGTGACAGCATGGTGGCATGCCTGGCAGTTTCAAGGAACATTAAGGACAGTATGGCTGGAGCTGAGTGATAGAAAAAAAAAGAGGTATAAGAAATTAGGTTAGAGAAGTAATGGGTTAAGGACAAATGGTACAGAGAACTTAGTTTTTATTCTGACTGAGGTAAAAGATCTTTGGAGGGTTCTGGGCAGAAGAGTGATGTGATCTGACTTAGTTTTCATAGGATCACTTCAGCTGCTGTGCTGAGAACAGACTGATGGGGGAAAGGTACCAATAGGAAGGTCAGTTGGGAGGCTACTGCACAAATCCAGGGCACAGATGGTTAACTTAGACCAACAAAGGTAGGCCCGAGGATTGAGAGGTGGTTGGGTTCCAGATATATTTGGAGGGTAGAGCCAGCAGAATTTCCTGATAGACTGAATATGGGATATGAAAGAAGACTTTCAGGTGACTCCAAAGTTTTGGGCCTGGTAACTGGATGGCACTGCAATTAACTTAGGGGAGGCTGCACGAAGAGGTTGTGAGGGAGGATCAAGAGCTCAGAGCTGAACCTGCGAAGCCTGAGATGCCTGTGCGAATAGAATGTCAGGCGAGCAATAAGACATTCAAGTCTACAAAACGGGAGATTCAGGTTGGAGGAAGACACTTGGAAGACATCACTAGAGAGACAGAATTAAAGGCCAGAGGATTGGATAGATCACCAAGGAAATGGATGGAGACAAAAAGTATAAGGACTGAGCCCTTGGTTTTTCTAATACAAGTGAAAAAGGGGGTCAGAAAGGTGATCTACAGAGACAGAAATTAAATTGTGGGAGATGAGGTGTGCCCTAGGAGCCCAGGATTTCTTGTGGTGCTTGAACGTTTGAGATTAGAGCTGGTGGTCTCAAGAGCAAAAGTAGCAGCAAGGCTGTGAGTGCTGGGAGATAGGGAAAGCTGGGGATTTGGCTAGAAGCAGTGTTGTGGAGCCAGTGGTCACTCTTATCAAAAGGCCTGCAGCGGCACGGGGGCGGGGACAGTCTCACTCTGAGCACGCAGTGCTAGCAGTGACCTCCTGTTGCAGTCAGTGCAGGGACAGCATCCAGGGCTCCTTCTTGGGGATTCTTTTATTTTAATTTTTACCTGTGGTTAAATACTGTTTTCCACATATAACACTAGCAATAGCTACACCAATAGTCAATGGAACATCACTTCCCTCCTCTGGACTATTTTCCAGTGCACCTTTCACCAACTCCTTTTGTTCTTCTGAAAAGAGGACTTACCAGTCCCTCCTTCCCAAGGGAAAAAAATGTATTCTTTGAAGGCCAGGAAATAAAACATTCCTCAAACAGACTTTAGGGCCATCTTATCTGTTCTTCCTAGCGCTACAATGAAATTATGCTTTAAAATTATGCTTTTGTAATTTCACATTTCTTTGAAGAATATGTGTAACTTTGAATTAAAATAAACCCAAAGTCCTATTTTAGAATCTTAAAAGTGGAAAGAATCTCAAGAGGCCATTCAGCCTAAATTATACAAGATGTGGAATTGTACAGATACGATTTCAGAGATTCTTGCATTATATCACAACGAACATAAACTTCTCTAGTCCTGTCTCTGGTTTTGAGTAAAGGGTTATTAAAATTTTGTTCCTTTTTGCTTGAGATTTTAACATTGGGTTAACTCTTTAGCTCTATTCACCCAGTGACCTGATAAAAGTTTGAATGTCCACTGCATTACTACAAAAAAATTGCTTTATTTTTTCAGTTATATTTAAAATAATTGACAAAATGTATATATTTAAAGTGTACAATTTGATGAATGTGCGTACACTCATAAAAATAGCTCTTAAAACCACTCTATTCTGTTACATTTATCTATACACAGGTATTTATACCAAAACAATACTGTCTTGATTAATCTACCTTTGAAATAAGCCTTAATATCAGTAAGTGTAAGTCTTTGAATTATGTTCTTTTTCAAAGTTGTCTAGGTTCTTTGTATCTCCATATAAATTTTAAAATCAATTTCTACCAAAAAAAAGGCCTGCTGATTATTTTCACTGGGGTTGTGCTGAAGCTATGGATCAACCTGGGGAGAACTGATATCTTAACAATATTGAGTCTTCTGACCCATAAACATAGTATATCTTCATTTATTTGTGTCCTCTTTAATATCTCTTAGCAATGTTTTGTAGTTTTCAGTATGTAGGTACTGCAGATCACCTAGCAAACTTATCCTTAAAGTATGTCATATTTCTGATGCTATTGTACTGTTTTTAAAATCCAATTTCTGATTGTTTATTGTTAGTATACAGAAATACAACTGATTTTTACACAGTGGTTATGTTTTCGCTATTTATCTAATCAGTCTGACTAGAAGTTTCTCCGTTTTATTAATCTCAAGAACTAGCTTTTGGTTTCATTTTTCAAATTATTTTCTGTTTTCTAGTTTATCAATTACTGGTCTTGTCTTTATTATTTCCTTTCTTCTGTTTACTTTGTGTTTCATTTGCTCTTCTTTTTCTGATTTTCTAAGGTAGAAGAGTAGGTCTATGACTTGAGATGACTCTTTTTCCCTAATATAGAAGTTTCATTCTATCAGTTTCTCTCTAATCACGGCTTTAGCTGCATCTCACAACTTTTGATATGTCATGTTTTCATTTTCAGTCAGCTCCAAATATTTTCTAATTATCCTTTAGGTTTCTTCTTTGATCCATGGATTATTAAGAAGTGTCTGTTTTGTTTCCAAATATTGTGATTTTCTAGAGATAATTCTGGTATTGATTTCTAATTTACTATTATTGTGGTCAGAAACCACACTTTGTATGATTTCAGTCATTTAAAACTTATTGATATTTCTTTTACACCACAGAATATGGTTTATCTTTGTATTAGGTTGGTGCAAAAGTAATTGCAGTTTAAAAGGTTAAAAATAGGGGTGGCCAGTTAGCTCAGTTGGTTAGAGCGTGATGCTGATAACACCAAGGTTGCCGGCTGGATCCCCTCATGGGCCATTGTGAGCTGCACCCACCTTAAAAAATAAATTTTAAAAAAAGGTTAAAAGTAATTGCAAAAATCACAGTTACTATTGCACTAACCTAATAAATGTTCTATGTGCACTGGAAAAGAATGTGCATTCTGCTGCTGTTGGGTGGAATGTTCTATAAAAATCAATCAAGTCAAATTGGTTAACGATGTTGTTCAAGTTTTCTATGTCTTTAATGATTTTCTATCTACTTCTATCAACTATTGAAACAGGGTTAATGAAATCTCCAAATATACTTAAGGATTTGTCTATTTATCCTTGTAGGTCTATCAGTCCTTGCTTCATCAATTTTGAAACTGTTATTACATGCATAAATATTTAGAATTGTTACATCCTTTTGGTAAATTGATCCCTTAATAATTATGAAATGTGCCTTTTCATCCCTGGTAATATTGTTTATCCTGAAATATACTTTGATATTACTCTATCCACTGAAGTTTTCTTTTGATTAGTATTACTATGGTGTATCTTTTTCCATTCTTTTCCATTTAAACTATTTGCGCTCTTATACTTCAAGTGGTTTTCTTATTTATAGCATATACTAGTTCAATCTTTCTTGTGTATCCAATCTGATAATGCCTTTTGAGGGTGTTTAGGTAATTTACATTTAATGTGATTATCGATATTGGATTTAAATCTTTTTTATTTTCTTTTTGTCCCGTCTTCTCTTTATGCTCTTTTTTCTTCTTTTTCAAGCCTTTTTTATATGACTGGTTTATCTTCTTGGCTTATTAACTATACCTCTTCATTTAAATTTTCCTCTTGGATGCTTCTGGATATATGTTATACATCTTCATCAATCTCCTTTTAAGTAATATTATACCACATCCTTTGTCATATAAGAACCTTACATCTGTATATTTCCATTTCATCTTCCCTGGCCTTTGTAGTATTAATGTCATATATTTTGTTTCTACATAAGTTATAAACTGCACAAAACAGTTATTACTTTTGTTTCATATAACTATCTTTTAAAGAGATTTTATATTAACCATTTTTGTTGCTCTTCATTCCTCTGTGTAGATCCAGATTTCCACGAAGGGTAGATTTCTTTTAAGCTTGTTCGTAGTATCAGAGAAACCTAAATTTATGGGTAACTTGGATCATGAGGAATAATTTGCCCCTTTTTCACTCTTGCGGGTAAGAACACAAACTATTCCGGGCCCTGTGAGAATTGTCCTACCTGTTCCTTTCCACTGCTTTTCTCACATATACGCAATAATGAGTACTCAGCTGAAGACACAATGGGAGCCTCCCGCAGATCTCCAGGGTTCTTTTCTTTACAAAACAGTAATCTGTCATAAATTCTAGCTATAATGGCCTCCCTATATTCTCAATTCTCTCTCTTCAACTCATGGAAAACTCTTGGTAAATTTGGGTTCCCCCTCCCTGCACTATGGTCTGGAAACTCCAGACAGTAAGGTAGAGTAACCATAGGGCTCACTTTCTCTACCCCATTGTCCTTTGTTTTGTTTTGTTTTTCCCACATATTTTGTCTTTAGGTTTAGCTATTTAAGGTAGATCAGTGTATTACTGTGCTAGACCTGCTATAACACAGCACCACAAACAGGGTGGCTTAAATAAGGGAAACGTATTGTCTCACAGTTCTGGAGGTTGTATGTCCAACATCAAAGTGTTGGAAGAGTTGTTACCATTTGAGGGCTGTAAAGGCAAGAGTTTTTCTAGATGTCTCTCTTGACTTATAGATGGCCGTCTTCTCCCTACGCCTCGCACATCATCTTTTCTCTACGCGCATCTGTGTCCAAATTTCCCCTTCTTATAAGGACATCAGTCATATTGCATTAGGGTTCACCCTAATGATCTCCTTTAAACTTCATTACCTCTATAAAGACCCTAAAATTGGCCCTAAAATTAGATTGGTAGTTGTTAAACTGATGTCTATAAAAATCAGTTGAGTACAGTGGTTAAGAGTAGGAACACCGGAGTCAGACTGCCTGGGTTTGATCCTCACTCCACCACTTGCTAGCTCTGTGCTGTTAATTCCCTCATCTATAAAAAGATATTTACAGTACTCATCTTATAGATTAGTGAGATATATATACGTTTAGAAACGTGCCTGGTACATAACACACCCTCAATAAATGGTAGGTATCACAATGATCAAAATAATCTCATTATGAGAATTATGAATAGGGTTACTAACACAGATCTTAGATGGCCTTAAGAAGGAGATTAGAAAATTCATATACTACTTCATTTATTAAACTTTCCATGCTGTCAGAAGTACTATTTTCTTCTGGTTTTGTAAGCTTAAAGGCTCTCCTTAGTGACCCCTCTTACCACATTTTACATACAGCTGCCAAAACTCAGTTTCTAAAACTGTACTTTAAGTCATTTGTTTGATATAGAATCTATAAAATATCTTTATAAATTTTCATTAATAGATGTTTGTGAAATAGGAAATAAAACTTCTACTATGAGAAATAAAACAAGCTTTCAAAGTATAATCTTGTTTAAGAATATTTAGGGCACAAATTATATAAAAATAGTTCACTTTAAAGATTTGACTCTATCTAGTCTAGTCTATTACTGTTTGATATTCTAAGGAAGGACTACTACCTAACAGCTAAAAACTGCTAACTGTATTCCAGAAAAAATTAAGCATACACTCTAGCTACTATTTTCCACTGTCCTGAAAAAAGCCATCACAAAGAAAGCCATGGGTAAAGGCTTTCTTCATATAAGTCATTTTCACATAATAATGTTGAGCTCTGAGCTTATAAGTCCAGTAAGACATTGTGTGATCCTAAGTGCATATCAAGTACAGAATGTTTGCTAAATGTACAAATGAATAAGTGAATAGATGACTGAATGAAGAAGTAAAGAAAGAAAGGAAAGGAAGAGAGGGGATGAGGAAATTATTTCACACCAAGAAGTAGTAGAAGTAGTAATCAGGGAGTTACCATCCTGCCTAATAAAACAATAAATTTTAACCATTATAATATCAAACTGTGCTTTAAAATAAAATTTCTCTTTTAAACCACAATGATTACTATTAGACATTTTAGAACTGATCTTTAAAATGTTTTAAATTTAAGAAAGATTTCACATGGCAAATAGATAAAGAGCATTGTTTATGGAACTTAATGTGTATATAGTATGCACAATTTCATTTTAGTAACAAAATACAGCTTAATTCAAGATGCAATCATTAACTTTTGGAAACTTACTTAAAAGTCATTTCAAGACTCATGGTGAGCTGTGCTTAAACATTAAGGATAGTGAAAAGCACAATGTACTTACAGTAAGAAGGTAAAATGAAAAGATCCCATCATGAATGTTATAAAGTCATCTTTATACCTTAATCAAAATGCAAATCTATCACTTATTACCACAGTGATATACAATATTAAACAAATACTTGAATACTTACCATTTCATTTGTCACCACTTAATACTTTCTGTATTTGTTTGTTAACTGTCTCCTCCCTCTAAGGTAAGCTCCAAGAGCATTAAAAGGTCAAACGTACAATTATTGACTAAATAAATCACAAATTTAACATCCTGCCTCTCTGGTATGAAATTTGCATCATTGATCTAAGTCATACAATATTAGAACTGATTTCACTGTCAATTAATTAAAAACTAAAATGTATATGTGATCCCGTATTTTTCACCTTTATTCACATATTCAACTATAAAAAAATATGCCTTCATGGTAAATCCTACCTCGTTGTATCTGTTGCTGGGAATTTTGATGCTGGTTTTCCGAACTTCCATGTCAACCACCAAACCTTGAACTACTGGCAATGTATACTGGTAATTTCTGAAGTCCTGAGCAAAAGCAGATTGGAGTGAAATAAAGAATTCATCAGTGGCAGGATGAGATTTATACTAATAAAATTGTGCAAATAGAAAGAATGTCAAAATAGAAAGATTTCATTTATCTAAAGAATAAGGAAAATATAATGCAAGTCCCATTGTGTGTGTGTATTCTAGCTCTCTATTAGACTGTAAATTCTTATAAGGGAGCAGAATACAAATTTCATATACTCCTTATATACAATATTAAACAATTATCTGAATACTTAACCCTGCTTTATAGACCATATTAAACAAGTACTTGAATACTTAACACTTTCTGTATTTGTTAACTGTCCCTCCCTCTAACGTAAGCTCCAAGAGGGTAAGAACTCTCACTGGTTTTGTTCTTGTTATATTCTAAATGCCTGGGACATCCTCGGCACTCAACGAATATTTGTAGGGTAAAACACCCTTTCAGAGGTTCTTATAGGCTACGATAAGGACCTCTATCTACTTTTACTATTTTTTTGGCCAGGTTTGTGTTCGGACTATACTCACAAAAAGACATTGGTAGCTTACATTGGACAAAATGAGCAATTAAAAATTGGATTTAAATATGAAAACAACAGGGCCCAATAATCCCATGCTACCCTACCACTGGGACCATCCAGTCTGGGAGTGGCCAGGGCTACCACCTGGAGCACAGATACAGGGAGGGACAGATTAATGCTAGAATGTTTAAGGGTTGGCCAGAGACACCCCCTGACTTCTTTACAAAGAATAGATGGTAAGGGAGCAAGGAGATAACATAAACATAATAAAAACAATTTATTTACTTTTGAAATCTTACTTAAAAGTCATTTCAGGACTTATAGTGAGACAGTGATAATTTTGACCAAGATGTTAACAGTTCAAAAGATTGTGAGAAGTTATCAGATTCTAGTTATATTCCTAAGGGAAAACAAGAGTCAAGGATGATTTTCAATTTTATGGCCCAGGCAACTAACTAGAAGACTGGAATTCCATTTACTGAGATGATGGGAAGAGGAAGGTGGCAATTCAGAAGGCTGTAGAAGAAGCAAGAAAGAAAGAATGGCGACCTAGAGATTAAGAAAAGAAAATGTGCTGATATTAGTAAGTTGTTGAATAGAACTGTATTTTGATTGTTTCTATTTACTCAGGGAAATTGGTGAGACTTTCATCAGGTGAAAATGAGGAACGGAGAGCCCAAATTGGAAATTTGAGAAGAGATAATATACAAATAGTCATTGAGGAAAGTAGGAACGTATTACAAACCAGGAAAGATTGCCAGGTAGGTCTGAGAGCTCCCTTAAGAGTACTGGTCACGAATCTAAAGTGAGACCAGTGATGTTATAAGCAGATATCAGGCTTAGCTATAAGTTAAGAATGAAGAAAGAATTCGATCCACATAGGTATGGTCAATTGACTTTTGATAAGGGTGCAAAGTCAAGCAAATGGAAAAAAGGACAGTCTTTTCAATAAATGGTACTAGAACAATTGGACACACAAAAGGAAAAAAAAACGAACTTCAAACAATGCCTCACAATCATAAACATAAATTAACTAAAAATGGATCATAGATATAAATATGAAATATAAAACTATAAACCATTTAAAAGAAAAAGAGAAAATATTTGTGATGTTTAGTCAATAAGTTCTTAGAAAAAGCATGCTCCATAAAACATTAATAAATTGGACTTCAACAAAATTAAAAACATTTATTCTATGAAAGACATTATTAAAAGAATGAAAAGATAAACCACAGACTGGGAGAAAATTATTACAAATGATACATATCTGACAAAGGACTTATATTCAGAATATCTAAAAAACTCTCAAAACTCAACAATCGGAAAACAACCATATTTTTAAAATGGGGGAAAATCTTAACATTCACTAAAGAAGATATAAAGAGGGCATATAAGCACACATGAAAAGATGCTCTAAATCATTCAAGAAACATACAAATTAAAATCACAAAAAATAAAACTCCTTTTGGAATGGCAAAAATTAAAAACAAAAAAAGAGAAATAGCAAGTGCTACTTCTTTATAATATAAAGAAAAAATTTATTTCTTTATATTACTGGGGAATGCAAAACACTGCAGGCATTTTGGAAAATATTTCCATAGTTCCTTATAATGTGAAACATACAATATGACTGAACTATCCCACTCCCAGATATTTACCCAAGAGAAGTAAAAACTAATGTTCACACAAAATTTCATACATGAATGTTTATAGAAGTTTTATTCATAGTCACCAAAAACTACAAACAACCCAAAATGTCCATCAACAGATAAATGGATAAATTGTGGTTCATACATACAAGTGAACAGAACTCAGCAATAAAAATGAACTATTAATACTGAAGAGTACCACAATATGCCACCCCAATACATCCCCTTTGTTGATCTGTATTTGGCCAGTCTAACATAGGATCCTACCTGAAGAGCCTACAATGAATAGAGAAAAATTTTATTTCCTCCTCAACAATACGTATAACAACACAGATGATTCTTAAATGCATTATGATACTAAAAAGAAGCCAGACTGAAAAGGTTACATACTGTATAATTCTAATTATATGATAACCTGAAAGGCTTAAACTATAGGGGCAGAGAATTAATGGTTACCAGATGTTAGGGATATACCAGCAAATTTTCTGGAGTGATGGAACTCTTCTGTATCTGGATTGCAACAGTAGAAGTAACATAACTATATACATTTGTCAAAATTCTTAGAAATACACTCCAAAAAGGTGAATTTTAATTTTTAAAAAATTTTTTAGAAGAAAAGTAGAGTTAACCAGGATTTATATTTTCCAGGCTACCATAACAGAGAATAAAAGAGACAAAGAAACAAGAATTACGTGAAAAAGTGATTTTAGTGAGGAAACTATGAAATAAGATAGGTAAAGAGAAAAAAGGGGGGTGAGAGACAGTGAAAAGGTGTTGGAATCCAAAGATTGTAAATCCTGGTAAACTAGAGATAGAGAAGGTGGTAATAGCTGTTAGGCCATATTTAGGCTAGGAGCACAAACCTTCTTATCTTAAAAGCCATCTTGTCTTGCTTTGTACCTTGTACCTGCTGGCTTGTATTTGCCTTAGGCCTGGAGAAGCCGCCTGGAATGTAGAAACCATCTTATCCTAAAAGCCATCTTGTCTTGCTTTGTACTTTGTACCTCTTGGCTTATGTTTGTCTCCTAGGGACTTATGAGCAGCTGGCCTGGGTGGTCCAGGCAGCCAGGATGTGGATGTGAAACCTGAGGGCTAGGTCATGACCCGAAACCTTTGGTTGTTGGAGACAATGCAAGGAAAACCCCCTGAAGCATTGAAGGGGGAACAGCCTCCTTTACCCCCTTCTATAAAACTCCACACCCCTTTTTGCTCTGGGAGGTTATGGTCTTTTCTAGCCTGATGTCCCACAGCTCAAACAACAGCCAAATAAATTCTAATAGACCAATTTTGGTCTCCCCCTAACAATAGCAAGATGCTTCAGTAGATAATCTAATAAATGTTGGTATGAATGAATTGAATAGGACATAAAAAAGCCTTAGGCTTCTGTTGCTAGATTACAGGATAAATATCTCTTTTTCATTCCAAAGCAGATTACAATAGTAAGAAATATAATCTTGTCAAAAATGTGACTGAAAACTAAAGTTACCAGGGAGGGGCAAAGGGATGTGTGCTGGAGTAGAAGAGAAAAAATTTAATTCTAAAATTTCCACTTCTGGCCAAGATGGAGAAAACTATTTACCCTCCTAACCAAAATAACCAGAAAAGCTGCACAGAAAACATGGAACAATGATTTTCCATACACTGAATCTCACACAACAAAAGGTAGTGAGCTTGAGTAATGGGAAACAAGCAAGATGAGCTCTATGACTGCCCCAATTAATGCCTTCGGAGAGCTTCCACGCTCAGGTGCAGGAAAGGTGAACCCAGGCAGAGGCCAGCAAATTTCCTGAGCTGAGGAGACAAAACTGAGAATCCAGAAAAACCAAGGTGGCTAGAGTTCACAGGACAGAGTATCAGAGAGAGAACTCCAAAGATTTGCAGAGGATCCAACTCCAGTATCCAGCCGAGTTCTGATAAGCACATGTGTGTGAGGAAAACTTCTTGAGGCCAGCGAAAGAACTGCCTGAAATGACTATTGGAAACATAATCTGATATACACTTCTGTGAATGGTGCCTATTCTCCAAATCCAGACAGGAAAACATTAATTTTTGGAAATTGGGCAGAGTATTACCGTATAATAAAGAATTGGCTGGCCTTTGCCCCTGGCTCCTGGGAGGTAGCCTCTAAACCCTTGAAACTTCCTAAGTGTCTTTGTTATTCATGGTAGACCCTGACAGCCTGTGTTAATTTGGTGACTGGTGGTGGGCCCCTAGATATTTTATGCTAACAAGATGACTCAGGATGGGAGCTGGTCATTCCAGAAAGATGATTAGAGGCTGAGGCTTTGAGGCACATAATATCAGCCCAATCAAGGTCTAGGGAAGGAAGGGGTGTTACAGATTGAGTTCAATCACATGGCCAATGATTCAATCATCCCTACTAAGAAAACTCCAATAAAAACTCAAGGGAAGAGCCAGACCCATGGCTCAGGCGGCTGGAGCTCCATGCTCCTAATGCCAAAGGCTGCCAGTTTGATTCCCACATGGGCCAGTGGGCTCTCAACCACAAGGTTGCCAGTTCAATTCCTCGAGTCCCACAAGGGATGGTGGGCTGCGCCCCCTGAAACTAGCAACAGCAACTGGACCTGGAGCTGAGCTGCGCCCTCCACAACTAAGACTGAAAGAACAACAACTTGACTTGGAAAAAAAGTCCTGGAAGCACACACTGTTCCCCAATAAAGTCCTGTTCCCCTTCCCCAATAAAATCTTTTAAAAAACCAACAGAAACTCAAGGGAGTTTTTCTTACTTTATGCAGGTTGTTACACATCAACGTACCAGGAGGGTGACATGTCCCTGAGGACACAGAAGCTTCTTGTTTGGGACCATCCCAGACCGTGTACTATGTGTCTCTTCTTTCAGTTGATCCTAATTTGTATACCCTTTCCTGTAATAAAACTACCATGTTTCCTCGAAACTAAGACCAGGTCTTGTATTAATTTTTGCTCCAAAAGACGCATTAAGGCTTATGTTCAAGGGATGTCATCCTGAAAAATCATGCTAGGGCTTATTTTTCAGTTAGGTCTTATTTTCAGGGAAACACGGTATAATCATAAGATTTTCCCCCTTTATTTTGAGTTGTATTTTCCTGCTTCTTAGCATGCTCGGTATTTTAATTGGATGCCAGATAAGTATAGTGCTTAACTGAGTTCCATGAATCATTCTAGTAAATGATCGAAACTGAGAAAGTAGTGGGAACTCTAACTAATTTGTATCCAGTCCAGTATGGGTGGCCTGGGAACCCCTGTGCTTATAGCTGGTGTCTGAAGGAACAGCAGCTTTCTGAAGAAATGTATGCTTAATTTGTGAAGTTTGGCCCAATTCCCAATAATACCAAAAGTCACTGCAGGTGCTCAGAAGGGTCTTGCCTTAGTAGTGGGGAATAATTAGTCCTATACTAAACACAGCTTCAGTTCCACTTTACAAATCTTAAAAGCAAGACTTAACAGATCAAACTGTTTCTAGGTAAATTAACTGTGTTACTTGTAACAGAACTCAAGAATATTTATAGGAACACAAAAATATCCAGCACCCAACAAGGTAAAATTACAATATCTGGCATCCACAAAAAAGTACCAAGTATGCAAAGAAGCAGGAAAATACAACGCAAAATATGGGGGTGGGGGGGGAATCAATCCACGGAAACTGAGCCAGAACTCAGATAGAGGTTAGAATTACCAAAGACATTCTAATAATATGATTATATTCCAGATGTTCAAAAAGTACAGGTATAGGAGATATAGAAAAAGACCCAAGTCAAACTTCTAGAGATAAAAATTAAGATGTCTGAGATTACAAAAAAAAGAAAGAAAAAGGATGGAATTAATGGCAGCTTAAACATTGCAAAATAAAAGATTAGTGAACTTGAAGACACAGCAGTAAAAACTGTCCAAAATGAAAGAGAAAACAAAGGACAGAAAAAGAAATAAGAAGACCATTAGTGAGCTATGATACAATTTCAAGTAGCCTATTATGTCTGTAACATTAGAGTCCCTGAAGGGGGGTGGGGGGAAATAGCAAAGTATTTGATGAAACTATAAACCCACAGATTCTAAAAAGCTCAACAAACCCCAAGCAAAAGAAACATCAAAAAAACTATCCCAAGATACATAATCAAATTGCTCAAAACCAGTATAGAAAGATAAATTTTAAAGCAACTAGATAAGGAAAAAACTTGTAGAATGGAACAAAAACAAGGGGAAAAAACAGGTATTGCAACTGAAACAATGCAAACCAGAAGACAGTAGAGTTACATCTTTAAAATATTCAAAGAATAAAACTGTTAACTTAGAATTCTACATTCAGCAAAAATTTCTTTCAAATACGAAGGTGAAATAAAGATGTTAGAAATACAAATGTTGAAAGACTTCATCACCAGCAGAGCTAAATTACAAGAAATGTCACAGAAAATCTTTCAAACAGAAGGAAAATGACACCTGATGGAAACACTGGTTTACACAAAGGAATGAAGAACACTGGAAATGGCAACTACGTGGGTAAACCTACAAGAGTTTTATTATTGTTTAAATAACTTTAAAAAGTAACTGGAACTATAACTACAACTGCATGACAGTGAGGAAATAAATCCAGTCTCCAAAAATCAAAAATCAACTAAAAAGCTGGCTAAATGGTTTTTTAAAAAAAACAATCATTTCAGTGCTCCGGCGTTAGACCTAAGGCATACAACGCATTGAAAAATGCTTATTCATGAAAACTACTGAACTTCAACTAAGAACTAAGAACTTCAACTAAGAGTTCAGCTTGTCACCTTCTTGTAGGTGGCTACCCTATCCCTATTAGGTGTTTTAACCACTGCAAGGTATTTCAAGAATCTTGATCTGGAGTGTTGTTAGAGGAAAGGGAGGGCCAGCCGCTCCGTTAGCCTGAGATTAATAGCTAGCCTGTTTCTGTTGGGGCAAGTAATGGGCAGGCAAACAAGCCAGAGATTTAACAAGGAGTTCTGGGAGGTGAGACAGCCATAGGGCTCTTCATAAATTTCCCAAATATGCAGGATTGACCTTAGTCTGTGGACACATGCAGCAGAGACCTCAGTGGCCCAAGCCAACCAATGTGGTTGGTCAACAGTCAGAGCCTATGCAAGGGCAGAGGAGACATGAGAGAGCCCAGCAGAAAGGAAAATGATGAAGTTTGAATTCCAGTTCATACACAGATCCATAATCAAAGAATGGAAGCTCTACTGGCTTGATGTATTTGAACACAACTTCTGACCAATCTTTGGCTGAACAATAAGCTACAAATATACCTGGAGATATTGTGGGTTTGGTTCCAGACCACCACTATACAGCAAATACTGCAATAAAGCAAGTCGTGATTTTTTTGGCTTCCCAATGCATGTGAAAGTTATATTTAGACTATACTATAGTCTATTAAATGTGCAATAGCATTGTGTCTAAACGAAAAACAATGTACCTTAATTTGACAAAGACTTTATTGTTAAAAATGCTAGCCATCATTTGAGCCTTCAGCAAGTCAATCTTTTTGCTGGTGGAGGGTCTTGCCACAATGTTGAGGAAAACACAGTATCGGCAAAGTGCAATAATATGAAGTATGCCTGTATATAAAAATAGGGGCCACCCCTCGGATGCCAGGCTTAAAATAAAAACAAGACAGAATGCACTGTACTTTAATTATATTTACCTCTAGTCCTCATGATAATCCTGCAAGGTCACTTAGCTATAAGTGTATAATCAGGGGCTGGAATCCTATACTATTCCACTCTACATACTTTACAAGAACTATATATGTTGTTCTTTTCCTCTGGCATAAATCTTCACCTGCCTGAAGCAGCAAAGGCATTGCTATCAACAAAATAATAAATCCTTCTCCCATACAAACCCCAGTAAGGAAAAGCAAAGTAAAAATTCCCAACTTACTGCCAGAAGATTCATGATGGTATGCCCTGTTTCTCCAAACAATGGTTTCCGAAATCTGACACTGAACAGCGGGCACGGATAAACTACGGGAATGAGAAATAATCAGACTAAGTTTGGCAGCTTAAAATTTTGGCAAAAGAGGCATCATGGCTGATACAGTTTTCAACATAAAATTGTACACATTACAGCATATGAAGTTTAGGGCTCAAAAAGTATTTAGCATGGTAACATCACAGACAAATCCTGAGCCTTCTACAAACCACACAGAAGACTTTTGATGACCAGAATAAACCTTTTGATGCAGCTGTTTCAAAAATGACCAAAAGGTCTTAGGAAGTACTCTTCTTCAAATTGGATTAATATGATCCAGGAAATAAATATCTCCTGATTTCTCTGTGATCAAGAAATCTAAAAGAATTCACTCTTCCACATCTCCCAACCAAAACCCTCCTTAGGAAAGCCGAATACCAGGTGATCCTATTAGCTGGCTCACTCCTAGAACTTTATGGTTTGAACTAACTGCCTGTTCAAAACAGGCAAGTTAGACACAATGGTTCCCCTGCATACAATCCTTTCCTTTCCTTACTTCACTTAGCTGATTCATATGTTTCCTTCACAGTTCAGTCTACAGGACCTTAGTCTAAGGAATACTTCTCATTCAATTCCTTCATTCTTGGTGAAGTTAGAGCCTATCTTGTAGCTCCCAAAGAACTTTGTTAACTTTGAGTATATGCTTTAATATGATATACTACTTTGTGATTTCTGTATGTCTTCCTTACAAAGGTTTTCAAGGGCCTAAAACCATGTCTTAGCCATTTCTGAATTCCCAGAATTCATGACACATAGTAGATCTTTATTAAATTCTTGTTAAATTAATGAATAAATAAGTAAAAGAACGAAGCTGACTTGTTGAGAACACATGGTTTTATGGTTTATAAAATAATTTTTCATCATCTCATTTGATCCTTTTAAAAATCCTACATAATATAAAAGGCAAGCATTATTATCTCCAATAGCAAAAGAAACTGGCAATCAGACAACTTGAGTGACTTGCCCAAAGTTACAGAGCTGGTAAGTGGCAGAGTTAAAAACCTTATTCAAGTGGTCTGATTCTTAGACCAGGACACTTTTAATTAAAGATATAAAGTTTAAAATAAAACTTGCATTTAGCCCTTGATGTCTTAAAAAAAATCACAACTTAGCTGCACTGCTACAATTATGGGCAGAAAAGCTCTTCTGTTGCTTACTTACCAAGTGAGAGTGATTTCTATAACACTAGCTTCCATTATCTGTTATGTTACATTAAAATATAATTTGCTGGAACTATTTTCCAACCAAGTGACAAAAAATATGCTCACCATATATAGATACTATAAAAAAATAAAGTTACTTAAGTTAAAATTCATTTTTTCTCAAGATGATCATGCATTCATCAATGAACTATAAAACCAATAAGTTTACAAGGAAATAAATCATCACCAACTTTCTCATTTGATATTTTCAGTCCTTCCCATCGTAGGCAAAATAAGTAGAAACAATGGCCCAGTTTGATTTAGCTATTTAAAAATACTACTTCTGCTGAATTGTATCACCAGGGGGTCTCTGAATACTTCAGAACTTTATTTAGCCATGATGTCTTGGCCATGTGTCTTAGAAGAAAGTACTCTACTACTTACGTCGATATTCAGCTCCAAGTCTCAGCATTAGTCGGATGGGAAACACTTTAGCCCAAGGAGTTTCCCATTTCTGGATGAGAATCCCAAACAAGTAAGGTGGGGTTGGGAGTACAAGGTCTTGCAGTGACTGGTAAGTAGATGTTACATATAAGAACCCACCATGTTCTTTACTGCCAAGGAAACTTTGACTGAAGAAGGAATGTCCCAAATTGCCCACAACATTCCCTAAAACAAAACAAAAAAATTCATTAATTACTTTCTATAACTAAATTAATCATATTTTTAGTAATCATTATTATTCAACACTGGGCCAGACACCACCAAACACTAATTCCCAACCTTTCACCATGAAAAATACCCAAATCTAGAAAGTTATTTTTCAAATAAGTGGCATTTATTAAATGAAAAATTTCCCCCAATTTTATCAGGTCTTCTGGTTGAGCATGATATAACTTATACAAGTATTATCATACTGCAGGAGACTGCCTAGCTAAAAGCCAAAAATATTGATGCTTTCCTTAGTTACATGGTGCAATTTTACTGTATGAATTAGGGTAAGAATTATTGCCTCAAAGGTCATAAAAAAAATGTTAAAATTAGGTACCCGCTCTCAGAGAGCTTACAGTCTCATTGGGTGAATAAAGTCAATTCATGAACATAATGAAGACAATTATGTATAGTTATGTATGAGACATTAAGGGGAGAAGACAATTTATAGAGAAGGAAGTACCACAGATAGGATTTATTCTTTGTAATTTTAGTGCAGACAAATATGAAATGTAAACAATTTAGGGCTTACTTAAATTCATAGTAGGAAATTTTTTTTTTCTTTTGACCGTAAATGCTCTTTATTAAGTGCTTTCTAATTTAAATATTTTTGGAATGAAACAGTAACAAATCAGCCCTTCATTAACAAGATATTTTCCTCAGTTTAGAATTACAAAAGAACTTCTGTTCTTCTGAACAAGAGCTATTCAGTAATGTAACAGCAGATATGTTCACGAGACATGTGTAAGCTTCTTTTGATACCTCTGAAAGAAGTAGGATAAAGTATAAAAATCTCCATCACAGAAGTTAATGCTTTACTTTCCTTGAAAACTAGTGTGTTAGAACAGTTCTGTGATGGGTCATAGAGTCCTTGAGTGAAGTGGGTCCATAAATGAAAGGAACAAAACTCCCCACAAAACTCAGAAAAGCTTTGTGTGATAGCCACACTCACCTCAACATCATCGTCTGACAAATATATTTAGGAGTAAGTATTCTTGCCCCAGGATTAACCAAATCTGCCTGCACATTTAAGTTGCAGGGCCAGATACACAAAAACAAAACAAAATGAATCCCCACATTAAGAAAGCAGCGTGGTATTTTGAAAAAATTACAGAGATATGGGGTTGAATACTAGTTTGATCACTCCCTATTGTGTGGTTTTGGGGCAAGTTATTTAACTTCTGTGAGTAAAATGGGGGAAATTTAGATCTGTTGTGAAGAATAAATAACAGAATATATACAAAATCCTAACAGCACCTGGTACATGGTGTATTCTCAAAAAATTATATTATTGTTATAATGCAAACACATGTAATACTCGGCCAAACATTATAGTATTATTTTTTTTTTCTGCTTTATCAAAGATTTAAGAGTAAGGTTTCTATAAAATTTCATCTTTCTACCTGGGGGGCAGGGGAGAGGGGAGGAAGAGGAATGGGAGAAAGAGGGAAGATTTTTTTCCCTTCACAAAGGGAACACAATAGCATTCCTCTAAAGCACTAATGACGGCATAATGTTTATGTTTCATAATAATGCCCTAGTGAATACAGCTCAGAGGTGAAAAATATGTTGGCTTGGTAGTCAAGTCATTCATTCATCACTCCTTTGGGATTTCCCTATTAGAGACTGGAATCTATTACTGGTTATTTTCCCACAGATATTGATCACCTTTCTGCTTCTATCACCTAACAATCCACCCCCCATCCCAATCACACTCAGATTCTTTACTATGTCCCCTTCCATTATAAAACACTTTTTTATCCTTTAAGCATTTACTTTCTTAAAAGAATTTTTTTTTTTAAAAGTAGATCTCTATTAATCCCAATGAGTGATTTAGGTTAGACTGTCATTTACCACCTCACCTATAAACAAGTAATATTCCACAGGTGAAGATATCAGCAAAAATAAAATACCAGGCACAAGAATTTGACAAAGGAAAGCTTTTATTTGAAGATTTAATCTGGGGCTCTTGAACTCATAAAGTCTGTTATATACTAATTTATACAGGCAGTTCTCGATGGGAATGTTCAATACAATGCGTCCACTGAACTAATTCTATATACCTCAAGACCACTAAAGAATCCATATAGTTAAAATAGACACCAACTCTTGCTTCTGAGCTTAAATGACCTGGCAAAAATGTCAAATGCTTTATATCAATTGTTTACAAAGCAATTCTACATGGCATTAATCAGGTAATCATCAGACCAGTGCCACTAAGTTAACAGAGTTGATGTGACTTCCCTGAATTTGGGGGATTTATATTACAGATGAAGAAACTGAAGCTTAAGGGATAGAGGGGAAGTGACTCTCAAAAGACACTGGGTAAATCAGTGGTAAAATAAGCTCCAGAAAGCAGATCTTCCAATAGCCTGATCTTTTGATATATCACAATTTCTTTAAAATATATATAATAATTTGCAATTTTCCATCTTCAAGTTGGAATTTAAAATTTATTTTTCAAAGAGCTTGCAAATAGCCATCTTTACATTCAACTGAAATACAACTTAAATATCTATGTGACAACAGTTTCCGTTGTTTCAAAGCATATTTATCAATCCTTAGATCAACTCAAATGGGACAATTTTCAAGCAAATGTTCCTCTTATTTCAAGAAGTAGCAATATTTTTAAACATTAATATAACTAAACCTCAAGCCATCAAAAGAATTTAGACAGTTGGAGTTCTCTGTAATACAATAAGCTGCAGTTAAGCATGTATGCTTCACAGAAGCTCATTTCCTCAGTTTAGAGCATCTGTGAGATTTACCATGTAATTTCAAAAAGCTCATAAGGCAATTCATTTCTTCTTATGGTTTGAAACACGGGATTCAGAGAAGACACAGCTAAATTAAAACCTAGGTTCAGCCACTTACCAGCTATGTGTATGATCTCAGGCAAGTTAATTGCCCTCAGTGCCTCTCAGTTTGCTTATATGTAAAATGGGCACAAGAAGACTATGAATCTCATACAGTTAAGAAAAAATGAAATAGTGCACAAAAAGCAATGAACACACTGCCTAGTATGTAGTAAATGCCCAATAAATATTAAGTATTAGTCTTACATCACCTCTTTATAAATAATCACATTACTTTCTCATCAGTTGAAAAAGTACTTTACAAAAGCATCAATATCATGGCTCCTTTGCTCACAAAAAGATACAAAATAAATTTATCAAAAAGTTTCTGAATTCATCGGAAAAATAAAATAAAAACCAGTACCATAAGATACTATACTTTAACTGGTAAAACAATACAAAAAAATTATTGATGATGGTAAAAACACCAATAAGTTCCTCTTTCCCTGGAAACTGTTTCTTATTTTACAGGTAAAAAAGGGACTTGCTTCAGAAATATCAAAGATAATAAGCAACTATAATTGTAATTTTGTGGTCATTAGAAATAATGGCAAACTACTAAAATGTGAAACAATTACTACGACATGAAATGATGAAGCATTTACCATATGATATATACTACTAGATACTGATCCAAAAAAGAGATACGCATAAAATATTGGATAATACGCACAAAATTCAACTGCCAGTCATTCCACAAACATTTACAGGATACCTATCATGTTTTTATAAACATCTTATTAAATGTTTGTATATATTCTTTGAAAGGCTATTTTTAAAAAAATCTCTATTTTCCCCCCTCCTTTAATTTACCTATAATTTTTCTTCTAAATACTTATGGGGGTAAAAAATGGACAAGAGATGGTGGTTTAAAAATATTCTAAAGACATGTTTTCCTAAGTTAATATGCAGGTATATCCTTAGACTGAGATGAACTTCCACATTAAAAAAATGAAAGATCAAACTCCATTGTATTTGGATTCTTTAATTTTATCAGTAACATTATAAAATTATTAACAAAAATTAAACTCAAAAAAGATGAATGAAATTTAGTAATAACATACAAATCAGTAATACAGTGCCCTGAAGTATATATTGTCATTTGATAAATCTATATGAGAAAGAAATTTAAATTAACCAAAAGTTTATCTGGGTTCACAACTTAAACATAAAAAATAAGGAAAACCTTAGAATGAGAGTAGGTGACAAAAAAAGATACTAAAAAGAAAAAAGATGTTTTATAGAAATTTCCCAAATGACCTGTTAAGTAACTGATAGTCTTTCCTTCTTAGAGACCAAAAACATTGGGCCTCAGAAACATTCTTAGGCTAACCTAAATAATACTTCCCCTTGTCTCCAAGTCCCAATGGGAACAAGAAGTCAAGAATAATAGGCACAGCACTTTTATTAGCAGAAGTGTTCTCTCAGAACTCCTTTCCTCCAGGTGCTTTTCCACCAAATGACAAATGACAAAAAACAAACAAACAAACAAAAAAACCCGTTCTTAGTGACATCACAACAATTTATTAATTCCTTTAATCCAGTTTTTTTTATTAAGCCTTTTTGACATGTCAGACTGTTTGTTCTAAGAGCTGGTATACAGAGTTGAGCCAGACAGATAAAAATCTTGCCCTCATGTTGCTTATATTCTAATGGAGGTAAATAAATAATTTCAGCTAGCAAAGTTAGTGATAAGTGTTTGGAAGAAAATAAACCGAGGAAGGTAATGTGTTTGATGGACGCTTCTTAAGCCAAGAGGGCCAGGGAAAATCCTCTGAGGAAGAAACATTTGAGAAAAGACTTGAATGAAAAGAAGAAACCAGCCAAGAAAGATGTGAAAGAGTAGCTGTGTTCTAGGTCTGGGAACAGTAAGTGCAAAAGCCATGAGATCAAAGGTAACAAAGACGATCCATTTAAGGAGTAGTAGGAGGTATGGTCAAAGAGATCTTTAGGGTGGAGATGATATAGGACCTTACAGGTCAAAGGAAGGGGTTTGGAGTTTATTCTAGTCACAGTGGAAAGCCACTGGAAGGTTTAAGGCAGCTTCAATTGTGACATCATACTCATCACTATGCTACTTATGATACACAAATGTACTCTGCTCCAATTCACAAGAATTAGATTTAGGATCTAAGATTAGATCCAATTCACAAGGATTAGATTTAGGATCACAAGGATTAGATTTAGGATACCCTAAGGAATAGCTGACAGAAGACACGTGTCTCAAAACAGAATTGCAAATGATTGAAAGGGAACAAAAAGCAGTTTTTAAATGTAAAAATGATTTAACTTGCAAGGTTGATAATATTTATATACTGTATTTAAAACTATCTTCTTTCTTTGTTCCGAATTTTTGCTAACCATAAAGTTGAAAATCAATGTGCTAACTTTATTATTATGCCCATGTCAATATTAAGCAATACACCTTAATATTTCTCTTAAATTAATAGTTTTCTTGAAGAGAGAAATACAAATTGGAAGAATTCATTAAAGACTAAGCCCTAGGATGCAGCACAGAAAGGCAAAGAGACAAATATACAAAAAGCAAGTTAAGAGATATTGAAGACTGATTTCAGAGGCTCCGATATCAAAAAGGAGTTACAAAAGATGACAATGTTGGGAACTAAATAGAAGTAATATTCAGAGATGATAACTAAGAATTTTCCAAATTAAAGAAAGAAATGTGTTTTCAGATCAAAAGTATACTTTGAGTACACAGCAGTGAAAATGAAAATAAATCCACATACACGAACACATACAAACCAATGGTACAGAACAATGTCCAGAAATAGACCCATACATATAGAGTAAACTAATATTCAAAAACAGTGCCAAGGTAATTTAATGGCAAAACTATAGTCTTTTTAACAAATGATGCTGGAACAATTGGACATCCATAAGCAAAAAAAAAAAAAAAAAAAAGAGTGCGGGCGTGGCTCTTCAGTTTTACCTCACTCCCTGTACAAAAATTAACACAAAATGAAGTACAAACTTCCAGTTATAAAATAAGTCAAGGAGATGTAACATACAGCACGGGGAATATAGTCAATAATATTGTATTAACTTTGTAAGGTGAAAGATGGTAACTAAACCTATTGTGGTGACCATTTCACAATGCAGGTGAAAGCCAAATCACTATGCTGTACACCCGAAACTTATATAATATTGTGCGAGGTCTGACAATTACGTTTGCAAACTTGTTGCAATGATGTTGCTGACCTTTTTTGATATCAGAGGGATTATTCATTATGAATTTGTACCAACTGGACAAACAGTTAACCAGGCTTACTATTTGGAAGTGCTGAAAAGGCTGCATGAAAAACTTAAGACGACCTGAATTTTTCACCAACAATTCATGGCTCTTGCATCACGACAATACACCAGCTCACATGGCATTGTCTGTGAGGGAGTTTTTAGCCAGTAAACAAATAACTGTATTGGAACACCCTCGCTGCTTACCTGATCTGGGCCCCAATGACTTCTTTCTTTACCCGAAGATAAAGGAAATAGTGAAAGAAAGACATTTTGATGACATTCAGGGCATCAAGGGTAATATGATGACAGCTCTGATGGCTATTCCAGAAAAAGAGTTCTAAAAATGCTTTGAAGGATGGACTAGGCGCTGGTGTCAGTGCATATTTTCCCAAGGGGAGTACTTCGAAGGTGACCGTAGTGATATTCAGCAATGAGGTATGTAGCACTTTTTCTAGGATGAGTTCATGAATAATTGTCTGACCCCCATATGTCAACTATACCTCACTAAAAAAATTAACTCAAAATGGATCATAGGGCCGGCCCAGTGGCTCAGGCAGTTAGAGCTCCATGCTCCTAACGCCGAAGGCTGCTGGTTGGATTCCCACATGGGTCAGTGGGCTCTCAACCACAAGGTTGCCAGTTCGATTCCTCGACTCCCGCAAGGGATGGTGGGCTGCGACCCCTGCAACTAGCAACGGCAACCTGACCTGAGAGCTGCGCCCTCCACAACTAAGACTGAAAGGACAACAACTTGAAGCTGAATGGCACCCTCCACAACTAAGATTGAAATGACAACAACTTGACTTGGAAAAAAGTCCTGGAAATACACACTGTTCCCCAATAAAGTACTGTTCCCCTTCCTCAATAAAATCTTAAAAAAAAAAAAGGATCATAAATCTATATGTAAGAGATTACAACTATAAAACTTCTAGAAATAAATACAGGGGACTTTGGGGAAAATTTGGGGGACTTTGAATTAAGGCAAAGATTTCTTAGGAAAGTATAAACTAGAAAAGGAAAACTGACAAATTGGACTTCATCAAAATTTAAAACTTCTACTCTTGGAAAGACAGTTTAAAAATGAAAAGACAAGTCATGGATTGGAATATAGTATTTGAAAAATGCACTGTATGATAAAGGACCCGTACCCAAAATTTACAAAGTACTAAAAACTCAGTAAGAAAACAAGCCAATTTTTAAATGGGCAAAAGAAGAGTTACAGATGGTAAATAAGCATATGAAAAGATGCTCAATATCAATAGTCATTAGGGAAATGCAAATTAAAACCACAATGAGGTACACTACACACTCATTAGCAAAGAAAAAAAAAGCAAAGCACTACCAAGTCTGGCAAGGATCCAAACAAGCAGAACATTTCATACATTGCAGGTAAATGAATAAACAAAATATGGTACCTCCATCCATCCAACCATATGGATAAATTAATCTCAAAAGCATTACACTAAATGAAATAAACCAAACACAAATGTGTGATTTCATTTATATGACCTTTTGGAAAATGTAAAACTAGCGACACAAATCAGATCAATAAAAGCTAGGGCAGAGGGTAAGGGGTTAAAACACTAAGGGGCATGAGGTAAGGTCTAGAGATGCTGGAAATATTTTATATCTTGGTTTTGGTGGTGGTTACATGACTATATGTTGGTCTAGACTCATTGAACAATATGTCTTAAAAGGTGAGCTTTAAAGTATATAAATTATAACTCAAAAAACTGACTAAAAAATCTCACACAGAGAACTTTAGTAGTGTGCTTGCAAAAAATCAAAGATAAAGACAAAATCCTAAAAGCCACCAAACAACTACCTATTAAAAAAGAAAAACAAAAAAAACAAAAAACTAGGCTACAATGGAGTAATATTTTCAAAGTACTTGCTAAGGGGAAGTAAAAGGAAGGAATAAAAGGAAGGGAGAGAGGGAATCTGTTAACCCAGAATTTTATTATTCAAGAGTGATAACAAAAAGAATTTCAGACATACAAAGACTAAGGGTGTTTACCAATCACAGACCTTCACTAAGACAACTAATAAAAAGAAGTATTTCAGCAAGAAAAGCAAGTCCAAAGAAAAACACAGGATACAACAGCTATGGAGAAAATATGATGGCAAATGTAATTAATAATTTTGACTGAATTGAATATTGATACTGATATTGAATTGATAATTGAATATAAATGAAAACAATTTTTCTTAGTGAGACTAGGGAAAGCATTGAGTGAATAAAGTATGCTTAGGTCTGTGTCATAAACTATTCTTAGAAATTCTGTGTGGTAGGCAGAATTCCGCCTCCTGGGATGTATGTCTTGTTTAATTCCCTCCCCTTGAGTGGGGAGCACCTGTGAATATGATGGGATGTCACTCCCATGATTAGGTTACTGATCAACTGACTTTGAGTTAATCAATAGGGGGGTTATCAGTGTGGGCCTGACAAAAGACCTTTAAATCTAGGTCTAGAGATCAAGAGATTCAAAGCAGAGAAACACTCCTGCTGATAATGGAAGAAAGCAAACAACCATGTTGTAAACTGTCTATGGATACATGAGGCAAGGAATGGAATGCAGTGTCTAGGAGCCAACAGCTATCAAGAAAATGGGGATCTGCAAGAAAGTGAATTCTGCCAACAACCATAGAGAGGACCCTAAGCTCCAATTGAGAACCCCAGCATGGCTGACACCTTGAAGTACCCTGAAGAGAAGATTCAGCAAAGCTGTGCCCAGGGAAATTGTGAGATAATAAATTTGTATTGTTTCAAGGCACTGAGTATGTGGCTTAGAAACACAGCAATAGAAAACTGATACATACTGAATAAGAACTGTTAAAAAAAAATGTCATAGACGAGTATGTATGCAAAAAGAAAAATTAAAGAAATTCCCAAGAGAATACTAATATAATAAACATTGGTGAGAGACATAAACAGGGACATATATGTCACAGAAGACAAATAGTATTGCCAATAAATATATGAATATATGCTCAGCCTCATTAATAATCAGTAAATCACAAATCAAAATGAGATACCATTTTATACCCACCAGACTGATGAAAATTAAAACTCTGATAATATCAAATGTTGGCAACTCTTACACACTGGGGATGGGGACAAGAAGATATAAAGTGGTAAACCACTCTGGGAAACACTTTTAACATCATCTAATAAAGTTGAAGACATCCATACCCTGTAAACCAGTAATTCTACTCCTAACTGTACATCTACAAAAATTTTAAAGAGCGTGTCTGAATAACAATAAACTGGTAAGAACAGCAAACTTCATCAGAAGAATTAATATATTCTGGTAAATTTATGTAATAAGTATAAAACAGTAGCCTGAAAATGAATAAACAAGAACCACTACAGCTATGAATAAATGTCAAAAACATGATGGTGTGAAAAAAGCAAACCACATAAAATAGTGTGATACTAATTGTATAAAGTTCAAAAACATGTAAAATAATATGTTATAATCCTTAGAGATGTGAGCATTTATGATATAATTATAAAGGAAAGCAAGAAAAGTATAACACAAGACTAATGAGAGTGTTTACCTAGGGGTTGGACGTGGGAGGTTTGGAAGAAAAATGTAATCAGGAAAGTGAAGAGAAAGATATTCAGTGGATCGGTCATTTTTATTTCTCAAGCTTGGTATTTTGTTTATGGGTGGTTATTCTGTTATCATGCTCTATAAATTGCACAAATATTAAAATATGTATTTATAAACCTTTGTATACAACAAATATTTTTTTTAAGATTATTAAATGAATTTAGAAGAAGGGATTACTTCTATATAGGAGAATCATCAAGGAAGAATTCATGGAGAAAGTGATCTTTGAGTAAGACTTCAGAGAACTGAAGGATTCAGATAATTGGGATGTTGGGAAATGGCATGGTGCGGGGTGGAGTAATAAAGCAGTAAATCATTGTACAGTGAAAGTATGGGCAGACTACTAGTGGGAAATGAGAATAAAAATACAGGCTCAGATAATGTAGAGTACTGAATGTTGGAGTACACAGTTTATTCTAAAGACAATATAGAGCCAATAAAGATTTTTGAGTAAGAGAGGGAAACAACCAGAGATTAATTCCAGAAAGAATAATGTGGTAGATGCAATTCCCATTTCATTCAAATCTATGTTCTGAATGTTTAAAAAAAGCAAGTACAAACCATAGAAGAAGGGATGGGAGATGGAGAGAAACAAACTGTAATCTAAAATCTTCCATGGCACTATAATAATCAGAAGGCATCCTGAAACTCTCAGAATATCATTACTCACAAAACATAATTTTCCCCCTTACTGTGGAAAGCATAAGCAACTATGTATGACTATATAATGACTATATATATATGCTAAGAAACATACATACACATATATATTACTATTATTAAATACATGTAGTTTAGATTAAAATTTCATAGGAAATTATAAAGAAAGTTCATTTGAGGGCTTCTAAGGCTTTTTGAGTGATTTATGGCAGAGGAACCATTAAGCAAGTAATAGAGTATTCAAAGCTTTCACTCTCAAGAGAAAATTAAGATACAATTTGCCAATTCCACACAATATGCTACACAGAAAGAAAATAATGAATTGGGATCATCTTAGAACACTTAAAATATGTTTCCAGTTATAAAAATATCATAGTGAAATAATATACCAAGTTGCTACCCTGATTATCTAAAAACAGGACTCTTAATAACACCTGCATATCACAGATATTACGTATATCTGTTTTTTTAAAAACTGTTGTACTATTAGTATATACAGAGATACATACACAGAGGCTACTGACATAAAGTACAGAATACTGGTCTGGGAGCTTTAGTCCTAATTCTGTCACTAGTTAGGTCTGTGAGTTAGACAAGCCACTGACTGATCTGGGTTTCATTTCTGGGTTTCATTTTCCTCATCTAAAAAATAGTTTACTACACGATCAAAGATACATTCTAGTCCGCATATTTTATAAGCTGTGAAATGATTCCTATTCTAGGAGAGACTCTTACAGTCACTAGTTCATGCTTTTGAAATGCTATTTACTTAGATATATATGTACATGCCCTCATCCTATATTATAGATAATATTTTATTTTTATTTTTTTTATTTATTTATTTTTCCCAACAAAATAAGTGGAATTTATTAGTACCAGGCTCACTTGATGGCGATCTCTGTGATTTCCAACAATTTTAAATTTGTGCTCAAGACAATTAGCAAATGACCTCAACTTCAGACTTCCTAAAATTCCCTTCCTCAATCATTGCCATTACAAAGCAAGTTGGCATAAAAGCTAAAATCAAGTTTGCAGGTATTCTCTTTGTACAAACAGAAAAAAGTAGGTGACTTTTAAATAATGAAAATATAGTAACGCTGACATTTAGAATTTCCTTCCCCTCACATAGCAGATTCAGTGTGAGGACATTTCAGAATCAGCTCCCTGTGGTTGGAGGACCTTTGACCTGTCTAACATAAATGGCTTCACCATCCACAGGACTACTAAAGCCAGCTGGGTGAGAGAGGCATTCTCAATGACCAGGAGACAGGCAAGCTGCCATGTCATGACGTTGCTGCCACCAAGAAGACAAACACCCTAACACACACATGAACCCAGTACCAGTGGTAGAAATTACAACACAAATATATTCTCATTCAAAACAGGACAAATGATAAATATTTACATAATACAAATAAAGGGCTGGAAATTCAGCTTTGGGGGCGTGGGGCATACCTCTGTGATTATGTGTTTTCAATGAGGGTTAACACCGCATGTTTAACTTGCAACTGTAAAACCATGATGATGATAGTATAGAAAATGCACTAGTAGAAACCTGGATGTGTGAAACGTAGCTATGAAAAAAATGAAAACGGGAATGATAGAAGTACATTTTCTTTTATATACAAAAATGAAGGCCCCAAAAATGGTTTGTTGAAGTAGCTATCAACAAGATGTCAAATTATTTTCTTTTGCTTTGGTTAAAACAGCCTAGAAACAGCCTAGTCAGTTCCCCTTCTACTAATAATATATAAACAGTGACAGGACCAGTTTTAGGATAGAATAAACACAAATTTTAAGAAACAAAATTAAATTAATTTTAAACTAAATTAAACATTTTACCAATAAATAAGTTGCTTAAAAACCTACAAAACAGATAATATTTTAGATGGCTTAGATGTATTATAGTCTGACCTTAGACTATCACCATTTATCTTACTTTTAGTTTCAAGTAATTTTTTTGTTGTAGTATTTTTGCATTTTAATGTTAATAGTTAAAATGGACTCTACTGATATATAAAGATACTTTTTTAAAAAATGAGTAACCATTTATGCTAAACATATTTTAATGACTCACATAATGATTCACACCTTTCTTTCCTTGTTGGTATTTCACAGCTCTAGTCTTGCCATACTGGCCTATCCCAGTCACAACCCCAGTTTCAACTACCACATAAATGCTGGGTCTCCCAAACCCGTGTTTTAGTCCAGATCTCTCTCCTGAGGTCAATATCCATATATTCATATTCTATTTACATATCATTATCTGTTGTCATTATTCAAATTCAACACACTGAGCAAAGACCTCATCTGCCAAATCTGCTCTTCTTCTATTCATTATCCCAATGAATAAGAACAACATCCACTCAGATGCCCAGGACAGAAATCTGAAGCCAACTTTGACTCATTCCCTCTCACTCCTCACATCTCATTAGTTATCAAATCCTATTGAACTAATGCATCGTTGCCTTTTATAGCTTTTCAACACTCTTTATTCCTACACCATTACTTAAATTAAACCCTGATAATTTCTTAATTTTTTGCTGGATTCCTACAATAGCTTTTTAAAAAATCAGTTTTAAAATAATGAGTATTGGTGAGAATGTGGAGAAAAAGGAACCCTGTCCACTGATTGTGAGAATGTGAACTGGTGCAGCCACTATGGAAAACAGTATGGAGGCTCCTCAAAAAGTAAAACCAGGACTGCCATATAACCTTGCAATTTCTTTCTCTCTCAACTTTTAATAGTATGTCTTTATATTGGCATCCTTAGTCTTCTCCAACTTTTAATAGCTATGCATTTACTTTTACATTGCCACAGTAAATAATATTTACAATTTATTTTGAAACAATAGCTATTCATGCTGGTGGTTCTTGAAACTTGAAAATTAAATATAGAGTATTTACATTATGATTATATAAGTATTGTTCACTGAAGAAACAACTAGAAAATTATGATTATGCTTCCTTCTACTGGGTATCACTAGCCAGTAGATCCCTAAGCTACTCAAAGGAAAATATTCTTACATCAAGCTCAATGGATTCTCTTACAACTTTTGATTCCAGCCTTTATAAAATAACCACACTAGGTAAAGTATTAAAATTTATAATTTTCTCAAACCAAGGCAAATTCTAATTTGCCACCAATATCAACCCCAATGCCAAACTTCCAAATTTAAGACTATTATTTTGCATCTGTGACCAAAACTTTTTATCATCTATAAAGAGTGCAGATTAAATCATAAAGCATTCCCACCTGCCAGAGCATCCCGATAAAGCTGCACAAAATGATTAAAGATATCCTTTGGCAAGCACTTTTCATCCGGTAGACACTGCAGAAGAATGACTATCTCGGACTGACCCACTGCATGCATTCCCTTGGTTGTGAAACACCAGCACTTCCTGTTCACATCTATAGATGGAATAAAAATATAAAATAAAGACCTTCCTCTCAATTCTTACCCTTAAAAAATGTACAGAAATTTATGTTATAATATAGCAAAGAGTAAAACAGATACTGAGTCTCTATAATTCAACTGTGAATTGTCACTGCATTGAGCTAAAGACTATTATAGAAAACAAAATATACCAATGCCTCTGGCTCTAGCCAAACACTTAGAAAAACAACTGGAAGGGAAAAGAAGTAATAGTGAAAGAAATACACTGCAAACTTTTCACTCCTATTATTAAAAGGTGTAACTATTGAAAGAAACAACACTCCATTAAAGATAAACAAAACCAAGCGACGTATCCTTGATAATAATGATTAAAAAATATATTTCCCCACCTGTGTAAAAAAAGATTCACTTTAACAAGAGAAATAATTACTATGTGAGAGTAGAAACAACAACAACAATAATAAAAGCCAATATTATAGCTTTGGGTTCAGGTGGTGGCCTAAAGAAAATAAATTTTATGTATACGTATTAAATTTAATCTATAACTGAAAGAGTCTAGCTATTTCAATTATAGTCCTTTTTGGGAGAAAATTCTAGATAATCAACATGACTTTACTTGACTTCATGCTATAAAAAGTAGTGAAAAGGATAGCTTTTCTGAACTGCTTACTTCCACTTCTTCACTTTATGGCTATGTAGAGTCCCAACAGCATAAACTGTATGTACTTAAAAATAATGTTCAATCCTTGACACTTTCATCATTCGGACTCCGATGCAATGGGATCCCCAAAGGAATTGAAAAAGGATTCAAATAAAATTTTGGATACCACAATGTAAATCAAAACTAAGATCCCTTTCTTTCACTTTGGGAATTGTTGCTTTATATACTTAAACATGAGGTACCCAAACCAACTTTATTAAGTTGGTGTACATTTTAGGAAATCTATGTTAGCCATTTTCTAAGTATAACTTATAAACTAGATATTATAAATTGAAATTTTGAGCAAATGATTTTAAAATCTGGTCCTAGAAGGAAAGGTGGCAAGCACTAATAACTGGCCAAAGGGTATGAGTAGCAAGTAAATCAGAAACCTGCATTTTATCAGCGTAGAACCTCTAAGGAAAAAGGTGTTTCTGGTTTCTAAAGTCAACTTAAAACAAGCACATAGTGGGAACTAGAGGACTGTTATCCAGTGCTCCCTTCCACTCTCCAAAACTATGCCTATTCATATTCATCCAGGATAAATGTGTTCTCTATTTTTCAATACCATATTGGAATCAATATTTTAAATTACTGTCCTCCCATTCTGATATCCAAGAAGCTAGCATCAAGAACTGAGAAGTTTCTTCTGAATCTTAAGAGGTACTGAAGTTTTACTGTGTGTTAGTTAACACTTCTTCCAATTAAGGTTTTGATGATTAAGTTTTCTGAGATTGAAATCTAGCACGTAAATCGTTTAATTCTACTGGGTAATTTATCCACCACCAGTAATTCCAGTGGTGAGTTGTGACATAACATATCCATCTCAAAAAGAACTTAACTCAGATTGGTTCAAGTTTTGTTTGGCTTTCTTCCATAGGGAATTCACCTATATCACCCCTATGACTAAAAGAAAGAGTTTCAGTTAGTCCCATGGCTGTCCTCTGGGATATATTATTTTATACAAACCAACTTCTTCAGTACCCAATTTTCAGTAACATGTAGCTCTATAAAAATACTTCTGTGCAATGAATTTGAAAGCTTTATTTATTATCTGTGAGTCAGTATAGTATCTCATTTTTATTTTAAAAAATAAATTTCTAACTTACAGTTTACAATTTTAACCATTGACAACAAATTTGCATTTAAAACAAATACAAGTGGGTCAGGGCCACCATCCTCCAACTGCTGCATTACTGAAATCTGTGATGGTTTCTCTTCCACAGCATAGTCTGTAAGGGGAGAAAACAATGTAAGAGATTGGCTAAAGGGACAAATAGAAAGAAATTTGATAGAGGAAGATGCTGATTATTCACAGGAAACAGACAAGCATTTGATTTATAGATAGGGTGAACATACACTTGTACCTGTTATCCCAATATCATATTAATAGTGCCACCTTTCACTCTCAAGTGACTCAGTTCAGTTTAGGTGACAACATGGTTATCCTATGTATAGATTTCTCCAAAAAATGGTTTGTGCTACTATCTAAAGACAGCCCTTTTATTAAAAAATAAAACTTCTCCATCCCTAAAGATATACTCATATGTACCTCTATATTCACTGGAGGATTATTCACAGTGGCCAAAACATAGAAACAACCAAAACGTCCTTCAATTGATGATTCGATAAAGAAAATGTGGTACATATACACAATGGGATATTACTTGGCCATAAGAAAAGATGAAATACTGCCATTTGTGCAAACATGGATGGATCTTGATATTATCATGCTCAGTGAAAAAAGTCAGACAGAAAAAGTCAAGAATCATATCACTTCAGTCATATGTGGGATACAAAACTGAAAGCAACAAAGAAAGAAAGAAAAACTTATAGACAGACATAACAGTTTAGTGGTTACCAGAGGGTAAGGAGGGAGGGAGGGTGGTAGAAGAGGGGAAAGGGGGTCAAATATATGGTGATCGAAGGAGAACTGACTCTGGGTGGTAAACAATTCAACAGACAAATGATGTATTATAGAACTGTACACTTAAAACCTATATAATTTTACTAACTAATGTCACTCCAATAAATTTAATGAAAATTAAAAATAAATAAAATACCAAAAAAAAGTTCCAACTATCATAACAAGAATTTTACGTATTACGTGTTCTAAGACCAACATTTAACATAATCCATAAGAAAGTGATAATATACTAGTTACTTCTGAAAAGACTGTGTAGGGGTTGTGTTAGAGGGGAATCCTATTTTTTACTCTATAACCTTTTGTATAGTTTGAACTTTTTTATCATTAAAAAATTAAACTTTAAAAAATGCACACAGAAAATCTATGTAATTTTACTAACAAATGTCACCCCAATAAATTTTTAAAAAATGCACACAGAAAATAAACTAAAGTATCTCTAAGTGACTGGTTTCATGAAAGAATGCCTCTATGTAAAAGTCAAGAGTTCAGTACATATTACCACCAAAATCACCCGCAAATCACACATTAGATTCTGGACATGGACAAGTTAATACTTGAGACTCTGAATAGCACCCTTCCCACTTAATGCCTACAAGTACAGTACTATGTAATATTCAGCCATCCCATTTTGAAGATGGTAGTCCTCTCAGCTTGATGTCAAAATCATGGGTAATAACCACTGTAGAATATAAAGATATGGGAAAGGAATTGAAAACCTGGAAGTTGCGTTTTGTTTCATTGGTCTTATATAAAATGCATCATTAAGGGACAGCCAGGTAAAACAAAGTAACACCATTTCCCGTTGACCAAGAGAAACCAAAAGCCTGTTATTTGCATGTATGGGAAATGTCTACCCTATCAATGGAAATATTTATTAAAGAGAGAAATACTAAGTGACTTAAAAAATTTTTTCTGAAGTATTCCACTGGAGTACAAATTGCAAAATTGTGGTGACGAGATAGTAAATATAGATAACTAGTTATTGTTTCTTGGTAGGAGAGCTTTTGACAATTAAATTCAATGGATGTGACTTTTAATGAAAATGGAACCCTGCATTCTTATTTATTTTAACAGAGCTGGTCAATGTAATTTCTTATTGAGCTAAGATTTATTAAAATAACCAAAATTTGAAACTAAGTAGTAATTTTACTAAAAAAAAAAAAGAATATTTTTCTGGGATCCTGGTAAAGGAACAAAGGCATCAGAATGCTTAACTTGATGTGAAAGTTCATATTTTAACTATCTGGAACACGGCTGGATTTGATAGTGTGATACATTCAGTCAACACTGCTGCAGGCCCAGCCCTGTAAGCCCAGCACTACGCTGGCAGCAGAAGGTGCAAACATGAACTAAAACTGAAGGAATTCATGGTCTAAGTGAAAGAATCAGTCGTAGAAAATAGCCAACTTACAAGGAGAGAAGTGGTAACATAGTAACGTCTACAAGAATTTCTGTCAGAAAAGAGATGAGGATGCAAAACACTACTATGGAGGAAGGAGCCTACGCAAGGATTCAGAGAACAGTTTTCCATTAATCTGGATTTTGAAAGGTTGAGGAATTCTTCAAGGAGTCTATAGCATAGAAGGGTATTCTAGACACAGGCAAGGAAGAAAGGGAAAAATTAACTACATGCCTACTTTCTACCAGACACTTTTCTTGCTACGTACTTTCAGGTATAAAATCTGATTTCATATTCATGACGCTTAAGTAGGTATAGTTACCTAATTTTTTTTTCAAAGACTAGGAAAAAAGATTCAGAGAGGATAAAATGCCCACTGGGTCATAAAACTAGAATAAAATGGTACGGAATTAAAACTCAGGTTTGTCCAGCTCTGAAGTTTCTTCTCTTCCAACTCTTCCACAGCAGAAGAAAAAGCATGAAAGTATGAAAAATGAATATAAAAAAAAGTTAAAAACTGTAGTATGTATGTAAAGTGGGGCATTGGCTGGAAATAAAGTTAGAAAGGTAAGTTGAGATAAAGTTTATAAGGAACATTGTATGCTAATGTAAGTAATTTATACTGAAGGCATTGGGAGTCCATTGAATATTTCTAAGCAAGAGCAATATATGATAATATCTATGCTTAAAAAGATAACTGGCAACAATGTGGAAGACAAAATACAGGAGAAAAAGACTGAAGGCAGGAAGACCAGCTAAGACTAGGAAAAAAGTGAGGAGAGATTATTAATAAATCATCTCTTGAAAATGCACTGATTGGATCCTTATCTGGATATATCAACTTTCACATAAAGATAAGCATTCTTTTAATTGGGTAATAATTTTACTTCTTACCAAGACTCACTAAAACTATTTTTTAACAGTAAAATTGCTATTTTAGTTCAATGCCTTACCCTTATTATACACACATTTTTTTAATGTATACTACACTCAAAACATAAACTTAAATTAACATACTGACTGTATCAAGTGGGCCAATCCTAAAACCACAAGAAACTCTTCAGAGTATTGTGTGCTTTAAAATATAAAGAAAAACTACCAATGAACTACATTTATATTACAATTAAAAATATTATATCCTTCTAATGAATGAAATAACATTGTAATACAAAAGCACAAATACCTACTCTTAAAACAATCAATAACAGCAACAATTACTTTCATGGCACTGAGTAGTTGCATTTTTTGTTGGAGAAGAGAAGGGTCGTTGTCACTCAAATTCTATCTCCTTCTCCTAATTAGAAAGCAATATTTGGCATATAAAACCATCTCTATTTAAACACATAAATCCACAAACCTCCTTTTACACCGGTGGAGATGAGAATGGGAGGAAGGCCATCTTCAGGAATGAGGTTCATTGCACTGCCAACAGGACTTCCAACCTGAGTTATACTCCCAGAGAACAGAGAAATATCCGTCTAGGAAAAGCAAATCAGTAAAGTGAGCATTATAGAGAGTTCAAGACTTTGGCAGAATATAGTCAAGAATACAATGGGAATTTAAGTGAAAATTTAGAATTCATACTTTTGAAAGATAACACAAGCTACTCATTAACCTGTGGTTTCCCAAAGGACCAGGCTTATATACTATGAAAATGTTTCCAATTGTACAGTTTCTCCTTTTGGCATCATCAAATCATAGTAATGAGAGAAGAGGACTTGTAGCCTTGAAGAGGTAAAGCTTTCTTTACCCAGGTTTCTTTTGCCATAAAAGAAAAATATTTTTAAAAACTGCAATGGCAACAAAACTTCAATAGTATCTTGTAACATCTGAACCTTTAACGAATTTGGGTATATTTAAGTCTCATTTATACTGCTTTTTCAAATTAACTTTGAGAACAGTGGTGATGGTTGTACAACACAAATGTACTCAATGCCACTGGATTGTGCACTTAAAAATGGTTAAGATGATAAATTTTATGTTATGTATATTTTACCACAATAAAAAAAGAGAAAAAAAAATTAACTTTGATAAAATAGAGATTAAAATAGGTCATTGTTTTCATTACTATGCAATGAAACAAAACTTCAAGTTGACTTTTCTTTGCATTAATATGATCACACTTAAAAGTATAATGTTGCAAAACACGTTTTGGGTGGGATTAAATCCACTTCATTTACAACTTGATAAACTATACTTAAAGATCTATTAAAATAATGCTTTCCTCTCCATATTCTCCATCACTCAGGAAAGAAAAAGAAGGGGCACCCACATGGTTCTGTTGGTTAGAGCGCGAGCTATGAACAACAGGGTTGCTGGTTCGATTCCCACATGGGCCAGTGAGCTGCACCTTCCACAACTAGATTGAAGACAACAAGCTGCAGCTGAGCTTCCCGAAGGGCTGCCTGATGGCTCAGCCGGTTAGAGCACAAGCTCTCAACATCAAAGTTGCCGGTTCAATTCCTGCATGGGATGGTGGGATGCGCCCCCTGCAACTAAAGAATTGAAAACGGCGAGACTGGACTTGGAGCTGAGCTGCGCCCTCCACAACTAGACTGAAGGACAACGACTTGGAGCTGATGGGCCCTGGAGAAACACACTGTTCCCCAATATTCCCCAATAAAATTTATAATAAATAAATACAATGTGAAAATCATTCTTTAGAAAAAGAAGCTTTAAAAAAGTTTTCAAAAGGACATTTAAAAACTGTGTTTTAAAATACATAAGAATGTTTATAGCAGCTTTATTCATTTAGTAATAGCCAAAAACTGGAAATAATCCAAATGGCCATTAACAAGAAAATAGATAAATTGTGGTATATCCATATGACGGCATACTACTCAACAATAAAAAAAATTAACTGTTGATATATACAATATGGATGAATCTTACAAATATTAGTTTAAGAAGCTAGACACAAAACATTATATATTATTATGTTTCCATTTATATGAAATTCAAGAACAGGTAAAACTAATCCATGGTGATACACGTCAGAATAATGCTTACCTTGGGGAAAAGATATAAAAGAAATTTAATAAAATGGGGTATTGACAGGAAAAGGTCATGAGGAAACCCTTTAGAGTGATGGAAGTGTTCCATATCTTTACCTGAGTGATGGTTACACGGGGTGTGTATGTCTACATATGTATCTATATATGTTCATCAAGTCGTTTCCTAAAGATTAACTCTCCTAAAACACTTTGCTGTATGTATTTTTTAAATTTATTTTTTCATTAGTTTCAGGTGTACAAAGCAATGTAATAGTCAGACATTTAAACCCCTCATAAGTGATAATCCCCCAAGCTACTACCCCTCTGACATCTTATATAGCTGTTAAAATACCATTGACTATCTTCCCTATGTTGTACTCCTCATCCCGTGACTATTTATACCTATGTATTTAATTATAGTTGACATTCAATATTATTTTACTTCAGCTTCAGGTGCATAGCACAGTGGTCAGGCATCTACACAGTCTATGATGTGATCCCCGTGGTAAGTCCAGTGCCCATCTGGTACCCTACATGATCTTTACAACATTGCTGATTATATTCCCCATACTGTATTAACTACCAATTTGTATTTCTTAATGCCTTCACCTTTTTCACCCTGCTCCCAATTCCATTCCTATATATCACCCTGAACTGTATGTATTTTATACTTGGATAAAGATTAAAAATATTTTTAAAAAGACCATATCTTGCCATGCTTTTGTCTATTCTATCTATAATTTAGTGGGCTTTGCTAAAATTTTGCAATGTTCTTAGTACACCATCATATGAAAGGAAATTAGAAAATTTTGTTGGCAAACCATGGTTAAGAGATTTGAAGGCCTAGCACAGAAAATAATCTATTCCAAGTTGCTTTTTAATGATGCATAAATCTACCTTTTAATATTATAAGAAGTGTTCATCTGGCCTCTACTTAAATACCATCTGTGAAAAGGAATTTATTTCATTTACCGAGAACTTATTAACTGCTAGGTATTCTACTAGGCCATAAAAATGAGAAAAACATATTCCAGTATGGCCTTAAAGAATTTACTTTCCTTCATTTTACCTTCATTTCCTTCATTTTAATAAATATTAAAATAGAGCGTTGAACAATGTGAGAGCACAGAAATAAAATAACTAACTTGGCTTAGTTTCTCTTAAACTGAGCTGAACCTTGTTTCCCTATAACATTCATTCACTAGAGCTTCCTCATTCATTCCAAAAAATTTATGTTGTCCAGAGCAATTAGGCAAGAAAAACACATAGAAGGCATCCAAACTGGGAAGGAAGAAGTAAAACTATCACTATTTGCAGATGACACGATTCTATGTAGAGAAAACTCTAAAGACTCTACCAAAAAGCTATTAGAAACAAACAAACAAAATTATGTTTTAAGAACCTATCATCCAATTTAAGAGATGAAAAAAAATTAAAAAAAAAAAAATTTAATAGGAAAAAGTCATCACTGGATAAACATCATAGTTATTGATTCAGGCAAAAACTGTTAAAGGACAATAGAATCACTGGCAGAAAGATTGCTGGAGAACAGGACACTCATAGTCTCAAAGTGTCACCCCTCACATTACTTATTAATTGCATAGAGGAAAAGCTACTTTGGCAGTGGAGAAACACAGGAGGCATCAATTTAACCAATTCTCAAATTGATACTTCTTGATGTGTTCCACTAAGAAGTGACCATCATTTATGTGGTATTATTATTCTTGCCAAAATTGTTTAATCTGAAATTAATCATGAGAAAAAAATCATACAAATACAAATTAGGGACTTTATGCAAAACATGGCCTAGATGCTTCCAAAGATATTAATACAGTTGACCCTTGAACAACAGAGAAGTTAGGGGCGCCCACAACTCACCCAGTCAAAAATCGCATATAACTTAAGTCAGCCCTCCACATACATGCATTCCCAACCATGGCCTGAAAATACAGCTGACCCTTGGAGGACACTGGTTTGAACTGCCTTGGTCTACTTAAACACAGTAATATGATAGATAATTTTTAAAAAGTGGGATAACTTTTCTAAATTAAAGAAAACCTCAAAGAACATTACAACTAAATGCAATTGTGATCCTTGATGGGATCCCAATTTTTTAAAAAAATATTTTATTTAATAAAAAAGTTTTTATATATGTGCACATATGTATAAATGAAAGCTGTAAAGAACATTATTGGGACAACAGGAAATCTGAATATGGACTACATATTAGATAACAAAAGTGTATGTTAGCTTTCTTTCTCATATTATATTATATTGTGCTTATGCAAGAAAATGACTTGTTCTTAGGGGAGATAAGCTGAAGTATTAAGTGATGAAGTATAACTAATCCTCAAATGGTTCATTGAGAGAAAGACAGAGAGACAGAAAGAGAGAGACAGAGAGAGAGAAGGGTTAAGTTAATGTGGCAAAACGGGAACTGGTAAATATAGGTGAAGAGTATATGGGTGCTCACTGTACTATTCTTGCAACTTTGTTTGTGAGTTTGAAATTTTTCCAAATAAACTGAAAGAAAAAGAAGGAACTTTCTTGAAAAAGTCATTATGCAGATACAAAGAAGAATAAGACATAGTTCTGGCTACTGTCCTCGCAGCCATAAAAAAATCCAAAAAAACAGACTGAGAACTATTTGAAGACACATATGACATGGTTTAATGTTTGCTCACCAAATAGGAAATTTAGCTCTGTATGTCAATAAATCTAAACTTAATAATATGCGATTTCATTTACAACCAAATCCACAAATTCTATGTTTCTGAAAATTATTGAACATAATGTAATAAATAGTAACTAACAATTCTATGAAAACTTTAAAAGCAAAAACTTCATCCAAATTTTTATCCTCTTGTTTTATTTATTTATTTTTTTAAAAAAGAAGATGGACACATTTACTTAGTTGGAATTAACAGCCTTATTATATTATAGCCTTGACCACCAAATTCAAGGAGGCAGTCAGCAATAGAAAGCGTCTCACGGTATAAAAGTTTCTTGTCTGGATACTTTCTAATTTTGGTGCTAAGTGAATTTGTTTTCTCATGGACTCAAAAAAAAGTAGCTGGTATTTATTCCCTTTTGAAAATTAGGCCCCAAGGAAAGAGAATCCCATTAGCCCCCAAATTGTGACTAGGATAGCCTACAGAGACATGGTGAGAGAACAGTACGAGCTAGTTTCCTTAGGTAAATAATATATCAGTCTTCCACCAGTCAGTGGTTTTCAACTGATTTTTAAACTTTGGGATCCTTTAAAAAAAATCTTCCACGGAAACATAACAGTTAGAAAAGAAAAAAATGAAGATACTCAGGTTGAAGAGAAAGGAACAGAGGGATTCCTCAGCCATCTTCATTATTGCTTGGCCCCTCCTTACCGTGGCATTCCCGAGAGGGCACCACAGAATCTGGAAAACATGGCTTGAAAACCAATACAAGGCACCAGGATTCCCTCTAGCATGACCACTAGCTACAGCAGTAGCCTGAGCTTACCTGAGAACAACCTTCTGAAGAATCTTTCTCCCGAAAAAAACTTCCAAATATAGAGCAAACAAGAACAATCAATTTTGCAATATTTATTTTATCCGTCTACACACACATGCATGATACGCACATACACACACGTACTAAACTGTATCCATAACCTATAGGGTTCCACAGAAAGGTCACCCAACTTAGAAAAAGGCAAGGCAGGGGCAGCACAATGCTGAGTAAATTAAGCACTCACTTTTAGTTGCCATTTTCTTTCCTTACCTCATCTGGTAGAGGACTGGTAGTCACTGGCTTGACTGGGTCATGTGACACAGCCAGGGTTCCTGCAGAGGAAGTTCCATTCATTGTTAATTTGGCTGCATCAGCAACTTCTCCATTAGGCAAGATACCATCAGCAAACCAAACTCGCCTCTGTTCTCTGGGCTGAGCCACTTGAGGAGCCAGAAAAACAAAACAGGCATCAATGTGACATCGGTAGGACTTCACATCAAAGAAGAGAAGGTCACCAAATCCAGATGTACCAAAAAAAAGAATCACTATTCAGCATCTTATAATACCAGAAATGTAACTGTGTGTAAAAGTGGTTATAAATTAATAAAATACACATTTAAATATATTTGACTTCTGTAACTTCTGTGTAAAGATTAAAATACTTTGGCTTACAATATTAAGAATTCTTAAATACACCTAGGATTATGTCACATACTCTATCCCATATCACTAACAGAGAAATTAAGGAAGGTTTTTTAAGTACTAGGAAATAAATTAATAGCAGGGAGAAATATATCCAGCAGTAGACATCCACATCTCCTAAAAGTATAAGCTTTCCACAGGAATTAAATATCTGGAAAAGTACTATGGTATTTTTAAAGGGCAAAAGATGCCCTGAAGAATGTTGAAGAATTATTAATTAATAGAGGAAGAGCTGGCACAGCTATGCAAGAATCGGGAAGCAAACTGACCAGATCTTTGGCTAAAGTGTAACTGAAGAAGAAAGACTGATCTGGCAGTGCAAAAGTAGTTGGCATTTTAGTAAAAGGACAGGGGAAGCTGGAAAACTGTCTGACGAAATAATCTCTTTCAATCCAGGTTTGGAAATCAAACAGCCAAAATAAAGAGATTCTAGGGAAGAACAACAAAAACTACAAATGAAGTAAAGAGAATAAAGATTTTAAGAAAGAAAGCCTGAACTCAAAAATAGAAGGAGTATGACTAAGGAATGACCCGAAGAGAGAGGAAAATGGGAAAGAATATAATAATATCAATAGAAGTCTTTGATCTTCAAAAGGTGAGGAGGGCTATTTAGCAAAGGGAAGGGAGTATTACTAGACAAAAAGACATAACATTAATGAACGACTGATTTTAATTATCAAGGGAAACTTCCTGACAAGATCATTGTAAGGAAATAAGTAATTGTTATTTTTACTATTGACAATCCCCTGAACTTACGAAGTGACTTTCATCTGACAAATATCATAATCATAAAGATATTAATTAAAATAAGTTGAGCTTATAATCTTCTATCATATGATATAATCAGAATTAAAGTTCTGGATTTTATAAAGATCTATGTACCTAACACAATATTTTCATATTTTCAAATGGATAGATTAAAATGAAAATAGAAAATGGCAATGTATATTCCAAAAGCTGGTCAGAAGGAAGAACTTCCACTTACTGAACTCCTACAAAGAACATTAAGATAGGCATGAGGTTAAGATTTTACAGGAGGATTTCAAATTTGTATCTCTTTCATGTATAAGCAATGTAGTTACTCCATTCTTAAATTGGAGAGAATATTAGCATATTTTTAGAGGTGCCTGCAAAATATCAGGCAACACAATACTATTCTTTACTTGCCCAGAAATAGTCTCAACACATTTCTCACCTTGTTCTTCTACTTTAATAACCATCCAAAGGGACTTAACTGCAGTGTTTTAAAGACTTGTGCTGTAAAATCACATCAGCACCTTTTCAGAGGAACTTGGTGAGGAAAAAGAGAGAATAGCACATGATCCCCTACCTTCTGCTCCAGGGTGCTTTAAAACTCCCACAGGTACCATCACAGTGGGAGGTGGAGAGCTCAGGGCTCCTGAGGCCTGAGCTTGCTGCAAGGGAGGGATAGTAGAACAGTATTCAGCAGGATTGTTAGGGTTAGGGCTGTGGCTGGAGGCACTCATCATGTTCTCCCAGGCTTGAGCTAAAGCAAATACAGACACAATCAATGTGAATGGATTGCAAAATATGGACATCAAGACCTCCACAATATTGGATAAATAATGCAGCTCCTCCTCATTAACATTCATAGTATGTCTTTTCCAGCTAGTGAAGGTATTAAGGACACTGGTGATTTTATTCAATAAAGGAGACCATTTAGTTAAGTAAACTATTTGGAAGCAACAAATAAGAATTACATGATATTTCTCATCCATATTAGTCTGAGGTTAATAACTAGGGCCCTTGCTTCTTTAAAGGAGACACACTATACATTCTCTTAAGAGGAAGTGAAACAATGTTAAACTTATTAAGGATCTGCAATTGGGATAGCATTTAGACATCTGGGGGAGGGGATTAATATTCAATGCATTTTATAAAGTTCTATCAAAAATCAAAATCGGGGACTAAAATATCATAACTTCACTGTATGATTTTTTTCTTTTTTTCATTTCTAGACTTTTAGGTTCCTCTTAATTCAGAAAAATTCTGAAGCCTAAAGCTCAGGAGAACACATCTCAACATTTTTGCGAATTCTGCTTTTGTGCAGTCATCACCCTATGTAAAAGTATCCAGTAAAAACAACCATGTCACATCTTTGGTGTGTATAAAAAGCACAGGACCCATTTGAACATGAAAATGTGCCAATATCATGTAAGTGCCATCAACCAATATAAATGATCACAAATGTGTTAAGATTCTGTATTCTCTATAATTTTACTAACTAAATACTGACATGTCAACTATTGCCTTTAAAGTAAATAGGAAGAAAGATGCTCCAGAAATGAAAGATATCAACTTTTATCTTCCAGTTTCAGGTAATATCACATGCCCAGGAATAGAAACCACCCAATTTTGAACCTTTAAAAAAATCTCATTTAACATCAAAGAATGATCCATAAGATTTTGAATATTTATTCCCTCCAAACTACAGGACAAGGCTAAAAACAACAGCTATGTTCCTGTGAAAGCACTGGCAGGAAGAGGGGAAGAGAAAAGGAGAAAGGGAAAAAAGGATAGGGAACACTGAAAAGCATCAAATTAAATATTCAGTAAAGGACCCGGCTAAGCCATGCGAGAGGAAAGACACTGGAAAAAACCAGGAAAAGTAGATTATTTTAGGATCCCGTTAAGGGCATCCTTGGCTTAATAAAAAGTAAGAATTCCATATGAATACTATGCCATTTCCTTCATCTTTAGCTATGCCAAGTTTAAAAAAAAAGCTATCAAGTTGAAAGATCTCATCAAATAAAAGAGGTATTGGGTGCTGTAATTAAGTAGCATGCTCTTATCTGTGGATATAGGTCCAAAAATGAAAGCAGGAATAAAAATTGCCAATTGAGCAAAGGAGCGAAATAACGACCATCTTAAAAAATGACCCTTAAGAGTAAATAGAATGAATATATATTTGATCAAAATTATAAGAATTCAGAAATGGGAGGAATTGGGTGGATTATAGATGAGAACAGATCAGATTAACTGACATGCAATAGGTTAATAAGCCAGCAACAGGAAAACATCACTACGAGCAACACAGACAGAGCAGGAGAGGCCACGGGCAGGTTAAGTTCCAGCCTCCAGGAGGCACACACTATCCTGGCACAGGCAGCAGTGGTGTCCAAGTTCAACATTTTACGTCTATTAGTAATTGTTCTGACAACTGTACAAAGAGGCGTTCAAAGAGAAAATACTATAGCCTGACCGATTTTATTGTATCTCTTTACGAGAATACTCTAGTGGGTTTTGTTTGTTTGTTTAACTAAAATGCCCTTGGATTCATTTCCAATCCTGCAAACGGTGAACACTGAATATCAAGATATATTTACCTTCTCCTCGCCATATTCTTTTATTGTACAACTACATTCAAAACCATTATCCTTACAACAAACCTAAGTAGTATCAAGGAGATAACTGCTAGAAAAATGCAGTTTTCTATTTGATCCTAGATGCTAAAATATTTATTTTCAACAAGATGAATGAAACAAGGTATTAATAAGAATATATTCTAAGTTATTAAGGAATTTCCTAGAAAGATAGCTTCACTTGAAAGGAAAACCTCAGCTCAATTTTAATAGTTTATCATCTAAGTGGTCGTTAACCCTCTACCCCATTCCACTCTGGTCATGCCACAGGAACATTAACAGCCACAGAGCACCAGATTTCCACAAGAACTTCCACTCTTCCTGCAAAACTTACCTGACTTTAGCATTCACTCATTAAATTAGGCACAGAAATTCTGAAATGTTAAGATATTTTCAAAACATGAAATTGAGCTCAATATTTTCAGTTAAAGTTACGACATTTCCGAAGGTGAGCAACTTGTAGAGAAAGGCAGGAAAAATCAGTAGCCTTTTCACAGAAATTCTCTTGTTCTCAATAATTGTGAATTCAACCTGTTTTAATACTTACCATTCATTAGCACTGAATGGCAGATTACACATACTCTAGCTTCCTTTCTATCCATGTATAACAGTTTACATTTCAGGCTACAGCAGGAAGCACAGAAAACCTGCAGGAGAAAGAAAAGAACATACTAAAGTTACTTAGAATCACAGTACAATGGAAGTAAACCAATCAATAATGACCAAAACTGATTGATAGGGAACGTTATTACTACAACACTAAAAACTTCAAAGGAAAATGCAGCTAAGGAAGCTGGGCACAAGACCCAATTCAAAAGCAAGAGTGTGAGATTACATGCCTGCTAGCAATAAGGAAAGTGAAAGTGTTGGCTGAAAATAAAAATCTTAGCCAAGATCAGCAAACACACAGCAGGGAGGGAAAAAATCTGAGCTGCCCTTAGGCAAAATTCCTATACACAATATCAAATAACATAGGTATTTATAGGTATTTATAGATAGCTACATCTGCTATTTCTGTGTGCAAAGGTAATATAGCAGGGTAAAATAAACACGTTTGGGAATTCTTGGTTTTAACTTGCTTTTTACTACTTACATATGGAATAATCATAATAGCTGTTTTCACTGGTTTGCTATGAAGGCCAAGAAAGATCAAAATATACAACTCAATCATAAAAATATGCACCGCCCCAGCTATAGGAAATTGGAGCAGGAAACCAAAAATTGGTCACGCCAATTTTCAGCACCTTATTTCCACCTTCCAGGGCTGGCTCCTGATTAATCTTCCTTCTCCTTTCCACACCAGGCAACAAGAATCTCCTTAGCTCCCTGCTAAGATTATTTCTTAAGAACTCATTAGTCACGTCTTACAGATAATTTCATACAGGCAGAAAGCTATTCTCAGTAGGGTAAATTCTACTAATCCAGCTTTTATGACCCAGATGTATCCTATGCCTACAAAGATGAATCAAGAGAGGAAGTCATATTAAAGAAAAAGAGAGAGAGATTATCTATCTCCTCTCCAGGAGATATACCAGGTATAATTCATATATCTAACTACTGTGATTGCCAATTCACAGTTTTCAGAGGTTTTACATTCTCAAAGTAACTCTGTGATACAGGAAGAACAGGGGATATATTATCATTTTCTCTCAGAAGAAACTGAGTTTGAATGGTTAAATGACTTGCTCAAGTTCACAGCAAACTGTATGAATCCTAGGCATTTTGCAGCTATTATCTTTTTAAAAAATTTTTCATAGAATTTTTCAAAAATTCTATGAAGATACTCATTTATAATTAACAGAGTAAAAGAAACAAACGTTAAGTAGAATTGCTCAGTCATACAGCTAGTAAGTTACATAAGTCTCCAGACTGTTCTTAACCACTATGTAATACTGCCTCCAACTCATCCACATACTTCATTTTGAGACTTGACTTTTCCTTGTCCTTAACCATGACCACATCCAGTCAGTCACTAAGTCCTGTTAGTTTTCCCTCTTAAATAGTTCTCCCCAAATCCCATCTCTTCCTCTCCATCATTAATGCTGCTGCCTTTATTCAGGCCTTTATTATCTGAGGCCTAGAAGACCATCATAATTAATTATCTGTGCTCCTAATCTTCAGATGTGTCTTTTTATTTCATTTCATACAAATACTAAATGAGAGAACTTTCCAAGAATAATAGACTGGATAAAATACTTGTGTAATATATAATGGACAAAGAGCTAAGATCTACTACATATAAAAAGCTTCAATAAATTAATAAAATACAAATACCTTCAAAGAAAAAGAGACAAAGAACTCATACAGATAAATTCACAGAAAAATAAAATAGTCAATAAATAGAGATATACTAAATATCACTCATGACAAAATAAAAATAAAAAGAATGAGATTTCCCCCCCACTAGTACAAGCAAAAACAATTTTTTAAAAATGATATTATCCAATGGTGGTGAGGGTAGAGAGAAAAGAGAAACATTCTTCTATACCCTGCTGGTGGTAACATAAATTTGTAAGTTAAATTAACAATATCTTTAAAATTTTTAAGTGTTTATTCCCTTTGACTCAACATAAGCAATTTATAGATCTGTCCCACAAAAAACTTTCACATGTACAAAGAAATGCATACAAAAAGTATCTCTGTACAGCTCGCAATAGTCAAAAGTTGTAAACAACCCAAATGTTCATCAGTACAAAACAATTAATTAAACTGCAGTATGACCATAAAATGAAATGCTGTTCAGCCTGTAAAAAAAAAAAAAAAAAGCGATAGTTCTGTATGTATCGACAGACATGAAAAAGTAAAGTAAAATAGCCAAATTGGAGGCTGAGAGCTGGATAGAAATAGGGCCCTTTTCTTTCTCTCTTTATATTTCACATAATGTTTTAGGAGTTGGATTGGGATATTTTAACTTTATTTTGAATAGAGCTTTTTCTGTATCAAAAAAAATAGAAGAAAAAAAGAATATTAGTTGGTGTTACAAGTTGCACTGTGTCTACTCCAAATATATATGTTGAAGCCTTAACCCCCAATTCTTTAGAATGTGACCTCATTTGGAGACATGGTCTTTCCAGAAGTTAATCAAGTTAAAACGAGGTCATTAGGGTGGGCTCCTAATCCAGTACGACTCGTGACCTTAAAATAGGAAACATTTAAACACAGCACACTACAGGAAGAAGACCACTATGAACAGAAAGACAGCCACGTGCAAGCCAAGGAGAAAGACGTGGAACAGATCCTTCCCTCCCAGCCCTCCGAAGAAACCAACTCAAGTCATCGCCTCCATCTCCAACTTGTAGCCTCTGGCATTGTAACACAATACAATTTCTGTTGTTTAAGCCAACAACTTAGTGGTATTTTGTTACTGTAATCCAACAAACTAATACAGCTGGGGAACTTTCAGAAGTAGAGGGTTTATGCTTTGGAAAAATAACCACAAGAATGAAAAAAAAAAGATATCGTTTTTAAAAAGCAAGGGGAGGGGCACGTAATGCAGTTAAACAGAAGGACTCAAGAATATTCATCCTTGCCAATATCCCATGCACCTAACAATAGTGTAGAGGGACCCTTTACATTTCCAATGGGATTAGAGAAAAGCATAGTTAGAAAAGTGGATGATGTGACAAAAGACTACCTAGAATGGTGAGGAAATGGGAGACAGGCGCTGGATGCAGCTCTGTGGGTTCACCTATGCCAGAGAACTACATGGAAATCGAATGGAACATAAACCACAAAAACAACACTGGACAGAGCATACGACTGACACAAACAGTGTACCATAATATAAGAGAAGAGAGACCTGTCAACACTGGCCCTTGTCCTCAAAAAGACGAAGACGAAGACTATCATGCAATATGACTCTCAGGTCATGAGAATTAACACTTCCATTAGTATCTAAATCTAATGGAAAAGATAAGCAGAATCTAAGAGATGTGAACCAGGGTTAATAATCCTAGATTTAAAATGACTAGATAATACTGAATTTGCCTGCCATGAGCCAGGTTAGTCAGTGCTTCTCAACAAGCGCCCTCTTGACGTTTTAGGTGGGCCAATTCTTCACTGGGCAGCACTGTCCTGTTTAACACAGGACGTTTACATCCCTGGTCCTAGGGTACTAAATGCCAGGAGCAACCCCAGCCATTGTGCCAGCCAAAAAGACCCCACCACATTCCCAACATCATCGAACTACCTTCCCCAGTTCTCTGAGCTAGACAGTCAAAAAGTAAAGTTGCTTTGGGAAAAAGAAAAAAGGATTACATACGAATATTTGTACACGTAAACTTATTATGCTGCTAAAATCTCATATCATATTCTGCTAAAATCTCATACCATGTGCTTTTATTATTACAACTAACACAATCCATTGAAATCTACTGCATTTATTTAACTTATTCTCCATTTTCCCAAACCAGAATATAAACTCTGTGGAGCAATGGACTCAAGTATTTTAGTATTGATATTACAGTGCCTGAAATAAAATAGGTACATGATAAATGTTTATTGCTTCCTTGATTTAGTAAAATTATTGCACAAATGACTATCTGAATTGAGAAACAAATATTAACATGCATTTATCTGGGAAGGGCTATATTCAACATGACCAAATTCACAACTTGAACGATGAGAAATACATTTTAAGCAGTTTATTAATAGTGACCTCAAGTTTCATAGGCCAAATGGTAATGAACAACTTTCAATGACAGGAGCTGTATGACCTAACTGAAAGAGACAAATTATGATGATTTATAATACATATGCTATACAATGTTCCAGCTAAGTAAATGTTCCATTTGTGTGTTTACATGTAATTTCATTTAATGTGGCACTTTTGGGTTCCAATCTCAACTTTATAATTCACTAGCCAAATGACTTTAAGGGAATAATTTAAACTCTGTGAGCCTCAGTATTTTCTCATCTGTAAAACTGAAATGTTAATATTCTCCTCAGACGGTTTTTATGAGTATTAAGTGAGGTAATACATGTAAAATATAGCACATGATATAAATGTCTGATGGTGCCCTTCTTACCGTTTCCTTTCCTTTTCAAATTTCCCACTCATGGCTTTCCACATAACAAATCCTACTGCCAAATTTATGAACAAGCTTTACACTCAAGTACCATTTGTACCTATTTATACCCCTTACAGTGTGAATAACACTTATTCCTTTGCAATTCTTAAAAATTCAAATCATCAAATGTTCACTTATTTCTTTCCAAATTAGAAAGTGGAAAAAATGATGTGTCAGGTCTCCAAAAAGACCTGAAATTATGACAAAAATAACTGTCTTGCAAAAACAAAAAATAGAAAAGTGCTTGTGACTGACCAATATTCAGCTTGTCACAAATGTCCTTGACAGTAACAACTTGCAAAAATTCTGAAGTGCAGGAGAGTATTTTATTTATCCTTGCTTAATTAGAAAATACCAAAATCAATGCAGTAAGAGCTAAAGCAGTTCAGATTCCAACCTTGCCTATGTCTCAACACTTGTTCCATCTTATTAACTGAAAACAATAATTATCAGAGTCACTTTAAGAATATATCACAGGAATGGCTACAGTCGCTTTAAGAATACATCACAGGAATGGCTACAAAGGATCTCTAATTTAACCTTTCAACTTTATTTCCAAGTCAAGCTATACAAACAGAAACATACAATATCAGAATTTTAAGAAAACGACATGCAATATAAAACTTTAAACTTGCTGAAAATAATCAGACTCATTTCCTTTAATACACTATGAATTAAGTTTTTATATATCCTGGCATTACCTTGTAAATAACACATTTACATTGCATTGTAAGTTTTATTGCAGCGTGAGTTAAAAACTGATAATTTGTAAAAGGCAAGCAATTAAAACATATCCCCATTTTCATCATCATATTCTGGCTGTTCATTTTTTAAACTTTTTATTAGAGAAATTGAAAATCACATCTTAAAGTAGACATAACAGCATAATAAACCCCCAAGTGCCCATTACTGAGGTGAAACAATTATCAAAGCCAATTCTCCCCTACTTAATCATTTTGAAATAAATCTCAGATATCATTTCATCTTTAAATATTTCAGTAAACATCTCTGAAACTCAGGGACTACTTTAACATAACAATATCACTGACACACCAAAAAATTTAACAATTTCTTAATATCAAATATCCAAGCAGAGTTAACATTTTTAATAGTCATACATACTTTTAATAGACTGTTTTTAGAGCAGTTTTGGGTTCACAAAAAAATTAAGCAGAAAGTATAGAAATTTCCCATATGCCCCTGTCCCCACACATGCCTAGCTTCTACCATTATCACCATCTCACCAGAGTAGTACATTTGTTACAATCAACGAACCTACATTGACTCATCATTATCACTAAAAGTCCCTAGTTTATGTTAGGGCTCACTCTTGGTGTTGTACATTCTATGGGTTTGGACAAATATATAATGGCATGTATGTACCATTATAGTACTATGTGTATACAGAGTAGTTTCACGGTCCTAAAAATTTTTTGTGCTCCATCTAGTCATTCATCCTCTCCTCTCCACTAACCCCTGTAATCACAAATCTTTTTTACTGTCTCCATTGTTTTTCCTTTTCCAGAATATTGTAGTTGAAATCATACAGTATGCAGTCTTTTCAAATTGGTTTCCTTTACTCATACAAAGAACAACAAAGTTGAAAGATTCTCACTTCATGGTTTCCAAAGTTACAGTAATCAAAACAGCATAACATTAGCATAAACACAGACATAAAGAACAATAGAATAAAACAGAGAGCCCAGAAATAAACTTTCACACATATGCAGTCAAATGATTTTTGACATGAGTGCCAAGACAATTCCATGGAGAAAGAACAGTTTTTTCAACAAACGGTGCTGGGAAAACTAGGTATATGTTCACATTCAAAATAATGAAATTGAACTCTTACGCCATATGCAAAAATTAACTCAAAGTGGTCAAAGACCTAAATGTAAGTGCTAAAACTATAAAACTCTTAGAAGAAAATACAGGGGGAAAGTATCATGACATTTGATTTGGTAACGATTGCTTGGATATGACACAAAAAGCACGGGCAACAAAAGGAAAAAACAGGTAAACTGAACTTCATTAAAATTTAAAACTTTGGTATATCAAAGGGCATTATCAATAGAGTAAAAAGGCAACTTACGGAACGGGACAAAATATTTGTAAATCAGATACCTGATAGCCAATTGATATATAGAATATATAAAAAATTCTACAACTCAACAACAAAAATACTTGTAAAGACACTACAGTCAATTTTCAATAATGCTATAATTAAAATAAGTTACCATTTAAGGATAATCCACTACATACAGTTCTTGGTAATATATGTATTACTTCTAATGCTTGTAATTCATTCATTCAACAGATTTTTATCATATATGCAAGTTAACTATGATCACCTTTATTTCACAGATGACTAAAAGTACCTTGCCCAAGATCATGAAGAAGCTAGTAAATGGCTGTGAGGTTATTCTGAACCTAGGATTTGTTGAGAAATACTGATTTCTTCTACTCTTTACAATGAATGCTCTTAACACCACCTTTCAACCAATTTTCAGTGTACTTCTCTGCTTTCCAAGGAGAACAACCAGTGGCTATGTTTTAACATCAGAGAACAAAACAAACCTTGAGAAAAATTGATCGGTAAAATTATAAACCAACAGATTATCTTAATGAGCTTTTATTTTAGGGTCTTATGAAGGTCATTCTGTATTCATTACCAAAATTCTCAAATGTTAAACAAACTAACTGTACCTCGTTATTAAAAAGTAAATTGCACCTAATTTAACATATACCTTTATTTAAAATAAGAAATTGCCATCTAATAAATACCATTTTACAACTTTCTTTTTGAAATAAGTATAAAATGTCCTTTGAAAACATGGTACAAATGCAGACATAAATGCTCTCATAAACGCTAAGAAAATAACATAAAAATCACCATTAAAACCATTGTTTTATTTTTATCCTCTCAACTATATTTACAGGAAAAGGTCATGAGTTATACAGCAAAAAAAACAAAACACCCTGCTTGGTTAACTAGTTCCAGCATCTCAGTTTCTTCAAATGTAAAACAGGGATAATATCACCTTTCGCATAGGTATACTAGGAAGATTAATTTAGATGATTAACAAATTACAGAGTATATACTAAGCAAACGTTAGCTCCCTTCTGTTTCCCTCTTAGCTGGCTGCTCAGTAACTCTCTGGTCATACATAGTCCAGGAATTGCTAGAAAGGTAGCCCTTACTAAGGACCTCAATTTCATCACTCCCTTATTCTGGTTTATTTTTTCTCAAACCACTGTATATAGCTTTGGAGTGTGCTTTGACTATAGAAGTCAAAGAACCTGAGTTTGAATCCTAACTCCACTTATTGGCTGTATGATTTGAACAAGTTACTTAATCTTTTTAGTGTATTTTATCACTTCGTAAAATGTGGATTACAACACTATGAGGCGTGATTACAAAATATGGTGAATGCTGCTACCAAGTGCCATCCAATGGAAAGGCAGAGATCTTCAACAAAGGAAGTGGTGTGTTGAACCTTAGTAACAATGTGTGACAAGTTTCAACTTGTTCCATGCAGTCAGTCGGGTGTGAGCTATGGTTGAGAGAAGGTGTGTTTTAAAGAGTGCCATAAATCATCCTCCATCATGACAACACTCCGCTCTGTGTCACACATCGCTTCTATGGCAATTTCTGTCAAATAAAAACATTATAGTGTCCTCATCCGCCTTATTCACCGGATCTAGCACTGAGCAACTTCTGGCTCTTCTCCAAACTCAAAATGATTCAAGACATCAAGACAGCCACAATAGCGCAACTAAAGACACTCACGAAAGAGGACTTCCAGAACTGCTTCAGAAAGTGGCATCTTATTGACCTCTCATCAGCATTTTACGTAGGTGACAACCCCTCTTCTTTGATAGACTACATTCTTTTGACTTCCACAATATTTTCTTGGTTTTCTGTCTACATCTCTGGCCACTCCTTCTCAGTCACTTATATTGGGTCTTCCTCCTCCTCTTGACCTCAGTGGCTCTGCCCTGGACCCCTTCTCTTCCCTTTGTACACCCTTCCCGAGGTAAGCTCAAGAGTTCCCATGGCTTCCCACTGTGTTCCTTACATGACCTGTAAAGCCCAACGTGATCTATTCCTGACTTTCTCTCCGAGCTCTTTTTATGTGACTCTTCCCTTACTTACAATACTTTAACCATACTGGATTCCTTTCAGTTTCTTGAACAGGTGCTTTCCTACCTAAGAGGCACAAAAGCAAAAATAAGTAAGTAGAACGATATTAAACTAAAAAGCTTCTGCACAGCGAAGGAAACCATCAATAAAATAGAAAGGCAACTTACAAAACAGAAGAAGATATTTGCAAATCATATGCATATCTGATAAGGGGTTAATATCAAAAATAGATAAAGAATACATACAACTCAACAGCAAAACACAACAAAAAACAAAAACAAAACAAATAACCGAATTAAAAATGGGCAGAGGATCTGAAGAGACATTTTCCAAAAAACTACATACACATAGCCAACAGGTACATGAAAAGGTGCTCAACATCACCAATCATCAGAGAAATACAAATCAAAACTACAATGAGATATCACTGCACACCTGTTAGAATGACTATTATCAAAAACAGGTAACAACTGCTGGTGAGGAGGATGTGAAAAGAACTCTTGTGCACTGTTGGTGGAATGTAAATTAATACAGCCACTGTAAAAACAACATAGAGGCTCCTTGAAAAATTAAAACTAGAACTACTATATGACCGCTCAGCAATTCCACTTCTGGGTACTTATCCAAAAAACAAAGCAAATCATCTCAAAGAGATATATGCACACCCCTATTCATTGCAGCATTACTTAAAAACAAACAAACAAAAAAAAACCCAGTAGTCAAAATATGGAAACTGAAGTGTCCATTGATGAATGAATGGATAAATAAATGTGGTATGTGTGTATGTATATATGTATATATGTGTATGTATGTGTATATATAGAGAGGATGCCAAAAAAATGTATACACATTTTAAGGAAAAAACTGTATTAAAATTGTAATAATACTCAATATGTACCAATAACAAAAGATGAATACAAGCCATGTGTATACAGGTTTTTGACACCCCCAGTATGTGCATGTGCGTGTGTGTGTCTTAAGTGAGTCTCTTGTAGGCAACATATGAAAGGGTCTTGCTTTCTTATCCATCCAGCTACCCTATGTCTTTTGATTGGAGCAATTAATACATTTACATTTAAAGTAATTGTAGATAGATATGTAGTTACTGCCATTTTATTATTAATATTTTTTATTTTTATTCTTAAAAAGTCCCTTTAATATTTCTTGTAAAACTGATTTGATGGTGGTGAACTCCTTTAGCTTTTTCTTGTTTGGGAAACTCTTTATTTGTCCTTCAACTCTAAATGACAGCCTTGCTGGGTAGAGTAATCTTGGTGTAGCTCATTGCTTGTCATCACTGAATATTTTGTGCTAATCCCTTCTGGTTTGCAGTCTGTTGAGAAATCAACAGTCTTATGGGAGCTGCCTTGTAGGTAACTAACTGCTTTTCTCTTCCTGCTTTTAAGATTCTTTGTCTTTAACCTTTGCCATTTTAATTATGATGTGTCTTGGTGTGGTCTCTTTGGGTTCATCTTCTTTGGGACTCTGCACTTCCTGGACTTGTATGTCTATTTCCTTTGCCAGGTAAGAGAAGTTTCCCATCCTTCTTTCTTCAAATAGGTTTCAATTCCTTGTTCTCTCTTTTCCCCTTCTGGTAACCCTCTGATGTGAATGTTGGTAGGTTTGATGTTGTCTCAGAAGCCCCTTAAGCTATCCTCCTTTTTGGGGATTATTTTTTCCTTTTGCTATTCTGATTTGGGTGCTTTCTCCTACCTTATCTTCCAAACAACTAATTCAATCCTCTGTTTCATCTTTTCTACCGTTGATTATCTGTATTCTTCATTTCAGTTATTGTATTCTTTATTTCTGACTGGTTCTTTGTTTTCTATCTCCATTTTTATGTTTCCTAGCTCTCTGTTGAAGTTCCCCCTGAGATTACTGAGCATCTTTATAACCAGTGTTTTGAACTGTGCATCTGGTAGATTACGTGTCTCCATTTTGTTTAGTTCTTTTCCTGGAGCTTTGTTCTGTTCTTTCATTTGGGATGTGTTTCTTTGTCTATTTTGGCTGCCTCCCTGTGTTTGTTTCTATGTATTAAGTAGAACTGTTATGTCTCCTGGTCTTAATAGAGTGACCTGATGCAGTAGGTGTCCTGTGGAGCCTAGTAGCACAGTCTCCCTGGTGACCTGAGCCAGGTGTTACAGGTGCCCCTTGAGTGGGTTGTGTGTGCCCTCCTATTGTAGTTGAGCCTTGGTTGCTATTTGCACATCAATGGGAGGGACTGACCCTTTGGTTGACTGGTTGTGAGGACTGGCCATGACTACAGTGGAGGAACTGAGGAGCAGGGGCTGACCCTACAGAGAAGGATTCACTTTAGCAGAGTGGGATTAACTCTGGTGCCTGCCAAGTCCAATATTTAAGTGTATTGTCTGTGGAGTGGCCCTGCCACAGGTTCAGCTGCACTCTGTGCTCTGCCAAGGGCCACCTGGAAGAAACCAAGCCTCGAATAGAGGCTGGCTGCTGCTGGTGCTGGGCTTGGAGCTGCTTAGCAAGAGGTATGGAACACACTGAGGCCTGCTGCTACTTGTTCAGGGTTTGTGAACTTTTGAGAGATTTTAGGAAAGATCGAAACTATTTGTATAGTAAAGCCACTGGAAGCGGCTTATTTGAGCCCACGAGTTGGGTGAGGCGTGGTCTCAGGAAATCATCAGGGTGAGGAGGAAGGAGTGGACAGTGTCAGCTAGGTTGATGGAGACTCAGATATGGTGCTCACCTAAGTCTGCACACTAGGGTAGAAGAATGACTCAACAAAGGAACAATGTCTTCTGCCAGCACTTCTGTCTGGAAGTAAGCTGCCCCCTCGAGCCCTCACCCTGTAGCCAGACAATTCATTTCCTCCCCATATGTCCCTGGTGCCTTTCAAGCTGCTACCCCAGTGCTGGAGCTCAGAGGAAGTGAGTCTGTCAGCAAGTAAGTCCATGTGCAGGCCCTTTAAGAGGAACGCCTGGGACTTCAGCATCCCTCCATCTAACTCAGCCACAATCTCCACTGGTTTTCACAGCCAGAAGTTGTGAGTACTTCTCTTCCTGGCGGTGGGAACCCTGATGTGAGGCTAGGACTCCTTATTCCTCGGGGGGGCCTCCACAACCAAAATATCCAGCTATCCCTCCCAATTTTTAACTTCCACACTCGGATGTGGGACCAGTCTGTTCCACATCTCTGCCCCTCCTACCAGTCTCAAGGTGGCTTCTTCTGTATATCTTTAGTTATGGAACTTCTGTTCAGCTAGACTTCAGGTGATCCTCAAGGGAGGTTGTTCTGCAGTTCAGCTGTCATTCTGATATGGTCATGACAGGAGGCAAGCACAGTGTTTACCTACTCCACCTTCCTGACTAGAAAAATCCTGTCTCTAATATAATGTTACATATCAATTATATCTCAATTAAAAAATAAAAGACATAGACAAACTTTAAATAAATATTTTAAATGAAAGAAGCCAGTCTAAAAAAGTTACATACTGTCTGATCCCAACTATAAGACATTCTGGAAAAGGAAAAACTACAGGGACAGTTAAAAAGATAAGTGGTTACCAAGGATTCAGTGGGAGAAAAGGAGGGATTCATAGGTGGGACACTAGAAATTTTTTGGGTACTGTAACTATTCTTCTATGTGATAATATAATAGGATACATAACATATATTTATCAAAACCTACACAATTGTACAACACAAAGAGTGAACTCTACTGTAAACTATAGTATATATCTCTTTTATATAACTTTAGTTAATAACCATGTATTAATACTGGTCAACTGGAGGAGGGGTGGTATTTATGAACTCTGTTTTTTCGGCTCTAAACATAGTCTATTAATTTTTTTAAGTGGATATGTCAAGGGACTTAGAGATATGTGCAAGTAGGCAGAAGGTTGCCATGTTTCAATATACGAGTATAAATATTACTTTGTTTAAAAAAATAATACCAGGATTCTTCATCCCATCTCTAATTATTCTCAATTTAAAATCTGAACAATTATTTTTAATATATTTTAATAAGCTGGCTCTAGCACTTTCAAGCTGTGACTTTGGACATATTTCTTGCCCTCTGAACCTCAAATTCTTGATCTGTCAAAAAGGAAAAATTAACAGCCCATTCTACAAGGCTACGATGAAGACTAAATGAACATGAAACACACATAACTGGCTCTTAATACACTGCATTATAATTTGTTGTGGGGTGGTCTGCTTGTCTACTCAGATCAGTGGTTCACAATTTTCATTTTAGGATTTTTGAAAAACTCCAGGAAATCCACATACTTCTATCCCCACTCAATGAAATCAATGCCTTTGATTATAAATTCCATGAAGTCATACATCCCACCTTATGTATCTCTGAATCTCCAGTACCTAGTCCAGAATCCTACACTTGTTAAAGAGAATTTAGCTATAGATATTAAGTAGAGAAATTACCAAATATGTTTACTTTCTACTAGAATAGAACAAACTAAATTTCTTTTTTCAACAGTAAACATTATTTTACAAAATTACACTGCTTGGGGTATTTTTCTAGCTACATTCCCAGTATAATTCAATACCTAGAAAAAAGTACGTCTATGTTTATAAGTCCCTTTTTTATGAGAGGCTCAAAGATTTTTACAAACATTATCTCATCAATCTTTAGAACACCCCTAAAGTAACTGGAGATGAAAAGGGAAAAAAAGATGGAATATGAATCTATAACCCATATGAATTCATAAATTTCACAAATTCCACCAGCAAAATTCCATTTAATTTTTTAATTTATGTGTATTTTGTCACCATTTTCTTTCTGAAAGCACCTACGTTATCTATTTACTCAATACATCTGGATATGCTGGTTTGGAGCATGTGTTTTTATTTCCCTACGAAAGCACAATTTCCAGAAAGCATTATATACTATAAGCAAAACTAGGACAACATAAAAAAGATGGCTCTAATCCCCTAATAGAAAACTGACTGTTCAGGCTACTAGCCAACTACAGGTTTACTTCAGTTGAAAAATATTAGGAATTAGAAATCTTCTTTTCTTCAAGTTTTAATACTCAGGGACTAACAGCCCAGTCACAGCTTTAACTTCTTTCTGCTCCCCGTCACTTGGTTATTTTGTGCTAGGATCTTATAGTAGCCCTTGCTGATTTGCAACCAGGAACCATTCTCCCCCTTTTCCTTCTTAACAGAATTTCAGGCAACATTGGGCTCACTCAGACTGGGGATGAATCATAATTGATCTTAGCCAGTCTGGCAATCCTGTTACGCTTTGTCAGTGATTGGTCTAAAACTGGACCTGTGGTCTAAAACTGGTCAATAAATTGAAAAAAACTAGTAGGGATCCTTTCCTCCCTGGTGAGGGGACGGCAAGAAGAATAGACTCTTTCACTCCCCAACAGTTTCTTTGCACTTAGGAAGATGTCAGTTGGGACTTGATCCTTAGAGCTGTGCCACTATCTTGAGACCATGAGGGGAAGACCAAAGAACTTCAGTGGTTCTGACAGCACCTACAGACAACTAAGTTTGTATTTTATCTTCAGGCTTCTTGTTATGTGAAATAAATGTAATTTTTGTCTAAGTCATACAGTCAGATACTCTGTTCCTTGAAGTTGAAAACATCCTAATTAATACAGACAGACCAATAATCAGGCAAGAAGGGAAGCAGATACTGAGCACTTACTATTACATCTATAAATCTCATTTAACCTTCACAATAGCCCAATATATATAAATATCTTTTGTTGTTTTTATAAAAAACTAAGGCTTACTAAAGTGATATTGTTAATAATAACAAAGCTAAATTTTGAATCAAGACCTGACACCAAACCTCACGTTCTTTGTAGAGATACAAAGTCCCTTTACCTCCTTGTTTACAACTCTTGTTAAAACACAAAACAAAAATCTAGTAAGTTGATGTTCCCAGATAACAGAATTTAGGGAGCACTAAGGAATATCAATTGCTATAACATTGTCACAAAAAATTATAGCCTTCAACACTATTTTATATCAAAAGCATATGGGGGTAAAAGACAAAACTGTGTGTATAAAAAGTTCTAGAATGTCTAGTACAATGGCAAAAATCCTACAGTAAAAATTGCAATGGATTCAAAGAATAATATTGAATTTCCTACAAATTAAAAAATATGAAGTCAATCACAAACATTTCTTAAATTGAAAGATTAACTTCCTTATTTCAAACTAGTCCTTTAGCCAAGTATCTATCAATACAGAAACCACAAAGTTAACACTTCCTCAATTTTCATCTGTTCATGAAAACCAATTCAGCTTAAATCTTGGCAACCAAAAAATTTATATAAACACTAAGAATCATGGAGGTCAATTTTTATTTAGAACTAGAACTGGGAGTTCAAAAGCTTTTTATAATGTCAACTTGACCAGAAGTATGTTCACCTTATGTTGCCTTTATTAATTTCTAACTGAGCATTACAAAATGGGCATGCCAGATTTCTGAGCTGATACACACAACTTACCTTCCCACATGCTCTGCAATGATGCCTCCTTTTGGTGAATGTAAACCTTGCTTCACATTTCATGCAATTTGGAGCCTGAGAATCTGGTACCCATACTGGAGCCACCTCACCCAGAGTGGTAAATGGCTTTCTGGCAGAAATTCCAAACTGACCAGCTCTAAGATCATTATCTGGGCTATCTGGAGCTAATACAAGGCACGGTCTACTGGATATCCCAGACTCATAACTTTCTAAATGTTCCCCATTTGTATCAGCAATAGAGATGTTTCCCAAAGAGGCATTGCATACATTGGTTGCTGAGTTTTCCCCTAATTTTGCTTTCCCAAGAGCATCATTTTTGTTTTTAATATTATTTCCATTATTTGCAGGAAGGTCATTTTGTAAATGGTCCGATAATGGCTTTGGAATTTGAAGTTTAAGATTAGAAGGTTGCTTGGGTCTTGCACCACCAAAAGGAACACTGATAGATTGCAGGTTTGCTACTATCTTGGGTGAAGATTGCCCAAGCACTGATGGAACTTGGCTAGAGAAATTATGTAAATAATTTTTCTTCATTAGGTCACCATTGCTGTTTACAAGTAGTCCACTCCCTTCTGTGGCTTCATTTCCTTTCTGTTCATAAATATTTGAGTAGCATTCTGACTTGCTCTCCTCTATTTCCTTTTCTTCTGTTACTGAATCTTCTTTGGAGGGTAAAGTCTTTGGAACAAAACAAACAACTGGGCTCTGCATTCCATAGGAATCACAACAATTAGATGGAGCATTTGCTGCTGGTGTATCCATAACAGTGGAGAAATCACATCCATCACTTTCATTCCTGCAAGTTCCATTTAAATCTAGACCTGCTTCTGCCACTCTATCACACTCTCCTCCACTATCATTGTAAGTGTCCTCAGGCTGCTTCATTTGCAGAAACTTTTCATTTTCTTTATTTACTTGGCTGTCATTCACCTCATTTAGTTTAGTCAATTTCCAATCGATTATCTCCTGAGATTCAGAGAAATGCTCTGTCATATTAAGAAGCTCTGGAGTGCCAAGAATTTCTTCATGTTCACAACCTTCACTTTCATCAGCTCTAACTTCACTGGGAACAAGGCAATCTGAAAACTGTTCACGGTTATCATCCCTTCCAGACCCGTTATGGATGTCTGGTTTGAGAAACAAAGGTAAACCAGACCGGATGGGTTCTTCAGTTGTTATCTCCTCTGCTGGCTCTTTTTTCACCAAAATCCCCTCATTCAAATGGGAAACGGAGTTGAGACTCCCTAGATCAAGATCTGTCCTAGGAGAGCTGGTTTTGCCAGTGAGAACCTCATCTGGTGTATAGTTCTCTTGGTTTTTAACAGCAGAATCTTCATCGGTTCCCTGGGATGAGATTACTGAATCGATTGTTAAACTTGTAATCGCAGACATGGAGGGGTCTCTGCCTATGTTTTCATCATCCTTTAATTGTGAAGAGGAACAGACACTGGCTAGATTATCAGATGAAGTAGTGCATATATGTTTAACAGAATCCCCCTCTGCATTTGTTCTATTCAATGGGTCCATTTGTTTCTCTGAGTTCATATCTTTTTCAGTGGACCCATTTATATTGAAACTAAATTGATCAGTTTGTCTGTTTTCATTATCCAGTGAACAGCTAAAAGCATCCATGAGGGACGGACTATTACAATTATTACAATCCTGCAAATCGTTTTGTAATGTCCTTTTATCACAGTTATGCATGACAGCTACAACAAGAACATTCTTCTCATCTGGCAGACAAGCTAGGTTTCCACATTTCGTCTCTCCCACTTCAACAGTACTGCACTGATCATCTTGATTACAGTTCCTCTTAATTAACTGATCTTCAGCAACAGCATTTTCATCAATCCACATTGTGTTAACCTCTGGATTCAAAGTACAGTCCTGCCCATTAGCACAATGGTCCTCTCCCTCTGTGGTCAGAGGAGCTGAAGGAGCCAGGGAGAAGACTTTCAGTTGTGGCTGCGACTCATTAGAAACTGCAGGTTCATTCACACTGGCCAATGCAGGGTTAAATGACAGTCGGTGAGAGGGGGGATCTAGAATCTTATTCCACTTTGTCTCGAACAAAAGAGGAGAAACTGTTTCATCTGAAAAAAATAAGTAATTACAATAAGTTTGCCAGTAACACTGGAAAAGCTAGGACTAAATGAATCAACTACATTTGCAAATATATTCTGAAAATAAAATATTCCTAGGGTAACTAAAAATGGAATATTCCTAGGATACGAAGTTTCTAATTCTTAGCTAAAAATAAGAAAATATATTGAAGACTGTTCCCTCTTTATATGTCACTGAAAGGTAGTATCACAGAACATTCCAAACAACAAAAGAATTCTACCTCAATCTAATAACATAATTAAAGTGGGCCACAGGCTGTACTTGGTGGTGCGCAGGGGCACCAGTAATGAGGAAGGCACAACACAGGGAGGGGACTAATCTAAGGTGAGAAAAATCAGAACAGTGATGAAGATGCAGTAATTGAGTGGGGAGGAAAGCAAATAAATTTTCTGTGGAGACAGAATGTTCTATAACCTATATCATGGCTGGGATGTGAGTTACATAGATCTATCTCTTTGTTAAAACTGTACAGTTAAGATCCATACATTTTAATGTATGTAAGTTTTATCTTAAAAACTGTAAAAAAAAAACAATGAAGCAGGGAGTAAGGAGCAGTTGAAGATATAAATGAAACAAAAACAGTAAGATGTCAACCACTGTTGAAGCTGGGTAATGGATACACTAAAGTTACTATTGTTTACTTTGTATATATTTGAAATTTGTCCATAATAAGTTAAAAAATAGTTTGCTATAGTATGTGATTCACAAATTCTGCTCCTAACCATGTCACAATATATTAATTAGATTCATATTTACATTATCGAGGATATTTGGCAGAAAGTATTCATTTACCTTATTAAATCAACCTACTTATATTCTATCAATAAGCGCAATTTCATATGCTTGTTTACTTTTTAACAAATCATAACTATGATAGCTGTATTCCCAAGTTATAGCGTATGTGTATATTTAATTAGAGAAATAAGAAATAATGCACTTACCACCTCTCCTGCTTTCTTCCTACAGTAAATCTAATAATTATCATCTTAAAATTATGCAGATATATTGTCCCCTCAGTAGTAACATTAATCTTTTTTTTAACATTAATCTTTAATGCACCTTTAGCACCTTGTTCATATCTTTATTAAAACATTTACTACACTGCAATGCAATGACTTATTTACCCAAGTTTTTCAGGCAGAAACCATTTTTTTCCCACCAATGTGTAAGTCCTCACTTTGCATAGTGCCTGGTATATAGTAGGTGCACAGTAAATATATTGTGAGTCTCTACCATAGTAAAAGCATTGGGCTTGAAGAACATGGAGATTAAATGATAGCTTTGACCTCAAACAAGTTCATGATCTAGTTGGGAAAATAAGAAATGGATACAACAGACATGAATATCTAATTGGCAGTACAGGATAGCATAAGTATTTTAAACTATTATATAGTAGTAAAAAATAAATTCAGAGGAGAAAGATATTATACAGGCTGAAGCGAGGAGAGAGGAGCAAATGGGTGCAGCTTCAAAGACAATTTGATCCAAGTTTGGAAAAGAAAGCATTCATAAGACGGGAAAAAGGAAAAGTACAGTCCCAAACACAACTATCTGAGAGAGCAATAAGCAAATCGGTTTGGGTTGAAAAAAGAATTCGGGTAAGTAGTAAAAAGAAGCTAGAAATCGTAGAATATAAAGGCATCAGATTCTGTGGAGAATGGCTTAGTTACCTGAGTGTTAAATCCTGAGTTTACCAAATCTGGGATGGCAGAGAATTGAGATTTAGTAACATGTGCTTCTTTTAAAAAAAGAAATATTTCCAAGCTGGTATATGGAAATAAAGAAGGAAATACTGCTTCTTATAAGAATATTTAATAATGTTCAAACAGAAATGATCAGGTATTAAAAATGTCATTTTTCAACCATCTACCACCTGGGCATAATGTTAATCATCCATTGTGATCTCATATGTGGTATATTTTTCATTTAAAGGAGGAAATGAACACGAGATAAGAAATCACTTTATTTAAAATATACTTGGAGAGGTTATTAGGCTAGAAGTAGTAGTTTTAATGCAACTGATACTGAGATTTTTAAAAAATAGTTCAAAACAAATCAACAACATAGTTACGAACAAGAAGTTTGCTTCTGAATTCTTCTAAAGGAGTGATTTTTATAAGCAAATGTCATATTTTCAAACTAAAATGACAATTTTTAGTGATTCAACAAAAATGTATTGAAAATCAACTATATACAAAGTACCCTACTAGAATCTACAAAAAAATCACAAAGAGATTGATGTAATTAACTAATAGTTTTATTACAATCAGTGGTATTCTAGAAGCACAGTATTCACGTGATTTGGTGTAGATGTCTCATGACAAATAACTGTGATACCCAGAGGGACAAACCAAAGAAAGGACTGAGAAAATACATGTACAAAGGATTCAAACTGAGAGGATAATATACTTTCCACCTTGGTATGTATAAAGCTCACCTACATCCAATAAAATCCCAAATGATTAGGTTTCACATAACCTAGGGTTATGGGTTAGCTTTGGGTCATCAATGGTAAAATATGAGAAGAGTAGGCCATTCCGGGCATCCTTCCTCTCCCTTTTCCTTCAACTCAGTAATTTCACATTCTCTTTAAGGCTTGTTCTATCATAGACCTAAAGCAACAAAATCAAAACTAATCTCTCTTCCCAACTGTTATCAAACAACAACCTGAATGATTCGATATAGGAAAGCTTTGGAAGCCATTATTAAAATCATGGATTTTAGATAGAAATATATCCTTTTGTAAACTTGTTACATGTCATTTCCTGTTAGAAACAGAGACCAGGGAAGGCAGGGAAGGTGAAAGATAGAGATTTAATTATGGTTTATCCATTCAAATCATACTGAGAAGGGAATTTAAGGAAAAGGTTTCCCTAAATGAAGTGAATCTGCAGCAGACATTTTTTAGACTGAGCTTTAAGAACGTATAATTTAATTAACCAACTTGGCAGTTACTTAAAAATGTAAATCTTTTAAAATTAGGTTTAAAATATATCTTTATTGGTCAATCAATATTCAATAAGCTGTTCTCTTAGTTTAGGAAATACAATCACACATTTTAAAGCTTTTCTTGACCATAAATTGGATACTGACTGGATTCTAATCCTGCCACTTCTAAGCAAAGCACTTTTGAGGATGTTACTGCGAACCTCTCTGTGCCTCGATTCTCATCTGTAAAATGTAGGTAAGATTTACTTTCATGGGACTATTTTAAGGATGAAATTATATAACCAACCTAAATGGTTTAGCATGATATCTGGCACATAGTGATTAAAAATGTTAGTTGTTACTCTAGATATTAATGTATAATATCACAAAGTCATTGGACCTGCTTTCACTTTTTAAAAAAAGTACTGCAAACTCTTATAACCTCATATTCTCTGTATCATAAATATATTCAAATAGTTTTGCCAAAGTAAATTCTCACCTTCGTTTTGTTCAAATTCATCTAACACCTTGTCCAGGTTGTAAGCTTCTGCTTGGAAGTAATTCTCCATCGGTGAGGAAACACCACTTAAGAGACTTGTTTAAAACTAGAAAGTAGATCAAATTTGTATTACACTTTCAATTGTTAAAATACAATTTATAGACAAAATAATCGATACAACAGGAATACAAAGGACCAAAAGAGATTAACTGCCATAAACAATTATACAAGAACAAATTAGATAAATTTCTAGACACATACAATCTACCAAGACTGAATCATGAAGAAATAGAAAATCTGAACTGACCAATTACTAGTAAGAATATTGAATCAATCATTTAAAAATGACAAAAGTATAGGACTAGATGGCTTCACTGGTAAATACTACCAAAAATTTAAAGCTGAATTAACACCAATACTTCTTAAACTCTCCCAAAAAATAGAAGAGTATGGACTATTTCCAAACTAATTTTATGAAGCCAGCATTACCCTGATATAAAACCAGATAAGGACACTACAAGAAAAGAATATTACAGGCCAATATCCCTGATGAACATAGATATAAAAATCCTAAACAAAATATAAGCAAACCGAATTCAACAATAAAGGATCATATACCATGATCAAGTGGGATTTACTCTAAGGATGCAATGATAGCACAACCATCCACAAATCAATCAATGTGATACACCACATTAACAAAATTAAGGATGAAAAAATCATACAGTCATCTCCATAGATGCAGAAAAAGCATTCAACAAAATTCAAAATCCAAAATGGTAAAAAGTGGGTATAGTGAGAACATACCTCAATATAGTAAAGGTCATTATGACAAGCCCATAGCTAACATCATACTCAACAGTGAAAAACTGAGAGCTTTTCCTTTGTAACAAAATTAGGATGCTCACTCTCATCACTTTCATTCAACATAGTATTGGAAGTCCCAGCCAAAGCCAAGAATTAGTCAACAAAAAAGAAGTCATCTGGAACTGGCCCGGTGGCTCAGGCGGTTGGAGCTCCATGCTCCTAACTCCGAAGGCTGTCAGTTCGATTCCCACATGGGTTCGATTCCCACATGGGCCCGTGGGCTCTCAACCACAAGGTTGCCGGTTCAACTCCTTGAGTCCCGCGAGGGATGGTGGGCTGTGCCCCCTGCAACTAGCAACAGGCAACTGGTCTAGCTGAGCTGCGCCCTCCACAACTAAGACTGAAAGGACAACTTGAAGCTGAATGGCACCCTCCACAACTAAGATTAAAAGGACAACAACTTGACTTGGAAAAAAGTCCTGGAAGTACACACTGTTCCCCAATAAAGTTCTGTTCCCCTACCCCAATAAAATCTTTAAAAACAAAACAAGGATATATCACCTCACACCTGTTAGAATGGCTGCATCAAAAAGACACGAGATAATTGTTGGCAAGGATGTGGAGAAAAAAGAAATTCACTGTTGGTAGGAATATATGTTGGTGCAGTCGCTATGGAAAACAATATGGAGTTTCCTCACAAATTTAAAAATAGAATTACTGTATGATCCAGCAATTCCACTTCTGGGTATTTATACAAAGAAAACAAAAACACTCTCTAGAAGAGTTATCTGCACCTCCATGTTCATTGCAGCATTATTTATAATAGCCAAGACATGGGACCAGTGTAAGAGTCCACTGACGATGAATGGATAAATAGTGTGTGTGTGTGTGTGTGTGTGTGTGTGTGTGTGTGTGTGTGTGAGAGAGAGAGAGAGAGAGAGAGAGAGAGAGAGAGAGAGAGAGATATCAAATATTATTCAGCTATAAAAAGAAAAGAAATCCTGTCATTTGCAACAGCATGGATGATGGCCCCTGAGGGCATTATGCTAAATAAAACACACAAAGAAAGAGAAATATGGTATGATCTCATATGTGGAATCTGAAAAAAATTAACTTATAGAAACAGAGAACAGATTGATGGTTGCCAGACGTGGGGAGGTAGGGAGTAGAGGGTGAAGGAAATGAGAATAGGTGGACAAAAGGTACAAACCTCCAGTTATAAGATTATAAGTTCTGAGGATGTAATGCACAGCATGGTAAGTATAGTTAACAATACTGTATCGCACATTTGAAAGTTGCTAAGAGAGTAGATCTTAAAAGTTCTCATCACTAGAAAAAAAACATTTGTAACTATGTGAGGTAATGGATACTAACTAAACTTACTGTGGTAATTGTTTCACAATATATACTTATATCAAGTCATTATGTTGTGTACTTAAACTAATATAATGTTATATGTCAATTATATCTCAATAAAACCAGAAAACATGAAAGAATACAGATTTATGAATAAAATATAGATATGCATATACATTTTATAAATCTTAAGTACACATATACAAGGATAAAAATCTCTTATAAATCTATTCAGACCATGATAAACTCTGTAACCCCACAAGATATACAGTAAGATTCTTAAGCTAATAAAGTCTAGAAAATTGTAAGCTGACAATCATTAAGATATAAACAATTACAGAGGGCAGACTTGGTGATCATTTCAATAGGACATGCTTCAAAAGGTAAATTTCAAATGTTGAGAGAGGAATCATTTTCTTTAGGATAGAATTACACTTCGATTAGAAAAAGAAAATTTACAGAATGTTTGCAAATGGGAAATGACAAGAAAATTCAAGCAAACATGGGGGTGAGGGATATTAGTTCTAAAATGCTAATGATGACTCTTGTTTATTCTTTTTAAACCTCTTCTTTTCAAGTACCATTTCTAAGTCTTTCTTGGTGTTAACGGATCTAAAAGCATCCTGTGGGCACATACACTACGTCTCTCAAATACTTAACAGAATGCCAAGAGCACACACACAGTAGTTGTGCTCCATTATCCCCTCCATTATCATGATCCCTATGCTTATTTACCACCTTAATTTCTCAGGATTTCTTTTCACTGAAAATTCTGCTAGGCTTCTTACTGGTATACATGGAGGCAGATGGGAGGGGAGATAAGATTACAATTCCGCCCAAAAGTCTGAATAATGAAAACATGAAGAAGGAAAACAAAAAAATGTAATATCCTGCTATTACAAACTTTAAGTCAAGTATAAAAAGTGATGAATCTTCTTTAACTTATAAAGATGGTATTTCTTCTTCTCTGCAACATATAAAAGTGTCAATATTTTTTCTCTCATTTTACCAATAAAACAAATAAGCTCAGGCAATGTAACTGACTTATTCAAGTATTTCCCCACAATTATTCATTTAGTCAACTCTTATTTATTGATTGGCTCTTATATAATGTAAGTTTACATAGACAAATAGGCTACGTAATTTACACATGGTTTTTCTTAAATCTGTCTTTTGTGTCTAATGGTTACAGTTCAAAATCATTTTCATATACACACCATATTATTTTGATAGACTGCACATTTAAACTTTCCAATGCAAAAAGTGTGAATGAAATTTCTCACAACACACAATCTAGCACATTTAACACACACCTCAATACTTAGCATTTCATGGTCATTATATGTAAAATAATAGTAAACAAATAATCAGATCAACATATTTATTGTGCATCAACTGTACACAGGGTACTGTGATTAATTCAAGTCTCAGACATCATCCCTAACATCAAGAAACTTCTCAGGGTGAAAAAGGTGACGGGATTAAGAAGTACAAAATGGTAGTTACAAAATAGTGATGGGAATGCAAAGTAAAGCATAGAGGATACAGTTAATAATATGGTCATAACTATGCATAGTGCCAGGTGAGTACTAGCCGAGTCAGGGAGATCACTTCTTAAATTATACAAATGTGTAACCATTATGCTGTACACCTGAAATGAATATAATATTGAAAGTCTAAATAAATAAATAGTCTTTTAAAAAGAAACTTATAATTTACTTAATGGGAAACTATGCTTAATGAGAAAATTTAAATAATAAATGATTTTAATAACAACATAACACAAGAGACACAAGGTACTACATGATTAATTTGTCAGAATTAATTAATTTGTCAGAATTAACAGATAAGTACTACATACAGAGTATGTGCTATAAAAGTTCAAGAAATGATCCAGATCACAGCTTGGATGGTCAAGGAAGGTGTTAGTTATGAATTTATGCTGGGTCTTTAAGGATGGATAAAATGTTAACAGATATTCCAGAGAGGAAGATGCAGAATGAAATTTCAAACAGAGAGAGCCTACAAGGAGTGACCTAGAGATGGACAATTACCAAGGAATCAATGAAACTAGAACGAGGATTTATTACACGGATGACGAAGGGACATAGCTGGAGAAGTAGACAGACATGTATCATGCAAGACCTGGCATGAAAGTCTAAGGAAGGTACTGCACACACTTTAAGCAATGGGAAACACTACTATACACATTAGGTGACACAATGAATTAATAATCACTTTCTTAGATGTGATAATGGTATTTTGATTTTGTAGGAGAATGTCCTTCCTCTTAGTAGATGCCTGCTGAACTATTCAGAAAAAAAGTGTTGTATTCTCTGCAACTAACTTTTTTTTTTTTTTTTTTTTTTTTTAGTTTCAGGTGTACAAGACAAGGTAATACTTAGACGTTCATCATTTATATCCCTCACACTGTGAACCCCCCTCCCCGCATCCATTATCCCTCCGACCTCACACTGAGCCATCACATTATATACATAAAATTATAGTTGGCATTCATTAATGTTTAGCTTCTGGTGTACAATGCCATGGTCAGGCATCCACATTATCTCTGAGGTGGTCTCCCAAATAGGACGCATGTCCATCGGATACCCAACAAAATCTTTACAACATTATTGAATAAGTTCCCCAAATTAATTTTCAGAAAACCCTGAGGCCATCTTGTGGTTACCAGCTGCTTCCTAATCCCTTCACCTTTCCCCTTATCCCCAACCCCCCCCCCCCGCCCCCGCCCATCTAATAACTCTCGGTTTTTTCTTTGTGTCCTCAAAACTGTCTCTGATCAGTTCATTCACATATTCTTTTCTTTAGATTCCGCATATAAGTGAGATCATATGGTACTTGTCTTTCTCTTTCTGACTTATTTCACTTAACATAATGTTCTCTAGATCCATCCATGTTGTTGCAAATGATAAGATTTCTTTCTTCTTTATGGCTGCGTAATACTCCATTGTATAAATGTACCACAGCTTCTTAATCCAGTCATCTACCGGTGGGCATTTCGGTTGTTTCCATGTCTTAGCTATTGTGTATAGTGCTGCAATAAACATAGGAGTGCATACTGATTTTTGAATTGGAGTTTTGGATTTCTCCGGGTAGATGCCTAGGAGTGGAATTACTGGATCATAGGGTAGTTCCATTTTCAGATTCCTGAGATACCTCCATACTGTGCAACTAACTTTTGAATGATTCAGAAAACAAAAAAGAATGTGAGTGAGTATTGGGGTTACTGGGGTGAGGGGAAGAGAGGGAGAGGAGAGAGAGAGAGAGAGGTGCTCGAAAGAGCCAAAATGATCAAAATAAATGAATCTAGGTGAATGATATATGAGTCTTCATTGTACTATTCGTTTAACTTTTCTTTAAGCTTGAAAGTTTTCAAAAGAAAAGAAAAAAAGTGTATTAAAGTGTTAGTGAGAAGCATTCCTTCCCACTCTGAATATACAAATTCTAGACAAAATAGATTATTTTTTTAAAGTTTACATAGTCAAATTCAAAAGCAAGAAAAGGAAATATACAGAAGCCATAAACCAAGAAGAATCCAAGCCACAGCAGTGCGTGAGAACTAAACGGTAGCAGCCCACGGGGGTTACAAAACCTGCAGGCCTAGGATCTGAAAGCTAGGAAGGAGGATGGGAATTACTGGTTGCAAACTGACAGAAATTTCAGCATTGGAGGGAGCCAGACTGGGCTCTCAGCATAAAGCCAAGAGCTTGGGGGAAAAACTGTCCCAAACGACCCCAAGATTCCACAATGGAGCAGAATGGAATAGAGTGCCAATAAATTCAACATTCAGAAATTAGAATTCCTAGCCTGCCCCTCCCTCAGATTAGGAATGATACTAATTCTTCCCATTTATGAACATCAAACATGGTTTATCTCTGTTTACTCAGCTTTCCTGTGACTTGTAATAATGTTTTTAGTTTTAAAAAGTCACTAAACATGGGATACTGAGAAAAGAAGGGTGCATGTGACTATACAGAAATAACATGAAAGATCTCTTTGGTGACAGAATCATGCTGTGGCTCGAAATGCAAGGGGTGGTTACAGAAACCTAGATGTGATAAATGGGAGAGCTATACACACTCATGATCATGTTCGCAGCAGCATTATTCCTAACAGTCAAAAGGTGGGAACAACCCATGTCAACTGATGAATGGATAAATAAAATGCCAATTTCATAGTTTTGCTAATTTTCTATAGTTATGTAAGATGTAATAAGTAATAAAAACTGGGTAAATGAAGGGTACAAAGGAACTTTCTAGACTATTTTTGCAACTTCCTGTGAATCTATAATTACTTCAAAATAAAAAACTGAAAAAATAAAAGGAAAGAAGTTATTAAAAACTGAACAGACATGGGAACAGGAAGAAGAGGGCCTCTGTGTAAGGGAGTGTCAGAGCCCAAGGGTGGTAAGCAGATGTGCCTGTGTAAGCTGCTCCAGCCAAGGACTCAGAGCTCCAGCTAACGTGTCAGAACTCCAGCAAGGTAAGAAAGTTGTCTCCTCAGAAGGGCAGCCCCAGGTCTCGTCAGAGCCCAAGTGGGTAAAAAGGGTCCGTGTGCAGGAGGGGTGAGGAGGAGGTATCAGAGGGCAATCAGGGTGGCAGGTCAGAGCCTGAGCAAGATGAGAAGGGCTAAGAGAAGACAGTGATAGACTGGTTACATGTAGAGAGATGGATTAAATAAGTAACTGCACGAAGGGCAATGAAAGAAGGTTTCTCACTGTTGGAGAAAGGGGTTAAAATGTGGAAAAGGAGAAAACTGGAAAGAACCCTGCAGAGTTAGTGTGGAATCTGAGGTATCGGCGTGAACTCATGGACTTCAATAGACATAGATGCTTATAGCAATGAATACAGATGTAAATATGTGTGTGCACATCGCACACACATATATTCTTTAGTTCTATCCACAGAGGATCTTGGAGCAGCAAAGCCCCACCTCAACTCCATAGTAATGAGCATTTGGTTTCTAAATATTGGAACCAAAGCTCCATGGAGAAATGGCTGATTCCGGTCCTGGAGTAGAAAAACTACAAGAGCTTTGATGAGGCTATAGAGAAATATGAACCCTCACACATTACTTAGGAGAAAGTAAAATAGTGTGGCAACTTTGGCAACTTTGGCAGTCCCTCAAAAAGTGAGAGTTACCACATGACACAGCTGTCCTACTTCTAGGTTTATACTCTCAGTTTAACTTCTAGGTTTTCATTTCAAGAGAAATGAAAACATATACTCATGCAAGAACTTATCCATGAATGCTCATAGCAGCATTATTCACAACAGCCAAAATTGGAAACAACTCAAATCTATCTACTGATGAATGAACAGAAAAAATGTAGTATGGAATATTGACAAAATGGAATATTATATAATGGATGAAGTATTGCTATATGCTACAATGTGGATGAATCTTGGAAATATTAAACTGAAAGCAGACACAAAAAGCGATGCATTATATGATTCCATTTATATGAAATGTACAGAATAGGTAAATCCATAGAAACAGAAAGTAAATTAGTGGTTGCCTGGGGTTGGGGGGAATTATAGGAAAACGAGAAGTGACTGCCAATGGATATAAGATTTCTCTTTGGGGTGGTGAAAATGTTCTGGAATTAGATAGTGGTGATGATTGCACAACTCTGTAAATACATAAAAACCACTGGACTATACATTTTAAAATGGTGAATTTTATGGTATGTGAATTACATTTCAATTTTTAAAAAAAAGAAGAGCCTTGAATAATATCCTGTATGCTGGAAAGCACAAGGAAGTGCTCCAAGAATGACTGGGACATGTTAAAAGGACACAGAAACCATCGTGAAGGCCACAGGCCAAATCAGAGACAATCTGAGCATCAAAATAAATAATGATGCTAAAAATAATAATAATAAATAATGATGCTAAAAATAATAATAATGAAAATTAATAATATCAAAATAATAATGAAGCAATAGATTATAACCCTCTGAATAAAACCAAAAACCATGGGTCTTTACAACAGGAATGAAGGAATCCCAAGTGTGATAAGGAATAGGACATTTACATAGTTTCAAAGTTCCTCTCCACAAAAATCTTACTAATTCCCAAAGGAAAAAAAAGAATAACTTCAGAGACAAAGCCTGGCAGACACCACCTTACCAAGTGATTAAAGTGGATATCATCAGTAATGGGACAAAATTGAAATCTGTGCTCCCTGACAAGTTGCCATGAAAAGAACATAGCAATGTAGATACTGGGGGAGACTATGTGTGTGGGGTGGCGTGGCGTGGGGGCGGGGGAACAGGGCGTGAAGACGGGTATTATTGGGAACTCCCTGTACTTTATCCTCATTTTGCTATGAACCTAAAAATGCTCTAAAAAATAAAGTTTTTTAATTAAAAACAAAAGCAGCACCACTTCTGTGATATTCCTACCAAAAATGCATCCCTGAAGCTAGTCACAAGGAACATCAGACAAACCAAAATTGAGGAACATTCTGCAAAATAACTGGTCTACAATCTTCAAAAGTGTTACAGTGAAGAAAGTCAAACACCACAGAACTGTTTCAGACAAAAGGAGATTAAAGAGACGTGACCACTATGTGCAACATGTGATTCTAAACCAGATCCTTTTGATATAAAGGACATTATTGTACAACTGGCAAAACTTGAAAATTAGATGGTGGTAATGTATCAATGTTAATTCCCTGATTTTAACGGCTACCTTGTGGTTATGTAGGAGAATGTCCTTGTTTGTAGGAAACACACAGTTTCCAAGGTGATGAGGCATGCAGCTAGCAGCTCACTCTCAAATGGTTCACAGAAAAAAGTTCTTTGTACTATACTTGTACCTGTTCTATAAGCTTGGAATAGTTTTAAAGTATTTTTAAATGCACCAAAACTGTCTATCATATTTTTAATTTCCAGAGCACTTTCTTTTTCTGATCCTTCTTATGGCATCTTGATCTTATTTCATGGATATTTGTTCTCTTACCTCTCTAATGTAATTACCTACAGTTTGCTTTTTGTTTTTTTCCAACTTTCTTCTGTTTCCAATATTATTTCATCTAAGGTCTTCCTCTTTTGTACTTTTGTGTTTTGGCCTGGCTTTCACATTGAGGCTTTCCCCAAACGCCTATCTATTTAACAAATGAAGTACTGAAAGCCAACTGAAAGCTCTGAATGTGTGGCTTCTCAACTGGGAGACTTCCACTGCATGATGACGGGGTGAGAACACAGCTATTTCATTGGACGACCTCCAAATGTCAGCCTACGTAACCTTTTTCTTTAGACTCCAGAGAAGACTCACATAATCTCATGTCAGGGAGTGAAGAAATATATAACACCAGGCAATCACCTTCCAAAAGAAGGGTAGAGAAAGGAGTGAGGGGAAGGGTTTCACATGTCAATATATAGGATTTCTCTTAATCCCCCTGCTTTCCCTATGGTGCCTCATCCCGGGTTTCTGCTATATCTAATGTCCCCAAATCTTGAGCCTGTTTCATTTCATTTTCCAAACAAAAACCTGTGGTCTCCTGAGGACTTGGGAGAGGGGCACCAGCTCACTGCATAAGCTGGGCCTCTCAGAGAATTTAATCTATGTCAGGATTCTCATAAAAGTATCCACCTCCTTTTAAAAATAGAAGTCACTAAATATTATACACGTACATCTCAAAAAGGAAGGTAATTAATTCAGTACTGTTTCCTCCTGAGGACCTCTTCTTTTGTCTTTGGGCTTCTAGATCTCTTTTTCTTTATTCTATTGACCAGAATCCTTCTGGACACTCTCCTGAATCTCAGTCTCAGGGGTCCCACTTTTACAGCACTTTTATGTCTCCTTCACTGGTACTTCCTCTTTATGCCATATACTAATTACAGTTAACGTGTACATTCATCATCAAACATTATTGAGCATCTACTATGTACTAGGCACTGTCTTAGTCATTAGATTATAATGACAAATAAGACAATGTCTTGACCTAAAGGTGCCAAATGTTTTATAGGGGAGATGGATGAGTAAACTTAAAATATAAAACACTGTGGTCTACACTAATTGATATATATGTGTACTGGTGCTATGGAGCCAAAGAAAAAGTGAATCCAAACTAGATTGAGGCAGGGGTGTCTTATTTGGGGTAGGGTAGGCTACAGGAAACAAATATTACAATAATTTATTATTGCTAATTATTTATTATTTATTACTATTGATAGTCTGCACAGTGGTGACAACATCCCAAGAGGTGATACCTGAAAAATAAGGTTTTGCCAGGTGAAGGGAGAAAGGCACTCTCTTCTCACACTCCCGTGTGATAAGTCAAGGGTGCAAGAAATAACTTTGCCAACTGCAGGCCCAGAAGTTCTGGTGAGGAAGGCACTACTGCTAAGTGCCTTTGTTCCACTCTCAACTAAAGAGAAAAGAAGCTCAGCCTCCTGTGACACCCTGTCAGACGCATGCCTCTCCCCTCAAAGCTTACGTGGAAAACCAGAGAACTCCGCCAGAGTATGCTATATTCCATTAGTGAATGACATAATCCGTTCCTGAAATCAGTATCGCCTATACGCTCTCCACCCCATCACCATTTTCTACCCCTTAAATAATCCAACATGATTCCCAGTAAGGAAAAAGTCAATGGTTCCTCCTCTGTAAGAACTAATAAAATACTCCTAATTTTCTGCTTGAAAGTGCTGCTCTTCACAACTAGTCTAAAAATACAAAATAAAATAATATAATTAAATCATATTTCTGATCCCTGCCCCCAAATTAGTTTTAATGGTTGAGCTCTTGCATGATGACTAAGAAATATAAATGGTATTAATTGGGTAGATAAACTACTATTTTCTCCTCACAATATTGCTCAAATCTATGTTCTTTTTCATGCTGAAATTACCCTTCTATGCTCAAGATAGAAGTTGACCCTGAAAGGGAGAAGCCAAGCACTGGTAGAGAAATTAGCATTTTTGACATAATTCAACAGTAATTTTAAAATACCCTTTTACTCTGAATTTAAGTCAAATTTTTTTGAAAACTACACTCCTGATTTAATAAGAGGCAATGTTATAAATGAATCAAGTAGCATATAGACATGAGCATTATTTTCTACAGATCTAGTTGTTTTTTCCTTAAGTTCAATTTCTAAGAGAAATAAGAAAGTTGGTTTTCTTACCTTTTTCCCCTTACACATATGATGAGAAACAGACTTCTCTGTGCTTACTCATGACGCTTGTGGCACTATCAGCCAGTCCTGCTGATTCAGTATGCTCTGTTTGATCCTAAAGAAAAAACACATTGCTCATTACATTTGCTAAAGCAATAAACCCTAATTTTCTTTATATAAACCTATCAGAGCCAAACAAATAAAATCTATGGGACTTAAACAATAAATCACAATTACATCTTCAGATTCAAAGATGTGACCAACATGGAATGGAGCAGCAGACGCATTTTATTGTCTAAGAAGGCCAAAAAGGTAAATGTTTCAACAAAGAGTTAAGATTTTTTTGTGCATTCCTTATTTTCAATGTTTAATACAAAGCGAAACATCAAGGCAGGCATTTTTTTTTCTATCTATATATAATTCTTAAACTGAGATTCAAAAGCTTCCTGCTAAGATTTTTATTGCCAAACCACTGTTTTTCCTCCAAATGGAGTCTCATGATTCCAGTCCTTCTCTACTGCTTAGAAGCAAAGAATAAATTAACCCAATTTTAACCTTTACTATCAGGGATACGCAAAAGACAAAACTTTCTCAAATGTTATTTCCTTCTTCTGACTACATGACAACATCCGTGAAGTTATAGTAGTCCAACAAATGCCTCTAAAAATGTTCAGAGATCATTTGAAATTCTTTAAGAGCCTAATTTAGCCTTGAACAAGATAAGTAGTTGAAACTAATCAGAATACAACTAAGAATCTCTTATTATCTGTAAAAAATATCTAACATATAGTCATAGAATTTTCATAACGAGAAAGTATGTTAGAGGTGATCTAATAAACATCACTTAATTTTAAAGATAAACTGAAGCACAGAAGAAATTTGTTGACATTACAAATATAATTCCATTATATTTTATGTGAACATTATATATGATGTGAATATTATGTACTTACTAAAAAATAAGAGAATAAGAAAAAGGCCTAAAATTCCAGAAACCAATAAAAATTGTGGAATGAAAACCACTGGTAGATTTTCCTGTCTTGAGAACTTGAAAGAAATATGCACATGCTATAGACTCTATATGAGAAGAGCTATGGATGCTAAGAAATAGACTTACACCTATCAAAACGAACTAATAAATTATATCAGAAGTATGAAAAGGCTGTATGGGGCAGTAGTACCAAAGCCAAAATGAGAATGAGGCAAATACCTAATTGAAGATTTTTATAAACAAATAAAATTAATTCTACAAACTCAAAGTCAAATCTTATGCATGTGTATATTTTAACATGTGAGGCTAGTCCAGTAACATCATGTAACTGTCCCAAACATAAGTCTTTCTTCTAGTATCATATCCCTTTGACCTTCTAGCTTCAGCTGGCAAAGCCTTAAGCCTGGTTAAATCCAACTGTCTACCTACTTCATACATTCTCCTAAGCAGCTTAAATGTGGCTGAATAAAAAAAAATCCCACACATGGTGACTGGTCTCAACTTTGCATTTATGACTTCCCACTACATTTTCCTTAGTCATTCTTCTTTCAACCCTGTACCTCATCCCCACCTTCCTAGAATGTCTATCTCCCCCACTGGACTGTGAGTTCATTGAGAACAAGAAGTATGTCTTCATTCTCTGTAACCAGGGGCATACCACATAGTGCTTGACAAACGTGGCATGAAGAAATAAATTGTATGATATTAATGTAGTCCATATTTAAATAATCAATCTCATGCTGATGATTTCTTCCTCCCTAAGAAATATTTGTGAATCTGTGTGACACGTGAAAGGGACAATAGGCAAATGCAAGAGAGAAACAAAAAAGAGAAATTCTCTAGTGGGAGAGAAAAGAGTGACAAGAATTTAAATAGTAGTTGAGAAATTTTATCCTTTTTATATAAACATAGGACCTTTGACACAGTAATTACCCTTCTAGAGATTTATCTTAAAGAAATAATTGAATAGGAAAGATTTAGAATAAGTTAATTGTTAGATTGGCATTTAAAATAGTAAAATATTGGGAAAAATCTAAATGTCAAGTGAGAAGAACAATTTACAAAGTGGTACAAATGATAAGACTCCGTATTTGGGGAAAAACTTGAAAGTCTTAAAAAACATACACCAAAATATAATACAGAATCTCTCAATAGTGTTTGGGTGATTTACATTGTTTCCAAGCCTCTACAGTCCTAATTTTTCCTATTTCAATTAATAAAAACCCAAGCGACTTAAATTTTTACTTTGAAGTATGAAAACTGAAAAAGGAAGGAAATAGGAAAGACAAGGATTTTTAAAAAGTATCTCCCTGGGATATACAACGAAGATTAAAATTTTAATTATAATACAGGGAAAGAGAAAGGAGAATCATCTAAAATTAAGATACCAAGATTTTATTTTTTAAATAAACATACAGAAAAATGACATGAATAATGACGATACTTAAAATATGAGATGCAAGCAATTTACAGGAACCTGATGTGGACATGTTTATAACAGGAGAGATCTATGAAGGTAATAAATTTTCAAAGTCCTGGCCATCCATAGGTTAAAAAAAAGAGAGAAGAAAATGAGGAGGATAAACTAAAAAATATTCTCAGTTTAATATTATTTCCTATCTTAGCTGTGAGTAATTCTGTTCGCCACAGAACAAATTCAGTATCTGCTTAGTAATCAAACTTCTTAATAACATTTCCACCAGGAAGTCTGGCAAGGAATTAAACTCAACATGTACTAAACTGCATTCCATATTCCAAAGTCCTTTTTCTTGGCTCCCTATCCTAGCCTGGACAGGGCTCTCCGGGTAGGTGTGGCATATTATATTTCCAAAACTGGCTGCTCCAATAGCTCCCATCCCACATGATTTTCTTACAAGAATGGTAAAATCTATATCCCCTTTCCTCTAAACCTGGACAGACTTTCGTGACTACCTCAACTAATACAGCAAAACACGAGGGGAACTTCGGTAACTTCCAAAGCTAGGCCTTAAAAGCTAATAATACAGTTTCTGTCTGGTCCTTTTGGGACACTCACTTAGAATCCAGCTATCATGCCAGAGAGACTACATGGAATGGCCACGGATAGGTGACCTAGCCCATGAACCTCACACATGTCAATGAGCAAGCCTCAAGATAACTCTAGTCCCAGCCACTGTGTAACTACGTCTGCATGAAGACCCTAAGAGGGAACCACCTAGCTGAGTCCAGTCAATCCCCACAACCACAAGAGATAAGTCGTTTGAAGCCACTGTGCTTCGGTGTACTTTATTATATAGCAATAGACATATGTAACAGGTTAGTAATTTGTTACTCTTCAACCCTTATATAAATATTATATAAATATTCTAAAGAAAAGGGTTAGAACCAGAAGAGGGACAGGTAAAAAAGAAGACCCTCCTGATGGAGCCTCTCCTCTACTGAGCTATTTAGTGCTAACTCCAAATGTGCATATCCCACTCAGTAAAGCAGCCGTTGGACTTCTTAGGAGAGTACAGTTTAGGAGACTTATTATTATTCAATAATTAGAGACTTATTATTATTCAATAATGCAAGTCTCCTTGAGGGCATTATTCAAGCAAGAAGCTAAGGTAAAGGAGGGGGGGCTTACCTTCTACAGTAGCTTATCAAAGTTTTCCTCTAAACAGTATAGTACTCTACTAACAAGTAAAGAACTATGGTAAACGCGTTTTTTCCGATCTCATTAACTTTCCAGTACCTCTTTAGTACTCCTTATGGATCCGTACCCCGGGAATTCATTTAGCTAGCCAGCTCCTAAATGAATCTATGCATCATTATCCATCTGGCTCACCAACCCAAAAACTTAACTGCCATTCTAGATATTACCTCTCCTTCTCCCCACCTCTACATTCTAACACCAAGTCTTGTCAATCTTCCCTTTTAAATCTCTCAAGTCCATCCACTTCTCTCCATTCCCACTGCCATATCCCACACTACTATCTTTCTGTTGGCCAGATTTCTGCAAGAATCCTAACGAGTCTTCCTGTCCCACACCCGGTTTGTATCCATTTAGCCTATTCTCTAACCAAATATAAAACACAAATCTGATTATGTTATTTTTGTACTTAACACCATTCAATGGTACCCTACTGCCTTTAGAGTAAAGTCCATCCCTCTATAACACAGCTGTTTGACTTGCTTTCTGCTTCTCTCTCCAGGTATGATTCCTTCTCTTTAATCTCAAATTTTTGTTCTATGCACTGGTCATCCTGACCAACTGAACTTTCACTTCTCAATCTTGCTCATCTCCATTCCTCAAAACAGGCCTTCATACTGATACATGCTACAATATGGATGAACTTTGAAAACATTATGCTAAATGAAAGAAGCCAGTCACAAAAGACAACTTATTGTGTGATTCTATTTACATGAAATGCCCAGAATAGGCAAATCCTTAGATTTGTTGTTGCCAGGGGCTAGGGTGTGAGGGAATAGGGCACAGGGGTTTCTTTCTGGGGTGATGAAAATGTTCTAGAATTAGCGGTGATAGTTGCACAATCTGTGAACACTCCTATACTGAAAACAACTGAATGTTTGAAATTTTATGATATGCAAATTTTATCTCAATAAAACTCATAACTAACAAAACAAAACAACGAAACAGGCTTTCACTCATAATTATTTGGCCTGGAAGACTCCGCCCGTCACTGTTACTTGACTAATTCTTACTTATCACCTCGTTATACTACCCTATATAGTATATCTTTCATGAAGCCCTTCTGATCTAGGTCTGGAACAGGTGCCCCTTCTTTCTTGTATATCTTTTACTTTCTCTATCATAGCACTTACCAACCGAATTATGAACTTTTTTGAACTACTTGTCTCCCCCTTCCAGGCTGCTGAGGTTTTTTTCAGGATAGGGACTGCTTCTGTCTTATTTATCATTACATTCCTGGTACAGGGCATAATGTGTGGCACAGAGTAAGTGCTTATAACCACTTGTGACATAAGTAAAACTTATTTTCAAAGCACTTCCACCTAAGAAGTTTTTCCATACAAAGGATCTCAAGAGTTGTGCTGAGATTGCTAAGACACTAATGTACTTACTATTTCAAAGTTTATTAATACCAACATAAAATTATTAGTTTGCATACTAAAGAACAGTTCTCACTTAAACCATGTTTTATCAAGGCTTCCGATCAATATTCACAACTCTTCAGACAGCTCCTATTAGTTTGATGACTTACCTTTAAAGAAAAGAAAAAGTGTGATTCAAGAGTATCTATGAATACAATGGAATATCCAGCAAAACTGGTATCAGAATTCCAAATCAACCATTACCAACATGTAATTGATCTGCTTGACTGACGTTCAATCCACACGAGTACCTTTTATGAGTAGTCAGTGGAGTTTGGGAAACGAGCACGGAGCAGGACTCTGGCAAATCCAAGTGTGAATTCATGCTCTAACATTTAACAGCAATGCTGCTTTCAGCAAGTCACTTAAAACTTTTTGAGTCTCCGTTTCTTTATATTTCATATGAAAACTATACTTTGCATGACAGTTTTAATGAAGAACGTGTTATATAAAATGTCTCGCTTAAATCTGATGTGTAAGTGCTCAATAAATGGTAAACATTATTTGTCATCAAAAAGCAATCTGTGTGAAAGAATTCGAAGAGAATAAGCAAAGTGTGATTTGAATCATAAAACAAACGAGCAGACTGGTTTGTTTATACAATTAATAATCCATCAGGGCCACTGGTCTTAAGTGATCAATTCAAGTCTGAACAATGAAAAGAAATACAGGAACAAAAGAGTAACCTAAGTGTTCAATTTTCGGAAGAGGCTTAAGTACATTTGATCCTAAAATAAAACCCTTTGAATATGAACACTCACAACGGCAGTAAAAAGAAATGAGATCATCTTTGAGAAGGGCTTTATTCCTGCAAACCAAGACCAAAGTACATTTAAGGGAGCAGGATCTAGGAAGGTGACATTGTCGCTACCCCACATTCACACAGGGCTTCAATTTCCGGGATATCAACCTGGCATCTTTTCACAAACACTGCATTCTTGGTCAAGAGCTTTTAGAACCAGGTGGTTGTTTCACCTAGTACACACTAAACAAAAAGCACAGTAATTTAACAAATATTGGGAAACATGATAACAGATGTATCAAATATACATACGCACTCAAATCTCTAGAACAGCAACTGATTTGAGATTGGCACTAAAATGAGGAACATGTAATTCTCATGTTTGGAGTAATAAGAGTCAAGACAATATAAACAAATTTGTATATACATGGTATAGGGCCTATTCAGACATACAACATACCTAAAGTAGCATATAGATTGTTTGTTCATGACTGAACCATTAATTAACATTATATCAGTCCAAGTCCAGAGCTCTAATTTCTAGATAGCAGATATCTACTGGATTATCTCTGCCAACAAATCTAGAGTTGCCCACCTTTCACCCCATACACACACATAAATTTTTATTGCAAGATATAATGGCATGTTCAGGGGAAACCTAATAACCTAACCAGTTTATTAAACTGGTGTGAGCCCCTGATCTAAGTGGAATGAACCACAGACCCTTCTACACTATTCCTGACAGATACAGCTGCAATCCCTGCTTTTGGATTCTGAGGTACTCTAGTATCCTTATAAAAGTTTCCAGTTGGTTGCTTTAACTTGCAACAAAAGTCTTAATAAATATATCCCAAATGTATGATATAAATTGAGACAAACAACATCAAAATCACAGTTTCAACCTTAACTGTATACCCGAAATTTCAAAGATTAGACACTAATTCTGACATTCTATGACCTACAAGTAGATAAAACATAAGAGATAAATTCACTGGGGTTAGAGTCTTATCATTTGGATCACGGTAGGAAGCAGACTGACAGGGAGATATAATTTGTATAGCACAAATTGTGTGCACCAAGAGTAGTTACAAGAATATATGCAACCCTTTCTCTAACCCTCAACTCTCACTCAGTTTCCAGGACCACAGCTTCACATACCTGACACACACTATTTCTCCATCTGGATGTTTTACTATACCTCAAATTTCAAACAATGAATCAACCCTTCACATCTAAGAGGAATATTTTCTCAAAAGTTGTCAACTATCCATGTCTAAATCACCTCCATCACCTCTCACGCATGTCCCCCTTCTTTTCTGGCTTCTTTCCCCATCTTAGCAACATTCCATTGCAGGTTACATTCTCCTCCTTTATGAAATTCTTCTTCCAGGTCTTACGTGACACTAAAAATTGATTTTTCTCCTACTTCTTTGACATCTCCCTCACTTTCATCCAACTCCTCCTTTTCTACCCAATCTTAAATGTTAAAATTACTCTGAGTTCTGTACTCAGTCCTCTTCTTTTTAAATTTATTCTTTTCTAAGGAATTCTATCTACTATCATTGTCTGGAACACCATCTGTTAAGTCCCAATTTCCTTTTCACCACTTCAGACGTCTTTTCTGCATTCTAAACCCATTTATATAGTGCTTATTCAATGTCTCCGTGTCTCATAAACATCTCAAACTCACTATGTACATCTACACTCATACTACCATGTTTCCCCGAAAATAAGACTGGGTCTTATATTAATTTTTGCTCCAAAAGATGCATTGGAGCATCTTTTGGATTTATGTTCCAGGGATGTGTCATCCTGAAAAATAATGCTGGGGCTTATTTTCCAGTTAGGTCTTATTTTGGGGGAAACACAGTAATCAACCATGTTTCTTCTCTGTTCCCTGTATCATCATCTACCCAGTTGCTCATGATATAGTCATTTTCTATCCCTCCTTCTCCATGATGCTCACCACCAACATTCAATCATCTCCTAAAATAATGAAAATCCATTTACTCTGCTTACAACCATACGTTGATTCAAGCCACCTTTGTTCCACACCTTGATACTGAAATGATCTTTTCAATGATCCTCTTCATATCTACTTTGCCATCTCCTCCCCAACCCATTCTCCCCTAAGCAGTTACAGTAATCTTTAAAAAGATCTAATCAAGTGACTATTCTACTTGAAACTGTTTTCTATTGCACTTAAAATATCAAAATGCTTTACTATGACTTTATAAGGTCCTGCACAATTTTTTCTTAAATTTTATTGGGGAATATTTGGGAACAGTGTGTTTCTGCAGGGTCCATCAGCTCTAGGTCATTGTCCTTCGATCTAGTTGTGGAGGGCACAGCTCACTAGCCCATGTGGGAATTGAACCGGCAACCCTGTTGTTTAGAGTTCCTGAGCCATCAACTGAGCCATCCAGCCACCCAGGTCCTGCAAAACTTAACCCCTGCCTAACTCTCCAACTTATTCTTTTGCTACTTTCCTTCCTGTTTATTTCTCTCCATCTACACTGAGATCTGCCTAGTCCTCACGAGTATCATGTTCCTTCCCACCTCTGGTCCTTTATTCATGATGCTCCCCCTCCTTGCTGTTTCCCACTCTGCTGACGCTCTCCTCCTGGCTAATACAAATTCATTCAAGCTTCAGCTCTCAGATTAAATCTCAGTTCCTCAAGGAAGCCCTCCTCTGAACCCTCAGACTAGTTTTCCTGCATAGCCCTTATTACTCTCTGATTATTTTGGTAATTTGTAAAATATCAGCTCTATGAGTTAGGATCTATGACTATCTTGTTCACCGAAGTACTGACAGCACTAAGCACAGCACCTGGCAAACAGTAAATAATTATGTGTTCTATGAATATATGCTGAGATTTTGTGAATTAACAAATTAATAAATACAATCCTCCAAGGCTTCATTGATGTTTATGATAACCTTCAGCTTACCAATCTTCATAATTTGATTTTTACCTTCTTCATTTCTCTATCATTTCCATCAACACACCTTAAAAGAACCACAGTAAATTTTGCCCTTCAACATCTAGTACACTCAAATTAAGGTGGCATATCACTTAAACTTATTGGCTGAGAGTTTCTGCAACATAGTATGATAAGATTCACTGATAGTAGTGTATATAGAACAATCTGCCAAGTTAGAGTTCAAGGTCTGACAATTAAGTTCGCGAACTCATCCTAGAAAAAGTACTACATAGCTCACTGCTGAATATCACTACGGTCACCTTCAAGGTTCTCCCCTTGGGAAAATATGCACCGATGCCAGCACCTAATCCACCCTTCAAAGCAATTTGGGAACTCTTTTGCTGGAATGGTCATCAGAGTTGTCACATTACCCTTGATGTCCTGAATGTCATCAAAATATCTTCCTTTCCATATTTCCTTTGTCTTTAGGTAAAAAAACGAAGTCATTGGGGGCCAGATCAGATGAGTAGGGAGGGTATTCCAATACAGTTATTTGTTTACTGGCTAAAAACTCCCTCACAGACATTGCTGTGTGAGCTGGGGCATTATCGTGATGCAAGAGCCATGAATTGTTGGTGACCACACAAGGGGAGTATTTCGAAGGTGACTGTAGTGATATTCAGCAATGAGGTATGTAGCACTTCTTCTAGGGTGAGTTCACGAACTTAATTGTCAGACCTCATCAATCAACAGGGTACTCTAACAGTTTTCTTTAATTGTAGTAGAGTTGATATACAATGTTGTATCAGTTTCAGGTGTACAATATAATGATGTGACACGATCACCTTATTAAGCCTATAACCATCTATCACCATACAAAGTATAATGGATTTTTAAATATGTATACTGTAACATATAATATGCAATGTCTACTGTTATAATATATTCATACCTGTTATGTAACATAGCATTATAATCAATCCGCACTACACAGAGCAGTGAGAAATGATGCATACGTGCACATCTTTTTAAACAGCTGAATAGCATTCCATTATACGGATGCACTACATTTTAACTCTCATTTCTACCAATGAACATCTTGTTTCCATATTTTTATACCTAGTCACAATATAATGAATATCTTTGTACATGTGTCTTTGCATTTCAATATATAATAAATCACTAAAAGTGGAATTTGAGACACAGGTAGTATATGTCTTAAATTTTAATAAATATTACTAAAATTTCCGCCAATCATGCTGTGCTTATTTATATGTCCTCCAAGAGTATAAAGAATTTTTACTACAAGCTCATAGTTACTAAGCATTATCAATCTTTGCCAATCTCACAGGTAAAAAAAGGGGGGGGGGATATGATTTTCTTTTAAAAATACAAAATTTTTAAATTTGTATTTTTAATTATGAGTAAAGGCTGAATATCTACTTTTTTTTTGAATATCTACTTATTAATATAACTTTTATATGTTTGTTGGCCTTTCTACAAATTGCCTATAATCTTTGTGTGTGTATGTGTGTGTGTGTTTAGAATCTGTCCCAGTTTAATGTCCATTCTTTTTTTCCACATAGAAATCTTCTATTTTTATGTTAAAATTCATCGTTCTTCTCCTTGATGGTTTCTACATTTCACATCACACTCAGAAAAGCCTTCCTCATTCCAAAATTGTAAAAATATTCACCCCGTTTTCTCTGCTATTTTCGTGGTTATTTTTTGTTTTACTCTTCTATCATCTAGAATCTATTTTGGTAACAGAAGTTCCATAACTCGCTTTTCTCATTCAATAATATATTCTACATATCTTTCCAGATCAACTACTTTATTTACTTTAACTGTGCACACAATTCTAAAACATACCCATATCAGTTTTATTTATTAAATATTGCTAAATATAACTGTTTATTAGATATTTATAGCATCGATGAGTACTGCATTTAACATTTTTTCATTTTCCCCACAATTTTTCCACAATTACCAAGAATGCAGCATAAATACCCTTGTAATGCCTCCTTATATACATGTATTTTTAACGATATACACTAAGAAATGGAATTACTGAGTCATTGTTATGTACCCTTTTTGATACTAACAAATTACCCTCCAAAATGAGTTTCTAATACATTTTCATTTTAAAATTCATTCAGCATATATTTAAGTGCTTTCCTGGTGGAAGGCACTGTTCTAGAGGTTGAGCATACATATAGCAGGTTGGTAACCAATCCAGACAAGGGCACTGCTTTGGTGATTAAGCGTGCAGACCCTAGAGATGGATTTGCCTGACTTCAAATTTGGGCCTAACCACTAATTGGGCACCTTACTCTGTCCTTGTGCCTCTAGTTCCTTATCAAGAAAACACTAACAATACTCGTACCTACTTCACAGGATTGTTGTGCCTGTCAAAGAAAAAGTACTCCACATTTTCTTATTATTACTTAAATTTGCTACTCTCAACTTTTATGTTTGTCAATAAAAGGTAAAAATATTTCATTATTGAATAATTTCTCTTATTACTAATAATATTGACATATATTTTTGCTTTTTGTATTTCCTATTCAGTGATCTCCTCTTCAAATCCTTTGCCCATTTTTTTCTGTTGGAATGTTTGCATTTTTCTTAGTGATTTGTCAGAGTCTTTATGTATCCTGGATATTAATACTCTGACTGTTAAATACAATTCATATATTTTCTAGTATGACACCTAAGCTCTGACCAATAGGCTATCAGATTGTATTTGTGACCAAGTCACACAAGAGAATTTCAGGTCCTGCTCTCTACTTTTAAAAGGTTTCTAATTGCTTAGACTTAGGGGAAGGAGGTAAAGAAATACTCTCCAAGCAATGGAAAGTATAAGCTAAAGGCTTAGAGGCAGTTTCTATGTTATCTACTCTTGTCTCCTAAACACCTGGTACAGGGTCTGACATATAATAGACTCTGGATGAACAAGTATTGTTTGAATGAATGCAAAATCTCCTTACTAGGTTACAGGCTCCTTGTGGGCAAGGATGGTGTCATACTTTTGTTGGTATCACTCCCACAATGCCTAACAGAGCTTTTACACAGAGGAAGCACTCAAATGTTTTTACTGAATAGATCGCTATCTCTATAGCTGCATAAAAGTAGCTGAGGTAGTCAATGTAAAACAAGAAATCCCTTCCTCATATAAAGATTACACTCTGATTTGCAGCTGTAGATAGCTCTGTACAGAGCCTGGTGTTGTTTGGGTCTCTTTGTCTTAAATTCACTGTCTGTTTCAAGTCTTTCTTCTTGGGAGGGTGGAGGAGAGCCCTTGGCAGTTACTGTACCCTGAGCCCATCTACCCTACTTGCCCAAAAATAAGACCTAGCCGGACAATCAGCTTTAATGTGTCTTTTGGAGCAAAACTTAATATAAGACCTGGTCTTATTTTACTATAAGAGCAGGTCTTAATATAATATAATATAATATAATATAATATAATATAATGTAATGTAATGTAATGTAATATAATATAATGTAATATAATATAATATAATATATAATACCCGGTCTTATATTAATTTTTGCTACAAAAGATGTATTAGAGTTGATGTCTGGCTAGGTCTTATTTTCAGGGAAACACATTAGGTGCTGCTGAGTCCACGTCTGTGCAACATTTCTCATGCTGTAGTCCCTCTCCAAAGCATTTCTTCTCTCTGCATTATTTAAGAAAAAGTCCATTTCAGCACACAACTGTTTGAGTCTCTTAATTTTTTTTCTCTTCCCACACACCCTGCCTTGTAGAGAGCTCTCTGCTTTGCTAAGTGCTGCTAGACTGGTTACTTTCCACGATATCATTCTTGGTGATCTAGGCTTATAGTTTCACGTGAAACAATAAGACAATGTAGAGTAATGAAAGAAGTACAGATTTTTGGAGCCAGATGACCTGGGATTGAATGCTAGCTCAGCCATTTACTAACCATATGACCTTAATATCTAGTCTGAGTTTCCCTCAGTTTTCAAATGGGAATAATATCTAATTCATCTGGGTCACAAACTGCAACAAGAATTATAAAAATAGATTATGATGAAAAAATATCTTATATTCTACAAATATATGTCATTACTATATGAAATATGGCTCAAAACTCAGTAAAAGGACTCCACCAGACAATTCACTTCAAGAGGGCAAGGATCATGTCTGACGAGGTCATGGCTGATTCTCCAAAGCCAGGCATATTTGTTGAATGAAAGCCTGAAAGAATGACAGAAAATGAAAAGAACACTCACCAGTGACCTGAGTTAAATCAGTAAATCTCTGAGTTTCAATTTGCTCATTTGCATAATGACAGCAACACCACCCACATCAAAAAGATTGTTATGAAGATTAAAAAGAAATAATATCCATAAAATGTAACATAATGGATACTTCTGTATTTGCTTCTTCCTCCTAAGCTAGATATGGTTTAGGTCTTGATTATATAAAAGGTAAATAGTGTTAATAGTTTTTTTTTGTTTTTTTGTTGTTGTTTTTTAGTGTTAATAGTTTGATAATAATGGGTGCTAACTCAAATTCTTTCAGGAACACTCAAAAAATACCAGGGATGCCAAAAAAATATATACACATGACTTGTATTCATCTTTGTTATCGGTATATATTGAGTATTATAATTTTAATAGTTTTTTCCTTTCTTAAAATGTGAACATCATAGACACAGACAATAATTTAGTGGTTACCAGAGGGTAAGGGGGTGGGGGGAGGGTGATGAGGGTAAGGGGGATCAAATATATGGTGATGGAAGGAGAACTGACTCTGGGTGGTGAACACACAATGGGATTTATAGACGATGTAATACAGAATTGTACACCTGAAATCTATGTAAATTTACTAACAATTGTCACCCCAATAAAATTAATTAAAAAAAAAATGTGAACATATATTTTTGACACACTCTGAATTATCTGCCCTTTAATCTCAATAAAAATTAACACATTGGCAACTTAATTATTTAAATACTTTATCTCAGCCATGGTTAACCTCTACAGTTCACTGTGACTCACATGCACATAAGCTCTTATAATAAACCACTGCCTCCGTGACGTTAAGTCTTCTCAGAGACAAGTGCTTCTTGATGTGATCTATATACATAACAATTTACTACTAGTGAAAATCACTTAAGCATCAAAGCTGTATCAAAACAAATTTCATTCATTGTTCACAGCATATATGATGGGATCAATGTTTTATTTAGTTACCAACAGTATTAACATACACAGAATCTAATCCATATTACGCATCAGGATTAAAGCTAGAGTATCTAACAGAGCCCCAAAATACATGAAACATAAACCAACAGAACTGAAGTGAAAAACAGAAAATTCAATAGTAATAGTTCTAACCTTTAATATCCCACTTTCAATAATGGATAAAACAACTAGGGAGAAAATTAGTAAGGAAATAGAAAATGTGAACAACATTATAAGCCATCAAGATCTAACAGACATCTACAGAGCACCCCACCCAACAACAGCAGAATATACATTCTTCTCAAGTGAACATAGGTCAAAACAGACCATAAATTAAGTCATAAAAAAAGCCTCAATAAATTTTAAAGAATTGAAATCATACAAAGTATGTTTTCTGACCACAATGAAATGAAATCAGAAATCAATTCATGTTAGGAAATTTGAGATATTTAAAAATCTGTGGAAATTAAACAATTCACTAAAATTAACCAACAGGTCAAATAATAAATCACAAAGAAAATTAGAAAATATTTTCAGATTAATAAGAATGCAAACACAACACACCAAAACTTATGGAATGCAGTGAAAACAATGCTTAGAAGGAAATTTATAGCTATAAACACCTATTTTTGTTAAAAACAGTACAATTTCAAGTAATACCACCTAACTCTCCACCTTCTTAAGAAACTAGAAAAAGAGGAACAAATTAAAACCACAGGAAGCAGAAGCAAGAATATAATAAAGATTAGAGTGGAAATAAAATTCAAAAATAGAGAAAAGCAACAAAATCAAAAGTTGGTTCTTTGAAAATATCACCAAAATTGACAAATCGCTAGCTAGATTGAAGAAAAAGAGAAGACTCGAATTACTAAAATCAGAAGTGAAAGTGGCACTATTAGTATTGACCTTACAGAAATTATAAGATTTAATGTATGAGATTTTCAAAAAGATTATAAAAGAATACTATGAACAATTGTATACCAACAAATAAGACAAACCAGATGAAATAAATTATTAGAAACAAACTACCAAAACTAACATAAAAAGAGACACTGAACAGACTTGTAAACAAGTAAAGAAAATGAATAATTAATTGTAAAACTTCCCACAAATTATATTTTAAAACTTCCATGCCAAGCCCAGGTGGGGTCAATGGTGACTTCTATCAAATATTTAAAAAGCAAACTAATACAAATCTTTCACAAACTTACCCCCAAAAAACCAAAATAGTAGAGAATACTTTCCAATTCCTTGTATGAGGCCATTATTATACTGATAGCAAATCAGACAAAGACATTCTAAGAAAACTACAGATCAATATCCCTTAGAAATATAAAAGTAAAAATCCTCAACAAAACACTAGCAAACCAAATCCAATATATAAAAACACACAAAACCTTGGCCTTCCTGGAGCTTACATTCTAATGGGTGGAAATGGATAATAAACAACATAAACACGTAAAATATATGGTACACTAGATGATACACGCTAAGGAGGAAAAGAAAAAAAGAAAAAGAAAGATTGGGAATTATAATTTTAGATAGGGCAGCCAGAAAAGGTCTCAGTGAGAAGGTGACATTTATGTCAAAATCTGAATGTCAAGAAGCAACTTTACGAATATCTAGGGGAAGAGACTTCCAAGCAGAGGGACTAAGAGCAAGTTACATAAGGGGATGGGTAGTAAATGAGCGTGTGGGGCTTATGGGGGGATCAGATAAAAGCTAGCAAACTGCCAAATATTTCCCACAAAAATCAATAAAACAAAATTTCAATACACTAAAAGAATCTTGATAATCCATCTAGAATTTGCTATTAAGGAATCTAATCTGTAACAAAACTGTTTTTATTTTCAATTTTAACTTATGAAAGATTTTAATAATAGTTTCCTTAAACAAGAGCTGTATAAAATGAAAAGTCCCACCTCAATCCAAAGGCAGCCCCAAATTTCACACAGAAACCATTATATTAAGTATGATGACAAAATATATATAAAACTACAAAGCGACAAACACTTTTAATTGCTTTCATTTCAAGAATCTGCTGAAAACATTCCACCAATCCTAAATGTATTTGCCTTTTCCCAAAGGAGCTAGAGAAACAAAGATTTTTGCTGCAAGACTCTCACAGGATTTAGATGTCAAAAGATCAACTGCTATACTTTTTTAAGAGTTTTGTTCAGAATAAGAAAATGGAACACAAGCCTTAAAACTAGTTTTTGGGTTTTTTTTAAGTCATCAGGCTAGAGTTAATAGGTATAAGCAAGCTGTAAAGTTAAGTATTCAGACTAAAAACAAGGAAGGATGCAGATTAAGCATATTATTAAAACATTTTTAATGATTAAGTCAGTTAAATACTCAGTGGAGTTTATCTAACCAGGCTGTTGAATTTACGAAAGTTTAAAAATAAGCTAGATAATCTTGTAAGGTAAAGTTCAGGCTGCTTGAAAGTATCCAAGCACAAACTTGGATGAGTTTTGATCACTCAAAGTGGTTCTCAAAGTGTGGTCCACAGACTCCTGGAAATCCACAAGATCTTTCAGGAAGTATATGAGGTGAAAACTATTTTCATACTCATACTGCATCATTTGTGTACACCTGAAATTAATACAATGCTATATGGCAACTATATCTCAATTTAAAACAACAGTATTTTCATACCACTAAAACATAACATCTTAGTATTCCTGTTCCAATGTGTTGACATTCGTTTGCATGGATAGACACATTTGCACACTGCAAAAGCAACGGTGGGAAGAATTGTTTGCACCTTAACATAAATCAAGGCAGCAACACCAAATTGTACTAGTCATATTCTTCACTGCCATGCGCTCTCAGTCTAAAAAAAAAAAAAAAAGCCAGTTTCACTTGACTGATGAAACAATAGAAATTATTCTTTTTGTTAAATCTCAACTCTGGAGTAAATGTCTTTTTAATAGTCTGTGTGACAAAAAGAGAAATACAAATAAGGTAGTTTTGCTGCATACCAAAGTGTGATGGTTGTCTCAAGAAAGCACTTGCTCAATTGTTTGATATGTGAACTCCATTAGCCACTTTTTCCATGGAACATGATCTTCAAAGAAAAGAGGGAGCTCAAGAGAGAGCAGAAGTATCAGAAGGGGAATCAAAGAAGAGAAGATAGGTAAAATCCAAGATATGCTTCCAACCCTCCAATAATTGATAGCACAGCCTAGAAGACAACTAAATTTAACATTATTTATATGTCTGTCTCTTCAATAATTCTTCTTATCTCAATCAGCCTTCTATGATCTAGGAACTATGCTGACTACTAACTATTAAACTGAACCTGAAATATTAAGCTTTTCTGTTGTAAGAATCCACAGGACTCTAGATCAATGTGGTACTTACTATTAGCAGCAGAACCCTAATAACAGTACATAGAAAAGTGCTCTGATTGAAGTTAGTAGCCAGAAGATCACTGAAGATACACCTACCCTATTAATTCGCCTTGTGTCTCCCCTTTACTTATTCTTAATCATGATTCTGTAGACCCCTCTGATCTAATTCAACCATATTTTTTCCAGGTTTCAACTGATTTATTCTGTTTCCTTCCACACATGCACATGTATCTCTATACACGGGCACACACACAATACCCTCCTGAGCCGATTGTTCCAGGATCCCATAATCCTCCCAGTGGGACTTTTATTTCTCTAATGCAGAGTCAAAGAAAATCAATGGGGCCCCTCCATCAAGTTGCTTCTTATTTTTCCCCATTGATGTCTCTTATTTCTTTCCCTTGTCTAATTACATTGCTAGTTGCTCCAAATGTGGTGACGATGGAATTTTATTTTATTTCTGACTTTAATGGGAATTCTTTTAGTGTTTCGCCATTAAGCTTGATATGGGTTTTTTTACTATACGCACATAATTAAAATCAAGAAGAGGCTAGTAGCTCCTTAACGTTGTTGTTATTGTTCAATACTGGTCTACTCTTAATTTTCTTTTTTCTTTTTTACTGTGGTAAAATATACATGTAACATAAAAATTTACCATTTTAAACACTTTTAAGTGTATAGTTTAGTGGCATTAAGTATATTCACATTGTGCATCATCATCTCCATCCATCTCCAGAACTTTTTCATCTTCCCAAACTGAGATTTATTCTCATTAAACACTAACTCCCCATTTCCTCCCTCTCCAAACCCCCTGGTAACCATTGTTCTACTTTCTTTTTTTCTTTTTTTGTTTAATTTTATTGGGGAATATTGGGGAACAGTGTTTTTCCAGAGCCCATCAGCTCCAACTCATCCTTCAATCTAGCTGTGGAGGGCGCAGCTCAGCTCCAAGTCCAGTTGCCGTTTTCAATCTTTAGTTGCAGGGGGTGCAGCCCACCATCCCCTGTGGGAATTGAACCGGCAACGTTGTTTGTTGAACCGGCAACCTTGTTTGTCGTTCAGAGCTCACACTCTAACCAACTGAGCCACGTGGCTGCCCCTCCGGCAGCTCAGCGGCAGCTCGTTGTCTTCAATCTAGATGTGGAGGGCGCAGCTCCCTGGCCCATGTGGGAATCAAATCAGCAAGCTTATTCTTCAGAGCTCAGCTCTAAACAACTGAGCCATACGACCGCCCCCATTGTTCCACTTTCGGTCTCTATGAACTTGCCAATCATTATTTTAGGAAGGGAAATTCTGAAAGGCTGAGTGACTTTGCCAAGGTGACCTAACTGATTTCTGGTAGATAAAAGTCAAAAGCAAGCACTTGGAAAGAAAAGTGGTAACCATCTGTAGCCAAACAGATTCACTTCATTTCCTTTTTTGCCTCGGGCCTAGCCTTGGTCTGCTGAATTTCTGCAAGGTATTTATTTGACAAAGTCTCTCACAATCTTTTAATGGACAAATGTAGAAATCTGGGTCATATATCAATATGGTTAATGCATTCTTAACAGGCTAAATAGTGTCAACCATTAGTACTTAACAATCTGAATAGCACGTCCTATAACTTGATTCTTGATCCTATTCTGTTCAACGTTTTTATTAATAATTTGGACGTGGTCACTTGTAGTACAATGATGAAATCTGTAGTATGATATGAAAAAAAAGTGATAGCTGAATCTGCTAGATCAAAGATCAGCATACAAAATATCTAATCAAATTAAAATGAACTAAATCTAACATGATGCTTTATAGAGATATATGGTTCTACATTCGTGCTCAAAAAGACCCAAACTATTGAATGATCTGTTACAGAAAAAAAAAGCCAGCAGGAAACAAGCTTATATACTCTCAGGCTATGCTATTAGAAATGTACATATGGGGGTGAGGGGATTACACACTACAGGCTGTATTGATCAACAGCATAGTTCATTTCAACGAACATCCACTGAGCACCTACTACTCTGTTTCCCCAAAAATAACATCTAGCTGGACTATCAGCTCTAATGCGTATAATTTTGGAGCAAAAATTAATACATATATAAAAAATTAATATATACATTATAATATTACATAATATTATATTATATTATATCGGGTCTTATATTAATTTTTGCTCCAAAAGACATATTAGAGCTGATGGTCCAGCTAGGTCTTATTTTCAGGAAAACACAGTACTATGTGACAAACCACACTTGAAATACTGTTTTTAATTCCAGTCCCAAACACGAGATTCATGTCACATAATGACAAATATTTCCAAGAGAAAATAACCAAGAAAATAAGATGTCTGGAAGTTTATACTTATAAAGGATAAAAGCAACTTAGGAAAATTTAATCAGAAGACAATTATAACAACAATACCTAACATTTACTTAGCACTTATATGTGGCGGTCTTGGCGGTGTGTCCCTGGAATCTCCATTCAAGAATGAGATCCAGCTTTTCAGCTGCTAGGCATTCAGTTAGCTGACAGCTTCCAGCTGCAGGCCCTTCAGGATCCCTAGCTACCAAGCTGAGACCACTCTCTTCCTGGGCAGCCTAGCCAATGACTGATCACAGCACCAGCACTAAGGCAGAGCCACTTCTGTCAAATGCAGGACTCCTCTAAGGAAAAAGTTTTGCTCAGGAGTCTTCACTGGGTCTGAGACTCTCCCTGCCCATTGTTTCCTCCCCACTTTCTTATCATAAGAGACCTCCCCATCCCCCATATACTTCTTGCATTCCTAACTCTGTTTTGGCATCTGCTTCCAGAAGAACTCAAACTGGCACAGTTGGTACCAGAAATGGATTGAGAAAGCAAAAGGTAAGATGGGGTTTGAAAACGAGATCATTTACTGTCCCACTGGCAATGAGAATCTCATTCTGGGTGGTATATGAGGCATGGACAGTCCCTGGCACAAGCTGGTAGCCCAAATGCTAAAACTTGCTTGGGAGAATGTTCCCAGAGAGGAAAACTCTGAATGATGTAATGATTCCAGATATTTGAAAAGTGTGAAGAAAACAAAGCATATAAGAAAAATGGAACTGGCTGGCTGTTAGGTTTCAGGGACTCCCTAGTGGGGGCAGGTAATAAACAACTGGAATCTAAGTGTGAAGGCCAGAGGGCTCTCTAGTAACTCACAAAGACATCTTTATCACTTACAGAGGGAGAGCAGGAAAAGATAAGACCAACCTCAGGATAGAGACTGCAATGCTTCAAAGATGACTGAATGTTCAGCCAAGGCAGATTTGTTACACTAGTCAGGTCCTGGTTTGGAAAACATGGAAGCCTGTTAGATAGGGACATCTACGATGGTTGTCCCCGAAGATTTTTGATTCTCCAGACTCCTCTGACCTCCCTCCTCTCCCCCAAGAGTCTGCAGAGATAACATTAACACTTCCCACTGTGCAGGAACACACTTAAGAAGCCTCTTGCCTGCGAGGCAAGACGACTAAGTCCTCAAGATTAAGAATAATGCAACACAATAGCCAAAAAAAAATGTATACACACACACACACTCATTATTTGTATATATACATATATACATAATTTATAAATTTATGTATATAAAATATAAATATATAATATATTTACATATTATTTATGTATATATTTTATTATATAAAATTTATGTAACATACAGGATTTCCCTAAGTCCTTCCCTAAAAGGACCTACGGCTATCTACTTAGGTGACCGTATAATGGAAAAGGAAAATACCCAGACACATAAAGAACTATTGGTCAGAGTCTGAAATGACACTAATATCTGGAGACCTCAAACATCCCTTCGGCCCTATTACAAGGGAAAGAATACAGGAACTAAGGAATAAATAGAGTCCTGGCCGAAGTCTAGCTTACAGTGGGCCCACTGGTCCACAGACCCACCCAACAGTCATTTCCCCAGTCCCTGAATATATAAATGGGATTGGCATACTTGGCAGTTGGGGTAACCCCCACCCTGGATCCTGGCCTGTGGAGTAAGAGCCACCATAGGGGAAAGGCCAAGTGACACCTGAAAATATCTCCCCATCCCCTGGCCAAAATAGTAAATCCAAAAGAGTATTGAGAAGTGAGTGAGTGAAGGTAAGAGGAATGGCAGACATTAGTGCCACCCTTAAGGATGTCAAAGACGCAGAGGTAGTGGTCCCTTTCATGTTTGTTTAATTCACCAGTCTAGCCTCTGCAGAACCAGTTGGATCCTTAAGAATGATTAAGACTACTGCAAGTTTAACCAAGTAGTAGCCAGGACCATAGCGGCCATGCCAGATGTAGTATGTTTGCTATAGCAGATAAACATGGTACACAGCATGCAGCCATTGATTTGGCAAACGAATTATTTCCTAGCCCAACCAAAAACAGTTCATTTTCACATGGAATAAACAACAGTATACATTCACAATTTTGCTTCAGTTACATTAATTCTCCTACTCTGTCATAATCTAGTCTGAAGAGATCTGGACTCAGACAGCATGTTGATCCATTAAATCAATGACATGTTGATCGTGCAAGATGAGCAAGAGAAGGCTAGCATGTTAAAGGACATGGTAACATACACGTGCTCCAAAGGGTGGGAGAAAAACTCTACAAATATTCAAGGATCTGCCTTTTCAGTTGAAGTTTTAGGAATCCAGTGGTCAGCGTCATGCCAACACATCCTCTCCAAAGCAAAAGACAAACTGCTGCATCATGCATCCCCCACTACAAAAAAGGAAACACAACATTTGGCAAGCTTCTGCAGATTCCAGAGGCAACACGTTCTATACACAGGAATATTGCTGTGGCCGAGGTACTGGGTAACATGAAAGGATGCCAGCTTTGAGTGGGGGAAACAACTCTGTAGCACGTCCAGATTGCAGTGCAAGCAGTACCTACACTATTGGAGGTATAAATGCTGAGAAAAGGTGCAGCTAGAATTTATAGCAAGCCCCAGTGGGAAAATCACCAATGCAGGCTCCTGAAGTTCTGCAGGAAAGTCATGCTATTAAAACAATTCCTGATGTAGTCCTGGGCTCTGGTAAGAGACAGAACACTTGACCACTAAGCACCTTATGTCCACAACTGCCCATAACGAGTTAGGTTCAATAGGACTCTCCAAGTCATCAAGTCAAGTGAGCTCAGCAACAATCCATTATGAGATGGAAAAAGTACATCAAAAATCAAAGCCAAGCAGAACCAAAGGCCACAAGAAGGCAACATAAGTAGACAGGCAAGACTTCCTGACACCTATCACAGTTCTATCAGCACCCTTTCCTCAGCTCACACCTATAGCTATTTGGGGGATCCTATATATATGACCAACTTAAAGAGGAAAAAGATCCAAAGGTTGGCTTATAAGTAAGTAGGTCAGCTCAGGATGTGAATGCAAGCTAGGGGGGCGGAAAAGAAGACGAAAAAAAAAACAAACAAGCTTCAAGGCATGACCTTGACAATGGGAAGGGAAAATCTTCCTAAGAATGGAACTTCAAATAACGCACCTGGTCATGAACTTTGTGTATAAAGAAAAGTGGCCTGAGTTAAGAATACATACAGACTCATGGGCAATAGCAAATGGACTAGCTAAGGTCAAGGGTCTTTAAGGAAAAAGACTGTACAAGCAGAGGCAAATGAATGAACATATGGAAATGGGCACAGAACGTGAAAATCTTTTTCACACGTTAATGCCCACCAGAAAGCATCCAATGCAGAAGAGACACTGAACAACCAACTAGACAAAATGACACCGTTAACTTAGTCACCCCAGAACTGGCATGATGAGGACATAAATGAAGACACCACTATATGGCATAAATGAAAATGGAAACAGGAAGGAGGCATGGACTCCCACTTATCAAGGCCCAATCTGCCTACTGCCACCTCTGAACACCTAACCAATGAGTAACAAACACCAACACCGAGCCCCCAGTACAGCACTATGCCTTAAGCTGACCAACCATCCACTAGGTGGCAAGTTGACCACATTGTGTCCTTCAGAAAGGCCAGTGATTGATCCTCACAGGAATGGATACATATTCCAGGTGTGGGTTTGCCTTTCCTACCAACAGAGCCCCACCCACACCACTAAAGAAGGACTTACAGAGTTCCTGATTGACAGACATGGAATCCCACATAGCCTCCAAACAAAAGAACCACCTCCTAGTGAAGGAACTGTGGTAGTGGGCCCATAACCACAGGATCTAGCAGTCTTGTCCCATAATAGCACCATACAAAAGCAGCCCGCCTTACAGAGTATGGGAAGATCCTACTGACGATACACTAGCTGTCCCGGTTCAGAGACAACTGGGTGTGGAATACGCACTGATTCCAAGCTACGTTCCCAAGAGGGAGAACACATGAATCCAAGAACCAAGATGTAGAAGCAGAAATTGCTCCCGCTTACCATCATCCCAACAATCCACTAGAGAGCTTTGTGCTTCCCATCCACATAATGCTGGATGCTAGAGTTAGAGGTCCTGGGCACACTTCTGCCCAGGATCAAGATCATACTGAACTACAATTTATAGTTGCAGCCTGGACATTTGGGACTCCTTGTGTCCCGGGACCAGGCAGCAAGAAGAGTAATCACTATCATGGTAGAGTTAATTAACCCTCATCCTCCAGAAGAAGTAGAGCTGCTGTTACACTGTTACTTAATGGGAGCAAGAAGGAATATGGGTGGAACCCAAAAGATTCATTTGGGTACCACTTGATACTCCCTTGCCCAGTTGTGACTGGGAATGGACCAATCCAACCACTCCAGCCGAAGAGTACGGTTCTCAGACCCCTCACAAATGAGGGTTGGGTCACCCCACTAGGTAAGCCACTACGACCAGCAGAAATGACAGCTAATGGCAGAGGAAATGTAGACTGGACAGTGGAGCACGAGAACCACTGTGGCGCTGAGACCAGGTACAGAGATGAGGGCCAAAGTCTGTCTCACTAACCTACTTCTTCTAAGTTTCCCATTAGGAAGAGAAGTCCATGGCACATTGGAGAAGCTTCTCTCAGAAAAAGTTTGGAGACACAGATCCATGAAGTATAGGAAATGGTCTGTGGTGGTCATTTGGATCTCCCTTCAAAAAAGAACTTGCATTCGGGTGCAACAAGCACAGTTAGCTAACTTCCAGCTGCAGCATGTTCAGAATTCATCTCAGATTTCCAATCCAAGCCATACTCTTCTTGGGCAGCTCCTAGCAAGTAACTAGTCATGGTGGGTCCACTAGAACCTGGCCATTTCTCCCCGACGCAGGACTCCTCTGACAGGCAATTTTTGCTCTGGACCTCCCTGCTGGGTTGGCTGAGATTTTTTTTTTTTTCCCCCACATCTACATCACAGACTGAGGCTCTCTTTCATCAATTTGGTTTCCTTTTTGTTTCCTTTCACAGGCATTCCATTCTATTCCCCATAAAATCTCTTGCACTACTAATGTGTCTACTTCCCAGGGGACCTAAACCAACATACTATAATTAACTCTTTATGATTCAGCTCATTTAACCCACTAAAGTAGTATTGTTAGTCTCATTTTACAGATGAGAAAAACTGAGGCACAGAAAAGTTAATTAACTTGTCCAAGATCACACAGTAAAAGCAGTGTGGAGCTAAAATTTGAGCCCAGGCAGTCTAACTCCAAAGCCTGAGCTTTTAATGACTATGCTCGGGAAGACAATACATTATCTTGTCATCTTTAGATATTAAGGTGAGAGTAATTACTCTGTATAATTTTAGAGAACAAAAGGATATGAGAGAAAAGCAGATTTTTGGCTAAATATAAAAGCAATTTTCTAGTTATTAGCAGTAACCGACAACAGAATAAGGTCCTTCGTAAGTAAGCAGGGTCCTTCGTAAGTATCGCCTGAGGGTTCAACGGATATTGTGAGCGTAAGGCTTTATAAAACAGATAAAAGTTGACCTACATTAGTATAAGGTGTACTGCTAAGTATTAAGTGGGAAAAAGGGGTCCACAGCCACTAAGTTTGGGTAATATACTGCTGAACAAAGTTAAACAAGTTTCTTTACTTTTACTCGTCCATTTTAAAAATACAAATGTGTATTTGCAAATCTCTACCTGAGAGATATAGTACTATGCTGAAAAACCCAAACTTATTTGATTAAAGAACATTTCCTTGCCCCTGGCGTAGGATGATTTCTTCCCAAAGTCAAGATTCCAGAAAAGGAAACAAGGAAAAGGATAACAATTTTCCAGCTAGTAATGACATCATCTGTCCATCTAGTATATGTCAATATCACCATCTCCAATACCTCCAGGGTGGGAAGAGTATATAAAAATGTTCTCATTAAATTGCATTTCATTCTTCTGGATACAAAACATGTCCTCCTCTGCTTTATCAACAAACTCTGAAGATTTACAATAATTAGTCCACATTTTAATTACTGAATTCTCACTTTATGAGCAATATAAAAGCTCTAATTATTTCACGTGTGCTACTGGTGATGTGGTTATTTTCACATAACATAGTTCTAGATGCATTTTTCTCCAACACATACACACTATCACAAGAAAGGGCAGAAGAAAAGAGGTAACGTAGAGAAAGAAGCCTCAGTCACAAACTACTCATCCAGCTAATTTTCAGAGTTTCTATGCTTGTATTCAGTAATACATTCTCTGTATGTATTATTTATGTACAGGAAAAACTTTTACATAAATTACAATCCCTTGGTCTTGGTTCTCTTATCTTCCTCAGCCCACTGCCCCCACTCCCGTGTTCTGTTACGTCATTAATGCCTGGAGTTGTCTACATGCCATGTATCTTTTCAAAATTCAGTTCTTTAGAAACACTTAATAGAATATCAGATGTGAAAGGGAACTTAACATCTAGTCCACTACTCATTTTCAGATCAGAGAAATGAGGTCCAGGGATCAGTTATTAGGTTGGTGCAATAGTAACTGCGGTTTTTGCAATTATTTTTAACCCTTTAAACCGCAATTACTTTTGCATTAACCTAATATATTTTTCTAATAATAGCAAAGCAGGCATTTACCTGCTTCAAAAATATCAGTATGTGCAATGTTTTACCACAATAAAATATTTTTTAAAAAGAAAAAAAAAGTACATGAAAGCTAAAGTTCCCAAAACACACACACACATACACACCTCTTTCTTATACAAAATGCCACATGCTAGTAGTATACTTCAAAGGCAAATATCCACCAAAGTCAATCAACTAAATTTGTGCTCTCCTAATATGAATACTTCCTAAAGCACTACAAATATTCTAACATAAACAGAACATGGGGAGGTTCATATGATGAAAAAGAGTGTGTTTATAGTCAGAGATACATGGCTTGAATCACCATTGTGGGCTTAGGAAAGTCAAACTGTCCAAGCCTCTCAGTTTGCTCAGTTGTAAAACAGGCATAAATACTATGATATTATAGAGTCGTTTTAAGAATCAGAAATAACATACATAACACACCTAACAGAAGGTGGCACACTGTTGACAAAGCTTTTGTATTACATAAGTAATACAAGGTAAAGAAATCAAGGAAAACTTCATAAACCTGGAATCTTGGAAGGATTAGATAGTGGTACATGCAGGAACAGGAGTGAGAAATGATTAGGTTGGAACCAAGACTTGAAGGGCTGTGCCACAGTAAAGAATCTCAACCTTGTTTTTTAGACATAGAGCAGAAATTTCCAAGGGTGACCTCATAATAACCTCAAAAACAATTTACCTCAGCTATTAATTAATAAAACAAAACAAAACCTATGGGCAGTTACTATATCACAAAAAGTTCAAACGATGTATTTTGAAGTTTTAAGGTTTTTCTCAAACTGGCAGTGTTTTACTTCAATTATTTTTTTAGGGGCTGTTTCTCTTGTTTAATTGAAAATGAAAAATAAAGATTAAAGTTTACATAAACCCTAACAGAATGTTTTCAAAAAACTGTGATACTGCTTGCTCTTTATTTCAATAAAAAAAAAATTGAGATAGGCTCAGCTGTACCTTGAAATACTAAAAAATATATACCATTTACTCTTTATTCATTTTAATAAAAGGAATTCTGGCAGATAAACTACCAAACCTTAATCATGAGAGGTTAGAAAAGAACCATATTACAAATAGAAAAGCATACTTTTTCATTAATCCCAACAAAAAATACTCCAGAACTGCTGTTTTTTGTAACTTTATATAGAAATTATTGCATCCAAAGCAACCAAAAGATTGTATAACAAACCAGTGCAAGCCTTTCAGCTCACTCGGTTCAAAGTCAGCATTAAGAGATCTGAAAGTTATCATAATCAGGTGGGAAAATACTATGGATGATCCCCTGTATGTAGAATGAAGGCCCAAAACTTGCACTGTTTACTCAAACAATGTATCCCTACAGTACTTCCTAACTATTTTGAAGTAACTCTAGAAACATGAGCAAGTCATTACTACTGTATTTAAACTGCATCCTACAAAACCCTCATAGAAAAGCTTTAATACCTCGAATGGGAACAAATAGGGGACTATGCTACATAGAAAAATAAAGATCAATGACTAATCTGTATGTATATAAATTATGTATCATGGAGAGGTAATCTGTCAGTGCTGAATGCTTAGAAATATTAATCACTAAATATGCAACTGGACTCTAACTTTTTAGAAATGTTTTGGCATTAAAGGAAAACTAAACCTAAGGCAAACAATTTTTTGTTAAGTGATAATTCTTAGAATATAAAATATAGCTGAAGTCTCCCCACCACTATCCCCATCACCAGGCAATATGGTTAACCAGTTCCATCGAGTTCTGCTTATCAATGATGGTTATGGTGATGAATGGATAAATAAAATGTGTTACATCCATACAATGGATTATTTGGCAATAAAGAGAAATGAAGTACTGATAAAAGCTGCAACATGGACAAACCCTGGACATACTATGCTAAGTAAAAGAAGCCAGTCACATATTGTATGATTCCATTCAAATGAAATGTCTAGAATAGATAGGCAAATCCAGATGCAGACAGCACATTAGTGGTTGCTTAGGACTGGGAAGCCTGTGGGGGGGAATGGGAGTGACTGCTAATGGGTATAAGTTTCTTGTTTGAGTGATGAAAATGTCTAAAATTAGATAGTGGTGATTTGCACAATTCTGTGAATATACTAACAGCCACCAAATTATATACTTTAAATGGGTCAATTTTATGGTATGTGAATTATATTTCAATAAAGCTGTTACAAAAAAAAGAGCCTTATCTAATAGTTTAAATTTAATTGAAATATATGTGTTCTTTACTTCATATTTCATAGCCTCTCTATAATTGTTATTATTTCAAACTGCCAGAAGAACCCACAGTTGAATATACGCAAACTTTCCCCAATTTATTAAAAATTCTAGACTCATTTTACCATTTTCTTAGGTCTTTCTTCCTAAGACTCCTTCCCTCAAAAGGTAATAAATTTCCATTTAAATTTAATTTTTTAAAATCTAATGCATGGATTTACTACTACTTCTTTATTTTAAAAAATGCAACATAACTACCATCACAGGGGCCGCCGGGTCGCTCAGGCTCAGTTGGTTAGAGCACAAGCTCTTAACAACAAGGTTGGCTGGTTCAATTCCCACATGGGATGGTGGGCTGCGCCCCCTGCAACTAAAGATTGAAAATGGCAACTGGACTTGGAGCTGAGCCGTGCCCTCCACAACTAGACTGAAGGACAACTTGACTTGGAGCTGATGGGCCCTGGAAAAACACACCATTCCCCAATATTCCCCAATAAAAAAATTTTTAAAAAATAAGAAAAATCTACCATCACAAATATCAAGGACATATCATCATAAATAATAGGAGAGAAAATATGACAAATCACTATATAATTACTAACTAAAGAAACTACCATAGTCCAAAGTGTAGGTCCACAAAAGCATGTTTCAAGCTTAAATAAACAAATGAAAGGATTTTAAATTAAAAGGCAATTTACAGAAAAAAATTTTAAGATTTTAAAAATAGTTCTGTAACATAAAATCCTGAAGGTCTCAAAATCCCCATCAACATTAAGTTCTCCTTTTCCCTTGCCCAATATGAACTGTGTCGTTGATTATTACATACTAAAAACGTAGCTCTATACTGGGGGTACCAAAAAAATGTATACACGTGACTTGTACTCATCTTTTGTTATCAATATATATTGAGTATTACAATTTTAATACAGTTTTTTCCTTTCTTAAAATGTGGGTACATTTTTGGCACCCTCTGTATTAACGCAAGTCAGATACACACAAAAAAATCAAAGATCATGTAAAATTCAGAAAATAATTTATAATAAGTGTACCCTATACAGTAGCTAATTTTTAGCTAAAATTCAAATGGGAAATGTATGTAATAAGATCAAAATAGTTTTCTATCAAAAATTTCAAAGAATTCCAAAAGTAGACTCATTCTCTAAATAAATTAAGGCTACCAAGTTTTAAGTCACACAGAAATTTCAATGCCTGGTTTTTGTTTTCTCCAAAAGGAGGAATGCAAATGAACATTTATTGAGCACCTTCTATGTGACAAACAATGAGCTAATTGCTTTACTTTCATCTCATAGAACCTGTTCCACTTCTCAGTGAGAGGTGCTATTACTCCAGTAGTACATAAGAAGAAACTCAGGATCTAAATGTCATATTGCTCTAAGAGTTGTAGTAAGGATTCCTGCCCATATCGACTCCATACTCTGCACCACATAACTAATAACCATAAACACTAACAACCATAAAACACACACACACGCAAATACACACACGCACACACACACACAACCATAAACACTAACAACCATAAAACACACACACACGCAAATACATACACACACACACACATACACACACAAACTCATCATCATCCCTTTAAGAATATAAGAATTTAAATTAAAATGTTAAAATCCAAGAAATTATATTTTTAAAAAGCTTTGTGCCTTGCAACTAATCTGTGTCGAGCACCTTACAGGTACCAAATAAAAGTTTACTAAATGGAATGAACAGTGGTAGCTTAGCAACACAGGAAGAAATGGTATCATCTCCACTCATTCTGTCTTTTTAAAGGAATTAATATAAAACTATCACTACCAGGGAACATATACAATTACTTTCTTAAATAATAAAACTCTGAATCAGGAATTGGAAGAGAAAGGAAAGACCGTATATAAAAACTGTTAATATTCTTAAAGAAAAGCTACTGAATTAAACATAGAATCCTTAAAGAGAGATCTAGCATATTCTACACCATTACAACACTTGCCTGACCCTGCCCTGTAACGATTAATTAAATATGTCCTACTTCCACAATTAGTTACCTGCTAACAGAGACCTTGGTCATTTTTGTGTTTCTCAGAACACCAAAGAAAAGACCTCACACTTAACATTAACAGCTAAAATTTTATAATGATATTTTACAGATTAAAAAATCTTTTCAGATGTACTTATCCTAAAAGTTTTGCAATATAAGTATAACTGTCTGCATTTTACAATGACACTGAGATCCAAGGAGATTAAGTGCCAAGGTAAGTGACCAGGTATCCTTTTATAACAACACTGCTACCACAAAGGGCTCTCAAATGTTTGTCGATTGAATCAGCTGTCCCTCGAAAATCATCCTTTTTCTTTCTAAGATTAAAACACCATTATCTGTTGCTATGAGAAATGATTGTATTGGCTGCTTAAGATTGACTAATAGCTTTGCTAGGAAACAAAAATGTACTTTCATTCAGCTTGCCAAGGTTAGTCAACTTTAAACTTATATCAGTCATTCTCAAACTTTACTAGGACTAAGAACAGGGGTGCTTGATAAAAATAAAGATCCTTGGGCCACTATTATCCCTAGAAATTCTGATTCAAGGGGCCAGGATCTGTATATTTTAATAAGCACCCTCAGCTGATTCTAATGTTGGTAGTCTTTGGGGACACACTGAGAAAAACGGAATTAGACTATTAAAAACCTAAATTAATCTACCAAAATATCTAATCAAGCCAATTTTTTACAATTATAAATAGTTAAGCAAAATCTTACAAAAACAATACAGGCTACCACATGTAACAGAATCCGTCCTCAAAAACATTTACTACACCAAACCTCCCTAGACCTCAGGAGCTTCCCATGATGCAGTGGGGTCTGTAGGTCCTCACCATGTTATTCTGTTTTAACTGATGAATTTTTATAGATCTAAAACATTTTTATAGATCTAATACAAACACCTGGATGTTAAACAGTAAAGTGGAACAGCCTGTTAACTGTGAACCTAATATGCAGAAACAATAATTTAAAAATCACCAACAGTGCAAACCCCATTTTAAACTTTAAATGACCATCAAAATGTACTATGAGATTATGGGTGAACTTTCCCCCATTAAATATTTATGGAGAGTCTACATGGGTACTTTTCTGTACTTTCCAAGTTTTCTACTAGCATACTTATTTTTTTCATGTTTATAGAAGTTTTAGAAGTACTTATAATCAATCCTACAACCTTCACATACCTAACAGGAAAACAAGAATAACCACATTTATCATAAACCACAAACACCCGTACATCTGACGTAGAGTATCAAAGTGCAATCGTTAACTTTTTTTTACATTAATACCAGAACAAATTATTTAAGTTCTAAAATTCAGAATAAACCCATTTCTATCAGGTATCTGTTATTAGTATAGTCAGCACGACTTTTTAAAATCATCTCGCTATCGATGGATCTATTTAGGTAGAACATTTTTGAACCGAGGACTGAGGCATTAAAATATTTACACTTATTGGAGGAGAAGGGGGGGGATAGACCTTCATGGTATATACAGATGCATATATCTCTATATGTCGATATATACATATCGAAATATACATATCGACATATAGAGATATATGCATATACCTGTATACAGATATATGTATATAATTGTGAGAGCATTTATCTAGGAAACTTAACATCGTAAAGCTGGGATGCAGCTTTCTCCAAGGCAGACCACGCTTCGAGGCAAAATGTAATAGAAGAAGGCAGGGATGAGCCACCGGCAGGTGATGAAATTTCACCTCAAATAAGACGCAGAAGGCTGTTTTCAACCCAGTCGGATCCTGAACGGCACTCCAGGGGGACCAGGCGCTTTCAGGGTCACTCACTTTCTGCACTCCAATTCCCACCCTGCCCTCCCGCCCCTCCCCCCGGGACTCTGCGGGGCTCAGTATGCGGCGCGGAAAAGCCAAGGCTGTTTGCAAACAGGCGTCCTCTGCCTCCCTCCGGGAGGTGCGTGCAGGGCCCGGGGTAAGAGGCTGCGCTCTGCCCGGGCCCAACCCAAAGGATGGCAATGCCCCTCCAGCCCACTGCTCCACACATCGGGCCGCGCCGGAACCGAGGCCGGGGCGAGGGCTTCTCGGCGGCGCGGGGCCTAGTCGCCCCCCACGGGCCTCCAGCCTCCCAGGGGTCACGCGGAGAAGGGGCTGAGGCCGAGAGCCGCGGGGTGGGGGAGGCTGCCGCAGCGGCTGGACGCCCCGTCCGCCCGGCTAGAGGGCTGCCGCCAGGGCCCTCCCGACCCAGGGGCCGAAGGCCAGGGAGCCCAGGATCGCGCCGCGCCACACTCACCTCGAACAGCGGCCGCCGCCGCCTCAGCATGGCCCGGGGGGTCGTCCCTGAGCCGAGAGCGTCCTCCGGAGGGCACCGGCGCGGCCCCAGGCGCTGCCGCGAAGCCTCCCACTCCAGAAGGGGCTGTGATCGCCGCTGCTGCTGAGGCCCAGCGCCTGCCGAGCCGCATCGAGCTCCCGGACCGCCGCAGCCACGCGGATCCCGGAGGAGCTCCACTGAGCAGGGCCGGGGGCTCAACGCTGCGGCGGGACTACAGAGGTGCTGCAGGCGGGGATCCTCCGCGAAGCCTCCAGCGTCGCCTTGGCCGCTCCTGCCGCCGGCGCTACTGGGCCACAGCGCCCCCTGGACCCCAAGCCCCGCTACGGCAGCGGGACTGCGGCGGCCGCCGGGGCACGACCGTCAGAAAACGCCAGGGAGCGCAGTCTGGAGAAGGCCCCGGCGGCGGGCTCCAAGCACCGCCCACGGCCTCCCGCCGGACCCCAACGATGCCCCCCCGGAGGCGGAAGTCCCTAAGTCCCTATCCACCCGGGCGACCCCGGGTCCTCAGACCCCGAGCACCTTTGTACGTTTTTCTTCACTCCAGGACGTTTGAGAACATGCCTGTCACTCCGACCCGTACCTGAGAGGAGGAGTGTGAGGGAATCTCCTCGTTTTCATCTCTCGTGATTCCAGAGGTATTCCTTCTAATCCCTTCAGTGTGTCTGGGTGTAAGAGTGACCCCGCACCAACCCTTTTACACACACACACACACACACACAAATCCTCTCCCAAAAACAGATGAAGGAATTGAATTGTCTTTGACCTTAACTTTTTGGGGCTCTACTCTGCAGATCATTACAGAAATTTCCTGCAGATACCAAACCTTTAGGCCCTCAGACCTTCCCCCCAAAATAGGAAAAAGATAATATTCCAAGCAAGAAAAGAGAATAGCCAATGGGTTGTCCTGAAATTCATAAACGACTTAAAGGTAAGAAAAGAATCATCCATCTTTTCTAACTAACCCCCTCCCTCATTCCCACCTTTACTCTTCCACCCCCACAGCCCTGAGGAAATTGTTATATTGTGGGAGCTGTGGAATCATTCTTTTTACATATACCGCATATTCAAGCCCACTCAGACTCTAGGGTGCAAATATCAGAACCAAAAAACAAAAGAAACAAAAAGATCGTCAGAGGGGAAGGAGGGAATAAATTCTCCAAGTACTCTTTCTCAAATTTTTCCAAATACATTATTTTATCATAGAGTGGTATAGTAAAGTGAGCAGGGATTTTCGTACCAGACGTATCCTCACACTACCAGTTCGAATTCTGCCATGTTTACGACCCTGGGCAAGTTATACATTTCTGAACCTCAGTTTTCTAATGCCTACCTTGCTAGTTGTGAAGCTTGGAAATAATTTATGTGAAGGAACTGACCCATAAAGGTACTTAAGAAATGTTAGTTCCAATTATTGTTGGTTCCAAAACACCCTCTCAGTCTTCCTTCGAATCAAGATCGTTCTCACCTGCTTTTGTTCTTTTGAGCTCGATCCGTGTGTGTGTAAATATATTTCCATCAAAAAATGGATACATCATTTCTCATCACCTTTAGTCTGGGTAAAATTTCCTGAAATTTCAGTAATGGACTTACATAATATCCCTCCATTGAAGAATAATAGAGCTAAATACACTGGATCCTATGACATTCTGCTGCATAGCAGATACTAGCATAGAACCAGTATATTTTTCTTTTCTAAAAAAAAAAAAAAAAAAAAAAAAGCCATAAGGCAATCTCACCTTACCCTGGGTTATGTCCTAATAATAATAAATCTTAATGAGAAAATTATATAAGGTCTCTGGGAACTTTCACATAATAATTGAGCAGCCACCTTAGAGAAAATATAACCCAGCAATTCTCTTCCAATCAATGAAAGCTTCCTGTACAATCCTGAGTGTGCCTTCACCACCTACTTCTGAGTCACATTACAAAAAAAATCACTATGCCCTTTTTATACTCAGAGAAATTGGGGCTCAGAGGGGAACTATGATTCATCCTCACAACAACTGTGAATTAAGTACTATACTATCACCATTTTACATGTGAAATATATCCAACCTCAAGGAAAGCTGAAAGTAAAACCTGAGATTCCTTCAGTCTCCCATCTGATGCCTTAACAGTCCTTTCTGTAATATTCAGAAAATCCTGTAAGAGTAAGTTACTGTTGCTAAAAATTTTTAATCTAGAGAAATGGGCCCTTTCATTTAAATCAGTTTGACAACGTAACATTAGCACTGTGCTTTCCAAGTCTAGTTCACTACCACCAGGAAATGTACATTTGTTTATGAATAATCATGCTACTCAGGGTGTAGCTACTCTATGAAGATGACTCATTTGTTCCCAGGGCTGGTTTCCTCTTGCTTCACACTTTCTCCCCTCCTATTCAAATTATGTTGCTGAAAGTGGCTGCATTTATCATCTTTACCACCTCCCTGATCATAGTAGTCCACTTGAAATCCTTTCATTTACAATTTCATTCCATCATTTTCACTCTTCCTACCCAGTTTGCTCCCTGCTCCTGAAATCTCTCTCATCTGTTTTTCTTTTCTGCTGTAAATCTCTTTTTCATTTTAATCTACTTTGACCTGCTGTCAATTGATTTGTTTATCCCACTCTCAGTTTTGTATTGATTTCCACCACTATCCAGTGCCTCTAAAATCTTGTTCTCAACTTGGTAGAGCCCCCTGCTTTTATTTTTACATCATATACATCCATCCTGTAGAACGCTAGTATTCTAAGAATGGTTTCTTCAAGTGAGTTTAAGGTATAGCACCCCAAACAAAATTTTCTTTGCTCTTTAAAATTTATTCTTTAAATTCAGGCCTTTTGTCAATTATACCGGTGTAAAGCAGGGGTGGGGGCGGAAATCAGGCCAAAAAGATACCTATTTCCTGGCTTGGTAAATGGTACAGGAGTCATCCTTAACTCTTGTGTCTTGTTCTGGACAATTGGTCACTAAGCCTGATAAATTCTACTTCTTGCTTTTATTGAATTTCTTTCCAACTCTACTGCCACCCCTTTTGGTCTAGGGTATATGCTCCATAAATTATAGGTGCGCTGAATGAAGAGAGAGAGGAAGAAGGAATGAATGAATATATTTATGTACAAGAGTATATATACTGTATAAAAATTTGTTTAGAGGGAGACACAAAACCTCTTCCGTGCTCCCAATAGTCCTTGTGCTTCCCTATTTATAGGTACTCATCACTGCACTGTCAATATCTGTTTTCTTGTATGTCTCCCCTATCAGATGGTGAGCCCTGTGAGCCAGGTTCAGTATTTGATTCATCTCTGTGTCTTCACAACCAGTCTCAGCACAGAGTACACCTCAGGGGAAGTTAAACTGAACTGAACTGTGGCCTAGCCTGATGTGTATCAGGCTAGTGCATCCCACCCACTCAGTAACTTTTTAGGCCTTTCCTATGAATTTTCAGGTCCCCACCAAAGAGTAAGACTCCTCTTCAACAAGTGATGGCCCAGCAGCCCAGAACTGACCCCAGCCTGCTGCTACCAGCCAGGGTCTCCCACACCCCTCTGCAGTCACCATCCAGAGCCAGAATTCATAATCTGAATTCACAATCAAACCCAGGATTCACAATCTGTTACCAAAGTAAGCCCTGGAGCAGGCCACAAGTCAGTAAAGCAGCACAAACTTAAAAAGGAAATTGGGGATGTTTGGGAGCTTGTTAGGTCATTTGAGACAAAGCAATTCCCATTTTAGGAATCAAGCATAAGGAAGTAATCAAATATGTGAACAAAAGATATATGCAAAAAGATGTTTCTTGTATATTTTACCGTAGGTTTATAACAAAAATGTGAGGAAAACCTTAACTACACTAAATGAATTACAGTACCTCCAAACAAGAAATATTATGCATCCATTAGCAATTGCATTTTTAAAGAATTTTAAATGACATTGAAAACTGCTCATGATTCAATGTCAAATTAAAAAAAAAAACAGTATTAAGTAAAAAACATTGTATGATCCCAATTTTTAAATGTATTTCTAAAATATGTAAGTATAATAGTTAGAAGGAAATAGTGCAAAATGTATGTTTGTGGGATTTTTTGACTTTTTATTTTGAAATCATTTCAGATTTAAAGAAAAGTTGCAAAAATACTACCAAAAAATCCCATATATCTTTCACCCATATCTAACCACATTTGTTTTATTATTCTCTTTCTTATGCATGCATGTGCTCCTCTTCTTGCTCTTTCATCTCCATAGAGTGATAGATATAAATATAGATATAACTATTGTAATTATTTTCTGATCCATTTATCCCTAAATATTTTTGAGTCTATTTCCTTAAAAAAAAAAAAAGAGTACAAATATCACAATTCAATTATCAAACTCAGAAACTTAACATTGATATAGTACTGTGATTTAATCTATCTGCTTATTCAAATTTTGCCAGTTGACCCACTAATATTTTTTATAGAAAAAGGAAATAAGTGTGTTTTTGTCTGGCCCAGGATCCAGTGCAGGATCACACATTTTAATTAGTTGTCAAATCTGTTTAATTTTTTAAAATCTGGAACAGTTTCTCAGTCTTTGTCGTTCATGACCTTGACACTTTTGAAGAATACAGGCCATTTATTTTGTAAAATATCCCTGAATTTGAGTTTGTCTTATGTTTCTTCATGAATAGATTCAGGTTATGCATTTTTGGCAGGAATACTTCAAAACTGATGTTGTGTCCTTCTCAAAGCATCATATCAGTAGGCCAGTGATACCTGTATATCCCATCACTGGTGATGCAACTTTGTTCAGTTGATTAATTAAGGTGGTGTTTACCAGGTTTATCCAGTGTGTTTTGTTCTTTGTAATTAATAAATATTTTGTGGGAGATCATTTGAGACTACCCATAAGTTCTAACATCCATTGATAATTCTTATTTGAAATAATTATTATTATAGTGGTTGCCAAATGGTAATTTTCTGATTCCATCATTATCATTCTTTGTACCTTTTTTTTTGTTTTCCTGTTATGTGGGAGAGTTTTTTCGCTTCTATCCCATTTATTCATTTATTGATTTGTTGATTTATGTCAGAATGAGCTCATCAATATTTATTTTATTCTATGAATTATGTAATCATTATCATCATTTATTTTGATGTACAAATTGTTTCAGATTTGGCTGGCTTTTATGTTCATTCATCATCTCACCATCATTTTTTAAGCATTTTCCTTACTTTCTGGCACTGTATCCCAGGCCTAACTTGTGCTTTCCCAGCCGCAGCCCTGGAATCACCTATTTCCCCTAAAAGCCCTGGTTCCATTTAGTGGAGAATGGTATTTAGAAATCAATATAGGTGGGAGGTGTGCTCATTGCCACTGTACTGCTATTGCTTCTAAGCTCTGTCAATAAGTAAAGTTAGAAAAATACATACACATGTGCATGCGCGCGTGCACACACACACACACACCACTTGAACATCATTTTTACTTTAAGGAACAGATAAACCATGGTTATTCATCCAGACTTGGGAATTTGACAGACATTTTCTAGAAAAAAAATAAAGTAAGCCTATCACTTCGAGGAAAGCAACTAATAGTATTTGCTGATAAAAGTCAGGTTTTCAAGTAAATATTAGAATTTTGAAAAACTTGTATTCACCAGCATGAACTTGACAGCTTTCCAAACTGTTCTGAAGAGATGGATGGTGATATTAACAAATGTTGTCGAGTGTTTGGTTTTTTTTATGTTGTATAATGAAATGTGTCAACATTTGGTATATCTGCATAACTCAGTGAACTAGTAGTATTTTTTCAAATGACCAATTGCATGATGTTACAAAAACATATGTGGGTAAAATATTTCTCTAAAGAATAATATAGACCAAAGGATTTTAATGGAACAGAGCACAAAAATTCACTGCTTTGATTTCAGATTCCACATTGCAGCTAACCTTTAAGAAATTACTACCTGTCAAGTTTTGATGTAGTATCAAAGAAAATATCTGCAAGTATCTGAAATGACTATTAAAATACTCACCACTTTTCTAACCACATACCTATTAAGGACAGGTTTTCTTCATATATATCAACTAAAACAACATATCCAAACAGGATGAATGCAGAAGCAGATATGATAACCCAGTTGCCGTCTAGTAGATTGACTTTAAAGAGATTTGCAAAAATGTAAGTACTGCCACTCTTCTTACTATGTTTTTTATTTTGGAAAATATAGTTGTTTTTCATTAAAATAAGTTATGTTGACACATAATGAGTTTACAATTGTTATTTTGAATAATAATTGTTTACAATGTTTTCTCAGTTTTAATTTCTAAGATGATAAATATCAATAGATATAATCCACATAAACAAAAGATTTCTGGGATCCTCAATAATTTATAAGCATATACAGGGGGCCTGTGACCAAAATGTTTGATCGTCACTTCTGTAGTTTATTCAGCCATTCTCCTGTGTGAGGGTATTTTGGTTATTTCCACTATTTTGTATTACAAACAATGTTTCAATGAATAATTTTGTGCATGTATGTTTTTCTAATGTTGTAGATGTACCTTAAGGATAAATTCTTAGAAGTGGGATATCTGGGTCAAAAGATAAATGCATATATAGTTTTGTTAGATATCACCAAACTCCCTTCCAAAGGGTTTGCTACCCTCATTGCTACCATTGTCTCTCTGCCCTGCCAACACTCGTGTTTCCTATACAGTAAGAGATATAACACTGTTAAGACTATGTAATGGAAAAGCTTTGGAACAAGACGGACTTGGGTTCAAATCCTAAGTAACTATTGGATGTGAATAGAAGGACATGTTTTCTCATCAATAAAAGGAGACGAATTTCTGCTATATATACAAGGAATTGCCACATAGTAGGTGTTTATTAGATGAGCTGTTGTTATTATCTGAATCTCTCTGGGCAAGTAGCAGTGGTGGACAGGGTTGACCAGCACCGATATCCTAGATTCCTTAGGGGTAAAGAATGGACTAGCCTAATTGGAAGTTCAGGGCTGTTGACAATAAGAGAGAATATAGAGCTGAGTCTTAGGATTTACCTAGGGTACAAGAAGAGAACAGGTCACCTAAACTAGAAAAGAGGGCTAGAAGCAGATTCTGAAACATAGTGTACAGAGCCAGGGGTCTGGACAATGAGAGCACAGAAGAGTTCATTATGCAGTCAGTTGGTTAAGTATTTGTTGAATACTACTATGTACCCTGCACTATGTTATGTGGTAAGCGTGATATTGTCTCTGCCATTAAGGTGGTTAGACTCTCCTGGTGGAGGCAGATGAGAAAGCAGGCAATTATGATTTTAGGGGGTAAGCACAGTGTGCTTTGGGAACACAAATTAAGGATATCTTACCCTTAGGGGTTGGGCAAGACTTTTTAGAGGAAGTGATACCAAATGGAAACGTGAAGAATGGCTAAGACTTAACTAGGTAAATTGGGTGGAGGGGTGGGAAGGGAGTAGATTGGGAAAGAGTGTGTTCCCAGCAGCAGGAATAGAATATACAACGACCTAGAGGCAATACAGAACATGATGTGTCTGAAGAACTGGGAGAACAGTTTTGGTCAAGGCAGAGAGGACAAGATTGGGGAGCAATGACAGGCAAAGGCAAAGGCAAAGGCAAGGCAAAGGCCAAATCAGGAAAGGCCTTACAATTCATATAAACGACTTTGGATTTTATCTTATGAATGATGGGAAATCATTGGAGCTTTTAAGATGGTCAAGGGCATTAACAGGTTTGATTTTAGAAAAGATCGCTCTAACTGCTATGTAGAGAATAGATAAGAGGACATAGATTTGGAGACAGGGAAGTCATTTATAAGTGTATATTGCTATAATCTGGGCAAAAGTTATGGTTACCTGAATTAGGGTAGAGTAGGAGAATGGAGATTTTGGGAGGTAAAATCATCAGACTCATGATTGGATCAGTGAGTAAAAATGGGAGAAGTCAAAGGTGACACGTGGTTTTCTGGCTTAGGTAACTTGGTAGTCCATGCTATCAGACAGAGAGGCAGCAGGAGAGGAGTAGCAGGATTGAGAGGAAAAAATGATGAGTGCTGTTTCAACATATTGACAGATTAGGAAACTGAGGTTCAGAAAGGTGAAATTACTTGTCCAGGGTGCCAATAAGTGGCAGAGCTAAGATTCCAACCCAGGTCTATCTGACTACAAATTTCCTTATTGCTTCAGCACCACCACAACTCCTCCCACACTGAGAGGGGGGAAGGTGCGCCAACATCCAGGGAGGGGAAAACCACTGGGAGCATTCATAGTGTGAGTGAAATGCCTTCCTAAAAATCAACTTTGACTGAATAATAAAACAAGGGTATTTCGATGAGCATAATTAACACTCTGTCCATGACTCACACTGCTGTCCTCTGGTCCTAGAAGGAAAGTATTAGGATACACTTGCTATTGGGGAATGTTTATGATGTATTTTTCATAAGAATTACATACGGGGCATCATAGTATATGTGGTACAATAGAAAGATCCTGCGTTAGAGACGAGACACCTGGGTTCTGATGACACAAACGAGGACTGGACTGGGGAGGAAAGTCGTTATTTAGGCCTCGGAATGTCTGGGCCTTCCCTCAGGGTATCCAGTTCAGTCGCGGCTCCTTTAGCCCACCAGGCTACTCATACTACCCAGCGTGTTCAGAGACAGTACAGTATAAGGAAAAAAGCCTGTGCTTTGGAGTTAGCGAATCTGAGTTCAATTCACAGCTCCACCAATTTCAGGCTATTTGCCTGAAGGAAGTCACTCATTCTCTCTGAGTCTTGTTTTTCTCATTTACATGGTACATGATGGTAAGAGTTACCAAGAAAGTGCCAGGTACGCAGTAGGGATGCAAAGTTAAATATCTTCCCTTGCCTTTTCTCCTCTTTTTAACCTCCAACAGTGTTTCTATCTTTATCTCTACAGCTCTAGCAAAGAGTTAACAGCTTCTTAATACCCTCGTCTATTCTTTCCAATGTACATGTATTCTCTCATAATCAGGAAAACAAATAAACAAAAAATATTTTGGAGTACGTAGTAGACCAGCCAAACAGTCAACATCCACGACAGCCTTATGACTCACATGTTTATTTTGTTGGGGCATGCTACACCCCAATTGTGCATGTGAGGGAATGATGTGAACTTATGGGTGTATTCTCATGTGAATGTGAATTCACTTCAGTTCTACAAACACTGAGCTCTAACTATGATCCAGATACTATAGGAATACAGAATTGAAAGAAAAGAATGTTTTTGCTTAGTTTTGAATGTATTTATATGCACGTGTGTCTGTGTTTTGGCTGAGGGAAGGAAGGATTGGATTCATAGAATTGAGGACTATGTGAGCTGAAAGCCGTGATGGGCTGGAACCAGCTCATGAGAGCCAGTTGTTAAATTTTAGTAGACTCTATGAGTCAATTGTTAAAACATGCCATTTAAAAAAGTTAAATTATATAAACTTACAATTAAATAGAGTATATTAAAAACAGTTAATAAATACCGACAGCTCTTACTTTGCAATTCTGAACTGTGCAAATTTTAGTTACCGTAGTTTAGTTGACTAACATCAGTCCCCCAACAATGCAATTCTGGTTTCATTTATCACAATATATTAACTGTAAGTTATTGCACAAAGTACAAACTTTGCTGCTATCTCTTCAGTCCACAAATCACTATGTAAAGGACAGATGCACATCATGATCAGTGATCAATCACATCACTTCTTTGAAAGTCTGTCAGCACACCTGTTCTTCAATTCTTTCACAGACAAGAAAGTATTAATATATATTGTGTTTTCCTCTTTTTCTACCAGTGAGAAAACTCATGTGACGTTTTACAGAAATCAATAATCAAAAAAAGGAATTGGCAAACAAAATGTTCAAATGAAATAAAGAAACAAAAAGTATTAAAAATAAGGTTGGAAGTGAAACTTTAGTTGAATATAAAGGGAATTATAGAAGAAATACTGTGTTTCTCCGAAAATAAGACCGGGTCTTACATTAATTTTTGCTCCAAAAGACGCATTAGAGCTTAGGGCTTATGTTCAAGGGATGTCATCCTTAAAAATCATGCCAGGGTTTATTTTCCGGTTAGGTCTTATTTTTGGGGAAACATGGTAGTTGAGCATGGGGATATTGACATTCCTTCCATTTGAAAGACTAGATGTGCAGCCAGAGGAACTTGGTGAAGGCAAACTTATTGATATAAATGAAGAAAGTGGTTGTGACCAAAAGAATGACGATGTCTAAGAGAAAGTAACCTCAGTAAAAAACTTCATAGTAACATTTTGGGAGATACTTCACAATGTTGAAAATGCAAAGAATAAGATGTTGAAAACTGATTAAAACTTAGAAGTCGGACCACGTTCCAAGCATAGAAAATGTGGCCTCTCATATTGTAAGTTATACAATAAGAAGGCAAGCACTGTTCAAATTACCCTTGATAAGTCTTTTACAAAGAAATAAAACACTTAAATTCTGAATGTTTCAAATGTTTTAAATTGTAGTGTGTTATACCACTCAATGGAGAAAGAATAGTCTTTTCAATAAATGGTACTGGGACAACTGGATATCTACAGGCAAAAAAATGAAGTTGAACCCTACCTCACACCATATGCAAAAACAAATTTAAAATGATCAAAGACCTATATGTAAAAGCTAAAACTATAAAACTCTTAGAAGGAAATAGATCTAAATCTTTGTGACCTTGGATAAGGCAGTGATTTCTTAAATATAACTCCAAAAGTACAAGCAAACAACAAAAAAAATAAATTGGACTTAGTAAAATTTTAAAACTTGTGAAATTGGCCATTGTGGGAATATTTATACAGAAATTGGCAAATGTTGGGGGCGACCAGTTAGCTCAGTTGGTTAGAGTGAGATGCTCGTAACACCAGGGTTGCCGGTTGTATCCCCACATGAGCCAGTGTGAGCTGCGCCTTCCACAACTAGATTGAATCAACTACTTGACTTGGAGCTGATGGGTCCTGGAAAAACACACTTAAGTAAATTGGGAAAAAAAGAAAAGTTTAAAAAAAAAGAAATTGGCAAATGCTACATATCAGGGCTTGTTTTATTAATTGTCTGGATTAAGACAATGATGGAGCAAATGTTAATAATGCAGATTAAACTTAAAATTATGTTGTATCTATAGCTGTTACATTGTGAAAAGCACAGCAAATATTGAGGAAATATTTTTCCAGCATTTGAACATTATTATCTGATTCAGCAAATAGTCACTCATATTATTGACAAATAAGTGAATTTCGGCTAGAAGTCTCTGTTGTTTCACTTTCATCTTGTTCATTAACATAAACTAAAATATTAATCAACATTCATGTGAGAACTACTCTTGGAGAGCCGGTAATTAAACATTTACCAACACACCACTGGCTGGAATCAATGATCCTAGAATCCAGCGTCTCTCAACACTTTACATGTTGGGGGCATGAAGCCCAGGACCTGCCCAGGATCACAAACAAGTGAACGGATGGATGGTCAACATTTGAATCGTGTACTGTTCTTTTACATTTTAACACCACCTCCCTGGATATCCAGGAATATGTATTTTCCATGACATACCAGAATGAAGATGGACAGGGAAGATGTGTGAAACAGTCATCAGTTTAGCAAATAAAAAGCCCTTCTGTCCAGGGTTCTAATAGTGCTATGTCCCTGCCCTGGGGGAGGGAGGAGCCAGAAGAATCAGGACACAAGAAGAGACCTGCCAGGTTCCTCTCACTATCTCAGCAGACAGCACAGGGCAGGCAAACAAGCCCTGTCTTATTTTTGGACTTTTCTCTCCTTACATCCTGAGGCGTTGAGATTGGGGAGATACTCAGGCTTCTCTCTTCAATCAGATTAAACAGAGGCCTGACCCCATGGGAAAGGATTGGGTTCAAACTTGGCCTCCAGACCAAAGCTCTCTCCTTGGCCTCAATCACTTGGAACATCATTTCAATATTATCTTATTTACTCACAGTCTCCTTGGGAGGTGAGCCAAGGATTATTAATAAAAATAGACATTTACTTTTATATATAATCCTTTACAATTTATGAGGCTGAAAAAGGGCCTCATTACATGCACCCTCCTGTTTGAGTCCCATAACAGCCCTGTATGGTGAGTAAGGTAGGGGTTAGTGAACCTATGAGATAGATGAGGAAATGAGCCTCAAAGAGACAGGGTGCCAAGTTCATGGAGCCAATTTCAAGACTGAAACCCAGGTACACTGACACAAAATGTAGTTGTCGCCCATGGCACAAAAGCACTACAGCACAGGCCTAGAAGTATTCAGAGAATTATTATCAAAGTAGTTATTAATAATAAAACGAGCTACTGTTTATGAACACTTCGTGTGTTTCACTGCACTAAGTGCTACATATGCATTCTCATTAAATCTTCATAACAATCTTTTGAGATTGATGCTAATTTCTCCATTTACTAAGGAAGAACCCGAAGTTCAGAAGTTTAAGGAATGCAGCCGAAGTGTCAGAGGAAGGACTTGAACCCAGATGTGAGTCTCCAAAGATCATACTCCTAAGCTCTTAAGACAAATGAATGGCCCCTGACACGTGAAACAATATTTTTGTTAGCTGGTAATAATATAGTAAGTGAAGAAAGCAGAAAGAAAGGAAACAAAATTGAGCATCCCCTCTTCATTCATTTAATAAATACTTCCTAACAATTATATTTCAGGATGGTATGAGGTACTAGGCATAGAGGGGTATAAAAGCAGATAACGCATATGTTTGGGGAAAGATATGAAGGATTAAATAAACATAGATGAATATATAATAGTAAGTTGTGGTAAGTCAGGGAATATTATGAGATTGTTAAGAGAGAGAATAATGGAGGCAGGGAGATCTTTGAGAAACAGTTATTCAGAAGGGTCCAGGAAGCCGTCTCTGAGGAAGTGGCGTGTCAATTGGGACCTGAAGGCCAAGTAGCAGTTAGCCAGGAGAGAGCCTGTACAATGGCCTGGTGTGGGAAAGGGCCTGGGGAATTGAGAGTCAGCCAGCATGGCTGGAGTGGCCTGAGCAAGGAGTGACTGGCAAAGAGATGAAACCAGAGATAAGCAAATCTCAGATCACAAAGGACTTGCAGCCCATGGTAAGAATTTGGAATTTGTATCTCAAGTTCAATGGGAAGCCTTGAAGGGTTTTTTTGATCAGGAGAGGAATGTGATCCAATTTAAAATACTCGGTGACTGCTAAGAGGCAATGGAATTGTGAAAACAAGATTTGAAACGGAACCGGAGTCTCTTTCAAAAACGAAAGCAAGAAGGTAAGTTGGACTAAGCCTCGGGTAATAGCAGTGGAGTTGGACAACTTTAAGTGGATGAATTTGAAATATGTGCCAGATACTGTCAAATATGTTTTCTTATTTGAGCCTTACAACAACTCAGTAATGTAGGTATTTTACAGATTTTTTTATTTTGTAGGTGAGTAAGCTGAGATTCAGAGATGTTCAACTTCCATATCATGATTCTGTTAACCTGAAAATAAAAGGCGAAAGTGAGATGCAGCAAGCGTTTATTTGAGATAAAAAAGAATAGTTATTCCTTCAGGAATAGTGTTCTGATTAGGAGACAAAGGTGAAGGGTTTTTATGAAAAAGGGAGGGGGAATAATTACATTGCTAGAAGGAAGGCATTTCTGTTGGTGCAGATAACATAACATAGTGATGGCAATTCTAAAGAATGTTTTCAATTTTCAGTTCAGTAGTCGGTCATCAGTCCAGTAGTCATAATACGTGCTGTCTTGTTATCTTTCCAAACATTTGTTTGAGATACAGTGTTGCCCTACACCCAATCCAAAGGTTATTTTGCCCATTTGAACATTCCAAAGGCTTGAGGCATAAGACGTACAAAGCAATTCCTCCAGGATGGCAGCTCCAACTCTACTTTAAAGGGGCCCCATTTATATTACTTTTTACTTTTTCCTCTGTATAACAACGATCATCTCATCTGCCAAGGGAAGAAACTGATATTCGAATGCAGGGTAGGTATCGGTGAATATCATGATAAAGCCTCAAAGTCTAAAAAGCTCAGTTTTTTCCGGATGAAAGAGGCCAGTGTAGTTAGGGAACGTCTGAGGTTAGATGAGATTCTGTCTGCTAGAGAACTGTGTGTGACTTAGCACAAGATCCGGTCAACGGGACCCTGAGATTCCAGTTAGTGTGGAGCTTCCTATTGTGGGCAACATGAAAATTTTAGGTCCTAGAAAGGAGTAACGGTAGATTGGTAAAGTTTGAAAGACTCCTTAAAGATAGGTAGAAATGTAGTTCACAGATGAGAAAACTAAAGTTCAAAGAGGGGGAAAGGGCTTGCGAGGGTCACCCAGAGCGGTAGGGACAGAGTTGAGGCTAGAGCCAGGTCTTCTGACTCCCAGCCCACAGTTCCCACAGAACTAAGCTCTGCAATCTCTTTGATGGGCCCGAATATCCTTTTCCATTGGGATATTCTATACCAAACGAATTCCATGTGGGGAAAGTGCTTTTGAGTAAAGGAAAGGGGTTAAATCTTACTTCTGCTCTTAGGAGTTCCCTGCTAGAAACACAAGAGTCACTGTCTTCCCACATAATAACCTCTTAAATTCCCAAACATAGCCATGTCCTGAGAAATCTGGAGGGGGCGGGGGTGACAGAGTTGTCCCTAGAATTTTAGACTCCTATTCATCCTTCTCTATCCCCTTCCTCTTCCAGATGCTCTCTTTTTTCTCTTAAAATCATGCTTTCAGAAAAGTATCTTCTATCAGTCACTTTACTTTGGCATGAATTAAAGAGAAGTAAATCTTAATAAGGCAGGGGCCCTAAATTCTGCCTCTCACTGATGTGTAACCCTTGGGCAAATCACTGCTCCTCTCTGGGCCTGTTTCCTTATCTGTACTGTGAGGATACTGGACATCATTTCTGAGGAGCCTGCTGGTTCTGATCTTATGGGATCAGAACTTAGTCCCCACAGCTCCAGGTCCCTGGCACATAGTAGGCCCACCAGAACTCTTGGCTACCAGGTGAAATGAAGCTCAGCAGGTGGAATGTCATCAACTGCTGGGCCCTCCCTGCTTCCTGCCCTCTCCTCACCTGCTCCCCCACAGTCTCAGATGACTGGAAGCTCCCAAGGTTCAGATTCTTTTTCTTCTCTGCATTTCTTCTCTGCATTGAAGAGCCTCAGCCCTCACCCTTGGTCCTCATACTCATAGTTTGAATATAATTTGACGGAGGCAACTTCCTGCCTTAAAACATTTCCTCCACCCATTGGGAGGAGGTGAGATGTTGAAAGAGCAAGAGCTTTGGAGTAAATAAGCTTGGGTTTGAATCTTGGCCTTGCCATTTTTATCAGCTCTGTGACCTTGGGCAGTTACCTCTCCATCCTCAGACCTCTAGGCCCTGCATGCTGTGAAGATTAGAGCTAATGTCTGTAAAATATGTGGAAGAAAAGTATATAACCCACTTTTCACTTAACGAAAAAAAAATCATGTTAGAAATGATAGTAAGAGAGCCGTTCCTCTGTTTTCTTCCTATGGTTCGTGTGTGTTTTTTTTAATGAGGTGGTGCCATTTAACAGTTTATTTTCTAAAAATAAAATGCAATACGAAGTCTTCATTCCTTTCGCATACCTAACACATAATTAGTGTGCAATACAGCGTTACCATCATCATAATTACAATTATTGATTGTAAGTCCAGTGATTCTACTCAGAAGGTTCTGAATTCTCTCTAAAATAGAAATCTGATTTAAAACTCTCCTGCTTAAAAAACTTCTGTGGCTCCCCATAAGGTACATGGTCTAAAGCCCAAACTTTATATTGTCATTCAACGTTCTTCTTAACACTCTGGTCCCAACCTGCTTTTGCAGTCTGGAGTCTCTGGTGTAGTAAAAAAGCATAAAGATATGGCATTTCACCTTAGCCACTTAACCTGTTTCCTCCTCTGTAGTACTGGGATAGTAACTTCTACCTTATAGATTAAATGATAGTAGCTTAGGATAACTACTACTTATTGTAGTTATTAAGTGCTAGCCAGTGCATAAGAATTTGACAAACTTATTTAATCCTGACAAAAGCCCAACGAAGTAGTAGGCACTTTTATTTCGGGATGAGAAAACTGAAACATAGAGAGATTGAATTATTATCAGATAGCACAGTTATCAAATATAACACAGATTTAAATGCAGGTCTAGCAGCCATCACAGTCCATGGTGTCAACCGTTGTACTATAAAGCCTCCCCGGAAGGCATATGTTTTAAAGGACCGTAAACATTGACTGTCAGTCATGGTCCTTCCTTGCATCCAGCTCTGATTACACAGAGCAATTTACCATTCTCAAAGGCACTTTTACAGCTCTATGCCTTCACTCATTTGTTCTCTCTATGAAGTGCTCTCATTTCCCTCTCAAAATTATAATCTTTTCATGGTACCTAAGTAGATGATCACCTACTCTGTGAAGTCATCCTTAACACACAGGCATAGCCCTCATCCCCTCAATGGCAGGCATAAAGATTTCATGTTTTTTGGGCCTGCTCGGTGGCTCAGGTGGTTAGAGCTCCGTGCTCCTAACTCCGAAGGCTGCCGGTTCGATTCCCACATGGGCCAGTGGGCTCTCAACCACAAGGTTGCCAGTTCAATTCCTCAAGTCCCTGCAGCTAAACTTAAACACGGCACCTTTAAAAAAAAAAAAAAAAAAGATTTCATGTTTTTCTCCTTGGCCCTTTCCACTTGGTAAATGTTCATAGATAATTGTTGGACTCACTAATCTTAAATAATTTATTATAAATTTACTAAAACCAGTCAAGAGAGTTTTCTTTCTAAAGGGTCTTCAAGAATGTCAGAGAAAATCTAAAGTGGTTATTGGGGATACTCGGAAAAATAGCAGTGTAATTCAAGGTACGTCCAACAGATGGCACAGTAGTCATGGTCAGAGTGGCCTAGGAAGTGCTATTTTGAAAAGGGAAAGGGATAATAACAATAACTAACATTTGCATAATATTTACAAAGCTCTTTTGCATATATTATCTACATCAATGTTTATCCCCATTTTACAAATGAGGAGGGAAATGAGGACCCTTTTCCCAATCCCAGGACACCGAATCAGTAAATTAGGTAAGGTCATTTCAAGGGTCCACCAGAAGCCCTGTGATATTCCTCCCTAATTATCTCCCTCATTCCTTGAAAATGAGTGACATGTTACCTCGTTGGTTGGATATCGTGTTTCTCTAGTATATAACATATATAGTAGGTACTCAACGACTATTTTTATCCAATGGTTCCACTCCCCCCAAAAAAGAAGAAATGAATGGGGAACAATTGAGCAGAAGAGCAACGTATGGTCTAGACAGGATAATTTGGAGTCAGACAGACTTGGGGTGCCTGGCATTAGGCAATTTGGCATAGTGGTTAAACAAGTTAGCTCTGAAACCAGAGTACCTAGGTTTGACTCCACCACTTACTTAGCTGTATTTCCTTGGGAAGGCTACTAAACCAGTGGTGCTTCACTTTCCTCGTCTGTAAAAGGGAAATAACAAGAGCACGTACTTCATAAGATTATTGTGAGAGCGCAATAAACATTAGCTATACTTTATAGCTATAATTTTTCCAGATCTCAGTTTCTTCATACGTAAAATAGTGCTAGTGATACCCATTTAACAGGGAGGGTGCTGAGGACTAAGTGAGACAATGTCTGTAAGGCACTCAGCATAGTGACTAGCAGGAGAAGCAATCAATATATGGTAGCTGTCAAGGCTGCGGAGCAGAGGAAGGTGGCTGCTGGGAGAATTTCAGTACTGTCAACTCCCTGCAGGTTGGATTGTTTATCTCGTTCACTAACTCAGGCCCAAACACAGTGTCTGTGACATTGGTTTTGGAGTTAGACCTATTGTGTTTAAATTCCAGCCAGGACATCTGCATGATCAACTGTGTGATCTTTGACGAGTTACTTAATCTTTCTGATCCTTGTTGTCCTCATTGATTAAACAGAGATAACAACAGTACCTATTTCAGAGAGTGGTTTTTGAAATTAAATAGAATGATGGGTGTAAAGCTATCTGATCTCACCTTAGATGATGCTTTTCAAACGTAAAGCAGATGCTTCCTGTACATGGCATTATAAAACATTTTAGTAATTATCTCCTTGTGATGGCCATGAAAATGTGATTTCTAGACCTCCAACTATAGGGAGGGTAACTGACCAATGGTCCAGCTGTTGAACTGTGAAATCCATCACTCCATTTGTACTGAGGGCATGCCTCCCATGGGCTACCCCCATCAATCACTGAGTGTGGCAGGAATACTAAGGCAGACCTATTTGGGGGAGACATGAGAGTCCTCTGATGGTTGACTTTGCCTTGTAGATACCCTGATGGCTTTTCCAATCTTTCCTCAGACTGCAAGGCAGCCTAGAGTGCTTCCACCCAACCTTTTCTCCCTCTCTCTCTCCTGCATTTTGTCTCTTACTGTCTGCTTTCTGGAGGACTCAAACTGGCATAGCCATCCAGAAGGGGAGAATTCTTGGCTCTCAAAAGTGTTCTGTCTAGAACTGGGAAGAAAAGAAGGAGTTGGGGTGGATGAGGGTGTGTGGGTAGATGGGTTGTCAGTGCCATGTCCCACTTTGTCTCTAAAGCAGGACTTTTAAAGTGCCTGGAGATCAGTATATGCAAACTTGAGAGTTAAAATAAACCAAAATTAAATTATTGTAATCCATTGAGCAAGGTCATCAATAACATAAAAAGTGACCATGTAGTTTAGTAAATTAGAGGTCATGATGAAATGATGTTATGGAGGACAGAACACAATCAAAGCTGTGGAAAACTTCACATTTTTATGCTTTGGGTTTTAGTTCTATTTTATTAGGCTCAGGCAATGAAGGAATGACTCTCAAACCAATTGCCAATTGAGCTTCATTGTTCTGCTTTATTGCCACCACCCAACATCCCTCAAGCCCCTGAGATAAGAAAAAGCGGATAAAAGGCAAACTAATTTAAGTGACAAGATAGAATTCTCTTGTACCCTTCATGTCTGTCAGGGTGGGGTGGTCCCTGGTGCAGGTGGACAGTGCCTGTCGAGGAAGCCACAAAACACATCTCAGTGTCCTATTTGCTGTCCCATTATGCTCCAGGAACGGGGTGGGAAACACACTCCAACACCACTTGAGGTCCAATTAGATAAAATGAGCATTGGGAAGTTTATTGATGACCTAGATTTTGGTTCCCTGGATTCGGTCATGATCAAGATAACCTGACCTTGGTGGTCAGTCATTCCACAAACAATATACAAGATATGAATGTTCTTACACTCATTTTGTAAAAGGAAAAAGTCACTTTCATAAACTTGTTTTATCCTCAGAAAAGATCCTGTCCCCGGTATGCAAAATACCCAATTGAGTTTATAAAAGTCAACACCTGAATAAATAAATAATTACAAATTCTACATTAAAAACCCTCAAACTTTACTTCCTGAGTAACCTTTAAGACAGGTTTCCCTTTCAGGCTAATATTGAGTGACATTTGATGAGGATAATTGCCTAGAGGCCACAGCCACATAATTGTCATCCCAATAAACATTTGAGTGGTGTGGGGTGATGTTTAGACTGTGGAATTGGATAGATTTAGATTAGAATCCTGGTTCTCCCACCAATTGGTTGTGTGACCTTTGGCAACTTTCAAATCATATTTTGTTCCTCTTTAAAAGTGGGATTATAATCCCTGCCCCACTGGACTGTTAAGAGAGTTAAATAACTCTTTACAGTAGTAAGTATTCAATTAGTGTTAGTTGTTATGATCATGACAAGACTATATGTTGGGCACTATGCTAGATGTTGGGGCTAAGATGTATGACATGCCATGTGCCATCGAGGTGCTCATTCTCTAGATGGGAAAAGTATTAAAAAATCAAATGACCCTAATATCGTACTATTGTAAAAATATGTGCAAAGGAATGGATGCTTAAAACAGAATAGTATGTGTGTGTGTTTGTTTTTGTGACAGCTTTTTTCACTGGTATTGCATCTCAAATAGCTTTTGGAACAATTTTGTCAGAAGTAATCTTGTGTACTTTGTGGGCCTTAGCAAGACAACTAGATGCATCTCCCTGACCCCACCAAGTCTCGAGACTGTGAGAGGAGGGACACGTTGGGATCTAGGCTTAGAGGGACACTGTCCACTGGCCAGCGCAGGTTAACGGAGCTACTTTGGGTCTCTGTTGCAGGGATCAGGTACTACAAGTTATCAGCATCCTCGGCAGCCTGCCTCATCACCTCAGCTGGGTATGACATGTTCAGATAGGAAATAGATAGTTTGGCTCCTGTGTAAAGGATTGGAGAGAGTAAATCATAAGCAAGACCAATGAGGAAGCTACGATAATCCAGGCAAACTCTACATGGCAGAGCAGTGCAGGTAGAACTGGAGTGTGGCAGTGTGGAATGGAGCCTTGCTGAGCTTAGAACCACGAGCTCCTTTTTGCCATGGCTTGGGAGATAACACACTTTACTCAGCTTTCATCTTCATCTTAATCATTTAGGGGGTTCTAAGGAACCCTGTTTGACTCAGGCACCACTTTACAGAGAAGAAAACAGACTCAGAGCAATGGCATCATTGTACTATTACAGGGGCACGATTCACATTCTATTCTATGAAAATGGCACCCCCTGAAACACTAGGATGAATGGTGGCCCCTGGAGTTGTGCACTACAGCAGCCCTGCTGGAAAGGTTACAGCATGGTAGGCAATGGAACAGATCTCTATCTAAAAACTAGAGCATTTCCTACTATACCATGCGGTCTTGGTCTTACGACATTTTGGATACATAGCATACTTAGGGGTAAACACTGAATTAAAACAAAGAAACAAATCAAACATATCCCAATACAGCTTTTCACAAGAACCTGGTAGGCTTATTAATTTAATGGAATCCCATAAACACTACTTAACAAATCAAGGTGCTTGATGTATTCTTAAACCATTACTTAATAGGAAAAATAAGGATAAAAAAAATAAGGTCCCAACTATTTACTTTGGGTTTCGCCAAAACAGATAAATAAGCAGCTTTACAAAAACTGAAAGCACTAATCACAAAAATTAAGACCAATTCAGTTTAAAGAATCAATTTTTTGCACACATTTCTTGAATTATCCCCAAAATTTAAGGTGAATTTCCCCAGAAAATGCTTCTATAGTAATCTTGGCAATAAATACCTAACCTTAGTAAAAAGTACTTCTTTAGTAACTACTTCATATATTTTTTAAAAACTATGTAATTCATATTTATGCCAAGAACACTACAATTTACCAAAGTTTCATCCATACTCTTACTTATGCCTACTCACTCTGAGGGCAGGAACATTTCTTTGGGTTCAGTCAGGATCTCAGTATGCTCTGCCCATGAAAGTGGAAGGTACGAAAATAGTTTTTTAAAGAAGAAGCCACAGGAGAAGCCAGCCATTAAGAGTTGTCAGCAGGATAAAAGGAAATACTGACCAGAGCTCCTCTGGGTAAGTAGTTAAGATGTGATCAAACACAGCATATACCACAAAAAAGCTTTACGGTTATTGAGAAAATCCAACATCTCTGAAAAGATAATAAAATCACCTCCTTGAGAATTTTCAGAAATGAGATTCACAGAACTACAGGAGCATGAGAAACAATAAGATTTAGAAACATCTCATTTGACTAACGATGAATTTCAGAGTAAATTAGGTGACCTGCCCTGGATCACAATAGCTATTGCCAGAGTCTGGACTAGCACTCAAGTCTCATGCCTTCCAGATACCGTGTGTTCTTTTTCTCAATTGCTTTCCTACCTATCTCTTATATGTCCCTAACCACTTGATGCCCCCAACCCTCTCTGCCCCACAGTGTGCAGTGAGCCCCTTGGTGACAATCAGAGGAACATAATTCTGGACTACATAGACCATTTAAAGCGACTGATCTAATAATGGATGAAACATTATTTCAAATAATGACTGGGCTAAAATTTATCTGGCGGTGGGGAGTAGAGGGAAAAATACAAAAGAAGGAAATTCTGTAGACAACAATAAGAGAAGCACAAGAGGAAATATCCTCTTTTGTTATTTTATTACTGTTATTTTATTTTGTTGTTAAGTCCATATATTATATAAAACATAACAGGATGATGAACAAATTTATAAAATAAATTGAGGTGTTTGGATGAAAAAAACACAGGAGCTTTGCCTTTGTGTCTATAGATCCCTTGATATGTTGTTGGTCTTGCACTTTAGATAGCAAATAAAGATATCTAGCTTGGAAAAAAAAGTGGATATGCTGCAAGGTTAAGCCATAGTTAGTTTATGATGGGCCAGGAAATGATAGATTTTCTAAATCTTATCCTTAAACATTGGCTATAAGAAATGCTGATATAGCAAAATGCAAGCTTTTATCATCAGACAGCAAGAGGGAAACTTGAATGAACGAATGCAACTTACCTCCAAGTCCTCTGAAAGGAGGTAAAAAATAAATACTGTGTTTTACCAGTGTTCCGCCCCAAGCGTTATTCTAAGCATGCAGGAGGATGCTGTGAGCAGCTATATAGCAAGATCCAATCTAGAGGTAGGTTCAAGGCCAAGAACAGGAAAGCGTTTGAAGAAATCCTCCTGGGGGCCGTAACATTTCATAGAATGCCCATTTGTGCTGGGGATGAGTCTATGGCCTATATTTTTCTGTTTCAAAAAGGACATTCCCAATTTCAACCTTGCTGAAAGAGAGGCATTTTTGCACCTGCTATTCAGAACAGCTAGGATACAGGATAAGTCTAGTGTAAAATTATTTAGCAAGCACATGCTAGCTATTCCAGTTTGAAATCTACCAAACTGTAAAATCAAGGGGGAAATAAAAAGTTGAAGATGAAGCTGTTATTCCTCAAGATGAGGGAACAAAGTCTTACAAAAAGGATTAGGCACTCACTTAACTCTAAATGGAGAACATCCTTCTGAGGCGAGGGGGAAGGTGAGGAAGAGCATTAGAGCATTACCAACAGCTGACCAAGCCAACTGGAAATCAAAAGGAGAGGAAAAAAGGCTTTTAGGAAGGAAGCTAGTAGAAGAAATTCTTCTGGGTCTGACTGGGTAAGTGAATCTAAGGCAACTGCACCAAAGATATGCTGCCCATTTACACCGGCATGAAGCTGGTGAAAATATCTCAAGACATTTTAAACCCAGAGACATGTATGAAAAATACGTTAACCAAGCGAATTAAAATAAAATGTCCAAGGATAAAATCTCCTCAGATTTGAAATCCAAAATACTCACTTTTCATTAATTCTGTGCATGCTTAGAAAAAAATAAAAAGTAACAAATGTAAAGATTTGTTTTATTTCTATTGGGGGAAGGAAGAGGATAAATAGAACTGTTTTCCAATTTGCTCTCCACTGTATACACACATACCCGCACGCATACATACACATACATACACCAAAAATACCCCAAACAAAAAAAAATGAAAGAAAAAGCCAAGAGTCAAAAATCAAAACACCCTCAAACTGCATCAATACTTCGTATTTTGACCAAAAGAACAGATCCAGGGAGGAAGTGCAAAATGCAAAATCAAATGACCAAAAAATGCTGAACAAACAGCATTATTAATATACAAAATATTTATATTACTGAACTAGTAACAGTTGATGTTCTCCGTGTCTGTAAAACTTTGGAACCACAAGCTGATCTGTTAAATCTAGTCCATGCCAGCTTCCAAAAACCAGAGAGATTTTAGTTAGCTTCATTTTTTGATGCCTCATCAAAATTTTCTACGAGATCTGAAAAAAAAGTACAAGGATATAAATGAGGTAAATTCCTGTATTTCATTCTAACCCCAATAAAAACAAAATTATTGCTACTAGAATTAGCCTCAAAATATACAGGACATGGGGCAGAAATGAATTGGCGGCATTTCACTAATAATGCTTCATTTATCTTCTTAAAACAGTAATCCTAACGAAATGTTAGTCTTTTTTTGGTCAATGCAAACTACTAAGTGAACAGCATTTTCATATGTCAATCAAAATTCCCACAGAAATGTAATAACGGTAACTATACAAATTTATAATCACAGTGATTCCAAAATAATAAATGCAGGCAGCAGAGCTTTGTGTGACAATTTTTGATTCTAAGTTCTAAATGAGAGGGCTTTTATTCTTTTTCATTAGATCATAGTCTCATCATTGTGAATCAATTTAAATTCACGAGCTCATCAACCCCAAACTGTAAGTCATTATGCAACGAATTAAATGAGATAAGCAGAATGCTAAAAACCTGAAAACTAAAGAAATGTCATTTACCTGGAACATCATCATCCTCCTCGTCAATATCTTCTGGTTTTGGTGCTTTGCTATCCAACACTACAAAGATTGTTTTAAAATTAGTCACTGAGAACAAAGACATCTACAGACACTTGTACTGTTGATCCTTTTCTCCTGTCTAAATCTGATATAATTGTTCAGAAAAGGCAAAATATTGTCTAATCTAATGCCATAAAAATCACTTAAACTTTAACTTCATTAGATATATACTAAATACAGCTGGCAATTTCAATGGGCAGTGATAGTAACATTTAAATGGAGTAATACAGATTAGTCTGAATAAAGACATTATAGTTAATTTATTCTCCAAATTCCATATTCTCCAAATTAAAAAAATCAATATTCAAGATTTTTTCCATCTCTTTTCATATAAGAGAGTATCTATATAGTATGAGCACTGAAATAATAGGCTCTTTGATTCTTAGGGGTCACAATACACATTTGAAACCAGAACTATCTTGGAAATTCAGAACGTATGGTTGCTGCATCGATAGTACAATTAACAATGTTAAACAAAAATATAGTTCTGTGATAACACTATGTTCTTGTCATTAGTCAGAAGTGAGTATCAAATTGATTGTTTATAAAATGTGGCCTGCATATCCTGGTACTTTCCTTTTAGGTAATTACTCTCAACATTCTATATTACTACCAAAATGTACCCAAATATTCTTATGCCACATTGCATAATTATTAAAGAAACAAACTGAAAAATTTATGAAGCACATAAGTAACATTATAAAAGCAAAATATATATACAGGCAAATCCTTCCAACATAAAATAGGACACCTTTTAAATCATTAGTTTCTTTAAAGTGGGGAGGAAAAGAGGTACTAAATTGAAATACCTACCTTGCCGAGGGAACTGTTCAGCTAACTTCCTAAGACTTGTTAAGCTATCAGCACCAAGTTGACTTAATATTCCAGGTAGCATCTCTGTGATTGGTTTGGCTTCTGCATGACCAGTAATTGCAAAGGTGTTAGCAGAAAGGGAAGCTTGGACTTTGGGATTGTTGAAATGAATAACTGTCCCATCATCTTTAATCATGTTTACCTGTATGATCATGAAAGAAAAACATACTTCACATGAAACAAAAAAGATACAACTAAAAGTATCTTTTTAAAAAACAGTTTAGCCAATTATGTATTTGTGTTTAGTAGTTTTGTAATACCAAGGTAGTAATTATCTAAGCAGTGCATATGGGTGGATAAAGACCCTCACAACAAAGTAAAATGGTGCAAATAGCACAAAGTACTAGGATGGTCAAAGAACCTAGATTTTAAATTCGAATACTTCTATGAAAAAGAAGTTCATGCCCACATTTAAAAATAATATAACAATCAGCTAACAACTAGCTTTTAAATGAAATATCTATTTATCTTATTCAATTTATACTACTAAACTAAATTGGTACAGTATACCATTTGGTGGGATAGCCTCTCACTTAGGGAACAGGTTATAACGGGGTAATATAATATGGCAAAAATAACCACTGAAAATCCATAAAGAACACTCAGAAATTTAATCAATCAGGTGTTTCACTCCTTTGTACATTTAATAAATTAATAAAAATTTCTTGTTCTCATCATGTCATCCCTTGAAGAGGATTTTGTCAGTTGCTCTAATTCTAAAGTATTGTTTCTCAACCTTTAGTAGCCCTTGTAAATCTCTCTCCCACCCACTTGCCTGGCCACTTGAGCATCTTTATTAATTACTGGGAAAACTTTAAAACCATCCTCATATTCTTTCTATAGCTTTCACCAATATGAATTGACTGTTTCAGATTTGATTTAATCCATTGTCTGAGACTTACTGAAAAGGAAGGTTGAACACGACCTACTTAACAGTTATTTTTCTGTCACTTTCTGTGTTTTAGTAGAGTTGAATTTGCCTAAGTTAAATGTGTAAATAATGTGATTCCACTATGTAGTTGACTCCACTGGGTAAGTTACCTTGGTGGTAACATGCTTATTGTATAAAAAGGTTAGGAGATTTAACACTTGGCTACTTTAGAAGCATTTCATGATCCATCCAAAAACTGCCCTTGTCACAATCAAGCAGAGATGCTGAGTGTTCTCCATAGTCAGTGGAAGTGGGCTTTTCTTCCTCAGAGGTGATCACCACCACTGACAGACAGCACCAGAAAGAAGGGGAAGAAAAGGGCTTCTAAATTTCAGGCAAGACCTGGAACACAGAGAAAATAAAGGCAAATCCCCTAGACAACTATAACTAAATCCCACAAATAATTTCCCTTTTTTGTTTTTTTATGACAAAGATCACTATTTGAATTTTATACCCTTCCCTCTCTCAGTACTGTACTTAAAGTTCTATTATGTATATTATACACAGTAAGCATTCAGTGCAGCTGTTCTGAACAAATATCGTGAGTTTAAAATACTTTATATTAACTTAAAAAATAAATTATATAGTTCTGAAGATAATTATAGCTTAGAAAGGTTTAATGTTAAAGTGGCTAAAAATCTGGGAGAGAAATGGCTTGAGAAGGAGGTGGCATAGTGGAAATGAAATGGGATGTTGCTCTGGATCTATCCTAGAATCACATATTTTTAATTTGGGAAAAGAATAAACATATGGTAGGACTATAGTTTCTAAATCAAGACCAAACCATGTAATTTATTAATAAAGGAGTCTCCAATATTGCAATTTGAGTTTTTCAAATTTACAGCCTAAAATCACAAGAGATTTGAAATCAATATTGTTTCAAAAAAGGCCATCTTTTTTTCAGGCCATATATTTGTTGAACTTAAAGGTCTTCTAGTTCAAATCAGTTGTTAAAGAAATAAATACTAAAGATGAGCTGTTGGTTAAGCAACATACCAAAGGACAAGTATATGCAAACTCAGAACTTGAATCTGAATTTCTTAACATTCTGTTTGGTATCCTTCCTACAATGTCATTAGCATTCTTAAAACATTTGCCTATAAAAATTCAATTCTGTGGCCCTATGAAAGCTTACTAGAGAATTATTTATTTCAAAATATAGGCTAAATTGAGAATGCAAGAGGAAAACAGCATAGATATATGGATAATTTCTGGCTACAGAATAAGTAAGAGGCTAACATGGGGCCAAAAAGAATAAATAAATTTTATGAATTTTCCTTCTGTTCAAGCTTCTTTTCCAAAGGCCATATTTACATCCTGATGTAGGTCTTTGTAGTTTGAAATATGTTGTTTGAGTTTAGTGTGAAAAGCAAGACGAATGCCATCTCAGACTGTGAAACAGAAATTTATTAATGGTTGTTTTAAATGGGGTTGTATAAAAGATGAAGCTTCATGAATAAAAAGGTCCAGAAAGGGATGGAAAGTTTAATTTTAGAATAAAGAGAATGAAATATTAGAAGTTAAAAAGGCCAGAATATTTTATTTCTAACATTCCTTCCTCTCTACTGAGCAATGGCGGTTATATAAGGCTTTTAGACACAAGCTATTAGAAACTATCAAAGGATGAATTGTTGGGTTGGTCAGTTAAAACACTTCCCTTTTAGAGGTAAAAGCAGGAATAGGAACTTGTTAAATTCACAAAGTAAACTGTATACATTTCATATAGAGAATTCACTTCTTCCAGTGATTTACTGATGTTTGGTTTAAATAAGACATATAATCTATACACAGTATAAGAACAAGGAGCAGCCAAGTAAACAAAGATTATTAAACTAGCTACTATAGGTCCCTTTTTCAATCAATCAGGTCCCTTTTTCAATGAATCAAACAGCTCCTTTATGTCAAAATGTTTTTCCTACTTAACAAGTACTTGAAAGTAAAGTATGCTACTTGAGCAGTGGAGGAAGCATTTTTGAGACCCCAGTCCAAAATACCAGATGCCCTTGCTCTTATTTTTCCCTCTAAAAATACTGACACGTCTTATAATTACCAGAAAGTATTCTGTCCTCTCATGCCCAGTGCAGTTACATATGCAGTTTGCACTATTTAGAATAACCTTTTCCGGCTTCTTCACCTTGCAAATTCCCATTTATCCAAGTCCTGAATCAGATGCTTCTTTGTGAAAATTCAAGGTGGTTTATGTAACTTCTGCACTTTATGGGTATTACAATTAAATTAAATTGTTGTAGTATAATTGTTTTCAAGTCTTTGACCTTACTAGAAGGTGAACTTGAGATCATAGACCATGCCTTACCGGACACAGTACGCCCCCAAGTGTCCAGCACATAATAGTCACTTAAATTTGCTGAATGAACGGACACATCCTATACAATTTATTCTAAAATCATTGATGCTGTCAGACCTCAGCTTCCAAATGCAAGGTTTAGAAATAGCATCAGTAATGCCGCCAATGAAGATGCGCAGAACCTCCTGGGCTATATCTTTGGCCTGACTTTTCCTATTGTTCTGAACTTTCAGAATCAGCCTGACTGCCCTACAGAATTTAGGGCCATTAAGTCATTCCTGGCAACTGCTGGGTGGCACTATTATGCTGCTATCAACACTTTAAAAATCCCTGCCTTCACTGGCCTCTGAGTAGGGCACACATAAATCACAGCAGCCTTCTATCTCGTAAATCTGATGCTTGTTTTATTCTTACACAGCAGTAAGTTTTTAAGGCTATAGGAAGCTCACAAAGTTATATTTGACTCCATAGCTCTTACTGATAACTGCCCTCTCAGTTCAGAGAAGAGGTTTAAATTTTTCTGCGATGTGATTTTCTTGTATGTAAGTCTCCCCACTAGGCCAGGTAGCTGCAGTTCTGAGAATTGACAGTTGTCTTAAAATGAAATTTTATTGCCACTCCTTCCTATATATAGTGGCACTTAAATATTTAACAAAAAAAATTCATTTTTATTGCCTTCCTCCTATATATTAATGGGGTGAAATAACATTTAAAATATAAGGCATATAAGTATCTGGGATTTTGTGAGTCATATTTTGAGGATTATGGGTTTTGTACAGATTCCCATGAGTATCTTTCTCATTCAATCCTTCTAAAAAGCTCAGTACCTGCTTATTTCTAAAGGCTAAAATGAAGTATAACCTATTATTGTTGATCTAAGCTAAAGCTAACAGCTGTCATAACACTATATGATATGCTGGGGTCATTTTCTCTTATGCTCTGGTGGCAAGAATCTAATGAAATGAATTATCTACAGCTATGCTGTAAATAGTGTAAAATGGTATATCCATTTTGAAAAGCAATTTGGCAATATGAAGAGTTCTAAAAATGTTCATGCTCTTTCAGCCACTAGTTGTATTTCCAAAAATCTATCTGAAGGAAATCAGAGATGAAGGTTAACTATTTATATACATTAAAGTCCAACATGTATTCTTTTATTATCAAAGCATTACAATGTATAATAAAGAAATGTTAAATTATGGTATATCCAGATATTGGAATATATGTAGACATCTAGACTGATGATTAAGAAGAGTATTTTAATGATATGAAACAATTTTTATAATACAATGCTATCTAGAAAAAAAGATTCCAAGTTGTACATCTAATAGTCTCAGAAATTTATGTATAAAAATGTATGCATACAGGGTGGCAAGTTAGCTCAGTTGGTTAGAGCGTGGTGCTGGTAGCACCAAGGTTGTCGGTTCGATCCCCACAAGGGCCACTGTGAGCCGTGCCCTCCTTAAAAAAATAATAAAATAAAAAATATATGCATACAAAAATGGGAAATACAAGACTAGTAGTAGTTATTTCTGTTTAATGGGATTATGATTGAATGTTACTATTCTTCTTCATATTTTCTACATACCCCTAATTTTCTACACTGACAATATACATTTATATTGGGTAGGGAAGCTATTTTGAAAACAAAAGATGTTCATCAACAGATGAATAGATTAAATGTGGTACTATCCATACAATGGAATATTATTCGCCTATAAAAGGAGTGAAGTTCTGACACATGCTACAACATGGATGAACTTTGAAAACAGTATGCTAAGTAAAGGAAGCAGATACAGAAGGGCAAATACTGTATTCCACTTGTATGAAATAGCTACAGTAGGCAAATCCACAGAGACAGAAAGTAGGTCAGACGTTAGCAGGGGCTGAGGGAGAGGGAAACAGGAGTTATTGCTTAATGGGTAAGGAGTTTGTGTTTGGAATAATGAAAGATTTTGGAAATAGATAATGGTGGTGGTTGTATAACATTGTGATTGTTATTAATGCCACTGAATTGTACACTTAAAAATGGATAAAACTGAAAATTTTATGTTTTATTTATTTTACCACAATAAAATATAGTAAAAAAAAACAAAAACAAAACAAAAAAGCAGGAAATTAAGACAAAGTAAGGTTGCTTTGGAATAATAAGGTGAATGGGCCATGGTGCTTCCCTTTTACTCTCCTGCACTCAGAGGTGTTGAAACATCAGCACTTGAGGCTCTACTTGGAGGAAGAAGGAACTGTGGTAAGGGTCAACCAGTAACTTTAGGTCCTCCTTCAGTACAAATGGTTCAAGCAAAAATAAGAACCAGGAAGAGGAAAACATAAACAGTAAAACTTATGTGTACAATTACAAAATTTACATTCCCAGTCCTAAACTTTCTCCTGAACTCCAGAGTCCTATGGCTAACTTGTTGCAGAATAACTCCTCCTAATCAGTATCTCAAACTTAATAGGCCCAAGACATCTCATCATGCAAGTCAGCATGCTATAAACAATAAACAAACATGGTTCCTGCTGTCAAGACTCATTACCATCTACTGAAAACAGACTACCTGCCCCCACAATATAAGGTAATAATAAATGTATTATAGAAGAGCAATTTAAGCTAAGGGCAATGGAAGGAAGTACAGAGCAAGGGTTGATTAATTATGACTGGAAAGATAAACAAGATTTCATAGAGGCAGACTTATACCCTAGTTAGATAGAAGCTATCCTCTGAATGTAATAGTAAAACTCCATGAAACAACTAGGCCATCTGAACCAGAGATTCAGATTTTTGATGACATATTTTATCAAATAAATCTTATAAAATCATGAAAAATGATTATGGAACAGCTCCTATTATTGATAGAGTCATGTTATCAGGGCAAGAAAGGTGACAGCTATCACTATGTCCAATTCGATTACCAAATAAGAAGCACATCCAAATATCTTCAAATGTCACAGAACATAAGACATTTCCAGAAATTTAGTTCTGGGTTATATTCTTGGAGTTCACCTAGGAATTCCTTCCTAAAACTTGATTTTATATGAAACAGTCTCTGACTCCCCTGTCCCTTACTTTTTTTCAGCTTTGAATTTATCTGTCTTTGGTAACATGTAAAAGAAATCTATATATGATTATAATTATTACAGCAAATCAACAAACTAAAGAATAAATGAAAGACCAGAGAAGCCTGTCTTAATCCAAACACTCCTTCAGTTTTTTTTCAAGTTTCTGAAGAGAACATAAATTAAGTTTTTTTGGGGGGGAGGATAATCACCAATACTGACAGCCTAGAAAGTAAGATTAGAACTTTACTTAGCGGAAGTGCATTCAATGTGATTTGAAACCCATCACTGATCTTCCTGATCATCACCCACCAAACTGAAGGCTTTCTACTTTTTTGATGTTTTGTAGGTCGTAAGTACAGAAAACAGTATTATTACTTTTGGCAATAGTGTCTTCTCTTTTCAAAAGTTTTTACCTGCTCTTCTTAAACTGCCCAAAAACAAAAAGACAGTATATTCTTCAGAGTTCAGCACTGTGAAACAAGTTTAAAACATCCCAAATTAAAAATAACAAAATTGTAATTGATGTTTTGTCTATTCTAACATACATATTTTTCATATCTTAGTGTGTCTGTATACTGTACATGTTTTCACGTATACATTTAATGTAATAGCTTCCTTTCCCCTCCTAATAGCTGTTTTTAAACCAAATGTGTCATTTTCTTTAGAAAAAATGGAAAAGAATTTTATTTTAAATATAGTAACAGAAAACATAATGTTTGACGCAAGCCAGATTATATATATAGCATACCATATATTCCTCAACAAAATTATTTCAGATCTGCAAAGCATTATATAAAGTATAAATATCTTGGTTCTCAAAATTCAACTTTAGAAAGGGAAAGAAGGAAAAAGTAAAAATTCTCCCCATCTTAAGTTCAAATATTAGAAATTTGACATTTGTTACCTTGCATTGTTAATTATCTTCATGCATATTTTCTCTATACAACTAGTTTGTGAGGGCTGGAAGATAGCATATACATGGGGTGCACAATGAGAATGTGTACATGCCTATTATGTAGCATTAACTTTCTGTGTGATGTTCTAGAGCGATGACTCCTCAAAAGGTTAGAACTGTCTTGGCAATACCAACAAAAAGGAATTCACAATTCAGTTTAATAAATGCTATAACAAAAGTAGATGCAGGACATTATAAGGCACATAGGGAAAGCACCTAACCCTTCTTTGTACATATCTGTATGTGTGCTACCAGGAAGGCTTCTGAGAGGAAATAACACCTGCATTAACATCTGAAAAAGGAAAAAACAGCAATGTCCTTGGAAACACTGACGGGGATTTCTTTTATCTATAATGGGGTAAATAATGAATCCTGCATGATAGGTGCTCACTAATACAGGATATAAGGCAGGTACTTTCCCTCTCTTTGGTGAGGTGGTACCACAGATAGTAATGATATAATTAAATCTAACTTACAGCAGTGAAAATTTAAACACTGTTAATTATCAGAAATAGAATCATTAGGTAGAAGTGGATCTAGATAGTTAACAGATCACAAATAGTTGATGTGATAATTTTATAATTTTTCGAGTGTCTTTTGAAGTAACATCAATCTTTGCCTTCATATTTGAGGAAAGTAGTATCATCAAAATATAATAAAATGATTTAAAAAGTTTAACAAAAATTTTTGAAAGAGGACTAGCAAGAAATCCACGGAAAGCTACTGCTAGAGCTTCTTGGCTGAGGTAGTAATTAGAGAGACTTTGTAGATTAGAATGGTGCTCTTATGGGAAAAAAGTCCACCTTATTTAATGAAATCATAGGGTTTCTTTATTCTGTATTATTAGAAAAAATATCTTACATTAAAATTCAAGATGAGTTCCATAATTTTGTCATACATGCAAATACTTTTGAGTCTGACCAGTATGATGAATTCCTTAGCTGTCTACTAAAGTTATTGTTTTGGACAATCATCCAATTTTATACAATAAGCAAATTTAAGCTGCAGTCAATCGAAGACCTCTGATTGACAATATCAGAGTCCGCTAAGCTGATATTTTACATTTGAAAAGTATGGATAACGATTTGTGAATGTGCTATTCATCTACATAATTTAACAATTTACAAAATGATCATACCTCTTCAATACCAGCTATATTATTCACAGCCAGTTTTTTAAGAGAACTCTGAAGTTTTTTGTCATCAGCTGTAGCTGTTCTATGTACCACCTTCTTCTTTCTGCGAGCTGTACCCTGAAAAATAACCAAACAGAAGGGTTAGCATGCCTTGCCTCTGGCAACTGCAATCGCATGTCTTCCAATCCACAGTACCCTAACTAAAACCCACGTAAGAAATTGCTGACTTAATAGTAATGATTAATAATACTGCTCAGAGTTGTGTCTGTCAGCCTAATCCAGATTTTTGAAGGTCAGTTCTAACCAGGTCTTATTCTTTCCAATACCCAGCTTTTATCGTTTCAACACATTATATTTCAAAAATTTTCTAATAAAAAATAATTTATAACTTCAAGACAATTTAGTGTTTTAGAACAACTTTCAAACATTACAAGGAATGCTTTTTTTAAATAATACCTACTACCCCAACAATAAAGTCTAAAGATATTCTGAAACTGGAGATTATGACATAATTAAGAATCAAATGCCTGTATGTGAGTGTACTAGAGTCCTAGAATCCAGGAATGAAAAAGATCAAGTTCTTACTGCAAGGGGCATATATTATAGTGGGAGAGAAAAGTCAATTAATATATAAATAAATTCGGTCATTCAAATCAGATAAGGGTATTAAGAAAAAAACATTGATAAGAGCATTGGGTGGGAGCTAAGCACTACTTTATTAGAATGTTCAGGGAAGGCCCCTATGAAGAGGTGACATATGAACTGAGACCCATGGGAAGATCTAGGGAAGAGTGATCCCAGCAAAATGAAACAAGAATGAACCTGGTATGTTTAGAGAAAGAATGCAGGCCAGTACGGCTAAAGAAGAGTGAACAATGGGAAAGGAGGAGGAAAATAAAATCAGAAAGATAGGCAAGGGCTAGGTCATGTAGCCTAGAATGCCATAGGCAGGAGTTGGATTTTGTTCAAATTGCACTAGGAAGCCATTGGAAGGTTTTAAGCATAGAGATGACTTGATCTGATTTATGATTTTAAAAGATGACTGAGGCTGCTGTGGAAAATCAACTACAATGACATCAATCAGGAAGCTACTATAGCAGTTCTGATGAAAGATGAAGGTTGTGGCAGTGGAGATGGAGAGAGCTCAATATGTCAGAAGAACCAACAGGGCTTACTGATGGATTAGAAGTAGAAAAAGGGACTCTAGAATGATGCTTAGAATTTTGGCCTGAGCAAATAGGTTGAATATTGTACTATTTACTGAGATAGAAAAAGCTCATTTCTAAATGGATACTTTGAAACTCTATAAATACATTTTTCCATTGAAAAACTATTTAAAATAATCGATAAAGTTCCTGGGCCAATTTACAAAAGTGAAACCTAAAGCAGAGCTGCAACACCAACAAAAGCAGCCTAAGTCATGAGGGCTAACCCTTTTTGAGACCTGGCAGAAGTAAGGGAAAAGGAATGGAGGTTTCAATCTCTGGGTAGCTCCTGCAGTCGTACTCAGCCTTACTGAGGGAAGACAGGGGCTTCAGTCTCAGCAATTCTGGTGGGAGTGGAAGAGAGCTTTGTGAGTAGCAGCAGAGGTTGTGATGAAATCCAGTTGCTGCCGGATGGACTAGAAGTGACAATTTACATAGGTGCTCATTTATTTGTGAAGCATTCTTGACTCAGGATGGTTCAACTGCTTGCTGGATACCTCAACTCAAATGATCCTCAGACCCCTTAAATTCAACATGTCTAAAAGCTTATCAGTGCACGAAACTATTTTTCTTATATTTCCTATGTTTTATAGCTGATGGTACCACCAGATAGCCAGTCTCTAAAGCCAGAAATATGGGAGACATCCCAGACTCTTCTGTCTTCTTTTCATCCTCCATATTCTATCAGTCATATCAATTCTAACCCCTACATTTTACACAGTACAGCAGTAGCCTCTCAACTGTTCTCTATGCAAATTTTTATTTAACTCCATTTTCCACATTGCCAGCAGTTACCTTTCTAAAATGGCTGTTATTTCCTTCTTAAAATCCTTCAATAGTTGCCCCTTGCCTATAGGATAAAATTCTAAGCCCCTAGTACGGCATTTAAGGCTATGATCCAACCCAAAATTACCTGGTAGTTTCATTTCCAACCATTTTTTATCCATTATGTACTCTAAACTCTAACTATACCAAACTAAAGCAAGCCATTCCATTAAAGCACCATGTTATCTTAGCATCCTTTGTGCTTTTGCATGTGTGAGAATGACAATCCCTTTTTAACCTACCCACTCACCCTCTCACTTGTTTACCTGGTGATAAATTCTTATTCTTCAAATCTCAGCTCAGTAATGACTTCCTTGTTTCTCCTAGGCAAGAGCACCTTGTACTTTATTTTAGCATGTATTATTCTATAGTGTAATTGTGAGCATGTCTTTCTTCCACGCTGTCAAGAGCAGGAAACTTTGACTTGTTTATCTACTATGTGCTTTGCACATAGTAGGTGCTCAGTAAACTACTGAAATGAATGAATGTGCTAACTACCTAGTTTAATATATAAAAAATAGTGATATTCTGCATCAAGCTCTTCTAGGTATAGTCTATGGTCGCTAGTTTTTACATTGGTATATTACACTACACTTGATGCTACAATGTAACTACTTTGGTTATATGAATGTGTTACTATGACTCTAAAGTCCTATAACAGTATCACTATGAAATCCCCTGTCCCATCACCAGGAGCTGTGGTTATCAACAAAGTAAAGGACACAGTGGGGCTGCTACATAGTGTCTGTCCTACCAACCCCTACCCACGTTTGAGGTAAGCACTGTTTCTGCTTTTCCTTTTGCAAAGGAAGATTGTACTGGGCAGAGATAAGGGTAGAACATTCTCCTTGAACCTGGGGCCAGAGCTGAAGGGAATCAAAGATTTTTGATGCTGAGAACTAGCTCATCCTTAGGCTTCAAAGAGTACATGGAATAAGAATGCTCACGTTCATATAGGCAGGAATTTGGGAGGAAAGCCTAGCAATGAACAAAACCTACAAACAGCTTGAGCATCTCCAGTTGTTTCTTATAAACTTAACTGTAGCATTAAGTGTATCCTGTCAAGATGAGGTAACCTTAATATCTGGGATGACCCACATTAGAGACTAACATAATACTAGTTACCATTTAAGTATCTCCTCTGTGACAGATACTACGTTAGGTGTTTTGTAAATATTGCTCTGGTCTGTAGAAGCATCTTATGTATGATTATTTCTACTTTGCAGATATGAAAATGAAAGCTTTACAAGACCGGGTAACTTGTTCATGTCACATAACTACCAGATGTTCAGAGGATTCAAACAAAGGTGGCTATTTCCACTTCACCATCAGAAAGAGTATTCTAGTTATCTATTTTAGACCTAGACAAGTTATTTTCAAACTGGAATGTGGTTTGATCTTGATTATTGAAAAGATTTTAGATTTTCAATTACCACAAATCCAAAATCATAATCATAATCATAATATCTGGTAATAATGCATTCTCCTATCAGATTTTCTTATGCCACACTCACCTTGCCCCCTATCCGGACCTGAGCCTGAAGTTTGGCTAACTTTTCTTGATTCATGCTGTTGGTAAATCTAGGGGGGGAAAAATAGATTTGTTATAGTCACTGCTTTACCAAAATAAAATAACTGTTTATGCAACAGTACCTTCTAGTTCACTGAGCTTGCAGTATTCATCATCACCATGATAGTAATACATCTATATTCTTAATAACTAATAACTTTTTCTTGCTTCATAAACCAGATATTAAGAGAACCAAAATTAAACAATACCACGACGGAGTGGAATATACAAATAGAAAATAGCATGGGATTCAAAGATACCTATTTGAAGATCCCTCCTTAAAAGCATGATTTGGTGCTTTTGCATTCAGTAAAACCTAACCAATTACAAAATCTCTGTCGCCAGTTTTTCCCTCAAAGATTTTAACAGCAGAGAGCTGTTACCAAATGTCATTAGCACAACACTTAAGTAGACTTTTTTCTCCCAAAACACATTCTGTATTCCTTGCAAGCCATAAACAGAAGAAAAAAAAAAAGCTGGCCGAAGAAGAAATTCAACAATAGGCTGTGTAGCTATCAAGATATGAGGTAGTCGTGTCCTCTATTCAAGGTCAGATGGTTAGTAATAGGGAAAGAGAACCAGATTTTCAGATGTTCACTGCTGCTGCAGCACGTTCCACAAAGTTCATCCAATACCTTGCACTGATGTAGTATGTCATACTGTCAAGATATTCTTGCAAACAAAAAACAAAGTATCTCCCTGCACAATTTGACAAAAACACATCTCTGCTATATTAATACTAAATTTTGGGGGGAGGAAGAGGGGAGACAACTCTTAAATATAAGCTTTTTAAAGCTAATCTTGATTTTGAAAATTCTGAGAACCTTATAAAGTCATGAATCCTAGTCTGGTCAGTGATATTCATACTAAGGAAAGAAGTTCCTAAGTTTATAATGGGTCATAACATTCCACGTTATATAAACAAATAAAAGCCAATGTTAAAGTCTTGTTTTACTTGTTCTGTGGATCAACAGATCATTACTGAGATGTGGGAGGTGGAATAAAAGACAAGGCTGTTATCAAATCTTTTTTGGCCAATTCTGTAACCTCTTTATAATCATCCAGATGAAAAAGATTGTTTTTGAGAGATGAAAGAGAACCAAAGATTATATAAGTACTACACATTCTATAATTTGACACTGTACTTAGGCACTAACCTGTATATGTCTCTGCTTTAAGGTCAAATAAAGTCCAGTTCTCAAATAACACTTAAAATTTATGATTCCTTAATTTTTGTTCAGCTCTGTATCATAATGCTCAAGCAGCTAAAAACACTCTTTTATAGGAGAAAGTGTGATTAAGAGCACCAAAGTCTCAGGTGTGTACCTATTTCAATTTGCCAGACTTAAAATTTGCTGATGTAGATCCCAATCTCTATACTCAATATCCACAGAAAAGGACCAATATTTACTTTTCTCAAAGGAATTGGCCATGAAAGTGTAGTGAACTAACAAAGAGCCTAAGGACTTTTTTTTACAAAAAAGGGGCTAAGTGAAAATATTATAGAACTAGACACAGGGTAAACTTTTTGGACTCTTCTGCATTTTGAAGTGACAATCCCCGAGAAGAGACTGAAGACAGAAGTCAAGACAAAGATAAAGACTCCTGATTGGTTTGAAACAAAAGCAACAAAATTAACTCATTATATCAATGCATAAACCAAAGAACAGATTCTATTCGAGGTCATCAGGACAACAGAGAATTTGTTCCCAGGGAGTATCTCAGAGAAAAAGCATTTTAGCAAGATTGGCAGCTCCAGGGGGATAGGGGAGGAAAAGGATGATTCATTGTCTACTAGCAGGTTGTGGTGCGTGGAATTCAAGTAGGAAAGAGGACTAGATTCTGAGAGGTCAAACTCAGAATCTGGACTAAATCTTGAAAACACCTGGTTTTATTCCCTATTCCTCAATCAACCTGTACTTTATTGTCTTGTACGTGAGGCCATCTCAAATACCTGCAAGCAGCAGCAGGGTATAAATTATGAACAAATAAAAACAGTTCACCTCCCTTCCAATTTAATATATTTGCACATGACGGCCCAGAAGGAAGTCACTTCCTAGGCCCAAAAGGGAGAAGTAACTTCCTAAGCCCATATGACTTGGGGATCCTAGAATCTTTTAGCCCTTACCTCAAGGACTCCCGAAAAGGTGTAAATAATGAGGTTATAATCAGTATCGGTTGTGTGCCTAAGCTCCAAGCACTGTGGTAGGCACTTTCACATACATGTTTACGCAGAGATAACATAATTGCAACTCTTAGTCCCTACTTTTTTATTACGTGGGGTTTCTCTAAGAGAGAAAAGAGAGATAGACTTTAGAATCAGAAGGATCAAGGTTCTACAACTTAGGGTCTCGGAAAGGTATTTTACTTCTCTGAACTTGTATTCCTTCTGTATTAGAAAAGGTGTAACCTCACACACCTCATAGGGTTGTTTTAAGGGTTAAATGCTAAGTTATCAAGTACAGGGTATGGCTCACAGTAGATACTTAAAAACTGGTAACTATTGTTACCAATCCGGAGGGGACATGTATGGTATAGTGAAAACAGTCGAAACCACCATCCGCTAGCTGTGTAACACTGTTAACATCTGTGTCACATCAATTTCCTGACAGCCTACTAAGCATCCAGCAGTGTGACGGTGCTATAAGGATGGGCAAGGCAATGTCTAAGTGGGAGGCCAACGTGTAAACAAATACTGCCGTTACCAGGTGAAGGGCGCTGCATCCTAATCCGATCCCTCGCACTAGGGGGCCAGGGGCTGCTAACCTCAGTTTCCCTATCTGTCGGGAAGGATCCAATGAGATGACAACAGAGAGGCTGTCTACAGCTCAAAAGCTCACAGCACTGTTGTTGTGAATAATGAAGAGTCTCAGGACAGAGGCAGGGGACCACCCGCCTCCTGGGACTGGATCTACGTGGCGACAGCTCGGGCCCGCTCGCCCCCACAAGGGGCGGTGGTGCTGGGGACCTTCCCTCAGGTGCCGACCCCCAGCTGCGCCGCCGGTAACCCAGAGGCCAGGCTTGCCGCCTCCGCCCCCACTTGGCACTCCACGGCGGAAGTGGCAGCCCGAGCGGTTGGCGGGTGTCGGAAGAAGAGGGCGGGGGGACACCGTGCGCAGCGGCCTGTGGCCGTGGAGTGGCGGGACCGCCGGGGGTCTCACCTGAAGCAGGGAGGGTCCTCCAACACCAGCACGCGGCAAGAGCAAGATGGCTGCCTCAGTCAAGACAGAGAAAGACGACGGCGGCGGCGGGAGCGGGGTCCACGTGACACAGCCGGCCCTCACCAGAGCAGCCTATCCCGGGAGCGCATCGGCGAACTACAAAGCCCAGTCTGCTCTGTGCCTCCCAATAGAAAGGCGGCAGGGACAGGTGACCGCGCGGCATTCTGGAGCTTGCAGTCTCCGGAGCGTTCAATTGTGTCGGTGCCTCCAACTTGTAGGGAGCCTAATAAAAGGGCGCTATGTATTTTTGTTTGGGCGTGTACTCTGTCAGATGTCTTGCCCTAGGCATGAAGTAAACACTGTCGGAGTCAACGAGGGCGACACAATTAGTCTCCACTCAGGAAGAGAGATGGGAAATTTTGACCTGTTAGGCGTCAGAGAGGAAAATTGAGAAACACTCAACCGACAAAGTTTAATAACAACAAAAAACAAATAGATTCAACCAGAAGAAGCTTTGCGCTTTAAATGCCCCCAGTGACTTAATGTCCTGGATCCCTGAAGAGCTAGGGCAGTTTTGCAATAAGAGATACCAAGTTTGGTTTTCTCGAAGTTGCATCAGTTAGTTGCATAATCCCTGAGTGGAAAAATGCAGTTGCAAAGAAAAATAAGGTCCAGTGATTCTTCTCCAGCAGGAAGAGGCATTCTTGCAAAGCACCGAGACCATGCGCTGCAGAACAGGTTTGCCGGTCTCCGAGACCCGAGCAGGAACCTAAGAATGAGATCCGGTTGCCGTCTTTTATATTTTGCGGCGGGGAACGTGGCACCCGAGGCCAATGGGCAACCCGCCACTGTCCGGAACGCCTGGCTTCGCAGATCAATAATTTGCGCTGTGAATATTAAGTGCAGCGGTTCTTGGGGGCGGGGCTAGCCTGCAGGCGGACGCAACCAGCAACGGTTCTCCGCGTGTCCTCCCCACCGCCCACTATCACCACCCACCTTTGCCCCTCTCGGTCCTCCCACTGAACACACGGAATCTAGGGGAAGCAACTTAAGCTCGAGAGCAACACCCGTACCCTTCTACGTGAACTGCACCTTTAAACCCACTCGGTCCCAAACCGGACCCCGGAGGCACCACCCACATCCGTCTAACATCACTTCCTTCAGGGTTAGAAAAAAAAAAAAAAATCTGGGAAGGCGAGGGGTTGGGTTGAGCCGCACTTGGGGTACAGCGCGGACCTTCTGCTGGGACTCCGGCCCTGCATCTGATCAGCCCCGTGGCCTCTCGCGTTTACTACCATGGAGCCGCGGTCTCGTCTCGGGGCCACCTGTTTGCTGGGCTTCAGTTTCCTGCTCCTGGTCACCTCTTCTGATGGACATACTGGGCTTGGAAAGGGTCAGACCGCCTTCTTATCTTAATCTTTACTCATCCTGGGTCCCAGCCCAGTATAACTAGTTAAGTTCTCTTCTAGTCTTTAACAAGAGTCCCCTGCCTTTCTGTCTCTTAAGCCGCTCCAGATTCTTTTTAACCCTCTCCAACCGCTCCTGGAGTTTGAAGGTTTCTTTGGTTAGGGAGTCGTGGGTCTGGGGAATGTTGTGATGGGGAAGTTGTACTGGAGGCCTCCCCAAATTCTTGGGTTGGGCTAAGGAATGGCCCTTGAATTAGGAAAAGCACATTTAAGAGCCCAGCATAGTGCTTAGCCCTCGGTGGGTCCTCAAGGAAGGTCACTTTTCCTGCTAGGTCCTTTGGGGACCTTCATATGCAGAGATTCTTGCTGAGTCTGAAGATCTTTCTCCTCACCTCTTCCCTGGAGAGCTAGGTTACTGCCTCCTCCTTGCCCTACGGGGAACAGCACCTGTGTTCCAGGAAGAGATGACTGGTGCTTAAGGAAGGGGTAGGTGAGGGGAGGCCTCATGTTAAGAGGGGTCACCAACCATTTTCCCTCCTGTGGTTCAGTCTAAAGAAGAAGATGAATTTTTTTTTTGAGGCCTGAGGGGACAGGGCGTATAAGTAGAGAATAGGAGATGTTACCCACCCCTACTCCATCCCATTACCCACCTCTTCATTCAGACTCAGGGTTTATGCTTTTCTAAGTGGATGAGTAGTTGCATGGATTCCCCTTCCCTTCCATTTTTTGTACAGACCTTACTGTGTGGAATGACTGTGCTGCAGTCCTGCTGTTTTAAATTCGGTTTTCTCTTATCCTTTCTATTTGTACATTTATTGGTGGGTGATGAGATTGGGTAGACTTTCAGTGTGCCTGAATACAGTCACTCCTTCATGTGACTTGTAAAGCTAGATGATAGTCACTCCTTCAGTAAACAATTTTTTTACCACCTACCTTATTTCAGGCACTACCTTGGGCAGTGTGGATATAGAGATACACAGGACAGACAAGGCTCCTGTTCTCATGAGGGACAGACAGTAGACACACGAACAAATTAATATGACATTTCAGCCAGAGATACATCGTGTGGGGAAGAAAATGAAACTGAGATGGAGTAGAAAGGCTGGAAAGGATTAGGGAGCTGGCATTACTTGAGCTAGGAAGCTCAGGGAACGCTTCTTTGAGAAGGTGATATGTGGGTTTCCCTCTCAGTGATGAAACTGCACAGTGAATTCTCCTGGGCCAGAATTTTTAAATACTGACAATCCCATTTTAAAACAGATTACTGTATATTTAGCATAAAATTGTAAGTTCCAAGAGAGACAGAAGAGTATAGTGTTAGGAGCGTGGGTTTAGATCTGAGTTTTAATTTATTCTGCCACGAACCAGCTAAGAGGCCTGGGGCAAGTTGCTTAACTTCTCAAAGCTTAGTCTCTTATCTGTAACTACCTCGGGCATCAACAAATAATTTACTCCATTCTAGTTACTGTGTTAGATGTAAGCAATCCCTTGCCTTGGAGTCGTCTAGTCAGTATCTTTATTCCTTGTTAGAGATGAAGCTCTGTGTAGTTATCCCAGTTACCATTACTGCATAATAAACCACCCCAAAACTTAGTGGGGTAAAGAAATCATTTTATTATACTCATGATTCTGTAGGTCAGGAATTCAAACAAGGCACAATAGGGAAGATATGTTACTTGCTTTCATGATGTCTGGGGCCTAGTCGAGCTGATTTCTTCTCTATGTAGTCTTTCTTCATAGACTAGTATGGGCTTCCTTACAGTAAGACAGCTAGATTCCAAGAGTGAGTGCATCAAAAGAACAAGGTGGAAATGCATAGCATTTTTATCATCTAGCTTTACAAGTCACATGGCATCCCTTCCACTGTACTCTGTATGGGCATGTTCAAGGGGGAGGGAATTCACCCTTCGACCCCTCCCGCATGGGGGAATGTTGAGTTCATATTGTAAGAAGAGCATATGGAATGAGATAAGTATTGTTGCAACTATCTTTGAAAAATGTAGTGTGCCCCAGGAAGCCAGGACCATGTTTGTCTTATTCATGCTTAGGAATATTTCTTGAAAGAATGGTATACGTGATTGTTGTGGTCCCTGTCTTTTTTCAGTTTATAGTCTGAAGACTCAAGTCAAGTAAGCAGGCAATTACATGACACTGATATGTACTGTGAGCAGGGAACACCAGGTAACTAGGAGCACAGAGAAGGGTAACTTGAGGCAGGGGGACTGTGTTGTGATGATTAAATGAAAAAAAAAGGCACTTAATATTGTGTTACAAATTTGGAAAGTATTTAGTTAATGTTTATTATTATGTCCTCCCAAAAACTATTTAATTGTTCCTGAAAGGAGTTAATAATATTTCAAGCTTCCATTTTTTTGTATCTCTTGGGTATGGATTCTTGGGAAATAGATTATAAACCACTCACCCCACCTCCCAAAAAAGTGCTACGCGAAGCAGTGGTTCCTGAAAATCTTGATGGGTAAGATTTCTTCCCAGATGTGTAAGTAGCTCTGGCTCTTTCCAGAAGATGGTTTGCATACCGGAGAACTGAATAATTCTACTGTTTTCATTAAGAAGAGGAAGTACTGGGGTGGGGTGCGAGCACTGGTTGGGAATTAGAAGGCCTGTGTTTTAATACTGGTCAGAACATAGAGATAGCTGTGGTCTTCCTTGGGGACCATTCATTAAATGTGAGAGAGTTGGACTAGAAATGATTCCTAAAGAGTCCTTCCAGCTCTAATATTCTGGGCTTCTAAAATAATTTTGTTATTCTCCCTCTGCTAAAAAATTTGGAATATGTCACCTATGGAGAGAAGTGTAATAACTACCTTTTATTATATACTTGGTATATGCCAAGCACTGTTCTGTACATTTTTCACATGTTGGCTGATTTAATTCTCATAATAACCTTCTGAGATGGATAATATTATCATTCCCATTTCACAGATAAGAACCTAGAATGGGGCACAGGAGTCACACAGCTAGTAAGTGGGCTAGCTGGGCTACAAATCCCAGAGCCAGTGCTCTTAACCAGTATACCACTCCCACCTCTGAGTGCAGAAATTCCTTTGAAGACTTAAAGGAGAAATAAGAAAGCTGTCAGTGGGGGCGATTCATGTGTTCTGCCTGAAACAGAAATGGATGATTGTCAAGTCTACGGAATAAAAATTTGGCACTGATACAAATGGAATGTTTGCTTTCCACACTGTCCTGTTCCCATTCAGAACAACCCTATGGAATATAAATTTTTGTTAGGCATATTTTGCCTTTGTGAAAACAGTGAGTGGCTACACTAGAATTCCAACGAAAGTCTGTCTGACTGCAGACAGACTTTATTTAGCCACTATGTTATTCTACCTCTCAGGTACAGTGTTACCTGTGTTTAGAGGCTTGGCTGCCAGCTCTGACACTTGACCTTTCCTTTCGTCAGTTGGGAGGGGGATGGATAATACTTTTCTGATGTTTTTTTTTTTTGTTTACACTGATGGAAATAATTTTAGGATAAAGAGCTTGGGAATTCTGATGTAAATGCTGTGTTTAGAAATGGTCACTTTCTCTTTTTCCCCCTTTTTAAATTAATGTTTTAGAGAAAGAGCTGCTGACGTGGGAGCCTTTAGCTCACTTTGCAAATAACCGGCATAAATTAAGTGGCTGTGCAGGTGACACTTTAGGAAATTGGACCCTATTCAGATGTTCCACATTGGCATGGGTGTGAGTGTGGGTGGTGTCCCGGAGTAGGTGATTTTAGTAACAAAGATAAACACTCTACATTTTCAAGTTATTTTTGAAGGGAAACAAAAGGACTCGGGTTTTCCAGATCTGAAGTCAGTGTTTTCCTTCAGCTTTGGTGAAGCCACATTCCTTCATTCATTTATTCATTTTAGTCTTTGCTAGGGAGGCAGTAAAGTATCGTGAGTCCTTAAACTACAGATTCTGGAACTCCACCACCTAGGTTCTAATCCCAGGTCTGCCACTTCCTGGCAGTGTAACCTTGGGCAAGCTATTGAACGTCAGCTTCCATATTTGTAAAATGGCGATAATTAGCATTTCTACTTCGTAAGTTTATTGTGAGGATTAAATAAGTTAATACGTGTAAAAATAGTGCCTGGCATTACTAAATGCCCTAGTAGTGTTAGTCACTATTAATATTGTTATTGTTGTCATTATGTTATTATAATTATCACATAAAGTAAGCAAGTACTCAAAAAGTAACGGTGGTGATTATTACTATTACCTTGTTTCCCCAAAATTAAGACCTAGCCGGACCATCAGCTCTAATGCGTCTTTTGGAACAAAAATTAATATAAGACTGGGCCTAATATAGTATAATATAATATAATATAATAATATAACATAGTATAATATGGGGTCCTACATTAATTTTTGATGCAAAGAACTCATTATAGCTGATGGTCCGGCTCGGTTTTATTTTCAGGGAAACTGGATATGAAAAATTCCAGTGTACTTTTTAAGTTTTCAAAGAAATTTTGTACTCATAAGTGAATTGTTCCAAATTACACCTCTGGACTTACTCTTAGGAATAATGCAGTGGGGAAGCTTGGGAAGTGTTGGGGTACTGGAAAAGTATTTAATTAGGAATCAGGAGACCTAAATTCTGGTTGTGGCTTTCTTTGTGGTCTTGGGTAGGCTCTGCCCTTTTCTAGGCTCTGCCCCTTTGTAACATGAGACTAATTGATCTCTAAGTTTGTGCTGTCCAATACAGTAGCACTAGCCACATGTCACTCTTAAATTTTAAATTAATTAAAATGAAATACAATTAAAAATTTAGCTCCTCAGTTGCATTAGCTGCATTTCAAGTACTCAGGAGGCACCTGGGGATTGTGGTTACTGTATGGAACAGTGCAGCTATAGAACATTTCCGTCATTGCAGAAATATCTGTTGACTAATGCTGTCAAGAGAGGGTCTCTCTTAGTAATAACCTCCTATGGTTTGTCACCTTTGTCAGCTAGCTTCTGAGTAGCCCAGGTTTATGGAGATATTTTATTTTACCTGCTATTAATCTAGCTTCCCTAACTTTATTTGGTATATATTTTTCAATCATTTTATCTTCAACTTTTGTAAGTCCTTCTGTTTTAGGTACTCTTGTAAACATATAGTTCGTGTTTTGTTTTTTGTTTTTTATTTTTAACCAAAATTTGACCATTTCTGTCTTTTAACTCTTAACTGGCAAATTTAGTCCACTTATGCTTATGGTGGTTATTGACAGAGCTAGTCTTATTTCTCTTCTCCAGTTTCCATCGCTACTGTTTTTTGCTATGCTTTTTATCCCCTCTCTTTTTGTGCCTTTTCTTTGGGGGTTGAGTATTTGCTTGTTCTTTTTTTTCTTCAATATTATTTTACATTAGTTTCAGGAGTATTGTTTGCTTGTTCTTATTTTGTTTTATCTCCTTTATTAGTTTGGAAGTTGGCACTCTAGTTCTTTTCTTTCAGTGGTTACTCTCGAAATTTTACTTGCATACTTAACAAAATCTAACATTAATATCTTAATCTCCCAATAGTAAGAGGGCTCCAAAACATTTTAACTTCAGTGACTTCCTCCTTACTTTTAAGCAGTTATTGTCCAGAATTTTAGTTCTGTCTTTTTTCAACTCTACAAATTGAGCATTAAAAATTTTTATACAGATAATATTTAGATGTAACTACATGTTTACCAGTGTGTTTGCTCACTATTTCTTGTATCAAGGCTGTCTTCTGGAATTGCTTCCTTCCTGAATGTGCCCTTTATTTATCCTTTTAGTTTCTCAGGTTCTTCTTTCCTAGGGGACTATTTGGTGTTTCCTCTTATCTCTTCAAACCTTCAGTACTTCCTCCACAATCCTTGCTCTCAGCTGGTGACCATGCTTCCTATTTAAAAGAAGACAGAAAGAATCAGAAGAGGGCTTTCAAAAGTTGTCTCCACTACACTTACCCACCTTCTGGCACCATATATTCTTCCTTTCCTGTCTTTGTTGGATAACGTATCTGTGCTCCTAGCGATTGTAATCCTTCTACTTAAGTACTAAATCCCATCTCCTTTCACATACTGAAGATATTTTTTATTCTCCCTTCTCATCATGTATCATCAGTTTTTCTACTATTATTATATCATTTTTTATCAGCTTTCAACATAGTATAGTTTCCTCCTTATTGAATTAAAACCCTTCCTCAACTTACAGCTCCCTCTAGTAATTTCCCCTTGTGCAGCAAAATTCTTTGAAAGAGTTGGACGCCTATGTACTAGTTCCCTAATTCTTCCCCTGGGCTATCTTTATCTTGCGCTAATGCTTTCATCTTCACTCCTCTATTGAAACTGTTCTTGTCAAGGTCAGCATTATTCTCCAGTTGCTAAATCCAGCAGTAATTTCTGATTTAAAAGGAATATTGGAGTCAGTTGATCATCCTTCCTTCTTGAAGCATTTTGGATACACTTGAATTCTAGGACTTTATGTGCTGCTTCTTTCCTGGCAGTTCTTTCTCATGGCCTTAGCTGGTTTTCTTGATCAACCCTTACCTGGGAGAGCTACAGGGCCCCCTTTCCTTTTGCACTCACTCCCTTGGTGATCTTATTCAGTCCCAGGCTTTAAATAACATCCACATGCTGCTAACTCTCCTTTGAATTCCAGGCTCAGATATTCAGTTGCTTATTCAGCATTTCTACTTGGATGTCTAGTAAGCATCTCAACATGAACATATATCCAAATCCAAACTCTTAACGTTCCTTTCCAAAACTCACTCTACCTGCTCCCTTTCCCATCTCTGTTAATGGCAACTCCATTCTTCCAGTTGCCCAGGCCAAAAACGTTAGAGTCATCCTTAACTTTTCTTACCTCATATCCATACAAAATCCTTTTGACTTTGCCTTCAAAATATATCCAGAATTTGAAAGTATTTTACTCCCTCTACAACCACAGGCTGGTCTAAAACACCATCATTCCTTGCTTGGGTGATGGCAGTAACCACTTTCTAGTCTCTTTTGCTTTTGCTTTTCTCACCTGTATAAGTTTGCTAGGGCTGCAAAGTACCACAAACTGAGTGGCTTAAACATAAGTTCATTGTCGCACAATTTTAGAGACTAGAAGTCCAAAATCAAGGTATTGGAAGGATTGGTTCCTTTTGAAGGCTGAGGGAAGGCTCTGTGCCAGGCCTCTCTCCTTTGTTGATGGCTGTATTCTCCCTGTGTGCATATCTGTGCCCACATTTCCCCTTTTTATATGGAGACCAGTCATATTGGGTTAGGGCCCACCCTGATGACCTCCTTGCCTCTGAAAAGACCCTGTAACTAAATAAGGTCACAATCTGAGGTGCTGGGGATCAAGACTCCAATAAATCTTTTTTTGGGAGAGAGAATTCAATACATAACACTCCCTATAGTCTGTTTTCAGTACAGAAACCAGAACAATCCTGTTAAAACACAAATCACATTACTACTCTGCTCAAAAATCTTCTAAGAGCTTACAAGAAAATCCAGAGTCCTCACAGTGGCCTACCAGACCCTGCATTGTTTGTTCCCTCCCTTGGCTCTTTGTCCTTAACCCCCTCTACTTGGAATGACGACATCGTGTGGTGGTGTGAAAGGAGTCTGGACTCTGACTGTCTAGTTTCAGATCTGAGCTCTGATACTCACTAGCTATGTGAACTTGGTCAAGTTACTTAAACTTTGTGCCTCAGAGTCCTCATCTGTACAATGAGGTGAATAAGAGTACCTACCTCTAAGGATGTTATGAGGATCAATATAAAGTACTTAGAGTAGTGCCTGGCATATTAAATTAATAGCAAATATTTGTAGCAATTCTCCAATCCCAGATACTGTTCTAAGCTCTTTAATGTATTCATTTATTCCTCATAGCAACTCTATGAGGTAGCTGCTATGGTTATCTTCATTTACAGCTGAGTAAACTGAGGTTAAGTAACTTGCTCAAAGTCACATAGCTAGTAAGTTGCAGAACTAGGATTCAAGCTCAAGGAGTCTAGGTCTAGAGTCCATGCTCTTAGCCACTACATGATGCTGCTCAATTAAAATTTACTTGTTGAAATAATAAGTGATGAATACCTGATTGTGAGAAAATATCTCAATTTATCTAAAAATGTCTATTTTTGCCCTTGTTCTTAAAAGATAATTTTGCTAGGCACATAATTCTCAGTTTAGAGATTTTTTTCAGCATTTTGAAGATGATATTCTGCTGTCTTCTAATTTCTAGTCTGTTCTTGTCAGTCAAATTATTGATCTTTTGTAGGAAATATATCATTTCTCTTTGAAATGATTTTAGGAAAAGTGTGGAGAGTGAGCCTGGAGAGGTGGGTAGGTGCCATATTTTGAAAATCTTTGTAAGTCCTGCTACAAGAATTTGACCTTTCTTTTTAGGTCGTTGGTAAGCCTCTGGAAGGTTTTTATCCAGCAGGGATGTGATTTTAAAATATCGATCTGGTGAAGTACGGGGAATAATTAGAATAGTTTTAAATACATTATCTAATTTAATCCTTACACCAACACTTAGAGGTAGGTATTATTATCTTGATTTTGTTGAAGAAATTGGGACTTCAGTTACAAAATTCACACATTTCATACGAAGTGGAATCACACACCCATGTCTTTCTGACTCTAAAACTATATTGCTGTATTGTCTCCAACTTGTATGATTTGTTACGACCTGCTTTATGTTTACTCTGTGGAAAATTCTCATTCACTCTTATAGTATTATTTGCATACTCTGTGTTTACAAAGCATTTTATAGCCATTATTTAATTTAATATCCTTAAAACTATAAATAGGCAGTGTTATTTCCATTTTACAGGTCTGAAAAGTGAGGCTTGATGTCTGATTCATGGTCCCATACACCCAGAAAGTGGTGGAGCTGGGACTTGAAACCATGCTCTTCATAGAGGAAAGCCTTTTTTATGGGTGAACATGCCACACTTCTTTCTTGGGTTTTTGCCCTTTGTTCATATGTGAATGTTTATAAAGCTCTTTCCTTCCAGGTTTTGGAGATCACATTCATTGGAGGACACTAGAAGATGGGAAGAGAGAAGCAGCTGCCAGGTATAAGATATGGTTTTAGGTTATTGATGGTAGTAAAATACTTTCCAGACATCAACTTAGCATTAATTTCAGGTGACGGTCATGCCAAGCCAGAGTAATAACTGAGTAGTTGCCTGATCAACAACAATAATACTGTCTAACATTCAGTAAGTGCTTTCTATGCACAAGACATTGAATTATGTGAATTAACTTATTTAATTTTTAAAATACCTCTTTTGAGGTGGCACTGTTGTTATCTTCATTTTAGAGATGAGAAAACTAAGGCACAGAGCAGTTAAGTAATTTGCCCAAGATCACACAGCTAATAAGTAGTGGAGCCAAGATTCAGATATAAGCACTCTGGCTGTAGAGTCCACACTCAAGCAGTAAGCCATACTGCCTAATTGTCTGAAGTTAAATAGTGTCAGGTTCCAACTGGGTTTAGTGTATGCACAGACAACTGGTACAAAGGAAGAGGAAAAGGCAGAACAGAGGGTGGAAGGCTAAACACTGAGCTCAGTGCTTTACATGCATTAATTTATTTAATCCTTACAACCTGTGAGGTTGGTTCAGCATGTGAAATAAGAACTTTTATTATTTTACAGGAGAGGAAATTGAGATACGGAATGGGTAAATAACTTGACAATAGTGTACACATCTTGGAAGTGGCAGAGCCAAGACTTGAACGTTCTGTACTGTACTGTACTGGAGAGATACAAAGACCTAATATATATGCATCTACTTTATATTACACACACATACATTTGCACAGAAACACTCACACTTCTGCACCTACCAAACTATAGTGCTTGCTTATGCTAGAACAGATCCCACAGCTTCATGGCTGAATCTCACACCTGCAGGAATAGGGTTGCCAGATTTAGCAAATAAAAATAAAGGATGTCCAGTTAAATTTGAATGTCAGGTAAACAATAAATAATTTTAAATATGCCCATGCAGTATTTGAAACGTATTTATATGAAAAAACATAGTTTTTTGTTGTTTATCTGAAATTCAAATTTAACTATTTTATCTGGTAACCTTACCCAGGAGAAAAATTCCTATTTTTCAAGTTCTATATCAAATGACTATTCCTAGATAAAGTCTTCAGAGATTTTTCTAGGCAGTTTGTTTTTTCTCTTCTGTGCTTTTACAACCCAACCTACATCTACCCATTGTAGTACATGCTATTCTACTTGTGGGGGCCTAACTCTTCCCATTCAGACCCTTGATCTCCTTTGGGGAAACTTTTTTTATTTTTCTATTTTTTTGAGACTTTATTTTTTTTGGAGCAAGTAAACTTTCCCAGCACAATTAAGGGAACTGTATAAAGATTTCCCATATACCACCCCCTGCCACACACATGCACAGTCTTGGGGAAACTGTTTTATTGTCATCTCTGAGTCCCCAAAGATGGAGATGTTGAATGATTGAAATGGTTGTTGAATAAACAGATACTGAGTGTCTTTGCCTGTGAGGAATGAAGGGGAAGTAGCATTTGTGAATTGTCTTCTATATGCTTAATATAGTTGTGATTGTTTGCAATATTTAATGTTCATTAAGGCCTCATTATAAATGAATGGACAAAGTCTTTGGCCGCAGGGAGATCACATTGTCCTGAGGCCGATGACATTTGACATAAATAACCGATGCCATTCTAGTCTCCATCTTCTTTCCGAGAGAGCGGGACCTGGGTCTAGTTACTAGCGTAGAACTCCGTTTACCATAGCAACAAGAGGTCCTTTCAGAGTCAAAGGACGCCGGAAGTGCCGTTTGCATTTCCGCTTGCGTCGGAGACGCCGGCAACCCGGAAGTGTACGCGCGCGGTTGCACATGGCCGCTCCCGGGAAGGATGCCGCTTGTGGTGTTTTGCGGGTTGCCGTACAGCGGCAAGAGCCGGCGCGCGGAGGAGCTCCGCGTGGCGCTGGCGGCCGAAGGCCGCGCCGTGTACGTAGTGGACGACGCGGCCGTGCTGGGCGCGGAGGACGCGACAGTGTACGGTGACTCGGCCCGTGAGAAGGCGTTGCGTGGAGCCCTGCGAGCCGCGGTGGAGCGGCGCCTTAGTCGTCAAGATGTGGTCATCCTCGACTCGCTCAACTACATCAAGGGCTTCCGCTACGAGCTCTACTGCCTGGCGCGGGCGGCACGCACCCCTCTCTGCCTGGTCTACTGCGTACGGCCCGGCAGTCTGAACCGGGGACCTCGGGTGGACACGGAGGACAACCGAAACCTAAACGTCAGTGTGAGTTGGCAGCCGCGCGCTGAGGACGGAGGAAGACCTCTGGCAGCAGGCACCCCTGTCCTCAGGGGACCGCAAGCAGTGGACTCGGTAGTCAATGGGAGAGCCCAGGTAGATGTACCTAGGGAACTGGAGCCAGCGGAAACCGAGGCTCCAGATCTTCCGGCTCTGGTGACTCCGGAATTCGCGAAATCTGCAAATCATGTGTCCGGTGCTTTTTACCCTAACGAACTTCTGGAGGCACTAACGCTGCGCTTCGAGGCTCCCGACTCTCGGAACCGCTGGGACCGTCCCCTGTTCACCTTGGTGGGCTTAGAGGAGCCATTGCCTCTGGCAGAGATCCGGGCTGCCCTGTTTGAGAACCGGGCTCCTCCACCCCATCAGTCTACACAGTCCCAGCCCCTTGCCTCTGGCAGCTTTCTGCACCAGTTAGATCAGGTCACTAGCCAAGTGTTGGCGGGACTAATGGAAGCGCAGAAGAGTGCAGTCCCTGGAGACCTGCTCAAGCTTCCTGGCATCACGGAGCACCTTCGGTTTACCAGGCCCTTGACTATGGCAGAACTGAGTCGCCTCCGACGCCAGTTTATTTCCTACACCAAAATGCATCCCAACAATGAGAACCTGCCTCAGCTGGCCAATATGTTTCTGCAGTATCTGAGCCAGAGCTTGCACTAACCAGAGAGGGTAGAGGGAAAAGCCATTGCTCCCCGTCTAACCTTTACTGCATTGTGTTTCTCTGGGACGATGAATATGAATATTTGCAGAGCATATTGATGTGTGGAGTTATTGATATTGATAACTGGAGTTATTGTGACTGATTCACTCACACTTCCCGGAATGCCTCTGTGCCGGGCCTTGAGTTTGGAGGATCTTGGGGAATTTCTCCAGAAGACAGCTCAAGTGGACAGGGCTTGCTCAGATTGGATTTTACTTGGGATATCACACAATATGGATTACCCCCCCCCCCCATCTGAACTGTGGGAGAGCAGACTGGATGAGTGAATTGTTTAAAACAATTGTGAACAGAAGCTGAAGACGGCACAGTTCTGTATCTGCACTGGCCTTCTTACATACCACAAATAGTTTTTTTGCGTACTGTACCTAAACTTTTTGCTAGTCTCTATCCTGGGGCCTGCGGTCACATAAATCCACTGGTTTCCGTCCTTGGGAAGCTTTGCTTCTAGTGGAAGTGAAATACATAATCACAAGATTATTTTATCTAATAAAATTATTAGATCTTTCAGAAGAAGAGAGTTGGCTGGAATTTCTTTCACTTAATGTAACTTAATGTCCTTCATGTAATGTATTTACTATAACAGTTTAGATACACATGTATTACTGTTTTGCCTTTGAAATGGTACTTTAAGTAGTGCTTAGTGAGAGACTAGATGTCTATAACTTGTGCTTCATTCTGTATATCACGGAAACTGGCGTTTTTAAGCTTGTCTTTCATTCTTTTCATTGATTTCATTAAACAAATGGTAGGTACCTACCAGTGCTTGTGATTTTTTAAAGATAAATTAGGTATAGTCTTTGCCCCTGAGAAGTTAATAGTTTAGTGAGAAATACAAGTAAATATAATTACAGGATGTAAGGAGCTGGTGGTTAGAGGATAATGACAGAATGTTTGGGAGCCCAGAGGACAAAAGGACTAACTAGCTGTTGAGAGAAGGTGGCTTTGCAAAGGCTTCACAGAGGAATTAATATGTGAACTGTCACTCTAGAGCAAAGGTCAGCAAAGGGCCAGATATTTTAGGCTTTGTGCACTATAGGGTCTCTGTTGTAACTTATCAGCTTTGCCATTATAGTACAAAAGCAGCCATAGACAGTAAGTATAAAAATGGGTAAATGTTTTTATAGAATTATGTACACTGAAATGTGAATTGTATTTAATTTTAACATATCACAAAGCACTCTTCTTTAGACTTGTTTTTCCACCATTTAAAAATGTGAAAAAAAAAAATTGTATTTCACAGCCCTACAGAAGTAGGCTTTGGGCTGCCTGGATTAGGCCTGCCAGTTGTCATTTTCTGACCTCTGCTCTAGAAGGCTGATAGGAGTTTGCTTGGAAGAAAGGAGGGAGCAAGACATTCTAAACTGACTGTATGCAGCTGCTAAAAGGATGGGCTGCCTTGGTTGGTGATGTATTTCTTGCTCATCAGGCAGTCGACCACTTTTTGTTTCTGATGCATGAGAGAGGATTCCTGCGTGAAATAGACATTTGGACTAGGAACTCTCTTGAAGTCCTTTTCCCACCTTCATTCTCTGATTCGAAGTTGATTGTTGTTTAAGTTTGGTATATAAACCCATGAATTCTGGAATGCCATTCTAAATTGAAGTAGACAATATTCAGAACAGTAGTTCTGGAGTCAGATTTATGAATTAGTAAGTGGCAGAACCTAGATTTTATGTGGCCAAATATTTAATCTTTTGGGAGTCTCAGTTTTCTCATTTCTGTTACGAGACCATTAATAATGCCTACTTTTAGGATTGTTGTGAGGATTTAAATGAGATGATGCATATAAAGCACATAGCACAATATTGTATAATAAATGTTTAGCACATTTTGGGTATTAGTATAGTTACCTACCTAGATCCCACTTCTCTCCTAAGCTTGCCTTGTTCATTTGGTTTGTAAGCTTTTACAAGTATTAGAGGCAGAAGTCCATCCCCAATTTGTAGTAAGCCTGTGATGGGAGCTGAATACTTCATCTGACACTTACTAAATTAATTAGTTTATGTATATTTAGAATAGTGCCTAGTACATAGTAATTGTTACATAAGTGTTTGCAATCAATATTATTGTATGTGCTGGATGTAGAGGATATAGAGACAGCTAAGAGTTCCTTTCGGAAGCTCCAAGTCTGGTGGGAGGAGATGGGTAATAGATCGAGATCAGTGTAGTAAATGCAATGTTATATAGAGTTATGATGGTATGGTGATATGGGAGTCGGATGATGGCTGCTTACCTAGGACCCTCCTACAAGTTGGCATTTGAACCTTGAGAGCTTAAAGAGCATCTGACTAAGACTGGTTCAGGTGGATTGTATTTCTCATTATTTAAAAAAAAGAAAAAGCTTTTTTTTCCCTGATTATAAAAATTACATTTAATCATTGAAAAATTGGAAATACAGAAAAAGTATAGTAAAATCCACAATCCCATTAACCAGCGATAACTGCTATTATGTTTTGGTACATTTCCTTTGGGCTCTTTTCTTTATACATATTTATATAATTAAAACCAAACTACAGATAATACTTTTAAAGTTTTTAATTTATACCAATGAAAATTTTTATTAACATTTTCATTGGTTATATGATCATAACATTTAAAAATACACTAATTTGATGTTTTCTTCTACAGCCTTTTCTCCCTAGCATTAAAGCCCAAATTTGCAAAATTTACAGGAACATCAGAACTTTCCAATAATTTTGTTATAATAATCTGTTATTGAATAGGTTGTCTTAAAATTTTCCCACTTGAAATGGTACTACATGAACGTCTTTGTACATTTGTCTTCATAAGTTGGTCATTCTATAAGGATAGATTTCGAGTGGAATTTACTAGATTATATTGTTTTGTTTTGTTTTTAAGTGGATTGCCCCTGATGGTGATTATTCATAAGTCCTGGTGTGGAGCTTGCAAAGGTAAGTGCAAATGATCAAACCTCAGATGTGTTCTCAAATAATCACATTTTAAAAAATATGAGCAGTGACTTTGGCCCAGCGCTGCTGATTGCTTTAAGGAATATGGAAGAAGTATACGACATAGATTCCCTGCACCCAGAAATTTTCTGTTGTATTTTCAAGGGGTTGGAGGGTGAGGCAATTAAGTAGAGGACGGGATTAAGTGCTACAATAGTCATGTGGATAGAAATGTTAGAGGAAGCTGAAGGTGACAGAGAGAGACATAAGAAGTAGAGAAGTCTTCCTGGAGGAGGTGAGAATGAAATTAGAACCCAAGGTTATCTTGCTTTGTAGCATGTATTCTTTCTGCTGTACAAGCCTGCCACTTTCCAGTCAGATTTTTTACTTTAATTTGTATATTACACTTAATAAAATCCTAGTTGGAAATAATTGATGTAATAACACATACATCAGTGGTATTGTTACTATATTATCTATTACTTTTTCAGTAAAAACAAATAGTAATATTTTTTCATTTGTATACCATTATCCATATTTTATAAATGAGGTAAGAGCTTCAGAGAAAAGAAGTTAGTCGCTTAAGGTCACGTAACTATGCAAGTGGCAAAAGTAGGACCAGAATTCAGGTGTTCTGATTTCTGGTTCTAAAGATTAAGAAAGAAAAACAGGGTTCTGTGAATCAACTCAGCAAATTAGGGCTTCGATATAATAATGATGTTTCTTCTATTCCAAAATCTTTTTTTTCCCTAGCTTTAAAGCCCAAATTTGCAGAATCTACAGAAATTTCAGAACTTTCCCATAATTTTGTTATGGTAAATCTTGAGGTAAGACTTCCAGAGTTTCACCTTTCTGCTATGATTTTAAGTCTTTACTCTTTTAGAATTACCATCATTAATGGTATAAAATCTTATTCAGCAGAGCTGGCTGTATTTCTGTTTTTCTCTTGACCTTTAATACTAAGGCTTGCGTCAGATAAGGTAGAAAGCCATCCAGCCTCCACTTGTGGGAGGAACTAGGATAGGAGAGATTAGATAAGGTGGCTAAATTTTAAGGTCCTATCGTTCTTAGTCTATGATTATGACATGTTTTTTATATCTTTGTATAGCAGAACTAAAGGTATAGTCACACATGCAACCCACAACTCCCTGCAAAATGTGATTAAGTTGAAAACCTACTCTGTGCTGGGCTTATATGTATAACCTTCCTATTTCTTCATTAGATATCCTTTATGTGCTTCACATTAGACCAGAGGTCTTGGAATCTCAAATTAGAATATCAGATCTTAGAGTTAAAAGTGATTTTTAAGCCATTGGTGCTATCACCAATTGACAGAAAGAATATCTTAGGCCTGAAGGAATAAGTGATTTAGTCAAGATTTTAGAGCCCAATAAGGGATTAAGAAAAGGTACTATGGCCTAGCTGTGCTGCCTTTTAGGCTACACTCTTCAAATGTGGGATGCTTGGATGCTCTATGATAATACTCCCCTAAATTTCTGTAAAATAATGTTTATTTAAACATAGTACTGGAAATTTTCAGAACACATTAAAAGTTAATGTTAGGGCAGCTAAGGGATTGTTTATATTAGCTGGGAGATAGCTGAATGCTGATATACCTCACTCAAGGCAAAATTATATTAAATAAAGAAATGCCCATTTAATTTCTGAAATGGGGATTGCACCATAAATGGCAAAATTGCTATTGATTCCTATGCACATGAACTCACCACTTTCTATGGTAAGTTAGAATCACCTCTTAAAGGAAACAGAAATGTCTTCAGTGAGCATTCTCTAACTTCGGAGAATTTCTTAAAAAGAAAACTAATTGTGTGGTTATATCTCCTGGAAGGAGATATAACTCCACAATAGTAGTTAAAACATCATTCTCATTAATTCATGCATTCAAGAAATACTGTGTGCAAGTCAGTGATGGAGGTATTGGGAATCGGCAAAGAATAAAATAGACAAAATTCCCTGCCCTTGTTGAAATTACATATGGGGACTTCAATATGGAGACAAACAATTGAATAAAATATATCAGTGGTGGTAAATGCTATGGCTAAAAATGAAGGGTGGAGGTGATAGTTTGCAAAGATAGAAACGAAGGTGATGTTGAGCAAAAATTTGAAGCAGAAAAGGGAGTGAACCGTGTGGATAATGGGAGAAATGTTCCAGGCAGAGGGTCAAAACGAGTACAAAAGCCTCAGTTAGGAACAGGCCAGTCTGCTGTTGCTGTTTAATGACAGCAACAGCAAACAGGTTAGTGTGGTTGAAATAGCCTGAACAAGGGGTAAGACATGAAGTTAGAGAGATGCTTAGGTGGCAGAGCATGTAAGGCCTTTTAGGCCGCTGCAAGGTCTTGGGGTTTTACCCTCAGTAAGAGAGGAAGCCACTGAAAGGTTTTGAGGAGAGAGGGGACATGATCTGACTTAAGGTTTACCCTTAATAGGATGAAGAGGAGCCCAAGGATGAAGCATTCAGCCCTGATGGGGGTTATATTCCACGAATCCTTTTCCTGGGTAAGGTGAAAGATCTGCATCTGGCGATCCATGATGTGGAAGGAGAGAGAAAAGAATCGGGCACTGAGTGTACCTAGTGAAGCTACTGGGATGGCTAAAAGCAAAAGCAGACAAAAACCAATTTCAAGAGAGAGTGGGGGGAAATTCTGAATGCCAGAACTTCAAGTCTGAAGGAAAGCTTTCCCCGTTAACTAACTGCTTCTGTGAGCAGTGACAGAGGATTGATCATCCATTTATTCACTCAGCGATCTGTGCGTCAGCCATAAGTAAAGCACTGCAGGGACAGAGATAAGCCACAGTTCCCACCCTTGACACCATAGTGCAGCTGAGGCAATGGAATACTATAACCAGACGAATGTCTTCCTGCAATTGTATAAAAGATATTTCACGGCCACCTAATCTTTACTCAACATTCTGCTAAGTTGTGTGGGGGCTGCAAATAAAAATACAGGATCCCATCACCATCAAACAGAAAAGAAACATGTCAGGAAGAGGGAACAGTCTATGCCCGGGCATAGGGGGAGGGTGGCGGTTGTGTTCAGGGAAGGGCAAGGAGTTGAGTGTGTGACTGCAACATAAAACAACGGCGTGGGTGGTGAGATAATGGGCTGCAGACATGGGCAGCCTTCATTTCCCAAAAGGCCTAATGTGCCGTATAGTGTTTGAAGTACCTCTCTGTTGTAATTATTGCAACCCCTGTGCCATTTTGTCTTCAACAGATCCTAGTGGCAAGGTGCATCCTGAAATTATCAATGAGAATGGAAACCCCAGCTACAAGTATTTCTATATCAGTGCTGAACAAGGTATGGTTCTGTTGAGAGAGGAGGGAGGTACGCTGCTAAATTTAGCTACGATGAACTACGTACCATGTTTCCCCGAAAATAAGACCGGGTCTTACACCATGTTTCTCCGAAAATGAGACCTAACTGGAAAATAAGCCCTAGTATGATTTTTCAGGATGGCAGTTCCTGAACGTAGCCCTAATGCATCTTGTGGAACAAAAATTAATATAAGACCCGGTCTTATTTTCGGGGAAACATGGTCCTACAAGGTCAATGATGGGAAACTCACTTCACCTGTAAGCTGAGCATCTCCTGTATGACTAGCTTTTGGCCACATCCTATGTAGCACATAGGAGAAAGAAAAGACTGAGCCCCTTCCCTAGCTGTTTACAATCCAGTTGGGAGCTAACTGACCCACAGGAAACTGAAGAACTGATGTGCCCAGAGATAGTACTTGCCCGTAGTCACAGAGTTGGGATTTCAGTCCAGAACTTAGTTTTTTTCCACTGCACTAATGCTACTCTTGTAAGAATTCAAAGGAGAGGCATGCTGACTATTAGCTGATCAAGTCTAAAAGGTTTCATAGATAGTAAACTTTAACTGGACCTAGAAGGATAAGAATTTGTCTCTATGGACAGATATGAGGAAGAATTTCAAGCTACAGAAGCAAGGGTGGATGCGGGGCAGGGGTGTGGGGCTGTGTGTGTGGGGGCATTGTAGCCCAACATGGATAGTCCGGAAGCCTCGCTAGAGGAGATGATGATTGGTTGAGTCCTGAAGAATGAGACTAGCCGGCAGGAGAATGCAACGGGTGTTCCAGGCAGAGAGGACAGCATCAGCACAAACAGGTGAAGGAAGGCTGAAATGATAAAATCAGTCATACTTTTTTGTTCTCTCATTCTTAAGCACAGTCATTCTAGAGGCAGGGCTTGGAATTGATGCCATGTACTGTCACTGTTTTCCTTCGGAAATTCCCCCTGCCATGTATAAAAGGGGGTTGTTTGCCGTGCCATTGCCATGCTGCCAGATTGCTGATGACTTTATGTGTTGAGTCCTTGAGAATCTTATTTCTCAGAATAGGGAGAGGAAGGAGATCTGGAAAGCTCATCCTCTCCTTCCTGTCTTCTTACCACATGCAGCTTACTGGAGTTTGGTATTAGAGGGAAATTTTCCACATGGAGAAGGACAGCTGGACTTTAGGTCCCCAACTCTTAACCTTGAGGTTTACCTTCACTTTAGAATTTTGTCCACGTTACCACCACCATCTTCATGCTGGCATCATCCTTCGACACATTAGTCTAAATGTGGACACAAGACCTTTGCCTGAGTCCCCCATGCCTCAACTCACATGAAACTGGAACATACAGACCTGATTTGACTAAAGGATGAACAAAACAGTAATGAAATAACACGCTACCACCTGGCTCTTATGAGGTTATAGGCTTGCTTTCTGAGAGTCACAGCCTCTGGCTCAACTTAACTCCTGGCCTGCCATTGTATAGGGAGCCTGTACCCAAATAGTTGCCCTTTTTGAAGTCTAAATGCACAAGAGGGATGCCCTGAGACAGACAAGAAGTCCCATGTCTCATCTACCTAGGGCCTTCCTTCCAGGTGTCTCTTTTGCCTGAGAACTTGGCTTCTTCCATGGTGGGAAGGTATTTTCTATTCCCTTAGTCTTCAAGTGAACAGGTAGTCTATGGCAGGTCCATCTATAATCCTGGAGGTTAAGCAAAGTAACTGCTAACATTTTTGTAGCTCTTCCTGGTTTACAAAGCACTTTTAATATCCATTGTCATTTAATTTTTACAATAATCTTGGGTGAAGTAAGTAGCATTATCTCATTTTATGGACAAGGAAACAAATACAAAGAGGTAAAATGACTTTTCAGGGCTCAAATCCAGAACTAGATCTTGAGTCCAGATCCCGTGCTCCTCTCATATGTCTCCTAAAACATAAAAATCTATATTGGTTGTCAAATGTCAAATATTAAAGATCTGCTTTCCACCCAACTTTTATTTCACAGTTGTTCAGGGGATGAAGGAAGCTCAGGAAAGGCTGACGGGTGATGCCTACAAACAGAAACATCTTGAAGATGAGTTGTAACAGGAACATCTCCCTTTCCTCAAAGTTAGTGTTTTGGGAGGAAAGCAGCAGGGAGGGAATATTGAGAAATCGCTCAGAACAATTCAACCAACCAGGAACCCTTACTCCTGCCTCCATGGGAAGGAGTACTCTCACTATGGAAGAGTTCTGCTAACAGAATCTGGACTCCATGTTTGTAGATCAAGCAAAGTGTGGCAGACTTCCTTCTCTTGTCCCTTCTCACCTAAATGTCTGTCATTGAATGTAGAGAATGGTACTTTTTGACACAATACTTGAGCCATTTCGAGGTTTACTCCTCACACTTAAGTATTTGAATCTTTCCATTTCCTCCCACTTTACTAGCCTTGCTGGTGAAAGGAGACCAGGAGCATCTTTTCTACAATGTTAAAATTGCAGAAATCACTTATCATTTAAAACAACAAATCCTTAATGTATATCAGTAATTCTATCCCCACCAAGGAGACCAGCCTGTTTCTTCTTTTTTTTCCTCTCCTGTGAGTAATCTTGGGCTTCTTCCATGAATCCCTGCAACTTTCTTCCTCTTCTCCTGCTTGGGCTTCCCTGTTTGCAGGCATGCGTTTGCAGGAATGGCTGTGTGCTTGGACTCAGCCCCAGCTGGAAGCATGCTTTCCCTGTTACTGCTGGAGAAACTCAAACCTTTAAGTCCTAGGCGGAGCCATTTTTGTCAAGTTGTCAACTGTATTTTTGTACTGGGTTTAACAAACATAAAATATTAATTGCTCTATTAAACTTTAATAAAATTTTAAAAGGAAATGTGCTGTGATGATCTTTTTGTTATTGAAGAATGGAAGGAGGGGCAGAGGTCAGGAAGAAAACGAACTTTGAGGGCTTCATCTAGGACTCCACCTTCCACATTCAAATGGGTCAGAGCTTATCTCTTCTACTTTTTAAATAGCTGAATCCCCTCCATTCTCACTTTCACTGTTTTAATGCAGAGCAGGCTTTTGCTATTTCCTAGACTACTGTGACAGCCTCTTAACTTGTCTGCGACCAATATTCTCTCCTACAATCCATCCTCCTTTCTAAAACGCGTATGTGACAATGTCACCCCCGCCCCCCACTGCGTAAAGCCTTTCCTGTCACCTTCGAGGTAATATTAGGAAACATACGGGCCTCAGTATGTGCCAGGCACTCTTCTAAGTGCTTTATGTGTGTCATTCCATTTCACTAGCCTTTATCCTAACTGCCCGTGAGAAAGGTACATTCTAATCTCTGCTTTACAGAAGGAGAATTTGAAGTATGTGATGACGCCAAGGCACAGGCTGAAGTCATGATCTTCACCATGGCCTTTGAGAAGCTGCCAATTCTTCAACGTTACTTGTTCCTGTTCATGTCTGCATTGTGTGTTGTGGGGACATCCAGTTGCTTCACGTTCCCCTCACAACATGCTCCTTTATACTTTCGTATCTTTGCTTGGCTTGCTTCCTCTGCCTAAAACATCTTTTCTTTTTATTCATCATCCTTCACATTTAGAGCCATCTCTTGTGGAGTCTTTCCTGATCTTTCTCAGAAGGATAAAGTGCACCTCTCCCAATACATCTACATGGCTCCACACCACTGTGATACTGTAATTACCTATTTGTACATCTGTGACTGTCACCCTACCGCCATTCTCCTCTAGGGCAGAGGCTATTACTCTGTTCTGTGTACCAAGGTCCCAAAACAATGTACTGTCAAGTGAATAGCCAAGCTCTCTGGTAGGTTCCTTTCAGCCATTCTCCATATTCCATCAGTTGTCCTATGGGATAGGTATTATTAGCCTTATTTTATGGAGAAGGAGACTTTGGAGATGGAAATGGCTTGCCCTCAGTTTCTAGATTAAATACGGATTCTAACCATCCCTATCTTACTCCAAACTCATGCTTTTTCCACCTCCTTTATGTTTAAGGTGTAACTCAGAACAGGAGTTTTCAATCTGGAGTACATAAAGAAAGACTTTACAGGAGATACTTGAGCACAGACACTTTAGTGACTTGATATCCAGATCTTCATTTTCCCAAAAGTGATTTCCCAGGATTCCGCAAAAATTAAACGATTACTACATGATCCACCAATTCCACTTCAGAGTATATCCCCAAAAGAATTGAATGTAAGGACTCGAATAAATATTTGAAAAAACAGCCATGTTTATAGCATCATTTTTCACAATAGCCAAAAGGTGGAAGCAACTCAAGTATCTGCCAACGGATGTAGAGGTAAACAAAATGTGTATACGTACGATGGAATGTGAGTTTCCTTCCTTTCAGTCCCTATACTCAGGCTGATTTCAGCACTGTGGCTACTGGTCAGTCCTGGGAGGATGTAGTTCCCATTTGGAGCACAAGGGGGAGTAAGACAGCCTTTGCAAAGGGTCACAGGGCTGACTTAACCAGCCTTAATTCACAAGCCTTATGAGGGAGGCACAATAGGAGGAGATGCTTTTCCAAAATCAGAAGGGCAATCCTGACATAGATTCTAGGTGAGCGGTAACTGTTCTTCAGTTCCTTGAATATGTATTTGAGGGGGGGAAACCATTGGCAAGCATGATGAACCTAGTTATAAGAGCTATCAGATCCCTTATAATAGCTGTTTTTGAATATCCTATTATGTGTCATGTCTTTTACACACGTTATCACATTTAGTTTAACTCTCTCAAATAGCCAGTAAAATAATTCTCATCCTCATTTTACAGAGAAGCAAATCTATGTGATCAAGAGAAATTCAATCATAACTAGTGAATATTGAAAGTTGTATTTGAACCCAAATACTCTGATTCCAAAGCTTATGCCCTTTTGTCTCACACGGGTTTACCTTACAAAGCCTTGCAGTTTATTTTAATTGAATTCCCTTATTTAATAGGGATAGTCGAGAAAGGGGACTGGTCAGGGGTGAGTGATTACTGATGAGACCAAGGCGGGACTTTGTGCCCAGGGTGAGTTTGTGGACATGAGGACCCCTGACTACAGGCCATAGTTATGCCCATACCCCTGCTCTGTTAACACCTTGTGAGAGGGGAGGCTTCAGAATTGGTCATTTAAGCCATGCTCTCACCCTGGGAGAGTCACCTATCCTCTTTGTATCTTCATGCCTCATTAAAATGGGCTGACTCCTCCTCCTCCATCAGGTCTCAACTCAAATGTCACTTCCCAGGAGAGGCTTTCCCTGTTTAATCATTCTAAAATAGCCCTTTCCCCTAGTCACTTTCTACCTTATCATCTTGTTAAAATATTTCCTTAAATGTGCTCATACCTAACTGAAATTATATATGTTGTTCACTTATTTGTCTCCCCTCCTAGGCTTCGTAACCTCCACGTGACCAGAGATTCTCTTTGGTTCATGTTTGTGTACACATGTACCTAGAACACTGCTAAGTGTTGGCACACTAAGTGATCAACAAATCTTTGTAGAATGAATGAGTGATACAATAATGAAGAACTAAGCCCAGAGGGTGAGAGTTTAGCACAGAGGAGGATTTTCCTCCCTATAATTGTCGCCCAGAGACAAAGCAGCCTGCCCTGGAAGAGATAGTCTCCCTATCTTTGGAAGTGAGCACACCATGGCTATAGAGAGGGCTCCTATGTTGGGTTAGTGGAGGAGGGCTGATTTGAGGTTCCTTTGGCTCCTCAGTAAAATCTTAATTAGGTTTTGAACTAAAACCCTGATAACAGTGTGCTGTCTAACCATTGTAGGTGTTAAATTATGGACTGGGTATTTTCTCCATCTAATAATAAGGGAAAGAGAGGCTCAGAAGGTGGGGGAGGCAGAGACAAGGAGATTGACAGTGTTGCAGTCTATTCCCCTGCTCTGAGAGAGACCTGACTGAGATGCTGGTGGACTTACTTAAATTCGAATACAATTAATGAAGACAATTGTGGCTAATCTTTTCTAACTCAGTTGCTGCTTTTACCACTGGGCTCCTCTGGACTTCACTTTCCCCACGGCTGTCTACTCTTCCCTTCGTCATAGGGAATGGTAACCACCCAAGTCAGAAAGCTTTCCTCGTTGCCTCGATTTCCTTTCTCCCCTTGTATAGCCAATCAGCCACCAAATCTCCTTTTAATTCCTTTAATGGCCCACTGCATCTCCCACCTCAGGTCTCATAATCTCTTTTTTGGAATCTCTGTACCAGCCTTCTTTCTGGTCTCCCTGTCCCCTATATCTTGGAACCTCCAATCCATCTCCCCTTGTGCAGGCTGAGATCTTTCTAAGGCATCGATTTGGCCAAGTCTTCCCCCTGGATAAAGCCCTGTAACAGTGCCACATTGCCCTGACCATCCTTAGCATGGTTCCCCAGGCCCTGCCTGCCCTCTGGCACTGACTTACCTCCCGCCTCACTCACTACCTGGACTGTGCCCATCATGTCTGTGCTTCCAGAGACTCAGTCCCTGAAGTTCCCTGCAGATTTTACATCATTTCACACCTTTGAGCCTTTGCTGATGCTCTTCCATCTGGGTTGCTTCTCCAGGAGTTTAGCCCGTACTTATCCTGCAAGGCTAAGCTTAAGTCTCATCTCTGCATCCCAGCATGGTGCCTGGCCTAACTCTCCGATTCCTCCCCTGACATGTTCCACGGTGAGTAAACAGCCATGCCAAATTCATTAATGTTGCTGATTCAAATAAAATGAATGAAGGCTTTCCCTACTTTCAGCAGCTAAGAAACCATGGGTTTGTTATTTCTTCCTCACATCCAAGATGGTACGAATCAGTCTCCACTTTATAGGTTTATTGTGAAAGTTAAATGAGATAATGGAAGTGAGAAATCCTTTGTAAATATTTCTATGCCTATTTATTTAGCAAATATCTTCTGACCCATTCTAAGAATGATTCAGGAGGCACCGTGTTGGGTAGTAGTGTGGCCTTTGCCCTTGTGGAGCTCACCCTGGGGGAACTTAGAGCCTGCTGTCCTATACCAGACAGTGAGCTTCTTTGGGTTAGGGGGCCATTTGTTATTTACCTTGGTGTATAGTAGCTGCTCGGCTGATATTGATGTGTGGGTGAGTGAGTGAATGAATGAATGAATGAATGAATGAATGGCATTCCAAGTAGAAAGAGAAACTGATGCTAATCAATGGAGATGTTATGGAACAGGTCACATTCAGGGAACGGCAAGTAGTTTAATGGTAGAGCTCAGGGCATGATGGGGGAGCGTCCAGTAATGAGGTTAGAAGGTGGGTGGGGCCAGAACACAAGGGGCCACACATGTGCCTATTACACAGATGGACTTTGGAGTAGGGCAATGGGAGGGATTTTACTCCTAAACTGTTTAGGAAAAGTTCTTTGCTGCAGTATAGAGTGTGGATTACAGGGGAAGACTGGAGGCTACCATGAGGATAGGATAGTAAGGAGGCTGTGGCTGTGGATGGAGACGAAGGGATGGAATGGAGAGTTCTCAGAAGGTAGAATGGATTGGCAGAGTGGGCAAGGGAGAAGGAGGGCTGGTGGGTGGTACCTGCATTCTGACTATTTACATGTTGAATTCTTCCCTGTGTATCTCAGTGTGCCCTGGTGATGGGGCAGCGTCCTCAGTGTGTATTTTAACCAGTTTCACCTCATAAACTGATGCAGGTGGGGAGAGAATGGACCTGCACATTTATTTATTTTATAAATGAAGAAACTGAAGCACAGAGAAGGAAAGAATGACTAGTGCATGAAATGGCATTTGAGATACTCATCATTTTCTATCATCATTCAAATCTGTTCCCACTCCTGTGGTAGATTGGTTAAAGGCCATAGATTCCTTACTTGCCTGTATCCATGCCCCTTTGTGGTGCAACCTTGCTCTTCTTCCCAATCAGAGATGGAGTTTATTTCTCTACTCCTTTGAATCTGGGTCACATTTGTGACTTGATTTGATCGATAGAATAAAGTATGTGTGATGTTATACTATTTCTGAGGCTAGGCCTTAAGAGATTGTATCTTCTACATTTACCCTCTTGGAACACTGCCCCGAAACCACCATGTAAGCTGGTCTAGCCACTGGTGACTTAAAATGTGGAGAAAGGCCATGGCATCCATCCCTCAGCCAGCACCACCTGCCAGACCTATGAGTGAGTCCATCTTAGACCTTATAGTCCAGTTGACCTTCCAACTGAATGCTGCTTACGAGTGACCCCAGGTACACAATCAACACATCCACCCATTCAGCCACCTCCAGAACTGTGAGAAATAATAAATTATTGCTGTTTTAAGCCAGTGAATTTTGGGGAGTGGTTTGTTATGCAGCAATAGATAACTGAAACAACTTCTGCACTCCCCTTGTCAGTAAATGGCTTCACTATCTACTTGGTTGCTTATGCCAATTTCCTTCCCCTCATATTTCACACACAATCTGTCACCAAGTCCAAGGAATTTTAGCTCCTAAATACATATGAAATCCCTCTAATTTGTACTTTCCCCACTGCCATGATGTGAGGTCGGGTCCCCTTCATCTCTCACCTGTTAGAGCCATCTCTGTGTTCCCTATCTTCTGTCTCCCGGCTCTCTGCCCCTCCGATCCAATCTGTCATACCCACCACAGTCAGAGCTCTCTTTTGTACATGCATATGTAACCATGTTACTCCATTGCTTAAAACCTTTTGCTTGCCAGGAAATTCCCAAATCTCTAACATGATTTATGAGGCCTTAGACCATCTGGTCCTGCCTCTGTTTCCAGTTTCATCTTCCACCACTCCTCTCATTGAACCCTATGTTTCTAGAGCTGCTTCACAGCTTCTGGCGAACTTCTGGCATCTGCTCCAGCTCCCCCCATTGCATGAAGCAACCCATGGAAGGGGTCAGATGAAAACATTCAACCTGTCAACCTTTGTAAGTTCCTAGGCTGGCCCTGAGGAACTCATACTGAACCTTGTGAAGATTTGAACATTCCAAATGACATCCACACTTATGCTATTACCTTTTCTAAGTAACTGATTTTCATTCAGTGAAAAGCATTAATTTTTTTTATTTCATGTAAAAACCAGGAGCTAAAGAAGGCTGATTACTCTGGCAAATAAAGAGGATTTAAGGAAATTTTGTTTGTTGGACACTTAATCATAATGGTGTTCACTGAGCAATCATAATTCTGGGGTCTAATAGAAAGAGCCCTGGACTTGGAATTAGACAGACATGGTATCTGGCTCTGCTATTTACCCGATGTGTGACCTGGGCAAATCACTTAAACTTTCTGACTTCTGTTTCCTCATTTGTAAAAAGGGAATGATAATCCATACTTTGCCTGATTGTACTGAGGATTGTACTGTAATGAGATAAAATATGTGAATGAGTCCAGTATATTTTAAGGTCTTAATGATTATAACTGTTAACCAATCTGATCCAATGCAACAGGTAGAATTTTGTCTTTCTTTTTATTCCTACTAATTGGGCATTTGGATCTGGAAGTGAAGAAAGTCCAATATAATTTGATTTGTTTTGTTCTTCTCTCTGGTGGTCACCTGCTAGTCAATAGGGAGGTCACTAATGGGGACATAAACGATACAGTCCAAATGTCAGATGTAACCTCTCTTCCTCTTTAAGATCTAAGGGCAATGGGCTTGAACCCCTATTTTCACATTTTATAATCCTTGGAATTTCTGCAAATTCCAAGAGGCTGTGGTCTCATGATCTCTGCTGCTACTCTTTTGCAACACAGAAAAACAAAGCCTGTTGCTCAGTTTGCCTACTCACCTTCACAGCTTCCCTCCCTCAGGAAGCATTCCTGAGGGTAATGGCCTTTACTGTAGTCTTGAAGTCAAGAAAGCTTTAAACAACTTATCCATTGTGTATTCCAGTGCTTCAACACCCTTTTGTCCACCTGCCATGGGATGGTTTCTTCTGACCCTTTACCCACGTAGCATCTACTCTTACATTAATTTTCTTACTCATCTTTTTCTTTTCTCCCTCCCAGTGCTTTTTATTACCTCTCCATTTTGCCAAGTGAATTCCAAATTGTCCTTCCTTTTTTACACAGAGCAATTTAGTGCTCCCCCTTCTCCTCCCATGTTTACATATCCACACTCCTCAAGGCCATGGGTAGGACAAAGGGTCTTTCCTTGTTGGAAAGCAGTGGTTAAAAAATAGCTTTTTTTTTCCTGGTATAATAGCCCTTGCTTCCTATTTATTGAGTGCTTACTATGTGCCTTGTACTCTGTCAAGTGCTTCCCAGACACTATCTCAGTTTCTTATATGATCTTCACAATGACCCTGGGACGTAGCTCTCATTATTGCTATTTCTACAAATGGGGATGAGGTGCATGTGTCAGAAAAATGAGGTAATTTACATAAGATCACACAGTAAGCAAGTGGTAGAACAGGACTGAAAAACCAGGTCTGTCTGGCCCCAAGTCTGTACTCTTTCTACTTTACTATATGGCCTTTCAGGGGAAGGAGAAGGAGAAAGAAATCAAAAGATCGGAGGCTATATAACCACAAAACCATCTGCTCTCCTATTGTTTTGCAACTTTAAAAGGATGATTTTTTGTATGTTATCTCATTATTACTGTGCAGAATGAATAATCATTATCATCACACCCATTTTGAAATGAGGAAACTAGGTTCTTGAGGGAGAAAGGCGGTGAGGGACCAGGCAGCATGAAACATTTGATTTTAAAATTACAGAGTCACTAGTTCTGGGTCAGTAAGAAGTTCAGAATGTGAGGGGCAGCGGGTTGCTCAACTGGTTAGAGCAAGGTGCTCTTAATAACAAAGTTGCTGGTTCCATCCCCACATGGGCCAATGTGAGCTGCACCCTCCACAACTAAATTGAAACAACTACTTGACTTGGAGCTGATGGGTCCTGGAAAAACACACTTAAATTAATAAAAAGAGTTTAAAAAAAGAAGTTCAGAATGTGACCATGGGAGCCAGTGGCCAAAGTGATGTGAAGAGGAGACCAAGGACTGAGGGACCAGGAAGCCACGTGGCTATTGGAGTCACCAGGAAGATGACAGGACAGGGGCTAATGAGGATGACCATAAGCCAGGGGCTGAAATCTTCAATACATAAGAAGCAAGTGGGGGTCAGTGATGTACTTGATGAGAAGAGATATAAGGTGGTATGACAGGAGAGCAAAGGAGAGGAATTTTTGTAAAAGGGTAGAACTGGCAGTGTTGACCCCGCCTCATGGTTTTATGGTGTGTGGGGAGAGGGAAAGTGAGAAGCCTTGCAGAGGGCTACAAGAGGAGTCCTGGAGGAGGGTCAAGTTTCAGTAAAGGCAAAGAAGTAACCTGAGTACTCTCTGAAGAAGCAGAGGATGTAGAAGAGTTTGTTGACAAAGGAATGGGATTCTAGAGGGTACAGTGGAAAGGGCTACCAGGAGGACTGTGGGAAGGTGAGTGAAAGGGAGGTGTTGAAGAAACTCTGAAGAGTATAAGGATGAGTCTGACAGATAAGTCAGACCACCAGAGGGGCTGTCAATTGGGTGGTTCCCAAGATGGAGAGACAAATTGTAGACAGGGTCATAATGGAACTTGGGGGAAAAACCATTTTGGTATCTGACACTAAGATTTGGGGTGGAAGAAGAATGTGGGAAAGAACAATGATTCTAAACCAAAGCTGGCAGCTGGCTCCTGTCACCTGAGGAAGACTTGAAGTCCAGGTCAGGATGGAAGGATGCAGTGCTAGTTACCTCTTATACTTGCCTTCACTGGCAGAGCTGGGACTTCCTAATGACCAGGCAAGAACGTTTTCTCACTCCAGGCTACTGATGGTAATGGTGAGCCACTGAAAGATTTTGGTTGTTTGTATGTATGTTTGTTTAACAAGGTCGATGGTAACATGGTGGCATTTAAAACGACCACTCAGGCTGCTGGTGTAGAGGATGGATTGGAGAGTGGAGGCAGGGAGATTCATTAGGAGGCTGTTGCAAGAAGTGGAGGCCGGGCAAGAAGTGAAGAGGCCTGAACCAGGGTGAGAGCAGTGGAGGCGAGAGGAAGGGAAGGGTGGGGTATGTTAAGGAGCTGTTATTACCACAGACTGATGGGATGTAGGGCACTAAGGAGTGCATAGGGTAGAGAACAATGCCCAGGCTTCTGGCCTCATTTCCTCTTACGGTCAGCCGTCCAGATTGTGCGTCTCTCCTGCGGCTTGTGTGAGGATGAAGCGATGTAACGGAAAAGAAAGTGCTTTGAAACTGGCAAAATTCTGGTACCCACCATCAGCTACATCGTCATCAAAGCTCTCTGATGAGCCTAATCAGTTCAAGGCGTGAGAATTAAGATCAATCGTGATAGTCACCCAGATATTGGGAAGCGCAGGTCCCCCCCCCCCAATACCTCAGATTTCCAGCACCTGCCAGCAGCAGGGGGCCGGGGCGGGGCGAACACGGACTCAGCCCCTGGGCGGGGCGTGGGTGGGGCCTGGACTCGGCTGTAGCGGAGCCGAGCTGCAGCCGGAGCTTAAGCGCTAAATCGCCGCTGTGGGGACCAGACCCAACCCGCACCGACCCGCACCGCTCTGCTCCGCACCAGGTCCCGCCGTCCCGCTGCGCTGTCGGGGAGCGAGCCGCTCTCCCGCACCCGGAGTGCCAGGTAAGGGGCGCGGCCCCGGCGACCGGCCCGGGAGGATCAGGGACCACTCCACAGCGCCAGGCGCTGGGGACAGTGAGCGGGCGTTGGGTAGAAGCGCAGGGCAGCGGAGGGGACACCGAGAAGGGGCTGGCCGAGGCCGATAAGGGGGGGCACCGCGGCAGTGAAGGGGCGCGTAGCCTGGGGAGGGGGTACTGAGAGGGGGTCTACCGGGACCGTGAGGGCCGCAGGAGGAGCTCCGAGGGCAGGGGGCAGCGGAGTGCAGGAGTAAGAAAGAAGGCGCCCGGGCTGGGAGAAATGGTGAGAGACAACTGAGGCGCAGTGGCGGGGAAACGGGGGGCGTTGGGGGCGGGGAGACGTAACGGTGAAGCTGAGAAGGGCAGTGTGGACAGAGGGTACCCAGCAACGGAGGGGAGGTGGAAGGGGTGCTAAAGCCAGAGGATTGAAGAGAGCGAGGGCAAGGGGAAGCGTGGAGGTGAGGAGCTAAGGTGACGTGATTGGCCGGCGGGGGTCGTTTAGAGCTGGACAGGAGTGAAGTGAGGAGGGGAAGGGGCACTGGGCAACAGGGGTGTTGCTGGTCGAGGACAGAGGACGTGAATATGGAGAGGTGGAAGCAAAAAGAATGCGCAGGGAGAGAGCCTTGCTGGGTGCAGGCAAGGCAGGGTACCTGAGTGGGGGGCGAGCGCTGGGGCTTGGAGGTGGGAAGCTTGGAAGAATGGGAGGGTGGGACCTCGTGTGGGTCTACGGGGACTGCATTGGAAGGGGCGGGAAACGGGTGGAGGGAGAGGGCAGTGGCCCTGGATATGGGCAGTGGGCACCTGAATTCTGGCTAGAGGTGGGGGGTGGAGAAGCACTGGAGTAGAGCAGGGGTCTGGTGGCTGAGAGTGGAGGAACTATCAGGGAACTCTGCGAGTTAAGGGTGGTGGGTGTGCTGGATGAAGCTGGGGAGGAGGCCAGGTGTGGGCTGTGGTATGAGAGTGGAAAGAATGATAGGGCCACAGATGATGGGGGCCCAGGCCCTAGCTGGGTCTTAGATCCTCAGAAGCCTGAGGAGGCATTGGATCCTCTTATACTGCCACCTGGGATCAGAGACAAGAAGAGACTTGTGGACAGAAAATTCATCCACAGGCTGATGCTGTTCTGGAGTCCAAGTGTGGGAAGAGACTTTAGGGAGGGCAGGGCAGCAGCTTCTGGAAGCTAATATATATGTGCAGTGGAGTGGGAGGCAGGGCTCTGCATCCCAGCCTCTCAGCGTCCAGATGGTAAGGAGGATAGTAAAAGGAGTCAGATGTGTGTGCCCACCTGTTCCGTGCCTATAAAGGATGGAAGTACCTGAAAAGCTCTGCCTATTGTAATGGGAAGCCCTGGTGCTGTGTTAACCAGAGGAGAGACATTTTGCTGGAGGATGATGGGTCAGGGAAGACTTCCTAGTCATGAAGGATTTAGCTAGCAGTGGAGGAAAGTTTGTTCGTATCAGAGGAAACAGTACGAGAGAAGGCAAAAATCTAAAATGATCTCCAGTACAAGAAATAAATAAAGGATTAATTTCTTAAGGATTATGACATGCAGGGAGGCATCAGTAGACTATAGAGGAAGTTTAAGAAGGTTTCCCCTCTAAGCTCAAACTCTTTACAGTCCCTTTTCATCAGTACAGCAGAGGGCCGGGTGCATAGCACATGCTCAGTGAATGCTGATTGAATGAATAATTGAACTGTCGTTGTACTACTGCCTCAATTTCATCATCTACCCTCAAGAATTGTTATGAGGATCAAATATGAAAATGTGGGTGAAAAGAAATTTCAGCAACTGTAAAGCACTGTACAAAAGAGAAAGGCCACTGATGTTATTATGCAGGTGTGCCTACATTCTGTTAGTGGTCACCCATGGTTCTCTTTCCAGTCTAGAGAAAGAAGGAAGTGAACATTTATCAAGCATCTATTGTCTGCAAGATAGAATGCATTGAAAATACCTGGTAGCGGGCCTGACATTTGGTAGGTACTCAGTAAATAGCAGCTATTATGATACTATTTCTGTGACTCCAAGAGAACTGGGGAAACAGTGAGGAGGTGGGCTAGGGTGGGCTGCTGGTGATGGGTTGGCAGTGGGGATGGTCTAAGGAAAGACTGAATTAGAAGTTACTAGAATATGGCTTTAAGGAGGAAGTTGCATATACTGTGTTTCCCTGAAAATAAGACCTAATCGGATAATCAGCTCTAATGCGTCTTTTGGAGCAAAAATTAATATAAGACCCAGTATTATATTATATTATATTTTATTATATTATATTACCCAGTCTTATAGTAAAATAAGACCGGGTCTTATATTAATTTTTGCTCCAAAAGACGCATTAGAGCTGATTGTCCGGCTAGGTCTTATTTTCGGGGAAACACGATAGTAGGGTGAAGACCACATATGCCTAACTCCTGCCTTATCCTCACTGATAAATGTTCCCGATAGGAAGATGGAATTACATTTATTGAGCACCTGCTATATGTCATATACTATCTAGATGCTTTACCAACATTGACTACAATCTTCCCAATAATGCTTGTTTTACAAGCAAGGAAACTGTGTCTTAGTCATGTAAAATTTCTTGCCAAGGTCTCACAGCTAATAAATGGTAGACCTGGAAATTAGAATCAAACAAATTTAATTTGTTTGATTTGCAACCCCAAGCTATTTCCAGGACCCAGGATGACCTGGTAGAACAAAACATGAAGCACACAGACAAAAAAAACAACAAAAAAAAACCTTTAAGGGGTTTATAAAGCACTCTCCCGTATACTGTTGTTAATTCTTACAACAGTTTGCCAGTCATTTTATTAACTCATTTTATAGATGAGGAAACTGACACCCAGGGTGTGATCTGCCGAAGGTTACACAGCTGCTGAGCAAGCCAGGGCTCAACCCAGGTCTCTCTGACTCAGTGTTGTGCTTTTTCCTTCAACAGAAAAGTCAATCCGCTCACCTCTTCACTGCACGTATTGAGTTGATCTCTTCTTGCTGGATTTTAAATCTCTCTCCTCCTCTTCCCCCCTCTTTCCTGGCAGAAGTTGGCTTCTTTCTTAGGTGCTTATTTCTGCTGGCCATCAGACTGAAAGTGTTATTTGTTTTTCACATGAACCCTTGGCGGAGCCATTTCCTTCTTTTCCCGAGGCTGGGACCAGAGATGACTTCCCAGATGGTCCCTAGACCTTCATCTGTATTGCTCATCATGGAGACAGTGAGCTATCTGACTCTATCGTTTATGTGACTATCACAAAAGAGAGGGAAGATCTGATTGATGCTTATCGTGCTAGTGTGGTTCTGCCTACACCACTATGCAGTGACCTGTCTGCTCAGATTTGCTTTGGGCAGCTGCCTGCTGGGTTGCTTTTTACCTCTCTCCCAAATGTCTATGTAGCCCCTGCCCGCCTCTTGAGAAGATCTACTTGGAAGCTTCCATCTGAAGGTGTCTTCCAACTGAACTTCTTGGCCCTCTGCCTCTCCCTGTTCTCACACCACCTCCTGGGAAAGCTAGGGTGTGTGCACAGACACATAGTATAGTATGGCAGGTACCAAAGAGATGCTCAGGGCTCTGGGAATGCTTTACTCACCCTAAAATTCTTGCAGTTTTTATTTTCCTTAAGCCCAGTCCAATCTGAGAGTCATTAGCTAACAGAAGTTCTGGTCATGACACTCCAAATGACTTGCTGTGTGACTTTGGACAAATCACTTCTCTTTGTGGAGCCTCAATTTTTGACCTGTAAAATGAAGGCGAGTGGATCAGGCCAGGAATTGAAATGATTTTTTGCTCTTGCCTCATTCCCCACTCTCATTCCTGTGGCAGACATAGCTAATAAAAGCAGGCATTTTCCCCACTGATTCTACACAAGGCCACATGTAATTTTCTCCACACAGTGTATATGCGAAGCACACTAATATACATTCTCTTATTGAAAATTCACAGAAGCCTCATAGATGAGGACACTGAGGCTCTGAGTTTAAGTGACTCGCCCAAGTTCATACATTGAGTTACTGGGAAAGCTGGGACTGGGAGCCAGCCTTTTTGTTATGATTAAAGCTGCCACTCCAAAATCCATTCTAATTCCAGAAGTCTAAGAGTGTAAACAGCTGCATCAGAAAAATGAAGACCAATTATATCACATTTACACTGATAATCTGGCACATAGTAAATGCTCAATAAATGTGTATTGAAAGGAGTAACATGCCCTAAGGATTTACTATAGGTCTAGAGTTGACAGATTGTAAGGACGGATACAACTCAGCTTATTCCGGAAGGGGAGGCAAACAGTTAATTATAAATCAAGCTCAAATAATAGAGTCCAGATCAGGGAGAGTGCAGTTGAACAAGCCTGGACTGCAAAAGTAAATTAAAAAGGCCAGTGAAATAATATTTATTGAGTACCTCCCATGGGCCAGGAAACCATGCCAGATTATTTACATATGATAACTGCTCATGCTATCTGTACCACAGCTCTGTGAATGAAGTAGGTGGCATTTTCTCTATTTCAATGTAAAAACGCTGTGGCTTAGAGAGGCAATATGACTTGCCCAAGAATATAGCTGAGGAATAGAGCAGGGTTTTTGAACTTTCCCATAACACTGCATGGTACTAGGTCTAGTCTCAGTTGTCAGCTGTGAGGCTTGGGCAAATCCTCTTAATTTCTGGCTCTCAAGTTGCTTTCTTGATCAAATGGGAATGATAATTTCTGTCCTTCCAATTTTATCTCCCAGGTGTATTTAGAGGATAAAATAAGATAAAGGACATGAAATTGAGGTAACGCTTACATCTGTATTTCAGTAAAGTTACTCTTTGACTAACCGTTCCATTTGTAGGATCTCTCCTAAGGAAATAAATAGGAAAGTGAATAAATATTTATATCAATAAATGGTCACTATGGTTTAATTTATAATAAGTAAGAAAAGAAAAATAATGTATAAAAAGAATTGGTCATATAACACGTAGGATAGATACATTCTACAGGCTGGACTATAATGTAGTCAACTGAAATGATATTTATGAAGATTTTAAAAGTCTTAGTAAAATATTTGTGTCTAATGTTAAGTGTAAAGGAGCAGGATACAAAACTAATGAAAGTATGATCCTAGCTATTAAAATACACATAGAAGATATAGACTAGACTGTATAGTACTTACTTATATAGAGATTAAAGGTATAAACAGACCTCTATGCTTATATATGCAAGACTATCTCTGAAGAATACATGAATTGGTAACATGTTTGCCTCTGGGAAGAGGAACCAGAGGTTGGGAATCAGGGGTGGGAGCAAGACCTACTTTTCACTGTAAACCTTTAGGTTCCCTATTACTCATTTTTATGCTAAAAATTAAGAAAATAATGAAAACTGCAGAAGGTGATAAAGTAGTACTTACAAATGGTAAAAGTTTGTTTTAGTTATTTTCAATGTGTGTATTACCTTCTAAGTTAACCAATAATAGGATATAATTTAAAAAAGACGGCATTTTACTGCATGAAAAAATAAGGGAGGAAATACTTTTAAAATGCAAACAGTGGTAGTTTCTGAATGGATGGGATGTCTGGTAATTAATTTTTTTCTTTTTTACACTCTTGTGTGTTTTTGGTGACTTTTAATAATGAATATATACTTTCAAAGTAGAAATTTTGTCTTGTAAACAAACAAAAATGACCAACAGCAGAGCAGAGGATGGTATGAGGTCATTGTGTTTTTTTCCCTTGTTTTAGGTAGAAAAAAAGCATAGTTCCATTGAATTGCCAATTCTTTTTTTTTTTTAATTTTTTTTTAAATTGGGGAATATTGGGGAACAGTGTGTTTCTCCAGGGCCCATCAGCTCCAAGTCATTGTCCTTCAATTTAGTTGTGGAGGGAGCAGCTCAGCTCCAAGTCCAGTTGCTGTTTTCAATCTTTAGTTGCAGGGGGCACAGCCCACCATCCTATGCGGGAATTGAACCGGCAACCTTGTTGTTGAGAGCTTGTGCTCTAACCAACTGGCCCATCCGGCCACCCCTCAGGCAGCTCAGCAGCAGCTTGTTGTGTTCAATCTAGTTGTGGAGGGCACAGCTCACTGGCCCATGTGGGACTCGAACCTGCAACCCTGTTGTTCAAAGCTCGCGCTCTAACCAACTGAGCCATCTGGCTGCCCGAATTGCCAATTCTTGAAACAGGCTCTGCATCTTGTACCATGAAAAACTACAAAGTTAGGGTTATGAAATAGTTAAAGCATCTTCCCCTCCCATCTCACTTTCTTCTTCCATGTAAATGTTATGCCTCAGTCTCCAAGGGTCCAGGGCATGTCCCACACCCACTTAGTGAGCCCTGTAATGGGGCAGATTGATACAGGGAGCCGGGGGTCTCATATAAAGTCCTAAGAGCTGGGAAGAAAGAGAAGAAAGAACAGAGGCCCCCAGGTGGTATATTTAAGGAGGTATTATTAAAGGGCTGCTAATAATCCCACAATAACCTCTGACCAATCCTACATTTATCAGCTCCTTGTCTGTACAGATCAGCAGTAAGACCCACAGAGCTAAATCTATTAGTCTCACTCTCTTTTCCTTTGGGGGAAAAAGCTGGAATTCCTAAAGACAGTGATGCCCTGGACATTATCTCCTGTTGGGGCTGTCCTCCCACCCTCCTCTGACACTCACCCAGCCCATCTGAGTACCCAGTGCTGAGCACAAAAAGGGATTGCAGGTGGAGAAGCAGAGGAGTTGTGGCTGGTAAGATGTAAAAGAAGCAATTAAAGACTCAAATAAGACTATGGGACCATGTGCTAGATTACGGGGTTCAGATCCAAAGTGTTCTAGAAAAGGAGAGGCTAGTGACAGGTCTGAGAGGGCCGGGGTCTCAGGGAAGGCCTGGCATGTAATAAATACTTGCTGAATGAATGAATGAGTGAGTGAATGGACAAATAGATAAAGGATTTAGGCTTTGAAGGATTTGGAATAATAATGATTTATGTTCACACTTGTGTGGGATTTACCAGTCTACTAAAGTCTTACTCATTTTTAACTAACTTGAGTCCTGTAACAGCCCTGTGAGAAAAGCAGGGCAGAATTGTTCTTGCCATTTCCCAGCTGGTGAGATGGGGCCCCAGAGTGATGCGTGACTCTTACTAATTCAGCACACATTTACTGAGTGCCAGTTCTGTGCTAGGGCTTGTGCTAGAAGCTAGAGGTGCAGAAAGAAGTACATTAAATTCCAGATGCTTGATCTAAAGAAGGGAGGAGTAAGCAGTTCTGAAATGATACGAGTGCTGTTTGTGTGCTCTGGGAGCACAGGGGCAGGACTTCATTTGGCTGTACAAGGATAAATAGGAGTTTACTAGGAGGAGAGTGTTGTAGGCAGAAAGAAAGAATACTCTTACATGTCTAAAGGGACAAAAGCAAGAAATGACATGGCACACTTGGAATAACGTGTATAATTTGGTATGAAAGTAGCAGACGTTGGTAGGGAGAAGACTTGGGGAAGATAAAGTTTAGCAAGTTTATTCTTTGGGTGGTTGGTTCTTTGTCAAGTTGAACAGATGGGCTTGATTTTTAGAGCTGTGGGGAGCCATGAAAGTTTTTGAAACAGGGAAATGCTAGCCCTGCACTGGGCATTTACTGGAATGTTAATGTGTTTGTTCTTTTTGCTTTTTTTGGTTTTAAACTCAGCTTCGGAGCTGCCTCCTACAGGAGACTCTTTGACCACCATGCCTCCAGGCTGGGTTAGATGCTTCTTGTGGGCTTCTTCAGCCAAAGCTTCCCTCTGTCTTATCACTTATCTACTGCTTTGTTACTCTGCATTTTATACTCTAATTTGTGGCTACTCAGAGGTCAGACACCATGTCTGATTTGAACTTGTATTCCCCATGCCCAGCACAGGGTTTGACGGAGAGCAAGGTGCTCAGTCAATATTTGCTGAAGGAATGAATGGGAGGAACTGGGTTCCACCCCTATCCTGAGACAACATTGGGGCAGGTGCAGTGATGGGGTGATTCTGAGTAGTATGTGTTTCCTCAGTGATGCTGGGGTAGAGAATGATTATGTAAATGGTGGAGTGACCATTAAAAGGTTGGTGACTCAGGGTGACACTGGAAGTGTGTTCCTGAATGACCACAGGTTTCTCCTTCAGATGGCTTCCGTGACTGATGGTAAAGCTGGAGTCAAAGATGCCTCCGACCAGAATTTTGACTACATGTTCAAACTGCTCATCATTGGCAACAGCAGTGTTGGCAAAACCTCCTTCCTCTTCCGCTATGCCGATGACACCTTCACCCCTGCCTTCGTCAGCACTGTGGGCATTGACTTCAAGGTGAAGACAGTCTACCGCCATGAAAAGCGAGTGAAGCTACAGATCTGGGTGAGTCCTGGTCATCTTGGGCAGGATTGTCCTGAGATGTGACTAGTCTGCTAATACAAGGGCTGGGAGATGGGCTAGTTTGGAACTTCTGGTCTGATGGCATCAGGCATCAGTGCTATTACTGGTCTGGTCCCTGGACTGCCCCTTGCTGGTTTTATACTCTCCTGTGGGGGCTCAGCTGCTTCTGCTGCTTAACTTCCAAGGGGCTTTATCCTGGCCTATATGAAGGAGTGACTGAGAATCTGGGCCACTGACTAGTCTTGGAGCCTTGATTATATTATTTAACATTTTTGGGCCACCTTTGCCTCCCTATTATAGATTTATAATAGCATCTATATCATAGGGCTGTGGGGTGCTTAGCATAGGTCCTGGAACATAGTGAATGCATGATAATTGTTGGCTACTGTATCCATAATTTATCATTGCATAACAAATCACTTCAAAACTTGATAGCTTAAAACAACAATAATAATTCATTAGCACACAGTTTCTGTGGCTCGAACATTTGGGAGTGGCTTAGTTTCTGGCTTGCGGCCTTTTATGAGGTTGCCGCCAATGTCAGCTTGGGTTGCAGTCATCTGGAGGCTTGAGTGGGGCTGGAGCAGCCCCTTCCAAGGTGACTCAGTGCTGGCTGTTACTGGCTACAGCAGGAGGCCTGAGTTCCTTCCCATGTGGCTCTCTCCACAGAACTGCTGCAGTGTCTTCATGGCATGGCAGCTGGCTTCCCCCACGGGGAGAGATCCAAGAAACCAAAGAAGAAGTGGCAATGTCTCTTATTCTTAGCCTTAGAGTATTCTCTTGTTCACTGATTCAGTGTAGGAGGAAACAACACAAGGTTATGAATCTTGGGAGGTGATGATCATTGAGGACCATCTTGGAAGCTGGCCACCATAGCTACTATTTTAGTGTTTACCAGTTGTACTAATAAAACATATACATATTTGAGATAATACAGCAACATGGAGATCATATGCTTTTTAATAATGAATTGACACTGAGATTGGAAATTTTGAAAATTTGTGATTTAAAGTATTCAAAACACGTATTCTTTATTATCTGTCCATTCAACTTGTTAAATGTACATTACTACATCATGCATATATCTTATTGGTATAGTCTATATAAAGTACTTTTCTTTTTACAAATTATTTCTACATATTAGTGTGATTTCACAATTAACCCCATGAGTAAGATATTACTTTAATACATTCCTATTTTACAGAAGAAAAAATCCAGACTCAGAGAGTAATTAACTTGCCCTAGGTTGACCACACAGCTATAAAGTGGATTCCAGCTCAGATCTTCTGATTCTAGATTATGTTCTCTTTTCTCTACACTGTAGAACAGCACATTAGGCTTTATTGAGCCCATATTTCCATGTATGATAATGTTAAGTATTAATTTACATAGAGATAAAAGTTCATGTGGTTCCTTTAATCTCTATTAAAACCACTGAGGAATTGTAAATCATTAGAAATGTGAGAAGCTGTACCACTTAGTACATTGGTTCTAGAAGTGTGATCTCTAGATCAACAGTATTGGCAGCACCTAGGAATTTGGTAGAAATGCAAATTCTCAGGTCCCTCCTCAAACCCACTGAATCTGAAACTCTGGGGTATGGCCCAGCAATTGGAGTTATAACAAGTCTTACAGGTGGTTTTGAGGCAGGCTAAAATGGAGGAACCACTGATCTAGTGTAATGACCTCACGGTGAGAATCAATAACCATTTATTAAGTACCTATCATGTGCCGAGTGCTTCCACGTATGTTATCTGACATCTTCCTTGCAGCCAATGCACAGAGGAAGGTGAGAGCACAGGGTATTTGGGGCATGGTGAGCAATACAGTTTAACTGGACAAAGGCTGTGAAAGAGCAGGGAGAAGGTGCTCAGAGGGAATTTTCTGGAGAGGCTATCGGGGTTAGGAAGACCTTGCACAACAATACAGAAGATTCTTGCTGTGGGCCAGAGGGTACATAGTTGATGATTCCTTGGAAGCTGAATAAACTATTAGATGCCATTTTTTATCTGTGAAGATAAAATGAATGTTTACTAATATTTACTATATGGATGGACACAGATGTCCTCATTTGATCTCCATATCAGACGGTCACAGATCCTACATGCGAAAAATCTTCGGGTTGGAAGAGACATTCTGCCCTTCTAAAGGGTTGGCAGTGTGGCTCCCTCACTCTTACAATAATTTTCAGCCCATTGTGAGCTTTTCCAGTTTTCCTATGCCTGGTTAAGTGGATTTATTGATTTACCACCTAATTTTAACTAAATGAACCCTCACAATGGATATGTAATTTTAAAATAGTCCTGCAAAGAAGCCTCTGATTGAAGACTATACTAATTATAGTGAGCACAAGTGAGAACAGAAAATGGCTGAACTGATATTTCTCTGACTCCTAGCACAAGTTCATTGTCAGCCATGTTTTGAGGTAAAATCAATGATGATCTAATTAGATCTGACACAGTCAATCACATTGCTTTTGCTAGAAAAAAATATTAGCAAAGGGTTTTTTTGTGTGTGTGCGCATACATGCTTTTCTGTACCAAAAAAGTTTTCTGTACTGTTCATACACTAAACTGTAGACATTTAAATATTATTCACGTCACTTTATGTATTTTAACATCTTTTGTGTACTGAAGTAGATATATATGTATATATAATCTAAGTAAATATACAAATATTGTGGGTGTTCTGCCTACATTTTTCATACTTAACAGGGGTATAAATTTAGATACCACTGCCAAAGGCATTGGGGAGTCATAGAAGGGTTTTAACAAGGTCAGATTTGCATTTTATAAAAATCTGTGGTTTCAGTTGGAAAGTAGATGGAGTGAGGCAAAGAAACCAGTGGTTTGGGTAAGCTAAAATGGCTCAAGCTAAGTGCTTGGGCTGCCATAACAAAATACAGAGTAGATGGCTTAAACATCAGAAATTTATTTTCTCACAGTTCTGTAAACTGGAAGTCCAAGATCAAGGTGGCAGCAGGGTTGATGTCTGGCAAGAGCACTTTCTTTGGGTTGCAGACCACTGTCTTCTTGCTGTGTGCTCTCCTGGCCTTTCCTTGGTGCATACATATGGAGAATGAGTGAGCGAGCTCTCTGGTGGCTCTTCTTATAAGGACACTAATTCTATCAGATGAGGGTCCCACCCTTACTACCTCAATTAACCTTAATGACTCCCTTAGAGTCCCTATCACCAAATAAAGCCACACTGGGGGTTAGGTCTTCAATACATGACTTTTGGGACATAAACATTCAGTCCATAACACAAAGACAATGACAAAATGACATAAGGGATGGAAATGAGAGAGAGTTGAGACGGACTTAGGACTAGAATTTACAAAATTTGATGATCAAGAAATTGCATGGAGAAAGGGGAGGAACATGTATCTCTCATGTATATTTACTTCTGGAAACAAAAGTTCTGTGATTTTATTTTTTAAAGCTGTGTGAGCTTTGGTAAGTCACTTCACTTCTATGAATAGATAATATTCCTTAAATTTGTTGGGGCGGGGGTGCTACATGTGATAACATAGTATTATGCCTGGCACATTTTAGGAATGCAATAAATGTTAGGTTCCTTCCTTTCTCTGTTCTTGATTCACATACAAAGGGTGACTGGGCCTCCCAAGGCACCCACCTGTGGTTGCAATAGTGTTGGAACAGCCTCCAGGGACTCACTAGCACAGTATGAAATGTTCAATTAATTTTCTCCAGCCCATTTGAAAGGTCCCAGGGGATTTCAGAATGCCATTGTCAGGGTGGAAGGTAGAGAGGGAAGAAGAGAAGGTTATGAGCATCGCTGAGCAGTACCACACACAAAAGGAGTTTCTGTCATCTCTGGGGGATGTTGGATGATGAGAACATTGGTGGTGCCTTGTTCCTTGGGGTCCCTCACCACACAGATCCCTAAGAGCCCCTTTGGTTTGCTGGGAAGTTAATTATTGTGGATCAGAAAAGAAGATCTTCCTGGGGAGGTGGGGGTAGGGGAGAAGTCTCATTAATAGAGAATGAGAACATGCACAGGTGTGAAGGGAGGGAGATTTGGAAGCTCCACAGCAACAAACCTGACTAGAGGCCACTCACTGCTAGGTGCTGGTTGCCAGGCAACCCCTGGAGAGCTATGGGAAGAGAAAACTGGTAGTTGGCCTTTTACTACTTCCACATGAGGCCCATTGTAGGGACTATTGGGTCTCATGCTGGTTAAGGGAAGAATCTAGGGGTCTGTGGGAGGACTGAGCTGACCTAGGACTTTGTAGTCCTGGCTTTCAGGCCTGGCTCTGCCCTGTAGCCATCGTGTGTGACCCCTCTCCTCCATGGGCCTAACTATCAAATGCAGAAAATAACTTTTGCTCTTCTTGCCTCATGGGTTTTTGTGACGATTACGTTAGGGAATGGAAAGGAAAGCCCAAGGAGAACTGCGAAGCCTTGAGTAGATGGGAAGGACTATGGATATTGTCAGCCATGGGAATTCATCTTGGGTGTGCTTTAAATCATTCTTTCTGTCTTTCATACCTTCTCTCTGACCCAAGGAGGCAGTTCTCTCCTTGAAGAAGGAGTTGTTGAGGCCAGAGATGTCAAGTTACTTACGTCGAGCCAAAGAGGAAACTTCATCTTTCATTCATTCAATAGACATTTATCTGGCACTCAATCGGTATCAGGCATTATGCTAGCTGTGGGGTAGCACACTTCCTGCTGTCATGGAGTGTATAGTCTAGTTGGGGAGATAGTCACTAAATATATGAATAAAAATTACCTCATTTCATCTGTGGTAAGGTAGCTGAAGAAAAGGAATAGACTTGTTTCCAACCCAAGCACTGGGACTCAGAGCACAGGAATCATTGAACTGTGACTTAGGTCTCATCCCTGGGCTTACAGCTGGGGTTCGCTCACCTCTATTCACAATTTAAAAAGCTTGCTTAGCTGATAACCTTCACCACACCAGCTCACCCCAGGCCTGTACCTGTGAAGGCATGTGGTAGCAGAGGCCTCCATTGTGGAAAGACAGAATCTTCTCCTTCCTACTCCCACCAGTGAGGCTTTTTTGGTGACCTGAATGTCAAGAAGCCTTGAAACAAGCTAGTATCTCGGGTCTGGGGTTGCTGGTATAAATACTGGGAAATGGACTGGCTGGCCTGTACAGTTTTTTTCTATTGAGGGTTCAAGAACTCTGTTTTTTCTGAAGGATTTAGAGAACACTGTCTTTACTCCTGGACCTTCCTGGCCTCACTGGAAGCCTTCCACCTTCCTCTTTCTTTCTCTTCAACTTCCTGCTCTGAAGCCCTCAGTCACTACCATGCTTCTGTGTACCTCCATTATTCTATTTGTTTTGCTGTTTGATAATTTCTATTTGATAATTTTAAAAATAAAATGTGTGTAAGCTTCACCATGGTGCCTGGCACAGAGTAAACATGTCATTTTTATTAAGATTCTAGGGAGATCAAGAAATGATACTCCTTTTCTTCCCCACCTCAGTTTGGAATCAATTGAGAGATAAATGCAGGAGTCTGAGAGATGGGGAGTAATATGACAGCCTTATTACTGATAAAAGCTAGGATGAAACACCTGGCCCTAGTCTTCAGGGCAGTGGATCTTGCAAATATTTCACTTTGGTGTCAGAGAGACATACCAACTGAATCACAGGCTGATATGGGTCACTAGCTGCAATTAACCCATTCAGCATGCCCCAAGGTCAAAGTCTATGTGACCCAGACTTACTCATTCTTAAGGCCTAAAGCATCCTACCTAGGTGTGTAGAAGTTGTCTCCATCTCCATAGTCAGTCTTCCTTATGGAAGGAGAAAGAAGGGACCCTTCCCTAACAGCTCTTTTCATAATTAAAGAGATAGAGAGAAGTAAGCATTAGCTCCAAAGAGAGGTTGGGCAGAATGATGAAAGCTGGGAAATATAGGAGAAGGAGTCTTAAGAGATTTCCTGGGAATCTTGCATTGGACAGCGATGAGAAGACTCCCTATGTAACCAGGAGCTGAGAAGAACAAGACCAGGTGAGACGGGGTTGTTGGGCAGTCAGCTAGGTTCACCCACTAGCCAATTCCCTTATTCCTACACAGCAGCCTTGACAAAATTTTAGGTCACCACATGGCTTTGGAGTCACTTGTAAATATTAAAAGAAGTAATGAATGTTAAATCTGGGAATGTCAAAGACCTATATTTTAGGGCCAGTGATATAAGAGTACAACAAAATGTCATGGAGCTTAGGAATCTGGGAAAGATAATTATACCAGAAACCTAGACTAAGAATTGCGGCTCTTGAGCAGTCATTTAACAAATATTTACTATGCAGATATTGAAGATATTAATATGAATTAATATGAATATGACACATTCTCTGCTCTCTAGGAACTAGTGACACTGAACTTACCTCTAACTCCAAAAGTGGAATCAAATGAGTAGCATAGTTCCCTTGTTCTGGTTAAGGATAACAAAGTAGGACATGAAAGAGATTGCCTTTTCCCTGGACTTTAAGAATTTATAATAATGGAAAATTATATAAGATTGGGCAGCTGTCTGATGGGCATCTGTATTAGTTCCCTATTGCTGTTCTTACAAATCACCACAAATTCAGTGGCTTAAAAACAACAACATATTTTTTATCTTACAGTTCTAGATGTCAGAAGTGCAGCATGGGTCTCACTGGGCTAAAATCAGGGTGTAGGCAGGTCTGCGTTCCTTCTGGTGGCTCTAGGAGAGAATCTGTTAACTTGCCTTTTCCAGCTTCTAGAAGCCTCCTGCATTCCTTTTTTGGGGGTCCCTTCTTCCATCTTAAAAGCCAGACGTATAACATCTTCCAGCCTCTCTCTCTGACTTCCTGCCTTTCTCGTAAAAGAACCCTTGTGATTACCTTGGGCTCCCAGGAATAATCCAGGATAATCTTCCCATCTCAAAACCTTAGTTTAATCACATTTGCAACGTCCCTTTTGCTATGCAAGGTAACATGGTCACAAATTCCGAGGGTTAAGATGTAGATATCTTTGGAGGGCCATTATTCTGACTACCACAGCATCTATTAATAACATAGAAAAAGCTAATATAAATTCTCCCTATCCTTCAAAGCTCTAATTCGAGTTTCCTCTCCTCTGGTTATAGTCCTCTCTGCTCACTGAAACAGGTGCCTGAAACAGGTACTGTGTGTGTTTCAGGTTTGCACTGCCCGCTGAGAATGCCTGGCACCTTGGTAGGTGCTAACAAGCCTATGAATTTAGAGCGCATCACAGAGGCTGAGGTCCACACAGAGACCCAGACTTTACTACAGGCCCACCGAGGTCTCCTCATGCATTCCAGTGCTTCTCCTGCTACCTGAACATAAGCTGAGTCTCTCTACACAGAAAAGGCTGGCGGCTGAACAGGGACACTGTGGCTCTGACAGGTCCCTATGTCTCCAGGAATACGGAGACAGTTCCTGAATACAACATCCCATACTCAGCTCTTATGATAATCAGAATTGATTTTTCTAGGCAGCAAGTTTCCTGGTGTGGCTGCAGAGACATGTTGACACTTTCATCTCTCCAAAGTCTATAGAAGCCAGCTGCTGGAGGAGCTTTAATCTGATCTCTAAAATCACAACAAAGACTGTGGGAAGTCTAATCAGAATTGCAGGCATAGTCTGCTTTTGTAATTTGCAAATGAGTTAACCAGCAATCCTCGTTGTCTATTCAAGGGGCCTCCATTCTTTGGGGCCACCAACCCCTTTCCAAATTGATGTGGGCAAAAAGGAAATAACCTACAAGTCGTTTGTGGATTTATTAATTCAATAAACGTGTCATGTACCTATTATGTGCCAGGCACTGTCGTAACAGGGCAAATAAACAGCTCTAATACAATATAAATGACATAATCAAGGGATGAAGAAAGTGTTGTAGGAACACAGGGAAAGTAGCTGCTACTACCTTGTGCCTGGGAAAGTTGTTTTCGGTTTCACAAAGGACAGGACATTTGGGCTGGGTCTTGACAAACGAGTACGAGTTTTCCAGGTTAATGTTCGGGAAGATCTTTACACGCAGAAAAAAAAAGACATTTGCAAAAGCACGATTGCTTTGAAGGACCCATTAAGTGCCTGGCTGTGGAAGGCTGTGCAGGCCTGGGTGAGACTCAGCGGCACTCAGAGAGATAACATGTACATAAATATAGGTGACACTACAGCCATGAATGATGCCGTGAGAGAGGTACAGGAAGTTTTAAGGGAGTTCAGAGAGGAAGTGCTTCCTCTCAGCTTGAAAGCTCAGGGAGGGCTCCTCAGAGGAGGTGGCCTTATGGTAATGAGAGTCTCGGAGGCAGGGCTGTCTGTGTCATTCACCTAGCTCTGTGGTCCAGGTTGACCTCCGTTTTTGACTCAGCAGCAGCGTGCTGACATCCCCTGCAATGATTTACTTGTTCAGGAAGCAGTGTGGCATGCGGTTAGGAGCCAGACCTGTGCTCCAAACCCATTTCTGCCACTGTCACCTTGTTCAAGTCCAGTTACCTCCTTGTGCTTCACCTTCTTCTTTCTAAAATAAGGATAATTTTAGTAACAACCACACAGTGTTGTTGAGGGAATAAGATACGATAATGCTTAGCCTAATGCCTGGTTCATAGTAAATGATCACTAATTGGTAACCTTTATGATTATTAATTCTGTTACTCTCAAGGGTTGATTTGTGGCAACAAGGGGTCTGGATATATCTGAGCTAGACTTGGCATCCTTCTTAAGAGTTGATGCACACCCACCCGAATTCTTTCTCTGAGTCCTAAGCTGAGTCTGCAATGATTGGTGGCTGACCCCTTTGGCAGAGCCCCGCCTTGATGGCAGATGCAATTTAGCTGGGGAGATAAAACAATTTAGAAGACCATAAAGAGCTAAAACATGTGGTGCTGCGTGAATACAGTGGGAATTTAAAAGAGTTCCGTATGGGGTAGAGTGGATAAGAAAGGCCTCTGGGAGGGAGGCAGGGGGTGCATTACAAGATGGAGAAGGGGGAGGGTATAATAGAGACATTCTAAGCCAGGGGGTCAACATGAGCTGATGTGGGAGGCAGACATTAAGGGAGGGGGTGAGCTGTAGTGTGCTTTGTGTACTGTTCTTCCTGTGAGATGCCTGAACTCCTCCAACTTCCCCAGTCACAGCTCCTGCCTGTGCCCCGCATACCATGTGCTATAGCCATTCTGGCCACACCAAACTTTTACATATTTGTTTATTCATTCATTCAGCAATATTTTCACTGTATGTACCAAGCATTGTTCTAGGTGCTACAGATATAGCAGTGAAAGTAACAGACAAAATCCCCTGTCCCATATTCCCCTAGCCTGGCAATAAACAAGTAAAATATACAGTGTGTTCTGTGATGATAAGTGCTCCGCGGAAAACTATAGCGGGATAAGGATGATTGGAAGTGAGGGATGTTTATAAATCTAATCAGGGTGGTCCAGGTAAACTTCAAGGTGAGTAAAACCTTGAAGGAGTTGCGGAATATTTGGAGGAAGAGTATCGGAGGCAGAAGAAACAGCAACTGCAGAAGCCCTGAGGCCGGGGTTTGCCTGCAACAGTCCAGTAAGAGTCGGAGGCCAGTGCAGCTGCAGAGGGGGGAGAGCCGTCAGAGGTGAGCCTAGAGACTTAGTGGGGGTGCCAGATCGTGGAGGGCCTTGGAGGCCTTTGTAAAGGCTTTGGTTTGGGTTTCTTTTTTTAAGACAGCTTTATTGAGGTGCAACTGATATAGAGAAAAACTGTACATATTTAATGTATATAATTTGATGAGTTTGGGCACATACAAACACCTGTGAAACCATCACCACAATTAAGATAATAAATATATTCATCACCTTCAAAAGTTTAATTATGTCTCCTTTGCCTTGCCCCCTTTTTTGGTGGTAAGAACACCTAACACGAGAAGTACCCTTTTAACAACTTTTTAAGTGCACAACACAGTATTGTTCACTGTAGGCATCGTATTGTACAGCAGAGCTCTAGAACTTATTCCTCTTGCATAACCGAGATGTTATACCAACTGAACAACTCCCCATTTGCTCCTCCCCTCGGCCCCTGGAAACCAGTATTTGATTCTCTGCTTCTATGAGTTGGACGATTTTCGATATCTCATATAAATAGAAACACTGCCCCCGTGGTTGGTTTCTTTCGTTTGCCATCGTGTCCTCCAGGTTCATCCTTATTTTTGCAAATGGCAGGATTTTTTTCCATTGAAGACTAAATAGTATTCCATTGTATGTATATATCACATTTTCTTTATCCATTCACCTATCCGTGGACATTTGGGTTGTTTCCGTATCTTAGCTATTATGAATCATGCTGCAATGAACATGGGGGTGCAGACACCTCTTTGAGATCCGGATTTCAATTCTTTTGGCTACACGCCCAGAAGGGGGATTGCTGGATCACATGGCAATTCTATCAAAGGACTTGGATAGACATTTCTCCAAGGAAGATATATAAATGGCCAGCAGGTGCAGGCCTCAAAGGATACATTTCAAGATCCCCAGTGGCTGCCCAATAGTACCAAACCCTATATACATTGTTTTTTTCCTATACATACATACCTACCATAAAATGTAACTTATAAATTACTATAGTAAGAGTTAACAACAACTATAAGAAAATAGAGCAATTATAACAATATACTATAATAAAAGTTATGTGAATGTGGTCTCTCTCTCTCTCTCTTTCTCTCTCTCTCTCTCTCTCCCTCATAACCAATCTGATAACTAAGACAGCTACTAAGTGACTAACAGGTGGGCTAGTGTATACAGCGTGGATAAGCTGGACAAAGGAGGCTTCATATCCCAGGCGGGAGAGAGAGGGATTGTGGGAGATATCATCACGCTACTCAAGATGGCACGTAATTTAAAACATGAATTATTTCTAGAATTTTCCATTTAACATTTTTGGATTGACCTCAGGTAAGTGAACACAGAGAAGGCAAAACTGCAGATAAGGGAGGACTACTGTGTATGAAAAGAAATGCTCAACATCATTAATCATCAAGGAAATACAAATCAAAACCATGAGATATCACTTCACACATGTTAAGATGGCTATTATCAAGAAAAAAGATACTAAATGTTGGTGAGGATGTGGAGAAATTGGAACCCTTGTACATTTTGGATGGGAATATAAAATGGTGTAGCCACTATGAAAAAGAGTACAGAGGTTCCTCAAAAAAGTTAAAAAAGACTTTGGGTTTTACTCAGAATGAGATGGGAAGGTTTTGAGCAGTGGAATTATATCATCTGACTTACACCTTTTAGTACTTTATTTTTAGATAATTTTAGATTTATAGAAACTTTGTGGTGATAGTACAGTGTTCCCACATACCCTTCACCCAGTTTCCTAATATTAAAATCTTACATAACCATGGTACATTTGTCAAAACTAAGAAATTAAAATTGGTCCGTTATGATTAACTGAGCCATAGACTTCATTAGTTTTTGAACTAATGTCCTTGTACTATTCCAGGATCCAATCCATGTTGCATGTAATAACATTTAAAAAATTCAGACATTATTCATATGTCATAAAATTGACCCTTTTAAAGTATACAGTTCAGTGATTTTCAGTATTCACAAAATTGTACAACCATCACTACTAATTTCAGAATATTTTAGAGACTTACATTTTAATATTTAACAGGAGTGCTCTGAGGCAGGATTATGCCTGTTTCAAGAATAAATGATAAACAGGCCAAGGGCAGAAGCAGGGAAAATCAGGTAGAACTTGTAATAATCTGGATGGGGATGACAGTGCCTTGAAGTAGGGTGGTGGTCCTGGTGGCAGTGAAAGTGCTCGGATTCTGTGCATACGTTGAAAATATTGCTGGCAGGATTTGCTGATGAATTAGATGTGGGCAGAGAAGGAAGGGAAGGAGTCGAGGATGACGCTGAGGGTTTGGGCTGAGCTACTGGATGGCTGAAGATGCCTCTGAGAGACAGGGAAGTCTGTAGGGAGAGCAGGATTTGGAGAGACAACTGGGGACTGAGTTTGGGTATATTAAGTTTGATGACCTGTTAGATGACCAAGGAGAGCTATAGAATAGGCTGTTAGATAAATGAGCCTGCAGTTCAGGGCAGAGGCCCTGACTGGAGATATAAATTAGTGAGTCATCAGTACAGAGGTGGTATTTAACACTAAGAAATTAAAATTGGTACATTATTATTAACTGAACTATAGACTTTATCCAGTCAAATAAGATCAACAAAGGAGGGAGTGAAGATAGAAGAACAGTTCTAAGGACCGAGCCCAAAACATGGCAACACGAAGATGTTGGGAAGATAAGGAAGAATCAGCAAAGGACACTGAAGAGGGAAAAAGAGTGGTGACTCTGAAGGCAAATAGAGATAAGAGTTTTACATAGGAAGGAGAGATCAACTGAGTCAAATGCTACTGCCAGGTCATGAATATGAGGACTGAGCGCTGACCACTGGATTTAGCAACATGGAGTCGCTGGTAACCTGTACGAGTTGTTTTGGTGGAGTAGTGGGGATGAACGCCTATTAAGAGTGGGAGAAGAAATTGGAGACACCAAGTATAGTGGCACTTTCAAGGAGTTTTGCTTTTCTGGAAAGGAGACAAATGGGTGGTAGCTGAAGGTGAAGGGGGAAGGAGATCAGAAGAGGTTTTTGTTTTTTAAGATGGGAGAAGGAGCAGCATGTTTGTGCGCTGGTAGAATAATCCAATAGAGATCAACAAAGCAAGCAACCAGCAAAGAAACAAAAACACAAAACCCATGCTATGGGGGGAAGAGGAGAATTGCTGGGACGATGTCCTTGAGTTGTTGACAGGGATGGGATCACAAGCAGAGGGCAGGTCCTTGCTAGGAGCACAGACTCTGCATCCACATTACTGGGGGAGAGAGCAGAGGGTGTGGGCGCAGGTGCGGCTAAGGGTGACGTGCTGGGGGGAGTTCTCCTGGGTACAATTTTCTGATGAAGTGGGAAGCAAGGTCAGCAGCTCAGAGTGAGGATGTGGGGGGAAGTGGAAGGAGAATGTCATCTAGGAAGGTGGGAGAGTGAATCGACTAGGAAAATGTAATTTGATTGCTGATGAGCATTGAGTTTCCACTTGAAATTAGTGATCAGACATTTAAATTCATGAATTCGTGAATGTGAAGCATGGCTGTGTGTTTTTCTCCCACCATGTTTTGCTCTGTGGATACAGTCATAGAAGAGGCAGAGAGGTGGCTTTAATGAGTGCTGTTTTGCTGAGTGAGTGGGACAAAGCAGAAGAGGGCACGGAAGTCAGGAGTGTGTGCAGGGAAGCCACCGTCATGACTGACTACAGAATTCAAGCTGGGCAGAGAGGGAGGTGAGCACACGAGGGGGAAAGGGCAGTGAAAAGATGGTAGGGGTTGAAGACTGTCAAAGCTGAGAATCTAGGAGTGAGCTGGAAAGATCATTGTGACCTGGGAGTGGGAGCCTTGAACTCACTATTAGTATTGTCGAGGTATCGAGTATGATTGTGAGAATGAGTGGCTGACGCAGGGTTAGAAATCAACACCCACTGGAGGAGAGCAGTTCCAGGAAATGAGAGTCCCAGATGTAGGAAGGCTCATCTGTGTGGACATTGATTCACCAACAATCATGGAGAGGGTAACCGTGAATCAGGAGGTGTTCCCTGGTCGGTAGAGGGGTCCCTGGGTGGCATGAATCATGATGTGAGATTCAAAACTGGGGGTGTTTTGTTTTTTAAAGGAGGGAAGGAGAATGATCTAGAAGCAGGGGCGAGAAGCAGACTGTATCCCACTTTCTGGCCCAGTGAGTCAAAGGTGGTGAGAGACGAAGCAGCCATCAATTTGGAGGCTTTAGGGGAAGCCATGTCCTCAGGGAGAGCCACAGTTCACTTATAGTGAGGAGGTGAAGAAAACATCCAGAAGAGAGGAGGTTGAGGAAAAAGCTTTTTTTTTTTTTTTTTTTATGCCTGACTGAGTTTCAGAAGGTGCAGGGAAAGCTTTCAGTGGGGAGAGGAGATAAGCTTAGAAGAGATGATGTGCAGACTGTGGGTATCAGAGTCAGATCAGGGATGGCCCGGGAGTCTTGGGCTTCTTGCCATGTCTGACATCAATAGAGGGATCAAATATGCAACAAAACAAACAATAACACAGAGAGATGGCCCCAAGATGTGGGGGGCCTGGGAGGAGGGCTTTGCTTCCTTTTGATCTCTGCTTTTAGAGGCCTAGAGGCTGATGGAAGTGCCATTCTTACTCTGAATGCCTGGTGTCCCTCTTGATTTTACATAACAGCAATTATGTGGTAACCATAATTTATGTAAAATATCTTTGCCTGTAAAATGGGGCTGATAATACCTCCCACAGGGTTGGTGTGAGCTGACAGTGGCACTGCTGAATACCAGCACTGTGCTCAGTGCTTTTATCAACTCATTTCATCTTCACAACAACCCTGTGAACTAGGTGTTATTATCCCTATTTTACAGATAAGTAAACTGAGGTCCAGAGAGGTTAGGTCATTTCTCCAAGTTCACCCAAATAGTAAGGGGCAGAGTCTGGATCTGAACTGAGATCTATCTGACTTCAAAACCCGTGTATGCCGCGGGCCTTCTACCTCTCCCTTTCTTGTTATATCGTCACATAGGTAAAGACTTGGGTGCTTAGAAAGTACTCAACAGATGGTAAAAATGTTGTTAAGAGTTAAGCAACTATATATTGTGCAGGTGCTTTACACCCATTTTTGTTTGTTTGTTTTTTGTAATCGTCACAACTATTCTGTACAGAATAGATGAGGAAACTAAGACTCAGAAGCTAAGGAACTTGGTGGAATCTTACCAAGATCAGTAACATAGCACAGCTGGGATTCAAAATTAGGGCTGTGTGCCGCCAGAACTGCCTTCCCCACTCTTTCCACTGCCCTGTGATACCCCAGGGATGTCCAGGGGCTGACAGTCAATGTCACAGCTAAAACTTGGAGGATCCAAGTGAACAAACTATGTCCTGTTTGCTTTCACGCTCCCCTCCCTTTCTACCAGCCCTCTTCTCTGTCCATCCCACTACAACTTCACAGGTGATTCTGAGGGACATCTAAGGTTGTGCAACACTGATATGTAGGTATGTAATTAAGTGACTTGGTGCTTAATGTAGAGGTCTGTGAGGAGCTGCTGCACATTCTGGCACAGTGTGAAAGGAGGGGTGGGGCTGGATTAGTTCAGCTGTGGCATGAGCAGTGTGACAAGTAACAGTGATACTCGCAGCGTGACAAGTAACAGTGTCTCAGAACCCGTTTCCTCAGCTGTAAAACAGGAATAATATTTATGGCCACTTCTTTGTAATGCAGTAAAGATTAAATGAGACAATATAAGGAAAGGACCTAGCATGATGCCTGTAACATATTAGGTACTCAATAAATTCGCTTAAAGTTATGCAGTGAGTGGTAGAGGCACATAGGTTCCTGAGTGCTCTTTGTGCTGTACTTTTGTGACCAATCTTGGTTACAACCACTTAAGAGTGTGAGCCTTGGGGTTTACAGGGTAGAGAAAGTAGATGTGAGTTGTGGCCCTTTTACTCCCATTTTCAGTGCTTGGAGAGAGCAGCAGTGCTCTGCCCCTACGATGCCCAGTTGCCTTTGAAGGTGGGAGATTCTTCTAGCTGACTTGGATCCTGTCTGATATGCTGCTAAGGGTAGGGGTGGAAGTAAGGGAGGCCATTCAACCGAGGATGAATAATTCCTTCCTTCTGCGAACTCTCCCTTCCCCGACACCATTGCCCCATACTTTGGGTTGCCAGGTGACAGCTGGAAGCTCTTGTCCTCTCTGTACTCCTGTGCTTCTCACCTCCCTCTGTGAAGTCTGTCGATTTTGTGCTAATGACGCAAAGACTCTGAGCGCAGGCCCAGGGGTGGAGGTGGAATAGAGAGGAGATGGATGGGTGATCAAGTCCAAGGGGATGTCTGTGTTCCCTCTCCTGAGCACCCCATCACTACCCCCAGCTCAGAACTGAGCGTCCTCCTTTATCCCTCTCAGCTCTCGTCCTACTCATCCCATTGTTCGTAAGAACTCTCAATTCTAGCTCCCAAATTTCTCTTCGGTGCATCTCCTCATCAGTTCTGTTCCATAAACATTTATCCAGGGCAACTGTGAGCCTGGCTTTCCCTTCTGCCCCTGTTCTACCGTGTTTCCCCCAAAATAAGACCGGGTCTAATATTAATATATGCTCCAAAAGACACATTAGGGCTTATGTTCAGGGGATGTCCTCCTGAAAAATCACGTGGGGGCTTACTTTCCGGTTAGGTCTTATTTTCGGGGACACACGGTACTTCAGATTCCTATTATGTCCCCCTTAGACGGTAGTAGCAGCCCAAATGGATCTCCCCGCCTTCAGTCTTGTTCCCTCCATATACTCTCTGATCACTGTCACTCCACTGCTTACAATCCAGGGAGGGCTGATCATCGATGCCCGATAAATCCCTTTGCCTGGCACTGCAGGCCCTTTTTTGCCTTCCCAGCTCCATCTTTGCTCTTCAGGCAGCCCATGCTTCACCCACGTGTTCTCCAAAACCCTGATCTAAACACAGGGTGCACTTTAAAAAAACAAAAAACCCAAAGTGGTTTTTTTTGGAACGGTTCTAGATTTACTGAAAATTGTAAAGACGGTACAGAGAGTTCTCATTTACCCCATACTCAGTTTCTCCTATTCTTACCGTCTTACGTTAGTGTGGTACATTTGTTCTAATTAACCAATATCGATACATTGGTATTAGGTTGGTGCAAAAGTAATTTCGGTTTTTGCAATTGTTTTTAACCTTTAAAAACCCAATTACTTTTGCACCAACCTAATATTAACCCAAGTCCATAGTTTGTTCAGATTTCCTTAGTTTTTACGTAATATCCCTTTTCTCTTCCAGGATCTCATCCAGGATACCATATTACATTTAATTGTCGTGGCTCCTTAGGTTCCTCTTGGCTATGACAGTTAAGATGTACTTTTTTGCTTCTTGCTTTCCTTCCTCCCTAAGGATTACATCTCCTCCCCACTTTCCACCAGCAAATATTCAGTTCAAGTATAACCTCCTCTGGGAAAATATTCCTGACCTACCTCTCCCCCAGCTTGGATTAAGGGCCCCTCCTTTCCTTCCCATACTTACTGGCTATGTTACATGTATCTGGAACTTGTCTGTCTTCCTCCCTGAGGGCAGGGGCCTGGTCTGATTTATGATGACATTTCCATTGCCCAGCACAGGGCCTGGCAAAGACTCAGCATTCAGTAGAGGTTGGCAAAATGAAAAGGGGTGCTCAGGCTGTCGCTTTATACCTCTCCAAGTCAAAGCCAGCTATTCTCCCTGTACCCGGAATAGGACCCTTTTCTCAGATCAAGCCTCCTCTAGAAACCTCCTCTATCAGTTCTGCCCCTCAACGGCTAGGAGGTCTGAAGCTACCCTTGGGTTAGCCTCTTTCTAGGGAGCGCACGCTGCTTTCTTAGCTGCTTTCCTCTCAGCCCTGTGGACACCAGTCAAGGCAGGTCAATCTGATATATTCATGATCTCATTTGATCCTGAAAGGATGTCTTGTCATCCTCCTGATACACATGAGGACACTGAGGCCCAGAGAGGTAAAGTGTTTGTACTTTACCAGAGGTCACATGCTGGTAAGTGGGTTAAAAGTGAGACTTGAACCTACCCAGGCTTTCGAGACTCACTCCCAAGCCTGGGCTCTTCCCATTGGACCACACTATTTCTGCATATAAAACGGAAGACCTAACCAGGAACCACAGTGAAGAGCTATGCTGGAGGCATCCCAGTATATCCCAGCCTCCTCTGCGGGGACTGTTTTCAACAGGGCTCCAGGCTGAACCCCCAGCTCTGTATACTGGCTGAACCCTTCGGTCTCCTCAGCTAGGACTTGGCAGGAAGAGATAAGAGAAGTAAGAGAGAAGAGAAAGAGTGAATAGAGAAAATCAGAGGTGATTCTAAGGTTGGACATTGTAAGGAGAGAAAATGCCCTCTCAGGATACTGTCCTACCCCATCAGGTTGTTGCTGTGTCAACGGATTGAGCCCAAAGGCTGGCCTGGAAATTTACCACCAGCAGAGGCATAATTAGTCCTTTAATTTCCTTTCAGCGGAAGTTTGCTCAGGCAGTTACCAGCCCTGCTTTCTTGGACTCCTCCCTCCTTGCACTTGCCTACATGTCCAGCTCTTCTGGGAATCTGAGGCCTGCCCTGGGTGTGGCATGAGGGGAAGAACAGCAGTTATCCAGGGCAAGCTGTAAATTTAATGAACATGACTAATGTTTATACAGAGCTTTACAGCTGCCCAAGCACTGTCACAACACTTATCTCACTGTATCCTCCCAACAATACTGAGAAAAGGATATTATTATCAACCCCATTTTGCAGCTAATGAATCAGCTCAGAAAATCAGATGAGTGGTCCAAAGCCACATGCTGGGAAGTGGCAGAGCTAGAATTTGAACTCACATTTGCTTGACCCTGAAATTCATACTCTTACCTCTGCCCCTCAATAGTACCCACTCATTACATGCTTAGTGTTTAATTAAATAACACACAAATGCTGAAGGGACACTAAAATTAAAGAGATGATGAGAATGGTATTTTAAGAGGTTTCTTGGAGGAGGTGATCCTGACCCTTGAGATTGGAACAGAAATGAATGCCAAGATACAGAACTCTTTTTTTGTCTTATCCCCAAAGGGATTTAAAGTGGCGGAGAAAGACAGAGAGACTTAATTTATTTTTTTTCTAGTTGGGTTCTGACTGTAGCCTGATTCCCCCCTCCCACCCACCCCAGATATGCTGCTCCAAATTACCTCCCAACAGTTGAGTCAGTCCTAAAAAACAAAACAAACAAACGACAAAACCAGAAGAGTTTATAGTCTAGTGGTGAAACAAACACCTTGGTAATTCATACAGTATTTCATTAGAGAGATGGTAGAATAGGATTAGGAAGGCTGTGAGGTCAGACTGTCTACTTCAGATCTTTATCAGCCTTATGACCTTAGGCAACTATTTAACCTTTGAGTCTCAGTAATTTCATCTGTAAAGTGGGTATGATAATGAAACCTCTCTCAGGAAGTTGCAAGAATTAAATGCACAGTCTAGCCATACTCTAAATCTCAACAAACAGTAGCTAGTCTTCCTCCTGCCTGTGGGTACTGGGGGGAAACGTGAATCATAGAGGAGGAAGCCTTTGAGCTGAATTCTGAGTGGTCAGTAATGACTGGTTCAGAAGTACATGGGATCAGGCTGTTCCAGGTAGAGGGAACAGCATGAGCAAAGCACAGAGACTTTCAGGACATAATGTTTGGGGCCTGGGGAGTAGCCAAGGGAGGTGAGAACCTAGGGAGAAAGAATGGCAGGAGTGGCATGACCTTAACTCAATGAAACTGTTAGGTTAGAAAACCAGGGATAAGTGGAGTACCCTAGCTCCTGGAAGGTAATGTCACAAGGGTCAAACTCCTAGCTCCAACATTTGCTCACTTGGCCAAGTACTTAACCTCTCTGTGCCTCAGTTGCTTTGTCCTCTCTACCTCAAAGAGCTGGTTGTGAGGATTGATGAAGTAATGCATGAAAATCACCTGTTAACAGTGCCTGACACTTAGTAAATACTCAATTTATGTTAGAAATTATTATGATTACAATTTATCCTGACTCCTTAGAGTGAGAAGGGGCAATAAAAATCATCTACTTTAAAGATGGAAAACCCAAGGCCCCGAGGGGGTGGTATTCTTAAGCCCCCAAAGCAAGTTAGTGGTACAATTAAATCATACCCAAGCCTCCTAACCCAGCCTGTGTCGTGTGGCTCTCTCACTGTTGTCAGCCTGCTTCTGACAGGTTCTCCTCCTTCCTCAGATGATTGTCTCCCCTCCCTTGTAAATAAATTTCAAGGCATTTGCTTTGTGGAGCAGTGTTTATGATATTTTTGGAACACTTTGGCACCTGTATGCAAATGATCCTCAGGGGACGTGTCTGCTTAGTGACTTGGGCCAACTCCTGAAAGAAAGCAGCTATGAGACCAAAGGGAAAGCACAGCCCTGGGTGGGATGGAGGTCCTGGACTATCTTTTTAGTCAAGTCCCAGAAATCCAAGGAAGTTCCTTCTCATCTCTTACCTGCCCTATATATGTTAACTCCTTGGGTCTCTGTTTGGAAATGAGTTCATAAGTAGGTTTCTGAGCCAGGCTCCAAATTGAGGTTTTTAAGGCTTTGGGATGTCGTGTTAGAAGGTGCTGTGGAACCCAGGCCTGTGGACATTCACATCAGCTATGGTGCTGGCTCAGGTTTGAGGGAAGTGTTTCTTACTATCAGGAAAAAGAAAGTAATTTAAGGGGATTAGAGGGAGGATGACAACTTTATCAGTCAGCCCCACTGGTTCTGCCCTGCAGAGCTGGAGAGAACGGGGACTCATGAGATGACAAAAGGGAGGAGAGGACAAGACCTCAGACATTTTTCTCATAAAAGTCAATGTCCCCTGGTCCTTGGCACAAGCAGCAGTGACCCCATCCATAACACACAATTGCTGACTGTTCTCCAGGTAGTTGGCCCTATGTGGGAGACCACTAAACCCCTCAAGGGCTCTCTGTTCTCTGTAGGACAATGTTCAAGCACCTGGCCTGCCATTCAAGACCTCCATGGTTTAGCTCTAACCTCACTTCCTACTTCCTCCCCTGTTCAGTATTTTAAGCACTGTGTTTCAGAAATCTAAAACTATCCATTTTAAGATATATCCTTATTTCAGAGATTCTAAAATGTAAAAAAGTGGACATCTTAGAATCCATAAAATATGGTATTTTACACTCCACTGAAAATAGAACTGTTTGTGCCATCCCAGATGCCATGCTGTTTCAGGCTTTACTTTTTTTTTCCTTTTCAGCTGTTTATTGTGGAAAATTTCAAATACATACTTAAATAGAGAGACTAAATAGTACATGAAACCCATGTACTGTTATCCATTTACAATAATTATCAACTTGTGGTTTGTCCTCCATGTTTTTCCCATAGTCCCTTCTCCTTGGACTATTAATATTAATAGCAACTGCCAATTCTTACTAGGGGTTTTGTTTTTCTTAATTCTAAAAGTAATGTATGCTCATTTAAAAATACTTTGAAATTATAGCCAAGCATAAAGAAGAAAATATTACTGATATGTATCTTGGTTGGTTTCTTTCCAGTTTGTTTTCTGAATTTTTAACATAGTTGAGGTCATACTATACATTCAATTTTATATCCTGCTTTTCTTACTCATATATAACATTATAAGCACAGCTAACATCGTTAGAAAATATTTCTGGATATTCTTAATGACTTCATTGTACTTTATAGAACAATGCACCATATCCATTCATTACTTCAACAATATTTGTTGCACTAACCATATGTTGGGTACTCTAAACAGTGATAAAAGAATGAGGCACCATCTCTGGCCTCTCAAAGCTTTGTTGTTCTCCATTGTTTGAACATTTAACTATTTCTCAATTTGGGGCTGTTATGAATCAAGCTGACGTGATCAGTGATCATCCTTGTATATAAAACTTTTCCTAGGTTTCAGATTATTTTCTTTAGACAGATTTTCAGTAGGGAAATTCTTGTTTTACTTTATCTTTGTCAGTGTCAAATATTACCTTAGTTTAATTTTAGCTAATTCAATAGGTAAAAAAATGGTATCTCATCATTTCAAATTGCATTTCTCTGATTACTTATTGAACAATTATTTATATATTTATTAACCATTTATTTTCTGCAAATTGTCTGACAAGGGTGGCATTTTTATCACCAGCAATTTCTCAGTACAAGACCTGATTCACATTTCCTTTTATTTGCTGTGACCTAGGGGTTTATTAAGTATAATATTGTTCCAAGCTTCTCTTTTTCCTCCTTGCCCTCTCCCATTTTATTTCTTCCCCCACCTCTTCCTGCCGTGAAGGGGAGCTGGGTGAGTCACATAAAGGGTACAGCAGGTGGTAAATTAAGTGAATTCCCCAGGGAGACTTCTCAGAATGCTCTAAACCAGGGGTGTCCAAACTGCGGCCCGCAATCCATTTTTAATTAGCCCGCAGCAAATTCCAAACATATATTTAGTTTACTTAAATAAACCAGGTGAGGCAATACGTACTTCACCTCGAGTGAGTGGCCTGACTCTTTGTGTATTTTACTGCATATGGCCCTTGATAAAAAATGTTGAAAAAAGTTTGGACACCCCTGCTCTAAACAGTGCTGATGTCAGTTGGGGGCAAAAGAGTGAATAGGAAATGGGTTAGAAACTCTGATGCTAAATTTGTCCATCCCAAAGCACCAGGGTGTTATGGATGATGAGTCCTTCAGTGGGTATCTTTAAATACCTGCCATGTACCCAGATCTATGCTGGATATTGATGGGGGATTATTAGTTGAAGGAGACACAAATGAAGTAGGTTATAATGAATAGTCAGTTATGTACATGTTAGAGGCATTCACACTAAGTGGAGATGTCTAGCAGACATTTGGAATTTTCCATCTGAAACTTGGAAGTGAGGGGTCCAGGGTAGAATAAAGAGCTGGTGTAGGAGACAAAGCAGGAGCAGAAGATGAAGGGAAAGAACTAAAGTGAGATTTCATGGAAGTTAAGGAAAAAAGATTCCAGAGGAGTGTGTTTGGTTATATCATCTTTGTTACTTGGAAAAACAGAGAAATTACATTACCCATCCTTCTCTCATTCATTCGTTTATTCATTCCTTTCTTCGTTCACCATTTTAAAAATACCTGCCCAGTGCCAGGCATTGCTCTACCCATTGCTGAAAGTACAGAAATCAAAGTCACAGCCCCTAACCCATAGTCTACATGAGGAGATATAGATGAAAATGGAAACAATCCCTGATATAGGTACTATGATCCATTCATTCAAAAAATATTTATTGAACTCCTAAGGTACGCCAAGTACATTGAGGAACAATGAAAGGAAGCCTTATGACCTTTAGTTTATTTTTTGAAGTAAAATGTAGTGCCTGTATCTTAGTGGAAATCAATCATCTATCTGTGAGAGGTTTTGTTTTGCGTTTTTGAAGGTTTTGTGTGAGAGACCGATGCCAAAAATAACAAGCCAGAACATTTATCGATCTGGGCCTTGGTTTCCCATCTGTAAAATGAGGGAGTTGACCCTATATGTACCTATCATAGGATTTGTCACATGTGAGGCGACTTCCCCATAGACTGAGAATTCCAAGGGCCAGGATTACCTGGGTCTTTTTGCAGTCACACTGTAGACTTAGTAAATATTTGTAGAATTGATTACTCTTGCAAGGGCCTTCCAGCTCTAATATTCTGTGCTCTGTTGTTGCTAAAATAAAGCCCAAGTACATCCTGTGGAAGTCCAGAAGGAATGATTGATTATGCATTGCAATGCTCGATTCCAAAGAACTTCCTAGAACAGGTGCCCTTTGACTTGGACACCACAGGTTAGATAGGAATACAGTGATCAGGGGAATGTCATAATCCCCAGTCCTGGATTCCAGTGATCTATTTCCTGTCTTCTGCCCTCAAGGACCAGTTACTAGCTATATGCCCTTGGATGCCAATTTTTTCACCTGTAAATCAATAGTGACAATAATACATGGTATGCTGGAAAGAACACTGGCTATGAAGTCAGAATACTCTGGAGTTTCAGCCCTACCAAAAAGTAAGTAGCTGTGTGACCTTGGGAAAGTCACTTTCAGTTTCCCTACCTGCAAAATAAAGTAGTCAGACTGAATGAGCTCTAAGATTGGTTTCTTCTGGCTCTAAAATATCTGCTTCACGGGGTCATTGTTAGGATCCAATGAGATGATGCAGTAAAAATGCTTGAGAGCTCTCAGGTGCTCTTTAGTGGCCTATACTGAGGACAGATGGGTATAAGACCAAGCCAGCTCCAAGGAGTCACTCTCCATTCCTCAGTCCTCTGCTTCTCCCTGACTCCATTCCTCAGTCCTCTGCTTCTCCCTGACTCCGCTGCACCTCCCTGAAAAGCACTCTCCCTCTGTTTTCCTCCCATTCCCTTGGGACATAATGGCCTGTCTCCCAGCTGCTGCAAAATACAAAGGGCTTGGAGCTTGGCAGCTGTGGGTTGGTACGTGGGTGTGGGGAAAGCCGCCTGAAAGCTCTCATTACCTGCTTATTATTCCCAGTGCTCATCATCCCCCACCTCCCAACCTGGCCTTGGGGGGAGTGAATTGAAGAAGAGGGAGGGAGGAGCCTGGCTGAGGGAGCAGGTACGTGGCAGGGCAGCACCCAGGGATGGAGGCCTCAGAGATAACCTCTTAGTAGATGTGTGACTTCCCAAGGCTGTCACTGCTCTGGGCCTCCCCCTTTTGTCTATAACATGGAAAGGAACTAGAAAGAAGAGGCTGTTTGTATGATCTCACAGACCCTTTTCCAACCATTTCGGAGGTTCTAAATGAGTTTTCCCTAATCAGCACATAGTGAGCCCTTGACTTTCATTCACTAGCATTCAGCATTCTTAAGTACCTATATGTACCGGGTGCGATAGTTGAGTGCCTGGGATTTAGCTAAATATTAGACTGAGTCTCAAAATGCTCTCTATCTGAAAGAGGACACCAACAAGCCAGTAACTATAATAAATCGGATGTGTACAATGATATAAAGTCAAACCATAAAAAGGCAGAGAAAGAAGTTAATTTATGGGGGGAGAGGTGGTCAGAGAAAACTTCAGGGAGGATATGCCCTTTGAATAAGGTTGTTAATTATAAAAGAAAAGAGGATTGCAGGCAAAGGTCAGCATATCAGCATACATCCCAGGGGTGTGAAGGAACAGTGTGTTTGGGAAACCACAAGTAATTAGGCAAAGCTGGAACTCATTGGTTCCGTGGAAGAATAAGAGGGACGAAAGCAGAAGGGAAACCTGAGCTCAATCCTGAAGGATTGTTACGAGAAGCTTGGACCCCATTGTGTGGGCTGTGAGAAGCCAGGGGAGGGATTTAGACTGAGAGGCAGATGATGAGGTTTGTATTTTAGAAAGACCCATCTGATACTCAGAGTACTCTACCGAAAATATTGTGGGCACCCAATAACTCCCTCCTTTCAATAAGTGTTTATTGAAAACCTTCCCCGTCCTATGTGCCAGTGCTGTGCCAGACACAATAGTAAGCAAAACCAGACATCCTGTTCTTGTGGCACTTGCAGTTTGGCAAGGGAGACGGACCTTAATGAAATAATTACACAAGTAAATACAAAATTACAGTGGGGAGCAGTGCTATAAAGGAGAAGCACATGGTGTCAGGGGAGCAGGTAATTGGAGCATTAGACTTTGCCAGGATGGTCAGGGAAGCTCCTGTGCTGAGCTGAGCTCCAAAGGAAGAGTTGACCTCAAAGAAAGGTGCCATAAAGGCTTTATGGGAATGAGCCTTGGTTTCAGAATCCCCATCCAATGCATGTTTACCTTCTCCAGTAAACGGATAATGGAGACAGCAAGCAGGTGGCGTGTTGCAGTCAGCCTTTGATCTTCAGGACCTAGCCAGCACTTGCCACACAATCAGCACCCAGTGAAGACTTGAAAGAAAAGAAGGAAAACCATTAAGCACTTTAGATATCTGAACATAGCAGTGCTATTTCCCAGAGGACTAAACATCTTCCTTCCTTCAGTTGTTCCTCCCGTGATACAGTTTCAAGTTCCCATCACTGTTTTGGTCATTCTGCTAATTGTCAATGTCCCTGTGACAGGGGACTTAAAATATCAGAGATGTAGCCTGGTCTCTTAGACCTGGCTTTATTTAAGCCCCCATTTATCATTCACTGTCTTTCACCTCTTAAGTCTCAGTTGCCTCTTTTGTGGAATGAGGATTTTGGTTCTTCTTTCACAGGATTTCTCTGGTGTTTAACTGAGATAACAAGAAAAAACTTTGTAAGTTCTAAGAGCTAAACAACCACAGTGTTTAAATATTTGGAGGGCTGCCACATGAGTGAAAAATTAGATTTATTCTTTGTGTCTCCAGAGAACAGAATTAATTCAATGGATAGAAATTACCACATGCAGATTTCAGCTCAACACAAGGGAGAAATGTTCTAATAATCAGAACTATCCGTCAATGGAATGGCTGCCTTTTAAGGGTGGGCATCTAACATTAGAAACACTAAAAACAAGTATGCTATGGAAGGAATTCCGATTTTGAGCAAGGGAGTGGATTGAATACTCTTAAGGTTTCTTTTTAACTTGAAAATTCAACAATCTGATAGTCAAGACAAACGATGGAGCTGGGGGAGGGCATTTATGGCAGAGAGAGTAGCATGAGCAGAAATATGAAGCAGAAATGAGTGTGGCATGTGTGCATCACCACGAGGAAATTCTAGAGAGAAATGAAGGGTCTATTTGGATTGATGATGCAATGGAAGATAGATAACTAATATTGGCTATACATAACCTGTGTCCAGTCCCCTGTGATTCCATTTAAGCTTCGTGGATGATTTCCGGCCTTACCCTCCTGTGGAGGGGAGAGCGTTGGCCCCAGGAAGCCTTAGACATGGTTGGGAGACATCCTATGTTGGGAGCTGTGGAGTGGGCCAGGTCCTGTCCTAGGGGGTAAGGGGGGATCAAGAGTACACAGTCTGGCTGGGCTGTAGGTTGTGATGAACAAGCACAGGCTTTGGTCAAAAGACAGCATTTGAATCCCGACTCTGCCTTTTCACAGCTCATGACTCTAGTAATTTACTTAACCTCTATGACCCTCAGTTAATTTATATATAAAATAGGGACTCAAACTTGTCCTGCTTTGGGCTGATGTTAACAATTAAGAGGAATAATGGAGAGTAACGGGCATCTTGGGAAGAGCACAGGCTTTGGAATCAGACAGTCCCAGGTTTGGATCTCTGTCTGCCATGAATTGGTTGCAAGATCTTGGGCAAGTTATTTAACTTTTCCTTATCTGTAAGTAGAAATAACAGTATTTCAAGGCTGTTTTGAAAATTAAATAATGTAGGAGAAGTGTGTAGCATAATGCCTGTCATATAACATGCTCCGCTGGCAGTTTTACTTTGTTACTATAGATAATAAATGAGAACCCATATGTAAAGCACTCATCAAAGTGCAGGGCACATAGTAGGTGTTCAGTTGATGTTAGCTCTTTCCCCCTTGCCCATGTGTCTGTCTGCCACACTGATGGGCTGCTGGAGGCCAGAGCAGTGGCCTACTCACCCTGCTGTCTGCTCTTTGACTTAATGCTCTGCCCGTATGAGGAGTTCAATGAATGTCTGTTTCTTAGAAGGGAAGTGATTGCTCTTGATGACATGGTCTTTTTCCTCAAGTAGCCAGTGAGTCAGTGCCTCTTTCTTTCTCCTCCTTCCTGTCTCCTCTCTGATTCTATTTCTGAATCTCATCAGTGGGAGGGGAATCAATGTTCGTCAAAGTGATTTTTAAAAATAAAAGAGAGGGAGGTTCAGGAGCAATTCTCTGGGCTACTTTCCATTCAGCACACATAGTGAGAGTTGGATTGTTGTTTCCAACCTCGCTTTCCTTTAGGTGAAACAACAATAACACCAACATCAACAGTAATAGCAGCAGCTACTATGAGCTTTATTGATCACCTACTATGTGCCTGGCACTCTGCCAGGCTCTACCCATACATTATCTGTAACCCTTACACAACCACTTCAAAGTTGGTATTATTATCACTACTTTACCGATGAGGAAACGGAGACTTAGAGAAATTAACTAATAATGAAAATGATAAATTCCCATGTTTGAGTACCTATTATGAACTAGACATTTAAAAAACTCCTTGTTTCATTACAAACATCAAGTAGGCATTATTATTTCCATTTCAGATGTGAGGAAACTGAGCCTCAGAGAGATGAAAAAATCAAAGCTGTCTAAAATCACCAGGTGGTGAATGGCAGAGTGGGAGTCAGCTGAAGACCCAACTGTTACACTCATTCATACTTTCTGTCTGGCCATTTGCTACTCTTTCAGGGAAGTTTCATATTGAGACTCTGGATGGAGGCAGCCCAGGGGCAAGTTTGAATGAGAGGGAAGTGACACGTGGCATGAGACTCACCCACTCCAGCTGGACAGACCCTGGGGCCCTGCCCCTGAGCCTGACTCTGGAAATACAAAAAGAATAACTGAAGCCCATCAGGCACTGATGTACTAGTAACTGTTCCAGGCATTTTAGATACAATAACTTTCTTAATTTTTATGATAACTTTAGGAAGTAAAGTATTGTTGTTATTTCCATTTTATAGACAAAGAAGCTAAGGCCCCAAGAGGTAAATTTCCCAAGGAGGAGATTGCACAAGAGCAGGAAGACCTGGAGATGGCGGTCACAGGCAGCCATTTTAGAGACATAGTTTGCAGATGGTAGAATAGGGATTCACACCCAGAAGTCTAACTCCAGAGACCATGCTCTTCACCTCCAAACTATATGGCCTTTTTATTTAACAAGTGGTGATTGAATCCCTACTCTGTGCCCAGCCCTGTGCCAGGCACTGGGAGAACAGAGGTGAACCTGATTTCATGGACCTGATTCCATGTCTAAACTCATTTATTAGTCTATACCAGAATTTCCAGTAATTCAGTATCAACTGGTGACAGGACTTTTCTGTCAAAGAACTGGGGTAGGGCCAGGCTCCAGGCAGAGATAGGGGACTAGAAACTCTCACAGAGAAATGCAGGTGGAGTGAGAAGAGTTGCGACCTGGTGGCAGCGCAGTTGCTCAGAAATCCTGCCCAGTCTTCTAGGTCACCAGTCTGGGAGGATGGCTTAATTCTAAACTCTAGAGGACAAGATTTAAGGTCTGAGACTGCAGATCTGTGGGAAGGGTCTCATCTGTGGCGCTGGCTCTGAGGAACTCAGGACGCAGCGGCAAGGGCCTGGGAGGGGTGGATCAAATACTGCAGCACTGTTTCAGAGGTACAGACGTGTGGATATGGCAGATAGTGAATATTTCTCAGTAGGGCCTAAGAGTCCCCGAGTTAGATGTTCACCCACTCATTCCCTCATTCAGTTCTTCATTAATTCACTCATGTACTCACTCATTCACCAGCTGGAGAAAATTGTATTTGCCAGAAGCCTTAGGGAGAAGTACTATATGTGGTCAGAAGGAATACTCTGATAAGCTTTAAGTCAGATACCCAAAGACCATGCTGAACAAACAGGAGATGGTGATTCAAATGCTCTCCAAGGATAATGATGTGTTAAATGCAGGTTTTCTTTGGCTGAGTAACATTGTGTAAGTCTGGGCCAGAGCTGAATTGCTGAGGACATGGAGAGGCTGAGCCTTGCCAGGAACATAACTGTTGCCTTTGATTTCTCTTCTCTTCACATCTAATCTGTCACCACGCCCTGTAATTCAACTCTGAGATACCTCTTGAATCTGGGTCTACTCCATCCCTATTGCTACCACTCCAGTTTAAACCCTGATTGGTCTCACCACTGCAAAGATCACTACCCAGCCTTCCTGTTTCCCGTCTCTTCTCCCTCCAGTCTATTTTTGACATCACAGTCAGTGATCTTTCTAAAATGTAGATCTAATCATGTTAATCCCCTGTCTCAAAATCTTTGATCCTGAAAGATCAAGTCCAAACCGCATAGCTGGGCATTCAAAGTTCTTTCCAGCTTCATCGCCGGTCCATTTCCCATTTCCCATCATTCCTTACGTTCTTCTGGAGTACTCACTGGCAAAAACTCTTTCTTCTGCCAAAATACCTCTCCTTCACTTCTCTGCTTGAAAAGTTCTTTAGAAAAGTCCCTGTTGTCCTCCTTCTATTGCCACAGAAGTGCATTTTCAGGTGATGCTTCTGGGCTTGGTACAGATTCACCTGTGGGCCCCGTTATGCTGTCTATCACATTTCCAGTTCTCCTCCTGGGCATGTTATAGGATTGCACTTTCTTGGGTGTGGGCATATGCTGAAGCCAGTGAAATGGGAAAAATAGAAGTTTTAAGAGCAAACACATGACTCACACTTTCTTTCCCTAGCTGCTCTATCAGTCTTTATCCTGGAATAAGGAAGACAAAAAGCGGAGCACCCAGCCAGCCCTTAATGGATATGTAACAATAGCGAAAAATAAAATGTTGTTGCTTAAGCTGCTTAGATTGTGATTGCTTGTTACTGAATAACCCAGTCTGTCCTAACTGGTATGCTATCTCTGCTTTGATGTCTTTCTGCTTTGGAAACTACCATGATTATACCTTACCTGTCTTGTGCGACACATTTTCTTTGTGCAGCTTACCTGGTACTGATGACATACTGCCACATATCTAATTATCAGTTTGATATGATACGAGGTCAGACAATTAAGTTCGCGAACTCATCCTAGAAAAAGTGCTACATACTTCATTGCTGAATATCACTATGGTCACCTTCGAAGTACTCCCCTTGGGAAGCTGTGCACCGATGCCAGTGCCTAGTCCACCCTTCAAAGCAATTTTGGAACTCTTTTTCTGGAATGGCCATCAGAGCTGGGTAATATAATGATCATCAAGGGTAATATAATGGCCATCATATTACCCTTGATGTGCTGAATGTCATCAAATGTCTTCCTTTCAATATTTCCTTTATCTTTGGGTAAAGAAAGAAGTCATTGGGGGCCAGATCAGGTGAGTAGGGAGGGTGTTCCAATACAGTTATTTATTTACTGACTAAAACCTCCCTCCCAGACAGTGCCGTGTGAGCTGGTGCATTGTTGTGATGCAAGAAACATGAATTGTTGGTGAAAAGTTCAGGTCGTCTAATTTTTTCACGCAGCCTTTTCAGCACTTCCAAAGAGTAAACTTGGTTAACTATTTATCCCATTGGTACAAATTCATAATGAATAATCCCTCAGATATCAAAAAGGGTTAGCAACATTGTTGCAACAAGTTCGCAACTTAATTGTCACACCTGGTATGTTTTAGCCACCTCTACCGTTTTACTGAGGCTTCCTGAGGGCAGGGATGGTGCTTATTCCATTTTTATATAACACAGAGTATGGTTCATGGCCAAGGCAGTGTACTGTAACAGGTGTAGGAGTCAGACAGACTTGTTTTGAATCCAAATTCTTACACTCAGTGGGCAATCTATCTGAACCTCAGTTTCCTCATCCGTAAAATGGAGTAATAATATATACCCTACAGGGTTTTTCTAAAGTTTGTGGATAACAGGTGCAACAGATGTACAAATAATGGCACACTGTAATTATTATTGTTTTCATACTTGTTCTCATACTTGTTTTTATTATCATTGTATTATTGTTCTCATACTTGTTTTTATTATCATTAAAGATGGTGTTCAGTGAGTGCTTGTGGATATATCTTTCATTGATTGAGCTATAGTGGTATGTGCATTGGACTTGGGATCAGACATCTTGGATTTAAGGCATAGCTTTTGTCTCCAGCTTTGAGACTTTGGGAAAGTCACTTACCCTGTTTGCTTTGCTGCATGCTCAACAATAATATGTAAATACGAATAACACCTTCCTCACAGAGATTTCATAAAATTTAAATGAGCTAATATATGAGGAAATGTTTTATATGGGCTCAAGCATCACACACTGTAAAACTGCAATGAAGCAGAGAAGATTGGCTGTTGTCTCAATAAGGACTGTGTGGACATCTGTGAAGCACTCTAGTGTGCTCCAGTAACGCCTTGCTGTTCTTGCTTTTGCTTGCTTGCTTACATGTTTGTCACTACAACTAGACTGTGAGCTGCTTGAGATAAAGAATTGTCTTAGTCATTTTTTTAGTAGAAATGTTTATTTATTTCTCCTTATGTTAGAATAATACATGCCTATTGTAGAGAAAATAAAAATACATGAAGAAAGTCAACATCCTGGTATTTCTTGTCTCTCATACAGAGATAACTATTAACTTTGGATGTGTTTCTTTCCACTTCTCTGCATATAGAGTTACAAAACTGACATTATGTCACACATACAAGCATTGTCCCATGTCATTAAATATTCTTACAAAAATAAACACATAAAAAATTACTATATTTTAACCATTATCCTATTGCTGAATATGTAAGTTGATGATACTTTTTCACTGCTTAAATAAAGTGGTAACAAACATTTTTGTGCATAGGTATTTGTCTGATTTTCTAATTTTGTAGGAAAAGTTTTTAGAAGGAAAATTTCTGGGTCAAAGGGTACAAATATTTTTAACGCTCTTGAGACTTCCAAATTGATTTCTAGAAAGATTAAACCAAGTTCCACTCCCATGAGCAGTGTGAAATTGCTCATCTCACTGCATCCTCATCTTTCGTAGGAATTATAATTAAAAATAAGGTTAAAACCTTTTATATAATAAATATCCATTTACATTTCTTCTGTGAATTGTTCATTCCTCTTGCCCATTTTTCTATTGGGATTTTAATTATTTTCTTATTAATTTTTATGAAGTTTTAAAAACCATTTTATTTTAGTTACCAAGTATAATACAAGACACATAATAGATACTCCTTGAATATACCTTGGATTATTCGTTAATTGTTCTGGGGGCTTCTTAGAAACAAAAGCAGACTTTCTCTTTCCTTTTCACACCCAGGACACAGCTGGGCAGGAGCGATACAGGACCATCACCACAGCCTATTACCGTGGGGCCATGGGCTTCATTCTGATGTATGACATCACCAACGAGGAGTCTTTCAATGCTGTCCAAGATTGGTATGAGATTCATTCATCCATCCATCCATCCATCCATCCATCCATCCATCCATCCATCCATCCATCCAAGTGTTCAAGAAAACCTAATGTGTGCTAGGCCCTGTGCTGTGTGCTAGGGAAATCTGGATGAGTCATATATGGCTCCCGTCCTCAAGGAATTCACAGATGAGAGGAGAGGACAGATCAGTAAGCAGGCAGTGAAAATATCAGGTGCAGCGATGAAAGGAGGCAGCAGAGCTGTGGGAACCCAGTGGAGGGCTCTGACCCAACTTGGGGAGTCAGGGAAGGTGTCCTGGAGTTGCTGATATCTATGCTGCATTTCGTAAGATGAACAGGAGTTAACCAGAGAGGTAACTGGATGAGAATGTTCCAGGAAAAAATACAGATGCGAGAATCCAGAGGTGAGAAGATAGCTGAGAGGATAGGAAGAGCAGAGGTCAGGAAGGATTCTGTATGCTGGGATAAGGAGTTTGGATTTTATCCCACAGTGATGACATTTGAACAGGGAACCAACAGGCTCGGATTACGTTTTAGAAAGATCATTCTGGACATAGAGCTTAGTGAGCCAACAGACTGCTTTTCTATATAGTTCATCCCTGGGCCAGGCTGGGGGTCCGAGAGCACATCCAGGCCAAGATTCTATTTACAGTGAAAATGAGCACAGCTCCCCAGAGGTACAACCTCTGAGCAACTTATATCTTTCTTCCCAGTGCATAACTTACAGGGAGAAGGGAGCATGAGGGAAAGGACGGGTGAGGAGGAGGGCCAGGGCCCTGTGCCCCTAATCAGTGGAAAGGATGAAGATGGGAGAATGTGGAGCATCTGTGCTGTGGCTCTTCTTCAGAATCAAAAAGGCTGAGCTGGCCAGTGCCCAGCCTTTCTCTTGCTCCCTGTTGCCAACAACTGCACTTTGAGAACACTCCCTTCTCCCAAGAACAGTTGCCATGACTGTGTGAAGCACCGTTGGAGCCTTGGAGCCTTGAGATGAGCATGACCTTGCAGGCTGCCTGTTGCACCCCCGTTCTGAGCGGCAGTCCAGTGGGCCATCCGTATGTTGTCATTCACGTGTCTGTGTCCTTCTCAGACTCTTGGGCATCCTCTCCTTCCTCCTTTCTCCTCCTTCCCTTTAACATCTTCTCTCTACCTTTCTCCTTCCCTTCCTCTCTTTTCTCTTTACTCCTCCTTTTTCTTCCCCCCTTTCTTTTCGTTTCCTTTCCTTATTTCCTCCCTTTCCTCCAGTCACGATTTGTCTTCCCTCCTCTTCTCTGCCCCCACCTTCCCCCATGGAGTGATTAGCTTGCTCTTTCAGTATCTCCACACTGCTCTTTCCTTGTTGGCCTTGTCCTCCTTTCCTTTCTCCATCAATCCGTGTTCATTCTGCCTCAGGAACACAGTGACTTTAACACCTGGTGACGATTCCTCCAAGAATAACCTGAGTTGCTAATCTGGGAGTTGAGAGTGGATGGGGTGGGAGGAAGGAGGAAAATGACAGAAAGAGTAGCATGGGGAAACATGGAGAGTTGGCTTCAGCTACTGCCTTGAGGCTGAAGACTAAGTGTCTGTCTCTCCCAAGCCCCGGCCTTTGAGTTTTGCCTCTGAGAAACTTGGTCCCAGCCTAGCTCCCACCTGCCATCTACGCCTCAGTGCCCAGCATGGAACTGAGCTCTTAGTTAATCCACAACAGATGGTGGTTAAGTGAATTCCATCCTTGGAGGGAATGGCTTCTCACCCTTAAAGAGAAGGCTAGTGGTGGGATCAGTTTTGGGAACAGGGTCAGTAATAGGTTCAGGTATACTTAGGGTTGAGTTAGACTGAGGGTCAATATCAGGATAGGTCATAATTTTAGATCTGTTTTAGGATTAACTATTTGCTGGCTTTTTCATTCATCAGACATTCACTGACAACTTCTCTGCTCTGTGTGTATATGGGGGGCTGGCACCCCAAAGATGAATAAGCCTGTCCCTGCCCTTAAAGGAAGGAGAGATAAAGTCAGTCAAATGTAACAGCAGCCACAGTAAACATGTAGGGGACCAAAAGGGGAAGTAATCATTTTTACCTGATGGGATGGTTGGGGACAGAGTTAGGCCCACCCCCACAAAAAGATGTCTCCACAATATAAGGGTCCTATTTTATGCCCTCTGTTAAATTTTTGTTTCTAATTATAGAAGTAAAACATACTTACTTTCAAAAATTTGAAAAGTACAGAAAACTATTTTTTAAAAGTTCCATCATCATTGTAAGTGAAGGAAACCACTGCTGACGTTTTGCTTTCTACAAATAATCATGATCTAAGGCCTCAGTGAAGGTTTATGAATCACAGAGGAGGAGGAAGAGGCTGGCTGGGCCTGTGGAAGTCTCCCCTCAAGGAATTGTGGGATAAGGCAAAGCCATGGAAGCGCATCTGGGGAATGGGTGAGAAGGTTTGTAAAGTGGGAGGAAGGGTGATGAGGCTGGAGAGACAGGAAGTGAATGGCCTTGAACACCTCACTGAGGGATCTAAACCTCATTACCTTGCCAGTGAGGGAGTGGGAGAGGGTAGAGGAAGTTTTAAGAAAGGATGTAGTCATATAACTGTTTTAGAAAGAACTCTCTCCCCAGTGGACGCACAGTGGAGAGGGACGCACAGATGCATTAGAAGAGAGCTCCAAAGAGATAGGTGAGGTTTGCAACCAGGGCACTGGGGTCGGCCTCTGTAACAGCCAGTTGGGGCAGGTATCTATCTGTTGTCAGCTGAATTCATTGATAATAAGTTGGGTGTTGCTATCCCCATGGATGAGAATTGGTTTCTTCAAGCTTCAGAGTCCTTTTTGGCCTAGGCAGGTGTCATTCACACAGTTCTCTCTCTCTCTCTCACTCTTTAGGGCTACTCAAATCAAGACCTACTCCTGGGATAATGCGCAGGTTATCCTGGTGGGGAACAAGTGTGACATGGAGGAAGAAAGGGTTATTCCCACTGAGAAGGGCCGGGTCCTCGCAGAGCAGCTTGGTATGTACACAGCACGTGTGTCTTTGTGTGTATGTGCGTGCATGTATGCATGGGAGTGTGACATTAAGGGTGTATTGTGATTGTGAATTATGTACAAAATGTGCTCTGTGTGTATTGTTTTATATTTGTGTGATGTACGTATGGGCTTTGTGCTGATTATTTATGATACTTGTGTATTTTGTGACATTGAATGTATAACTAAAACTTATTATGAACTCTTTTTCTGCTAGCTCCTTCCACAAAGGATTTGAGGTATCTTATAAAAATCATCATAGTTTATCAATAAAAAACTAAACAAGCGAGAAAATTGAAGCATCGGGAAGACAAAGGTAGAAGGAAATTAAGAGGAAGCCAAGAGTGAGATACATATATACAGAAGGTACCAAAAAATGTATACACGTTTTCAGAAAGGAAAAAACTGTATTGAAATAGTAATGCTGAATATATACCAATAACAAAAGATGAATACAAGTTATGTGTATACATTGTTTTGGCACCCCTGTGTATATTGTAAATTCTTGGGCATGTGCAAGAATTGGGCCAAAATATTGGCTTTGAGCTTCCTAGAAACCATCGCAAAGAGGGAAATATAGTCAGTTACATGGTTCAGAGGTGGTCCGTAAGATAAAAATCCCGTTATTCCAGAGAAGCACTGCTCTTCATAGGCAACTGTAGAGCGCACTGTATGTGCTGCATGTGGCAATGTCCTTCATATCAAACATCCATACAGCAGCCACCACACTGAACACCGTAGGTTGTGTCTTACAGTTTTTCTCAATGTAAACTGATGCTTCCTCACCAAAACACAACTCACAACAAAAGTAATGGTATGAAGGAAGGAAACGGTATGGTTTATGTCTGTAGCTCAGTAATGCCCTGACCTTTTCCAAGGTGAAAGCATCTTGATCCTTTTGCTCCGTGAGATCCCGGTGCCTTAGGTGTGTCTCGGTGGCCTCACAGTGGGACTCCTGCCTACACTTGCTTAAAATAGCAGCTTTTTCTTTTCGCTTCTGTATTGGGGTCCAATGTAAAAGTGCCTGAGAGAAATCTTCTGAAAGAATGGATGTACTGCTTAGCGTTTAGCCAGTCTCCCTAAAGTATTTCTCACAACCTAGGAGTTGTAAGTTTTCAGGACTGGGGCGTTTAAAGTGACACTCTCTGACAGTTTCTGAAGTACAGATATTTGGGCTGGTAGGTGGGTAAACTATATATAATATACATGTGAATTGTGTGTTGTATATATTTGGATTCTTTTTCACATCCACAAATATTTACTGAGTGCCTATATGCAAGAATGAAGAGATGGTACCTGCTCATATATATTTGTATTATGTGCATTACAAGTGTGTGTGTGTGTGTGTGTGTGTGTGTGTGTGTAGGGGCATGTCCCCTACTTTTATCTCCCCTCCTTAATCCTCAGTGTGGTCTGGAATAGAAATTAGTGAACTGCAGGTGCTTAATAAATAGGGAGGTGGAGTCATCTTGGATGGTGCTGTTCTTACTCCGTCACAGAGGTCCTTAGGGTCCAATAACGCCTCTGCGGTTCACAGAACAATTAGCACATGGGGAAGCCCACCTGGATGACCTCGGGCTACCTCTTTATGTCTTCAACCTGTGTTACCAGGAAGATTCCCAGCACCCTCCCTGGACCGACTCTGTCCCATCTGTTTGGAATGCTCTCTTCTTTGCCCCATTCTTTACTCTTACCCAGCCAGTGAACCCCCACTCAGCTTCCAAAACAGCTCAAGCTCGTACCTTCTGTGAAGCCTTTCCTGGCCCCCCGAGAGCGCCTTCCTATGTGCCCTCACTTAATGTACACCATACACACAGCGGGCACAGCACCCATTGCACTTGGTGCACTTGTCTTCTTGTCCATTTCCCAAAAGGTCCATGAAGACAGCCAATGACTCTTATTTATCTTTGTACCCACAGTGCCTAGCATATGGCCTGTCACTGAATAGACACTGCAAAGATATGTTTTGATTAAATTTTTATCATGTTAAGTATTTGGCTACTTCATTTTACTGCAATCCAGCTACGACTTCCTGAGCAGCTGCTCTATGCCAGGTACTGCACTGTGAAGTAAGATGCATTCCTGCGTGACGGACAGAAACCCTGATACCCCCGTGATCAGTGTTGTCAAGCGGGATGTGCCAGGACTTGTGCGAGCACAGGGGAGGCACCTACTTCACTTGGAGTCAGAGAACATGATGCCCAAGCTGAGTCTTGATGACCAGTGTCAGCCTAGTGGGGAAGAGAGGCAAGGACATTCTAAGCATTGGGAATAATACTGACAAAGGCAAGAAATAACACGTTGTGTGCAAGGAACCATGAATCATGGGACTGTGTGAGCCTAGAGTAGTGTTTCCCAAAGAAAGAGACTGCTACTGTAAGTGTGAAAGGTGATTTTATGTGTGTTTTTGATGCATACTAGAAAAAAATATACATAGCATGTCAAGCCCTTAGAGTTAAACAAGACTAAGTTTTAAAAAGGTGAGATAGTTTTATATTAGTAAAAATTACAGCCACCATGCCAAGCCCTTATGACTGAGATTTTTAAAAAGTGAGTTGGTTAAATATTTATTAGGTGTTTACCATGTGCTATGCACTATTTTAAGTGTTTTAAAGCATTACTCATTTAATGTAATCCATCTGGGACCCTCTGAGACATGTACTTTTCTTATCTCCAAGTTGTTTTTTTGTTGTTGTTTTTTACCAGATGAGAAAACTGAGGCACAGAGAAGTTGAGTAACTTGCTTAGGCCATATGGCTGGTAGGTAGAGTCAGAATTTGAACCCAAGTAGTAGTCTGGCTCCAGAACCTGTGCTCCTAACTACTTAACCTCACTACAGAGCAAATATGGTAATAATGGGTGGTGTATAGTGACCAAGCCTTGATGAAATGCTTTGCATTACTTATCTTGTTTAATTCTCACTATAACCCTTCAAGGTAGGTACTATTGATCACGTCCAATACTCTGAAAAATGAAGTTCAGAGAGGTTAAATCACTTGCTCATAATTAGGTAGTTAGGACGTGGTGGCGTCAGTATAGATCTATGAAATTTATGTAGGAATGTAGATGGAAGGGAGATGAATTCTTAGTATGGGGTTTAGGGAGGCACTTGAAGAGGGCCTTAACGACTTGGTCAGATTTGGGTAGGTCAAGGTAACCCATCTCTGTCCTACACAGCTTCCTGAGTTTTCCGCTACTGCTTACCAGAACTTTTCTACTTAACATATCTATTTCTCTTGCTGGACCTTGAGAGCAGCCAGGGTTATGTCTAATCTGTTTCATTATCCCAAGCACCCAGAACCGGGAAGATATTCATTCATGTATACATTTATTCACTTATTCATTGAAAAATATTTATTGAGCACTCTGAGCCGGGTTCTGTTTTGGCACTTGGGATATAACAGTGAACAAAACTGCTGTGATCCTTACTGTCATGGAACTAATGGGGAAAGAGACATTAAACAAACAATTATACAAATAAATATATAATTTTAATTGGCATAACTGGGGTGAATTTTATGGTATGTGAATTATATCTCGATAAAGCTGTAAAAAATTGTGAGAAGTTCTGCATGAGTTAGGACTTGTTATGGCAACTGATAAAATCCCAAGTCAAACTAGCTTTAATTAAAAAAAAGAATTTATTAATTAAAAAAAGAAAAGAATTTAGAGTATGCAGGGCTGGGGTGGAGGAGAGTATTTCATATGAAGACTAATCACACAAAAAAACCATTGTATGATTCCATTTATTTGAACTGTCCAAAATAAGCAAGTATATATAGAGAGAAAGTAGGTTAGCTCAGGGCTAAGGGGAATGAAGAGATGAGAGGACGATAGCCAGTGGGTATGGGGTTTCTTTTTGAGTTGCTGCAATATTCTCAAATTGATTGTGGTGATGGAAGTTCACACTATTTCCCACTCATCACTCCACACACCACACAGACCCTCATACATTGCCTTGCTTAGTTTAGGTGCTTGATAAATGTTCTTTTGGATTAGGATGAACAATTGAAACCTTGCATCACTGAGCCCGGTTGCAGAGAAACAAAGACCTGGTTGGCACTGATAATACCTAACTTTGGTGCACTGACTTATGGTTCCCAATGTGCTTTCATAATTCTCTTGTGATCCCCACTCTCACTACTAGCCTAGAAGGTTGCATTCTCATCGGCTCCATTATACTGAAGAAACGTGTTTCTTGCACACAATGAGCTGTGCCACACTTCTGTGTCTTTATTTTTTCATTTAAAGATTATATAACGTTTTCAGGTAGTAGTAGGTGGTAGACCCATTACTCAAACTCAGCCTTTGGACTCAAAATTCTAGGGCTCCCATTATATCATCCAATGGTGTTTTCCCAAAAACCTGCCATACTTTCTCTTCAAATTTCCACCCTCAATCACAACATTAGTGAGATTTCTTTAGATGATGTTGTGGTAACACATAGCCTGAGTCAGAAGCTTAGATAATTAAGTTGTTTGTTTGTTTTTCACTTACACTGCCTGCCACTACAAGTCAGCTGCGACTGTTCCATGTGTCTTCTTACTCTGGGATCCAATCAGGATGGCTAAACCAAACAAACACTCCTAAAGCTTCTGGCAAGACTTGCAAGGTCCACATTCACTGGCCAAAGAAAGTCACATGATCGAATCTGGTGTTGATGAAATGGGGAGATATATTCCTCCCACAAGGAGGCACTACAAGCCACTCGGAAATCTGTAGGGATATAGAGTCCTCTACAGGTAGGGCAGTGAATAATCTACCACAATCATTGAACATATGATGGATCCTGGGGACATAGAGGTGAATGAGTTCCCCGCCCTCAAAATCCTCATTGACCAGGGAAATAAATTGGAAGAGAGATCATTTCAGTATCCTTTGGGTAGATGTGTGCCAGTCCTTAGCCTGTTTGCTTCATTCTTCACCCACTCTGTCTCTCTCCTGCAACCCCCTCTGGGGTGTTGACCTTTGCAGGCTGTGTTTCCTAGGCTCCTGTGATAGTCGCTTCTGACTTGGCAGGTGATTGGAGGTGGGGAAAAGGGAGAAACCTGCATATGCACCCCTAACCCCCCTTAGCCAGCTCCTCCAGTGGAGGCTGCTCCTCTTCTCTGACTCCTGCTCCCTTGGTTCTAGCTTTCTTTGGCCCCGGCAATAGTTTTTGTTTTGTTTTGATTTGGTTTTTTGCTCTTGATAATCTTTGGGTTTCCTCACTATTTTACTTGGCTCTTAGTTCTTCTATCACTTCTATAACCAATTCCCTTTGGATTAAATATTAAAATTCCCACTTTCCTGTTGGGATTTGACTGAAACAATCACGTAAGGTGCCATGGGAGTACTGGGGAGAGGTACATTGTATATTCTGAGTGATAGAGATGGGGTGGGAAGAGAAAGAGAAGACTCTCTGGAGTCAGTGATTCCACAGGTGAGTGATGAAGATGATCAGAAGGAGCTGGAGAGCATGCGCAAAGGCACCAAATGAGAAAGTGGTGATGTTTCTGGAGCGCGGTGTGAGCCAGGAAGATGCGGCTGAAAAGTAGACAGAGGCCACGCCATGCAGGGCCATGAGTGTTAAGCCAGTGAGTCTGGATGTTGCATTAATAGAACTCTTTCAGTTCCAGTGCACAAATGCAAGTCAAAATAGCGCAATTTGTAAGGACAGGGGCATAGCTGAAGCAAAATGGAAAAGGTCGCTGGAAATGAGATGGTCAATAAATTAAGAGTCCAGGGTGTTGGATGGATTGTCCACATGAAACCCAAAGTTCCTGAGAATAACAACCCTGGGTGGAAAGAAGACAGCAAGTCCCTTGTCAGAATCATCAGTGACCAGAGGGGCATGAGTTGAAGATTGACACATGGAGATAGGGAGGTATCAGAGTAAGACAGAGAGAGATTTGAATATATAAGTGAAGGGGTAATGTTCTGGGCCAGTGTCAGGATGAGAAGAGTTGAGTTTAGCTGGTTGTAAGTTTGGGGGTTTTTGTTTATTTTTTTAAGATTAAATATATATATACACGTATGTATATATCTATATATCTAACATACAACATTATATTACATCAGGTATTTAACATTTATACACCTAAAGAAGTGACCACCATGATAAGTCCAGCAATCATCTGACACCACAACATACTATCACAATAGTATTGGTTATATTCCCCATGCTGTACATTATTACATCCCATGACTTATTTGTTTTATACCTGGAAATTTGGACCTCTTATTCCCCTTCACTTTCCCTCCCCTTTTTAAATTTTTCAATTACACTTGACATTCAGTATTATTTTATGTTACTTTTAGGTGTACAGCATAGTGGTTAGACATTTATATAATTTAAGAAGTGATCCCCTGATGAGTCTAGTACCCACCTGGCACTATATATAGTTATGACCATATCAGTGACTATATTCCCTATGCTTTACTTTACATCCCCATGACTATTTTGTAACTACCAATTGTACTTCTTAATCCCTTCACCTTTTTCACCCTGTCCCCCAACCTTCCTCCGCAAGTTCCTCAATAGAAGACTGAGGTCAAATTTAGAAGCAGGCAGTGTGGACACAGTGTATGGGTATCTGATAGCTGCCTTTGGGCTGGATGGGTAAATACAATCATTTTGGGGTGGAAGGAATCATGTCAGATTCAGTTAAGAGTTGGGCCCTATTAAAGACAGCAGAAACCCCATTGTTCTAAAACCAATTAGAGGGAGGAAAGGACTAGGGGGGCTAGTCTGATTCATTGGTTATCATCTTCCTGAACTCACTAGATTCTCAGCTCCTGAGAATTCTTACTAATGAACCTGAGGAAAAGGTTACTATCTGGGCCTACTAATGAAGACTCTTCCAGGAGACGGACAGTAATTTCAGTGGGCGGAGAGGGGCAACGTGCATCTGAAGTTGTTCTGCTAGCAAAAGAGACCCATGAGCCGATTACTTCCATCACAGTTCTCATACCTTGGGTAGCTTTGAGATGACAGTGAGGACATGTCCTCGGCACGACATGTAAGTTCTCCTTGTGTGGCCACTTCACCTCTCAGCACTTTGAGCTTTTTGCTCTAATGATAACAAATTGCTATGGTCATTCTAGCATATACCAAGGCTGTTTTTCTGCCCATTATCTGTGCACAGGCTGCTTCCCCTGCATGGTGTATACACATGCATGTGCTCACACATACACTCACAATCACATGCCTCTGTCTAGCTGATAGCGTCTTAGGAATCAGTTTCTCCAAGAAACATTCCCTGGCCCCCAGGCTCATTTAGGTACCTCCTTTGTGCCCTGACAATGCCCTGGCTTCCCACCATTCCAGCGTTTACCGCCATAATATTGTCACTATATCTCTCCTGCACTAGACAAGAAGTTCCTCAAGGGTAGCAACTGTCTGATTCCCCTCAGCGTCCCCAGTGCACAGCACGGGATCTGCCATGCTTGTTGAGCTGAGTTCTTATGACCCCCACTGTCCCCTCGACCACATCCTCCATGCTCATTCCAACTTCATTCATCTGTTCATTCAACCCGCACTCACCAAGCACCCTCAGCTGGTGCAGGGGCTGAGATGTATGACATGGTCCCTGCTCAGGGAGCTCCCTGTCAAATGGACTTCTCCTTGCAGGGTAACGTGTCATGGCAGAAGGAAGCACAGAGGAGAATGAAGAGGCCCTAGCTAAGCTGAGTCCTGAAGAATGAGAAGTTAGGGGAAGAGCTTTGCTCGGTTCTGGCCTTAAAGGCTCCCATCCCACTAACTTCTGGAAGCGTCCTCTCCCTCTCCTCCCCTGCCATTCTCTCCCTCCACTGCACTCCTGCACAGCCTCTGGTTTGCTTTACCTGGGTTAGAAATGTTATAGTGTGTTGTCAGTGTTTCAGCTGAGAGCAGGACAAGGGGACATAAGGGATTGAGCCCTGGCTTGTGCCCCATCTCTGAGCCTCGGTTTCCCTATCTGTAAATTACAGGTGATAACCCTTGACTCACCCCAGCCTGCTCACAAGTTTGTTTTAAAACTGTGTGAACTTTAAAGGACTCCTCTGCACATATGAGGGATTGACACTGATTAGTATGTCTTTTCTCCAGTTAGATTTGGTCTTCCTTTGTCCCTGGCACTCAACACCAGACCTGGCACAAAGTCAGTGTTCAGTAAAGACCTGACTTATTGACTGACAGTGAATGATGAAGAAAATGAGGGTTTCCCTAAAGGCCCTGGGAGACAATGCAGGGACAAGGAAGCTGGGACTAAGGTGAGCTAGGGACATAAGGGAAAGGGGATTGCCATGTATTCCACATGCCAATCACATCACATACTTTTGTGCATTTAATTCTCAATACTACCTTATGAGGTAGGTAATATTCACCCCATTCTTCTCGTATAGCTGAAGGAACAGGCTGAGAGAGGTTAGACAACTTGCGTATGGTCACACAGCTGGTAGCTGACAGAGACTATATTGAAATCCAGGCTCTATGACTCCTCTTCCCACTGCCTGCCTGCACAATGTGGCATATACTCCCCTCAGTACCAGTTCCTCAGAAGGCATTTGTGCCCTGGCCTTGATCTTCATCTAAAGTGATGGCTTAAGCCTATTTATTTCTTTACCTGTTTGCACCTTTCCTAGACAAGTAACAGCCCTCGTCCCCTAACACTGTCACTTATAATAAGCCAGCCAAAGGCCAGACAGTCAATTTTTATGATATTCATTAAGGAAAAGCTATATGCTGAAGGGGCTCTGAAGCTGACTAGGTTTCTACAGCTTGAGGATAATGAGCCAGCAGCTGCCTCCTTCTTCATCACACGTCTGTAATTAGCAGGCACTTCTGCAGCTTGCCCTTTTCTCAGGTCAGGAAATGGGCCACAGGAGAAACTGTCAACTGAAGGTGGGCTGGCAGGAGCTGTGAATGTCTTCAAGCTGGAATGGCCAGGGGAAGAAGAGCCTTGTTTGTATGTGGGGGCTTCAGCCCTCTTTGTCATCAGTGGGATAGGGGGCGGAGGAAAGATAACCCCCTCCTTTGTGGGAGAAGATGAAAAAGAGGGAGAAAGAAAAAGAGGAAGGTGAGAGGAGCACATGAAAGAGGAGCAGAAAGAAACCGTCACAACAGGCAACTTTTGTACAGCACTTTATCCATCACCTCACTCAATCCTCCCAACCACTCTCAACTGGAAGACACTGTTATTATTCCTATTGGACAAACGGGGAGTCTGAGACTCAGGGAGGTTAAGTGATTCAGAAAGATGAAGTGACTTGTCCAGTTTCAGACACTGTGGTAGTCAAATGAAAGCAAAAGAGGCCAAAGATAATTGTAAAGGAAGAAAAAGATATAATTGGGGCGGGTGGAGAGGGGAGGTAAATATAAGGAAGAAAGAAGAAGAAATGGGAGTCCAGGCTGTGTATGGACTTGGGAGCCAGCCAAACCCAGATCTAAACCCAATTTCCACTAATACAGCCACGTGACCTTGTGTGAGTTATATAATCTCTTGGAGCCTTCATTTTCTCATTTATAAGTTAGAGAAGATTATATTTACCCAACAGGCTGCTGTGAGGATTAAGCAAGATGATATTTGTAAAGCTCCTAGCATGGAGTCTGGCATATAGTAGGTGCTCAATAAATATTAGGGATCCCAAGGAGAGAGTGTAAGGAACATAAGGGGGAAAAAAGGAGCTAAAATGAAAAAAAGGGAAGAAAGAAGCTTTTGAGGAAAAATATAGACTCAGAAGGAAGGGAAAGAGGAAGGTGAACAGACAAAAGAGGAGGGAGTAGGCTGGGCCAAGGAAGTGACAGAGAAGGTGGCTTATGCTTCTAAGGGCTGCCACCAACCTGGCCAAGATTCTTCAGTTGGGAAGCAGCCACTTTGTCTGAATCAGGAGGACCTTTCTTATGTCTCCTGGGACAAACAAGTTCTAGTCATTATCACAGAAAATGCTGTTAAGAATCTCAAAGTACAAAACAGACAAGAATGTCCCATGCTTTAGGTGCAGTTTTCCCTGGGCCTTTTATTGCGTTTATGAGGGGAGGAAGAGATAGGGGAATTCTAGGGGAATTCAGGGAGAAGGAACCCCATTTAGTGGAGATAAGCCAGTGTGTCTGTGAGTAGAAAAAGCAAATAGAGCTTTGCTTATTCAGTGTGGGCCTTGGGGTGCCTCCCAGAGCCCAGACTAGAGCTGGCCAGGCTGGGGTATGTGGGAAGCAAGGGAAAGAGAAGGAAAAAAAACTCTGGTTAAAAGGCTACAGCCTGGGCTTCTGATACTGGTGCCTCTACTTATCTCGGACAAGTCGGTTTATTTCTCTAATCCACAGTGTCTGCCTTTAGTGAAATGGGGAGGGTCTGCCTGGACACTCCTTCCCCTAGGCCTGACAGGAGGATCAAATGACATAACAGATGTGATAAGTGCTTTGGAAACTGCAAAGTACTGAGCACACATATTGAAGTATTCACTCTGTCAGAAAATATACAAATGATCCCTCTCTGTGCCAGGCACAGGGCTATGTACTTTACATGCATGATTAGTCCTTGAAGTAATTCTATGAGATAGGTAAAATTACTGCTATTGATAAACCAGGGCATTGGTTCAAAAAGAGAATAGGGGACTTCCTGGGGGTTACACAGCTGGCTAGTGGTAGAGCCAGGATCTATCCAACTCTGAAGCCAGTCAGGTAATCACGGCCCTGTACCATCTCCTTGAGGCAGAATCCTGTGCCCTTAGGCCTCCTTGCTTCATTCCTGAATACGGGCTGTATTAATCCAGAGTGTTCCGGCCAGGAGACACGAAAAGGAAGGGGAAAGCCTTACCTGTATCTATCTCTCTTCTCTCCTCAGGGTTTGACTTCTTTGAAGCCAGTGCCAAGGAGAACATCAGCGTGAGGCAGGCCTTCGAGTGCCTGGTGGATGCCATTTGCGACAAGATGTCTGATTCACTAGACACGGACCCCTCTGTGCTGGGCTCCTCCAAGAACACCCGTCTGTCAGACACCCCACCGCTGCTGCAGCAGAACTGCTCCTGCTAAGCAAGGCCCAGCCTCCTGCTGTCCCCTCATTGTGGTCCTACACCCACTCTGCTTCCCCAGTTATACTGTCCACCCAAGCCCCGAGCCAGCTGAGTTGCTGCCGTTCATTGCCTGCAGTGGAGGTGGAATCATGCCCCTGGGGTTCTCTGCAGATGGCCCCACTTATAGACACTCAGCACTAGACTACAAGTCAGGTCACAACGTGGGTGGAGATTCACTTTACAAAAGAAGACTCCATTTTACAAAAGGGATTCACTACAGGGACTTGGAAACCGAATTTTTTTTCCACCTTTAAAATAAGATTTCCTCCATTTTTCAAAATTGACACACACACACACACACACACACACACACACACACACACACACTTTTCAGGCCTGGCCAGCTGTGTAAAGTGAGGCCCACCTGCACAACTAATCCAATTAAAGCAAACCTCCCTACACAAAACACCTTATTTCATATCAGGGTCCCTAAGGGGCTTCCTCTCACTGCCAGTCAAGCTCTAAAAGCCCTGTGCCTGTTGTCGCAGATGCCCACAGGCCTGGGCAGTTGCTGTGGTGACAGGCCAGAGCTAATCTCCAGAGAGGTCAGAATCTCTAATGATGCTGAGGGAGCAAAGGCTGAGTCAGAAACACACTTAAAAGAAAAAGATGATTCCCTGCAAAATGTCAAATTTTCCTTCTATATGAAAGAGCCAGTGAGGGAACTCAAGGAAGAAAAGAAAAAGAGAAACACAAGCAAGATAAAGAAACTCAACATGAATTTCTGATTTTGCTGCTTTCCAGCTGGATCTTAATCATGGGAACTTTATGAAATTGGTCACTAGTTCTTAGACTCCCAGAATCTGAAAATTTGAGTGTGGTCGGATTCCAAATTTTATCTACTCTAACTAGTTCCAATCTTCCTATTTCTGACAAGTGGCGTTCAGGCCTCACAACCAAATCTCTTCCTCTAGAGCACACCTTCTAGGGATGGGAGCCCACCATCCACACCATCTTTGGGCATCTCTCATAATCAGAAAGTTCTTCTTGCTCTAAACTGAAAACTGCCTCCTAGAAATCTTCCCTTTTTGACTCCATTTGTATTGGCTCTGCTGCCAGAGACCTCACAGACTCTGCTCCCTCTGCCCTCTGACACCCTCAGAGGACTAGAGAACAGAAATTGTGATCCTTGGGATCGGCCCTTTTTCTAAGTCATTCTAAGTCAAACAGTTCTAATTTCATGTGCTGTTCTTTACAGGGTCTTCTCCCTATCCTGCCTTTTCTCCCAACCCATCTTTCAATCACTCCTGAATAGTCCAACTGGAAAATGTGATTCAAAACAATAAATCTAAGCGGAGGGCATGACCTTGACAAAATTGGGAAAGCTAAACTCAGATGTCCCGATCCCAACCTCATTCTCCTGGGAGGAAAACCTTAATTTCTACCAAAAAGCAGATGTGAAACCACTCCTGGTGGAAGCTGCTTAATTAAATACCTGAAAAAACAAAACAAAAAATGAAAACCCCTGTGAAACAAACTGAATGGATTAGCTCATGATTCTAGCTTGTATGGACACAGCAAGTGTTTGGGGTTTTTTTAGCTGAAATAATGACATGGAACTAGTGATAATTCTTGAAAATCTTTCCTCCCAGCCCTGGCCTGAATCCCCAGCTTCCCCATGTATTAACTTACCTCCTCAAAAGTCAGTGGGGGTGGGGGAAGAACATCCCAAGACATTTGACATTTTCTCTCCATGTCAAATGCAGCTCATTGTCCTAGGAAAGTGCATTAACTAGCTACAGGTCCAATGGACTACATAAAAGGAGCCCTTCAGAATCCGTCCTGCGGAGATGTTGCTCTCTCTGATGCAATGCAGAGGACGGAACTTTGGTCTTAGAATCAGCAGACCTGGACTCTTTCCTTAAATCAAGCGTGACGCTGGACTAGGTACTCCCCATTTCTAAATCTTGATTTCCCACTTATAAAATGTTGGGGGGTTATCTGGGTAATCTTAAAGGTCCCTTATGGCACTAATAACTCTGAGACTCTTTTTGTCATCTTCGTCATTGCAGTTGATCAGCAAAATAAACCCTACAGGTGAGAATTATCACCCCAATGTCATTATAGCTAACACTGATGTCATGTTTATTCTGGACTAAGCATTGTTCCAAGCACTTTACTTGTATTTACTCAGTTATCCTCCCAACATCTTTGTGAGGGAGGCACTATAATCAACCTCATCTAAAGATGAGGAAACTAAGGTACAAAGAGATTCTCTAGCTTGCCTAAAGTCATACCATGAGTAAATGATAGAAAATGGGTTCAAGCCCAGGCGGTAGGCTCCAAGGTCTGTGCTCTTCACCACATTCTATACTACATTTCTAATAGATAAACTACGATCCGAAGAAGTTAAGAGACTTGGCAAGGTCACACAGCTACCAAGTGTTAGAGCTATGTTAGGATTCAATCCCAAAGCCATCAGATTTCAAGTCTACTAGAGAAAACATTTATGTCCCTAATCTGTTAACATATTGTTCAATGATTCAGACTAATCTGAGGTGATGGATGTCTAACACTTCTAGCAAGCCGTCAATCAGTCTCTTAGGCAACCAGGTCCCATGGGCCTGAACAAAAAATGCCCAGTGCTTCTCAGGCGCAAGCACTGGCTTTCCCTGTACCTGCATCTGTCAGGCAATTCTTACCTAGCTCTCAGGCAGTGCTTTGAGCAGCCTCTCTGTTCTGGCAATGGGGTGTTTGGGGGAAGTGTCTTAATTAGCTTCTCTGACCATGGAAGAAAGTGGTCCCTTCATGCGGCAGTGGTTCTGGCTGTGCTTTTTACACTGTAAAGTCCCATACAAGTCAGGGATTATTACTATTTTTCTGGAACATCCAATAAACCCTATTAGGGTTTTAGACTGAGTTCCTTATGACCCTTGGGTATTTTAGTACATATATCAAACAATCTTTTCTCTCCTACTTAGTATCCAGGCAAAGATTGAGAATTAAAAAAAAAAAAAACAACAACCCCAAAACAACTGTCAAATTCTTTAGAACTCAGGAGTCGGTTAAAAGGAGCAAGCATCTTTATAACAGAAGGAATCAAGAGTTAAATGTAATAGTAGCAAGCTCTTCTACTGGTGACAAACAGACCTGCTTGTTAGATGGCAATTCCCCAGCCCCACTGTGTGACCTCGTTTCTGCCAAGTGCAGCTTCCAGCTGATTGTAGTGAAATGTTCATCAATCACAGTAATAGTGCAGTTAGCCACTGAGGTTCAAGCTACATAATATGTGTTAGTAGCAACTTGTCCTGGTTTTCATCTTGTTTAACAATTCAAATAAAAGATTAAAAAAACACACACATAAAAAACAACTCTTGACCTCTAAAGAGGCAAAAGTAGGCCAAAAGTGCAATACAGTATTGTAGCTATTTATAGAATCTGTCTTAAATGCATGTGTATCTGTAAATACAAAGTGATTCGTGACTTATTATTGTCTCCTCAGTCTGTAGCATTATTAACTTCTAGAAGCCACAATGGGGTAGAGTGTACTGAGTGGTCACAGACTCGTCAATTATTAGATCTGGAAAGGAGCTTAGAGAAAATCTTGTCCAGGCTCCTTGTTTTACAAAAAGGAAGGTTGAGGTCCAGAGAGAGGGAGGAAATTTCCCAAGGTCACTCTGAGAGGGCATTTGTGATGGTCTCGGGACTAGGTCTTGGATCACCTCTGGGAAGACATTCACCTATTCTATATCTATGATGGGCCTGGCACTATCACATATTAGCTAAATATAGATGAAAACAAATGATCCCTGCCTGCAAGGTACCTACAGTCTAATGGAAGTGTGTTTCTAAGATATTATTATCCTCATTTGTCAGGCAAGAAAACGTAGCCTGGTAAAAGTTAACATGCCTAAGTCACCCACTAGGATTATTTGAACTTGCCTCTGTCTGACTCCTGCGCTTTCAAATTTCCTCTTCAGATTGTTTCTCAGATGAATGGTACGTGGAGTGATGATGGTGACATGCTCCCAAGGATTCTCAGTTAATTAAATAACCTCAGTTGCGACATTGTATCACACTTGCATTGTGTCTTCCACAGAATGATATGAACACCCTCCAGACTGATCCGTCTCACTCACATCACTGGTCCTGTCCCAAAGTTCCTTGTTTGGGTATCCAGTTTCCTAGAGTGTCCTGAGGAATGTTTGTTTGCCAGCAGTTTGGAATAAAGGGAAGGAATTACAGCAACCAGTATCCTGGGATCTCATCGATTTTAGACTCCCCGTCCCAAACCTACCTTTGATTGATTACCTGCCACAGCTGGTGAATGGTTCTGGCTGTGCTTTTTATACTTTTTACTTCAAACAGCAGCCTGTGACTGGGAGTGTGTGTAAGCAACAGGCCCATGAGATACAAATACTGTTAAGGGATGCTTTTGAAGGCCTGGATCCCTTATGTGAAGTAGGCAACACTCAAATTTATTCATTCAACAAATTCGTGTCTAGTATGTGCCAGGATATAATCAGTGGCGAATCAGACAGTCTTTGCCTTCGGGAAGCTTACAGTCTAGTAGCTAGCTGGTGGTTTACTCTAGATATTGTAATCACCCCAATATAATTATGAAGTGCTCTATGGGAAAGGCACATCATTCTATGAAAACACATAACTGGGACTCCTGAATCACTTTTGTGAGGCTGCTTCAGGGGCCTGAGGAAGACTCCACTGCCTTCAAACACCTCCACGACCCACTGCCATTGCTTTACATTCCTCAATCCAGCTTTCGTTTTTTAGTTCCAATCTTTGACGGCTGATTAAGTACAAATCCTCCCAAAAGAGTAAGGGTGAGGGAAGGAACATCTGTGTTGTGAAACATCTTCAGACTGCCTGGTTAGAGTTAATTGTCCTCTGAGGAATATAGCAAACCATTCCAAAACTTACTGACTTGACACAAACAGCATTTATTATTTTTCATGATTCTGTGGGTAGATCTTCTTCTGTGGTTAGTGAGGTAGATCTTCTGGCTGAGGCTGGATACTCTAGAATGGTTTCATTCACATGTCTGGGGGTCCAGCTGAGATGACTGGGGTGGTTGAGGCCTCTCTCCATGGGGTTTCATCCTCTGGAAAGCTGCCCCATATTTGTTCACATGGTAGTAGAAGTTTTCCCAGCAAACAAGAGAGGGCAAGCTCCCACACAGAAGCACTTTTCAAGCCTCTTTTTTTTTTTTTTTAAGATTTTATTGGGGAAGGGGAACAGGACTTTATTGGGGAACAGTGTGTACTTCCAGGACTTTTATTCAAGTCAAGTTGTTGTCCTTTCAATCTTAGTTGTGGAGGGCACAGCTCAGCTCCAGGTCCAGTTGCCATTGCTAGTTGCAGGGGGCACAGCCCACCATCCCTTGTGGGAGTCAAACCAGCAACCTTGTGGTTGAGAGCCCACTGGCCCATGTGAGAATCGAACCAACAGCCTTCGGAATTAGGAGCATGGAGCTCTAACCACTTGAGCCACCGGGCCGGCACTTAAGCCTCTTTTTGTATCATGTTTGCTAATGTTCCACTGACTAACGCAAGTCACATGGCCAAGCCCAATTTTAAGGGATGGAGAAATAGATGCCATCTCTTGATGAAAGGAGTTGTAAAATATTGTGGCCATTTTTTTAGTATACCATGGAAAGCAACCCTAAGTCACCTGAAACTAAGTCTGGTAAATATCCCTGGGTCTTAAAACATGGCTCTGAAGATATTCCCCCAAAGACAAATGTCAAAATGGTTTAGAGTAAGGCAGTCTCATCATTTCTTCAGTTGTCCAAAGGATCTACTTTGGAGGAATCAAGACATATCTGGATGGAAAAGTTTTGATGCTTGTTTAGCAGTCCATTTGTTTACTTTTTAGCCAACCCTTGAGGGATGAGTCCAGCTTCTCTCGTTCCATGGGATTTACCATAATAATGGTGGGGATTCCCACATGATGTTTCTGGCTAGAAGCCCAGCAGATTCAGTATATTAGAAAAGATGGCTTAGAGAACTGCAGGGCCCTCTGCTCTAGCTATACCCTTTCCTTGGATACTCATCTAGTCCTGAAGCCTTAGATGCCAAGTCTGATAATGACATGCATATACAAGTTCCTACTAGAAATCTCCATGTCTCTAGAGGAAAAACTGAGGGTTGCTAGATGGGGGGTGGGGGAAGGTGGGGATAAAGGGGACGGTGAGGGGATTAGAAAGCACAGTCGGTAACCACAAGATTGCCACGGGGATACGAAAGTCAATTTGGGGAATGTAAGCAATAATGTTGTAAAGATTTTGTAGGGTATCCGGTGGACACTTGTCTCATTAGGGAGACCACCTCAGGGATGATGTCAGAGGGGTAGTGAATGGGGAGGGGGTTGTCACTGTGTGAGGGATATAAATGATAAACGTCTAACTATTACATTGTCTTGTGCACCTAAAACTGATACAAAAAAATGTTTAAAAAAAAATCTCAATGTCTCAAACCTGACATGTCCATATTGGAACTCTTGATTCTGCCCCAAATTCATTTCAACCCTAATCTTCACAGAAACATAGGTATCATCCTTAAATCCCTTTTTCCCTCTTTTTCTTCATATCTACATCTAATCCAGCAGCAAGTCCTATGATTCTACTTCTAAAATAGATCTCAAGTCTCCCATTTTTTACCATCTCCATCGTCTTGACCTTGGTCCAAACCACCATGTTTTCTCTCCTAGAGAGCTACCACAGAGCTCCTGTCTAGTTTTCCCACTCCACACTTGCTCCCCTACAGTCCATTCTCAACACAAAGGCAATCTTTTAAAAATATAAATGAATGCATAGCTCAGTAACACTGAAGTTTACTCCAATACCATACATGAAAAGAATCCAGAGACTTCCATTATTATTAATAATTATCTTATTGATTTCGTTTTTAGCCCTAACTTGCTGTAGGACCTCTGGTAAGTTATTTCCTGTAATAGCCAGTTATCATGTCTCCGCATTTCTTCAGGAAATAACCACCTCTTCTTTTGTAGTACTACTACTTCCTCCTCAAACCAGGTGATTCTAGTGAAGACTGTCAGTAAAAGGGGCATGTGATCAACTGGGGCCAAACAGGATCCTATCCTAGGATTTTTAAAGAAAGCTGGAGCTATTTTCTTTCCTTGAGAGTGGGAAATATGTGAGGATGTGTGCTCTAAAACTGTGATGGCCTAGCCTCAACCAGGTGTAGAACGTTGCTCTGTAGTAAGAGAAAATAAGGCCCTCATGCAGAGAGAAGCATAGACATAAGATGAGAGAATGTGTCCTGTGGCTTTCCCTGCCCTGATTCTGACTTCTTGAGGTTTGGCTGGTCACCTCTTTCTCTGATTCTGTTAGATACTTCAATATAAGTTTCTAGTAAAGCCCCCATTTAGCTTTATTCATTGGAATTAGGTTCTTTTCACTTGCAACCAAAATATATATTCTTCCTTCTTTGGTTCTCAGTTTTCTTACTGTTCTAAAGTGCAGTAATTCTAATTTTTAAAAACCGAGTATTTCAGAAAATCCCACTTCTATAGAGTTTCTGATCAAGATTTTGTATAATCTGGAACAAAGCTGACTCTTCACCACTTTTAATTCTTGTACCTGAATAAATGAGGAAGAAGGATTTTGCAAGGTAAGAAGCAGCTCTCCAAGAACACTGATGACGGCACAGACAAAGGTTCCTGTGATTAGGTCACTGGTCCACACAGAGTCTGGCTTCCCAAGTCCTCAAAAGCTAGACAAACACCTAACCCCACTGCCACTGTCTCTCCACATCTGTTCCTATTTCTCTGCCAACACAGTGACACTCACCATCTTGAGAGAACACCATTGCCTGGACTGTGTTGTGTGGCATAGGCTTTTTGCCTGCCTTTGTTCCATCATTTTGAACAACAACAAATACCAAACAACAAATACCCAAACTGGAAGTTGCTGGGAGACGTGAATGAAAGAATTACCTTTGCTTGGTATAAAATCATGCAATAAAACTGTTAATGTCGGGCAAAGAAAATCAGCAAGTCTCTGAGGGGTGTGATTAGAATTCCTACTTCCGTTCAGATTCTAATGCCTCTTTTGGGGGCGAGGGATTACCAATGGACAGGGATAAAGCTAACAGGCTGTGCAGCCTTAGTTAAGTCACTCCTTATCTCTGGGCTTCAGGAGCTTAAACCAGATGGTTTTCGCAGGCCCTCTTGGCACTAATGCTCTGTGATTTTATGTCCGTTTTCTGTAAGAGCTGCAAGTGGCAAACAGGATTTTGGCAGAAATCCTTTCATTACGAAAGCCTCCTTTCTTCTTGGGTACAATGAAAACAGCCAAGGCTGAGTGACCTCTACATCACTCGATCTGGCTTCTGGCTTAGTTTCTGAGGCTGCCAGAAAGCATCTTAGCAATTAAGTGCATCTGGAGGATCTATGACTGCCTGTCCCATGCTAGAGGTTTTTATAAGGTAACAAGAGGAAGAGGAAAAGAATCATCTCGAGGAGTCTTGTTAAGAATGGAGCACAGATCTATGTGTTTGAGAAGAGACACCAGGCAGCCATGTTTAAGAGCCATAAATGCATTCCAATTCAAGGGGGACTTAATTTATAGCGCACCAAGCATGTGCCAGGCTCAGCTGGGCAGGATATTTCTGAGGACAATCTCTGCCATGCAGCTGGAAGCTTGGAAACTAAAGGGCTGAGAGATTTGCATGTGCTGAACTCTCTTCCAGTCCCTCTAAACATCAGACCACAGGATGAAGACTGAGAAGGTAGAGGGGAGCAGTGGTTAAGAGCATCGAGCCTCTAGTCTGACAGATGCACATTCGCTTCCTGGGTCTTCACCACAAACTAGTTGTGTGACTTTGACACAGTTACTCTTGGAACCTTAATTACTTCATGTGTAAAGGGAAAAATAACATTTCCCTCGAGAGGTTCTTGAGAGGATTAAATGAGAGAATGGGTTTAAAGTGCTTAGTGCAGTGCCTGACACACACAGTAGGTGCCGAACATGTGTTGTTGACTATTGTACTACACAAGGTCATCTCAATCGGGCAGAGCAAGGGAGGCAGATCCAATCCAGGATCTTTGTAAGAACAGAGACTGGAGAGACTCAGTGTAAACACCATGAGCAAAAGAGCAATAGAAAGGGGGGTGTAAGTAGGAGATGGAACCTGGACTTGGAAAATGGATCAAGGTAGAATCTCATCAGGAACAGGGAGGAGAGTCCAAGAAAATGGCCTTGAATGGCTCTGTTGCATGACCTTGTTGGGCTGACTACCACTAAACACCTGTCAGAATGATACCTCATGTACTTCCTCCTTCCCCCGCAGAAACCAGCTTCCAGGAGTGAGGAAAAAGCCAAAAATGAGGGTTTAGAGTGTTCTGAAACCTACATTAGAGGTGCCTTCCCACTCTCAGAACACCTAAATTCTGGAAACCTGGGTTTGAGCCCTGCTTCTGCAACATGCTAACTACGTGACCTCGGACAGACATATTTTCATCTATAAAATGAGATTAATAATCTTGCCTAACTTCACCAAATAGTTATGAGAGTCAAATAAAAGTGCATTTTAGAAATTGGAATGTCGGTTGTGGACACATAATATGGAGCCACTGTGAAGGGCTGGGAGTAAGAGGCATTCATCCCAGAACGAAACTAAGCATCCTCTTCCTGAAGCCATTTCTAAGGGTCCCAGTCTCTTTCTACCACATCTACCCTTCCCCCAAATTTTGGTCCCAGGAACCTAACCTCATGGAAATATCAGGGCCAACATGGCCTTATACCCAGAAATCTGGGTTGGCTTCAGAGAAACGTCCAGAGGCTAAGAGCAGCCAAAGAGAATCAGCCAGTGCATGCTGGGATTGGATCAACAGAGCAGTGAGCTGTGTGGCAGGATTGGGGCCCAGGAGGCACAGACAGTAGAGAGTATGCACTACAATTAAAACATCGTAACAAAAATCATCCATCATGCGTTCAGTACTTTACAGTTCCCAAAGCACTTTCTTGTCCAAGTCCCAATGATCGTTGACACAACCCTGTGATGTGGGTTTTATTATTCCAAGTACTCAGATGAGGTAAACTGGGCCTGCATCAGTGAAGCAACCAGCCCGAGACTACACAGAGAAGGCGGCAAAAGGCTTGGTTGGTCTCAGAACAAGGTACGGTCTGCCCCTAAGAGGGGCCATGCCTGACTCTGAACCCTGCCTGTTGAGGGGTGCGAATGGGGGTGTGGTGGTGCCCAGCTGGAGAAAAACCTAAGCAACAGTTGTGTCTACATCTGGATTCTTCTCTTTGCTTGTGGAAGAGAAGGAAAGAGCGGAGAACACTCTCCTCACCAGCCCCACACGCTGAATAAAATTAAACCCTGGAGAAGGGTTGAGCAGCAGAAGCTGTCCTCATAGGGGCCAGGGGCAGATGGTCTCTGCAGTCACACAGAGAAATGTAATCTTACTCAGTTTATACACCATCTTCAATTCCCTCAATTGCTCTTTCTAATTTATTCAACCAGGGACTGAGCTGGTCTCATGCCAGCTTAGGAGATGTACCATAACAGCCTGAGCAGAATTACTCAAAAGGAGCAATTAACAAACACTGGAGTTGTCCCTTTATAGCGTTGAGCAGAGAGAAGAATTCTTATATCTCTCCCCATCAGATTCTAGCTAAGCAGATGTTTTCATGCTTTTTGATTCTTCCAATGTTCTATATACTGACACCTCTTTTCGGTGACATGTTAAATATGAAATGTCATGTGGTGGTGTGAGTTTGTACAAATACAAAGAAATATATGGAAATATAGGGGTAAATATAGTGAAAAAAAGGGAAGATCCCATTTGCAAATATCTGTGGTGTCTCCTTGTTCTGTTCTGACATGTTTTATTGCTATAAGCTGGCTTTTCTTAATGTAGCTCCTCTCCTTATCATAGTGGCGATGATGATATGTGCATTAAAGTTCACCTGAACTTATCATTTATGGAGTGACTCTTCCCTGAGTTTGTGCTAAGAATTGTGGGAGAAGACTCCTGCCTTCAGAGCTCTTAGGAACTAGGGAAACAGGTCCAACACCAATGCAACAAAAGCTACAAGTCAGTAGTTCATGGGTGACTCAAAAAAGGGGGAGATTAGTGTGGACTGGAACAGTCAGAGAAGGCTGAATGTTGGAGGAAGGACTGGGGCTGTGAGGAGCCACGGACAGGCATTCAGCTTACACTTCTGGAGACCCTCTGGGTCCCAGATCTGTGCTATGTGATACAGAAGATGCACCGAATCCTGAAGCAGCGTGTGCCTGCAAGCATCTTAGCTCAGTATTAACTCCCAACAGAGGGTTAGCTGAACTGGAGAGAAAGTGCTGAGCCCACAGAAAAATGAAACAAAGTGCAGACTGAACTGGCAGCTCTGGGAAGGGGCAGAACCCACTCCTCGCCCACCAATCCCCCAAAAGTATAACAAGTCTAAGCAGGTAGCAACTTCAGTTCAGTTCTTCACCATTCCCACCATGGTGTAGTGGAGAACCCTTTCCCTTTCTTCAGCCTGGTTAGCTCCTTCTCATCTGTTGGAACTTAGGCATGGAGACCCCTGGTGGATCAGAGAATACACAGAGCTTTGGAAGCACAGAAGAGATGGAAATGTCAGACACTGCATTCAGTCAGGATTCTTTTGATTGTAAGTGACATATACCCATGTTTAATAATCACAAGGAAAAAAAGAGGTCATGGTGGGAGGGGAATTTGTTAGCTCATGTTACTGTGAAGTCCAGGGGTATGTCTAGCTTCAGACTCAGCTGGAACTAGGTGATTATATTATCAGGGTTCTCTTTATCTCTCAGTTTCACTTTCCTCTGAGTTGGCTTCATTCTGAGGCCACTCCAAGCTTATTCTACCAATATAGCTGCCCAGATAGAAACAGTGTGCCTTTGCTTCAATAGTTCTGGCAAAAGTCCTGGGTCAGGTACCTCTTCTAGGATCAATCATCAGGCCAGGAGGTGAGGTGTTCTGAATGGCTAAGCCTGGATCTTGTGCCCATCTCAGGAGTTGGAGAGTGGGATCAGGCCCACTCAAACCAGATGAACTGCAAATGGGAGAGGAGTGCTTGCCCCAAAGGAAAATCAGGTGCTGTTTCCAAAAGAAAAGAGAATGGTTGCTGGCCAGGCAAAAATGCCACCTATTTTTGCAGGAGACACAATCAGACCATTTCACAAAAAAACATCCAAAAACGGGACAGAGGAGAAGAAGAATCAGTTCTACCTCCAGGATATAGGAATGGAGGAACAAGGTGAGCCAGGATGGTGGGGGTTGAGGGTAGGGCACAGACTTCAGGCAGCCACCTGAGGGCAGGGCAGGCAGAGTCAGTGTATATATGAGTGGATAGGCTGTGACCTACCAAGGGGAGCAGTGGGAGTTGAAATCCAGCGTAGGCTCTAAGAGCTGAGCTTTGTGTCCTAGTGGGGAGCTGCTTCCACCAGGAGGAAGGGTTCCTTTGTGGAATTCAGACAAAGATCTATTCACCAAGTCATGAGAAGAGAAGCAGTATTCATCTAAAAGGGGGCACTTCAGGCCGGCCTGGTAGCTCAGGTGGTTGCAGCTCCGTGCTCCTAATGCCAAAGGCTGCCGGTTTGATTCCTACATGGGCCAGTGGGCTCTCAACCACAAGGCTGCTGGTTCCACTCCTCAACTCCCGCAAGGGATGTTGGGCTGCGCCCCCTGCAACTAACAGTTGAGCTGTGCCCTCCACAACTACGATTGAAGGGACAACAACTTGACTTGGAAAAAATACTGGAAGTGCACACTGTTCCCCAATAAAGTCCTGTTCCCCTTCCTCAATAAATAAAATCTTTAAATAAATAAATAAATAAATAAATAAATGGGGGCACTTGTCTCCAATTTGCACAAAGGTGCTATAATGGGTTGAATTGTGTCTCCCCAAAAATATTCTCAGGTCCTAATCCCTGGTGCCTGTGAATGTGACCTTATTTGGAAATAGGGTCTTTGCAGATATAATCAAGTTATGATGAGGCTATACTGGATTAGGGTAAGCATTAAGTCTAATGAATGACTGGTGTATTTTAAGAGAAAGAAAAAGTAGATTTGGACCCAGAAACACAGAGGAGACCCAGGGAAGAAGGTCATGTACTCGTAATGGTGCAGACAGAGACTGGCGTGATGCAGCTACAAACCAAGTAATTGAAAGGATTGCTGCAACCACCAGAAACGAGAAGAAAGGCCTTGAAACAGATTCTTCCTCAGAGACTTCAGAAGGAACCAACCCTACCAACACTGCGATGTTGGACTTCCAGCCTCCAGAGCTATAAGAGAATAAATTTTAGTTTTAAGCCTTCCTACCCCAGTTTGCGGTGCTTTGTTATGGCACTCTTAAGACATTACTTACAGGTGCTATATGGGCTAACAGCAGTCTCGAAGAGTAAGGTTCTCCTCTACCCACTGTGTCCTAATGGAAAATATAGAAAACCCAGGCACTCAAGAAATCCCAGCAAGAGTATTTGGGTCTCCTCACCGGTACTACTACCTAAGCGTATGGTGGAAGTGTCTGTTACCTCCGCCTTCACACAGAAAGTAAACAGTACAGTTGTCCCTCCCTATCTGTGGAGAATTGGTGCCAGGAAGCCCTGCAGATACCAAAATCCATGGATGCTCAAGTCTCTTATATAAAATGGCGTAGAATTTGCATCTAATTTATGCATAGCCTCCTGTGTACTTTAAATCATCTCTAGATTATTTCTAATACCTAATACAGAGTGTTAAGTAAATAGTTGTTACCCTGTATTGTTGAGGGAATAATAAGAAAACATGTCTGTACATGTTCAATACAGACACAACCAGCAACCATCTGTAGGCCTAACTACAAGTACATACATGTCAGCAACAATGTAACCTTTTCCCCCCCTGAATATTTTCCATCCCTGTTTGGTTGAGTCTGTGGATGTGGAACCCACAGAAGGGAGGGCTGACTGTATTTTCAAACTGTGGTAGTTCATTCAGTGAGGGCAGCCAATAAAATGAGCAGCAACCTCTTCTTGGTTTGAGAAGACTGGGTTACACTTTAGATCTGAGCCTCTGCATATGCTGCTCTTCCTACTCTGTCTCCCAAGCTCTCAGTTGGGTACCTCCTCTGGGAAACCATATCCCACTTTGTTTTCCTTTGCAGTAGAACTTACTGTGCCATATTGTAATTTTCTGGTTACTTGTGGGAGTGATTTTTCCAATGATACAGAACGCTTTTTTTTTCTGTGAAACAAACATATTTTTCTATGAATAAATCAAGCAAGAGGTAGGCAACTGGCTTTAGTATCCAGAGTTCACTATCAGGCACATTTGGGAAGTTGTTTTTCTAAGCTCCCAGCTTTTGCAAGAGCTGCCTGGATTACAGTTGTGCCTATTGAAAGGGAGGCCTCTACCCCTTCCTTAATGGTGTCTTTCTATCTTTCATAGTGGGTATATAGGATGCTTGTGAATCAGCTGGTAAACATCTAAATTAAATATTTGGGTTATTTATTCATGATTCAATGAACTGACTCTTTAAAAGAACAGTTAAAAATAAGATCCTCAAAATTATGTTGGGATTAGCAACAATCTCTCTTAAATTCTTTCCTTTCTCTCCATTCCACTGCTATTGCTTCAACTTACAACATCAACTGTTATCACCAAAGGAGCACAGTGGTTAAGAACACAGACTCTGGAAATAAGACTGTGTAGATCTGAATTTTGGTTCAGTCCCTAACTAGCTGTGTGACTTTGGGAAAATCACTTACTCTCTGTATACCTCAGATTCCAGATCTGTAAAGGAGGGATTCTTCATAGAGTTGATGTGAGCATTAAATGAGTTAATGTATGTAAACTGTTTAGAAGAATGCCTGGAACATAATAAATGTTAGCTATAATTATTGTTACTTGCTATTTTGTGTATCAGTTAAAGTCCCAGCAGGAAATAAACGACACACTCCAACTAGTGGTACTTTGAGGCTGCTATTTGATATAGTACCTTCACCTTTTAAGTGAACTTCTGTGGTTTTCTTTGAGGTGTGTTTAACAAAGGAACTATTTGCAAAATGTGTGCAGGGTTTAGGGAGACCAACATGGGATATAAAGTTTCCCAGTGCTAGCAACAGTGGAATCATTACTAGCCAAAGGCATAAAAAGACAAGGGGAGAGAATGATTACCAGAATCTGAAGAGGACAGTTGTATAGAGGGTGCTGCCTGATAAGAGTGGTGGCCTTTGGTGGAGGGACATATCCTCACACAGTGACTCAGCAGGGAGGGAACTGGGGGATAAATACTCCCTTTCCTCTTTCCACCTGACCTCTCATCTCCTGCTGCTATCTTCCAACGCTAGACCTAACTGAAAGCCAGAGGGCAAAGGAGCTTGTTGGGAGCCCACATAGGTTAAACTTCTGGGAAACAGAACAGGTGGAGTAGGGTGGAGAGAGTATCTGGAGAGGCAACAAAAATATCCAACACAGCTTTCATCTAGTCTTGCCTTCCTCTATTCTCTTTCAGTCAGAATGATCTTTCTAAAGCATCTCATACTGCCCCACCTTGATGTCCTTTGGTGGCCCTACATTGCCTCAGATAAAGTCCACACTCGACATAAAATATAGGGCCTAATGATTTATCTCGCGCTTCTCCCTCCTGTTTTAACTATTGCCATTCCCCTCTTAACTTTTACTGTCCAGTCACATGTAATTACTTTCAAACTTCCAAGAACATTGCTTTCTCTTCTTTCACTCTTTTCATGTTCTGGAACTCAGCCTGGAATGATCTTTCCTCTTTCATTTTCCTTCACTTGGCTAACGCTTATTCATTCTTTATTTGCATGTGGAAATGAAGGTGTTTCTCTTATCCAGCTGAATTTTGAAGGAACTAAGCTCTTTCTATGGCAATGTTTTCTTGAGTCTTGAAAGTAGTGGTACTTTCAGGCTGGTATTTGATTGAATCTTCATCTTTTAAGTGAACTTTTGTGGTTTTCTTGAGATTCTAATTATAATAGGTGCATAGCCTACAAGTTCATACCAGAAAGTAGAGTTTTTTTTCCTGTTATTATTATTATTTTTTATTATTTCAGGTGGACAGGTGGGTTCTTAATGAGCTTATCAAAGTATACCTTAAAAGTGATCCTCTGAGAACAAATGAAGCCTAATCTACATCCTGAGAATTCTGGGGTGCTAAAATAGAATTCCTGTGGAGGAACAAGACATACATTCTTTTTTTTCTTTTTTTAATTTATTGGAGTGACAACTGTTAATGAAATTACATAATTTCAGGTGTACAATTCTGTATTACATCATCTATAAATCCCATTGTGTGTTCACCACCCAGAGTAAGTTCTTCCATCACCATATATTTGATCCCCCTTACCCTCATCTCCCACCCTCCAAACCCTTACCCTCTGGTAACCACTAAACTATTGTCTGTAAGACATACATTCTTATGTCTCTCGCTCCACCTTGTGGTTGATCAAGAAATCACTCATTCCAGCTTCAACAGGTGGAGTTAAGTAAAGAAGCCATCAAGGCTCTTCACAGTTGCCTACAGTTCTTGAATACATACCATGGGCCAGGCTCTGTTATAAATGCTCTTCAAGAATTATGGCATTTGATCATCACAACATCCCTATGAAGGATGTAGTTTATAGGTTTATCACCTATAAAACCAAGATGAAGAGACTTTACGAGTTTAGGACTTGTCTCAGATCATGCAAGTGGCAGAGTCAGGACTTGAACCAGCTGGCCTGCTTCAAATCACAACCGTCTGCTTATACACTAATACACACATCTATCACGTTTTTTGTTCCCTTTACAACACACGTGCACATCCATCATCTTATTTAATCCTCTACTGCAAGGATTTGCATTTTCAAGGCAGGCCATAAGACGTGGATGATCCAAAGGAACAGATTAATGTTTAAATCATAGACATTAGATTAGGTCCTTCTCCCTAGGAGAAGATATTCTTGGTGAGAAAATGGTATAATGGAAAATCATACCATGAGCTTTGCAATAGGACTTTAGTTTGAACTCCTGCTCTGATAGTTTCTTGCTGTGTGTCCTTGGGCAAGTTAGTTAATGTCACTGGCCTCAATTTCCTTATTTGTTTAATTAAGAACCAATGGACTCAGAGAATACTAATTTTTATAAATCAAACTGGCTTATTTATCATAGAAACGAATTTCTAAAAGTTCCTAACACCAGTAAACAGTGTTCTGTTGGAATCTGATGACTGGTCTTTAATATGTGAAAGAACCATACACATCATGGGTTAAGATGTTAAAGTGCTCAGTGGATCTTTGAAAAGTGAAACTTTAAGGAACATACACATGATAGGCAGAATAGTGCCCCAGGCCAAGATGTCCATATCTTAATCCCCGTGAATGTTAGGACACACCACAAACGGAAATTAAGATTGTAGACGGTATTAAGGTTGCTAAGCAAATGATTTTAAAATAGGAAGATTATCTTGGATTATCCAGGTAGGTCCACTTTAAGCACAAGGGTTCTTGTAAGTGGAAGAGAGTCCGAGGAAGATGCAATTATATTAGAAAGGCACAGATAGATGCAGCCCCTTCCTGGAATAGCTTTGAAGATGGAGAAAGAGGGACACGAGCCGAAGAATGTGAGCAGCTTCTAGAAGCTGGAAAGGGCAAGGAAACAAATTCCTTCTAGAGCCTTTAGAAAGGAATGCAACCCTCTGACCCCTTTAATTTTAGCTCAGTGAGACCTGTGTCTGTCTTCTATCCGACAGAACTGTAAGATAATGCATTCGTGTTGTGTAAGCCACTAAGTTTGTGATAATTTGTTACAGCAGCAATAGAAAACTAATACAACACCTATGACTATCAGTGTGTCCAGACTCATTACCTGTTTCCTAGGGTGGTGTAGAAAGAACACTGGACTTGGAATCTGAAGACGAAGGTTGGCATCCCAATTCTGTGATTAAATAGCTGTGTGACCTCCAGTAAATCACATTTCCTCTCTGAGCATATTTATGTGACAGCACCTACCTCCCAGAGTTATGTAGAGCAAATGAGATAATGGGTGTATAGGTGCTGCATAAACTGTAAAGCATTCTATACATGTAAGAAATTATTATTTACAGGCCTGCTACATAGTTGGGATGCAATAAACATTTGCTAAGTGATATTAATTATTCTTTGGCAGTCCTTGGGATGAAGAAATGTGATTGCAAAACATATGTTAGTTGCAAAACTTATTTTGCAAACCATACGAGGTCTGACAATTAAGTTCGCAACTCGTTGCAATGCTGTTGCTGACCTTTTTTGATATCAGAGGGATTAGTCACTATGAATTAGTACCAACTGGACAAACAGTTAACCAAATTTACTATTTGGAAGTACTGAAAAGGCTGCGTGAAAAAGTTAGACGACCTGAACTTTTTGCCAGCATTTCACGGCTCTTGCATCACGACAATGCATCAGCTCATACGGCACTGTCTGTGAGGGAGTTTTTAGCCAGTCAACAAATAACTGTATTGGAACACCCTTCCTACTCACCTGATCTGGCCCCCATTGACTTCTTTCTTTACCTGAAGAAAGGAAGACATTTTTATGACACTCAGGACATCAAGGGTAATACAATGATAGCTCTGATGGCCATTCCAGAAAAAGAGTTCCAAAACTGCTTTGAAGGGTGGACTAGGTGCTGGTGTCGGTGCATAGCTTCCCAAGGGGAGTACTTCGAAAGTGACCGTAGTGATATTCTGCAATGAGGTATGTAGCAGTTTTTCTAGGATGAGTTCACACACTTAATTGTCAGACCTTCGTATTTTTACTCTGGGAAGAAATATTAATATATGGTATCTGCTCCTAAATTGATTACAACATAATTATGGAGATAACATTCATGAGAAGCTTTAAGTAAGAACTCAAACTTATACATAGGGCAATAGTACAAGAGAAGTCACAAGGCTACATATGATTAAGAGCCAAGGAAGTGATGCAAAAAATATGTATCCTGAGTTCAGGTATGGAATGGATGATGAGTGTGGGCTAGAAGAGTCAAAGAAGGCTTTCAGGAGGAGGTGTGTCTTGAACAGGATCATGGAGGATGTGGTTAGATGGAGAACAATTGCTACTATCAATCCCACAAAACACTATTTTTCTATGCACAATTCCAGGAATCACATTTTAAATTTAAGACACTGGTAGTCAGTCCCAATGTTTCATATGGTATTCTTTTGGACCCTCTTGCTAATATTTTTTATGTTTTATTTAAAAAATGTATTTTTAAAATGTACAGGAAAGTTACAAGAACAGTAGTATAAAGAGGGCTTTTCCCCCCTGAACCTTTGAGAGTAGGTTGCTCATATGATGCCTCATCACCCACAAATGATCAAAATCAGGAAATTAACATTGATACATTACTATCATGTAATCCACAGACTCTGTTCGAATTTAGCCAATTTTCCAAATAATGTTTCTTTATAGTGATGCCTTTAACTATCACATCTTATTAGACTTTAACAGTTCCATAGTCTTTGATTTTCATGACCTTACTACTTTTAAAGATTATAGGTGAGTTATTTTATAAAATGTTCTTCAATTTGGGTTAGTCTGAGCTTTTCTCTGCATTAGATTCAGGTTATACATTTTTAGCAGGAACAGCACAGAAGTGATGTTGGGTTTTTCCTTATTGCATATCATCAGGTGGTAACAATTTCAATTTGTTCCACTACTGATGTTAACTGTGTTCAAGATTAAGCGGTATTTGCCAGGTTTTTCCATTATAAACTTGTTCTTTTCCCCTTCTTAAATAATAAGTATTTTGTAAGGAGGTACTTTGAGACTATGTAAATATCTCATTCCTCATTGATTTTTCACCATGTAACTTAGCACACACACACAGATGTTTCTTGGTTGAATTAATTATCACTATTATGGTTGCTAAATGGTGATTTCTCTAATTCCACCATCTTTTTTACATTCACTGTTGGCATCCCACTTTAATGAAAAGTTTTCTTCTCTCCCTATTTATTTATTTACATCAGTTTAGATGCACAGATTCCTATTTTTATACAATGGGTTATAATCTGTTACTATTGCTATTTATTTTGATTCTCAAACTGTCCCCATTCTGGTCCTGTGGGAGCCTCTTCAGTTTGGCTTCTGTGTCCTTTACATGTGTCCTCCTTATTCTTTGAATACTTCCTTACTTTCTGGCATACAAGATGTTCTGGGTTCATCTTAGACCTTCCCTGCCCTAGCCTTGGGGTCAACGATTTCTCCAAGAAGCCTCGGTTTCTTTTAGTGGAAAATGGCCTGTTCGTGGAGAATAGCATTTAGAAACCAAGATGGAGGTATTAGGCATGCCCATTGGTACTGAGGTGTCACTGCTCCCAGGCCCTCACAATGAAAATGGCTTGAGAATATATATGTGTATAGATCTACTCATATATGCACACACACATGCACATCCATATCTATATTTACTTACATATCTATTAAAAATTGTGGATTCACACTGATACCTACAGTTCCAATCCAACACCACAGAGCTTATTCTAATTTCTGCATTTCCATATTTGTAACGCTCTTCTTCTCCTGTAAGAAACTTGGATCCCATTATCTTTAATATATTTACTTATTTGATAAGTCACCCCTGTGTGTAACCACTCTCCATTGCCACTGCTGTCCTTACCCCTCACCCTCCTTACTCTTTTTGGACTCGACACCTTGCACCATCAGCCCATGTATTCAACCCTCGTCATATAGCTCATGCTCCAACACATCTCATCAGGCTGCTCTTATACACCCTGGGCACAGGTGCCTAGCTTGCTTAGCCCTACCTACACGAATGGCTTTTAGACATAATTATTCAGGAAGGGAGGGAGGGACGGAGGAAGGGAGGGAGGGACGGAGGAAGGGAGGGAGGGAGGGAGGGAGGGAGGGAGGAAGGAACGAAGGGAGGAAGGAAGGAAGGAAGGAAGGAAGGAAGGAAGGAAGGAAGGAAGGAAGGAAGGAAGGAAAGAAGGAAGGAAAGAAAGAAGGAAGGAAGGAAGGAAAAAAGTCTAATGGAAAGCCAGGTGCTTTCTTAATGATAGTTATGAACTGTCCTTTTGGGATATGTAAGTTACGACATCTGTTACTTTGCATATTGCATTTAAAAACTAGACTGGGTGTTAACCACAACAGGAAACATCAATGATCAAATTAATGAATTAGAAGTCTGTTTATTCTAGGTATTTGACAGGCAACGTGTAAGAGACAATAGAGTAAAATCTTTGTAATTAGACTTACATGATTTGCAATTTTGGTGATCCCACTTTCTTGTGTGATTTTGTGCAAGTTATTTAACCTCTCTGAACCTCAGTTTCTTTATCTGTAAACCAATGAATAACAGACTTAGGTTGTTGTGAGGACTAAATAAGTTAATGTAAGTAAAATGCTTGGCCCTAAGTATTATAGTTACTCAGGAAAGTAGAACTACTAATTGAGCTTGGCTTTAAGACGTATGAAATTTAAACAAAAAAAGCAAATACTTTATTTACTGATTCGCATGGAAGCAGGACCCGTCACAACCTACTCTCTCATTCCCAGCACTAACTTTGTATCACATTTCAGAAAACAAAAAAATTGGAGGCTGGGCACTATCAGACAGGAACTCTTTTAAATTCCTGTCCCTTCTTTCCTCCTAACAACACTTAAAATCTTTGCTGTTCCTGCGTCTATCTGTGCCTCTTTCCCTCCAGGCCTATTGATAGAGGTGTTCCTTTCTAATTTAAGGCTAATCCCCATTTTCTGCCTCCCTTGGGCCCTCACAACTTCAATTATCCCCCTTTTCCCGTATCATTCATTCACTAATTCAACATTTAGTGAAGACTCACTATGTGCCAAACACTATTTTTGATGCTGGGGATATGGTAAAGAACAAGACAGAAAAAGAGCCAACTCTCTAAGGAACCTTATAAAATAGACAGGATATATAGACAATAAGCTAATAGACAAATAAATAATTTCAGATAATGAGTATTATTTTAGACAGAATGGTAAGAGAAGGTTTCTCTTAAGAGGTGATATGTGAGCTGACATATGACTGGTAAGAAGGAGTCAGAGATGCAAAATCTAAAGGAAGAACAGTTCCAGCAGAGGAGCAGACGTAATGGCCCTACTGGCAAGAACTACCCTAATATATTGAAGGAGAGTAACAAAGCCAGTGTGAATGGAGCAAAGGACAGAACGGTAGATGACACTGTAAACACAGAGCAAGAACAGAAATCATAAGTGAGCCTTCTAGGCTATGATAAGCAAGTAGATTTTATTCAAAGTGCAAACAGAAGCCACTGGTGGATTTTTTTAAAAAATTTTAAAAATTTATTGGGGTGACAATTGTTAGTAAAATTACATAGATTTCAGGTGTACAATTCTGTATTACATCATCTATAAATCCCATTGTGTGTTCACCACCCAGAGTCAGTTCTCCTTCCATCACCATATATTTGATCCCACTGGTGGATTTTTAAAAGGGGAGTAATACGATCTGATTTCTGATTTATATATTTTAACTATCATTTTTGTCCCTTCCATTTTCCCTTCCAGGCATTGTCTCAAAATCTGTATATTTAAAGATGAGGAGCACTTAGCTAGAGTCATGACAAAATAACTTTTCATTTGACATAAAGTATGTTTTTTATAGTCACTCCTAATTTATTTTGAAGTCTGAATACCAAATTCTTCCTAGAACTATGTTTATAGTACAAGAGAAAACTATTTTATGCTCATACAAACTTCTTGGGATGTTGTGTACATATTTGGTCTCCCAAGAGAAGACTCTATAAGAACATGCCTACTTCTTGACCTAGATACAAAGCTACCAAATATGGAGAGCAATCAGTGGGCAGGACACTTAATAACTAGAGCTCCAAAGGTATAATTTCTTAGAGCGTGGGTCCAGGACAAAATTGTAAAGTAGACAATATTTCTCTTGTTTCCCACCTCCTCTTTCAGTGCCTTTCCTCCCTTGTTCAGCAACCTCTTCACCCAATCTCTTCATTGGGCTTGATACTTGAATGGGCTCATAGCACTCCCAATCTACTCAACCTAGAATCAACATTCCATCCTCTGACTTATCTTGATCTCAAATATAAAGGTGGATAATGGGGTTAATAAAATAATTTACCTTTGAATTTTTAGGACTAAGGCTCAGATCTGTCCCCCTGGGAGACAGACAGCCATTGCATCGACTAAAATAACTTTCAGAGGTAGGCATCAAACAGAAATGAGATGTTTTTAATTTTCATGATTCCTGATTTTTATCAGAATAATAGGGAGAGAAAGGTCACCAAACTAGAAGGGAGGGAAATCCTTGAGGTAAAATGGGAAGGCGTATAGGATGGTTGGAGATGGAAAAAAGCACCTAAACACTCAAAGAGAACTTGAGTAAATGAGGCTAAAAATTATACTCTGTGCTCAACTTTCTTGGAGATTTCAAGATCTTTTTAACTTTGTAATGTCTCTATTTCCCATAAAACAGTAATAGCTTAATTTATGTTTTCTCTGAAGAACACTCTACAATAATTATTGATAGTCAAATGGAGGGAGGCAAATTTCTAAATTGGTTTCAACGGGAAAACAATACTTCTGATTGGGAAGTTCTTCTTGTGCCACAGGTCACTTGTAAGCTTTACCTCTTTGGGTACATATTTCTCTTTTTATCTGAAGAGGCCAAATTAAAGTAATCCCTTGCCAGTTCTCATATTTTATACATCTGATCAAATACTTTTGACATTTGCTATGGGGTCAGAATTATATTGGCCCAAGCATCAAAGAGGTATTTTTCCTGTGATATTACATTCTTCTGGTTTTCCTCTTACTATACTGGTAGTTCCTTCTTAGTCTCTTTTGGGAGTTCTTCCTCTTCTATAAACTCCTCAAAGTTTGGTCCTCAGGCCCTTTTCTTTTTTCACTTCACAATCTCAATGTAGGTGATCTCATTGAATGGGCTTTTGTTACCATCTATAAGCTGATAAACTTCAAATTGACATCTCCAATTTAGGCCTCTTTTCTGAGCTAGAGACCCGACCTTTGTTTTGTAGGGCACAGAAATTACTCAAACTTATCACATCCAAAACTGAGTTTATGCCTTTCTCCTCCCAGATCTTTTCCTCTTTCAGAATCTGTTTACTGAGATACTGGCACCACCATCCCTCCACACAGAATACTTACTATATATACTGGTCACATCTTTCTTCTTCATTCTCCCACATAAAATCAATTACCATCCAAAACCAGTCAATTCCATCTCCTAAATATAAGACAGATCTGTATATGTCTCTCCATCTCTACTATCACTCCTGAAATCCAAGTTATCGTTTTCTAGTGTCAACATTAATACCCTCCTAATTGCTTTCTCTCCTTTTACTTCTAGTCTTGCCCTCGACCATCCCCCATCCCCCACCCACCCACCATCCAAACTATTTTTCACACAGCAACCAGAGAGATCTACTTGGAAAACACTTGTGTTACCATATATTTTGTTTCCTGTTTCATTTGTTCACCCACTATACTGAGTACCTATAATGTGCCAGCCACTATCCTAGAATCTAGGAATCCAGTAATACATAAAATAGACAAGGCAATGACTTTTTACTCTTCTATATGATCTTGACCACTAACTCACTTTCCCTTTGCTGTTAGAATACTACATTTTAGTCATATTATCTGTTTTCTTGGAGCTTCTGAACAAGTCTATTCCTACACATTCCTATACCAATTCCAGTACATTTTTCAAATTTAAGCTTAAATGTCTCTTTTATGAAAACTCTCTGACCAGACTAGCTCCCTCTGCATTTCTCCTTCTAGAACTAGTCACAATGATAAATTTTAAAATGTATGTGCTTATTTAAGGTCTCTTTCACTTGTTTTCTTGTAAGCCCAAAGAGAACAGGGACATTTCTTGTTCATTATTCTATTCCCAGTGTCTGGCACACATCCGGAGCTCAATTTGTTGGCTGAATGAATAAACCTCGCTATAGAAGTGTTACCATATATTCTAGTCTGGTGACTTGTAAGATTCAGAGGCGTCTTTTTAAAGGGAAAACTTAACAAGTCACACTTGAGGATGTGGCCTGTCTTTGTTTCTGGTTAGAAAATTCAAATTACTGGCTGAATTTGAAGATTTCTTACTTATGGTGCCATTGCTTTGGAGAGTTAAAAGAAAACATACCGTCAAAACAGCTGTCACTTCAGGTATTCAACGACAAACACTGACTGAAAACAAACTGGGGTATTTGAACAATATTTTTCAATTAATTTACCTCACCTGCTGCCCTAGTTCAGTTTTCACGATTTCCTCCTCAAATCGTTGCACGTCTCCTTTCCAACTCCTTATTGTCCTATCTTGCATTGTTTGTCGTCACAGCATTATTTTTAAAACACATCCTTTATTTTATTATCTGTTTCTCCCAGTTAGAATGCAAGCTCCAGGAAGACAAGGATTTTTGTTTTGTGCATTTTATACCGTATTTGTGGAGCTCCGGAGGCCTACAAGAACTTAAAGACTTGTAACAGTCATCAAGGTATCTCACTGCTTCCAGTGTTTCTCCATTCATTCATATGAATCTACTCCTTTTATGTGCTATGATCTCTTGCCTCATGGTGCCCGTATATTGTATCTCATTAACATGTGTTATTTTTAATTTTTCGAGAATGTCTGTTTCCGTCACACTTTAGATGCTTGCCCACTAAAGGTCATTACAAGGAGAAAATAACGTCGGGAACACTGACTTCAGGGCAGTAGCCTGAGCCGCAGTAGCTGCTGAATGAATACATGCTGGCTGAACTTGAACTGTGCACTCTAGTTTGTCGAAGGAACTAAAAAATATTGTCGCATAGACGAGTAAGCACAGGTACACTGACTGGTCTCTTAAGCACTTTCTTGGGCCTTGAAGGAGAATACCACCAAAGTGCGCTCGGCGACAAGGTGGAGCAGCGCAACGCCTATTTCTGGAGTTCACCTCAGCCCCGCTCCAGTCGCGAGCAGCTTCCATCCGGCGGCAAAGAAAAATACTTCCGGCGTTCGGCTTTTGGATGTGCTGAGTCACGGCCGAAGGCTCCACCCTGGATACAGGGGCAGGATGCACATGGGACTTGAATGGGGGAAGAAACTTGGGGATTCGTTTTCTCCACTCGGTTCTTGGTTTGCTCCTGGGGAGGTTGTTCCCCGAGGCGCGGAGCACTCCTCAGGAGCGGCCTCAAACCAACTCGCCGCACACGTCACAAACGCGGCGCAGCTGCCGGGCGGCCCTTCTCCCGTCGCCCTCCGCGTGGCTCGCGCCGCCTCTCCCTCCTCGCCCCGCCCACCCCAGCTTCCGGAGGGCTGTCTGAGTGCTCCGACCATCAGGCCTGGTCGCTTGGCTTCCTTTTGTTGACTGTACCCATTGGTTGCTTACGCGAACGTGACTGCAGTCTGGCCTCTTTATTAGCTAGAACCCGTGGCGTCATCGGCGGCCGCGAGGGCGGGGGAGAGAGGGAAGTTAGCGTGCGGGAGACCGGGTTGGGGGAGGGGTGCAGGCCTGTCCTCCCCAGCGGCTGCGGCAGCACCAGCGCCGGCCGCCACCGCCTCTGGAACGCGGAGGAGGAGGAGCGGCTGGAGGAAGAGGAGGAGGAGGAGGTGCGCCCTGGGGAGAGGGATGCTCATCGCTCTGGGTTTATGGTGAAGGCTGAGCAGAGGCACGATTGCTGCAGTCTGTGCCACCGCGAGGAAGTTGTGTAAGGCCGGGCGGGAGCTCGCAGCGCGGTGGAGAACCCAAGCGCGGGGTCGGTGCGAAGACTGGGCTACAGCCAGACCCTTTCCTACTGTGACCATGCCAGGAAGGAACAAGGCGAAGTCTACCTGCAGCTGCCCTGCCCTGCCGCCCAACGGACAGGATTTGGGCGAGAGCGGCCGAGTGGCCCGTCTAGGAGCCGATGAGTCTGAGGAGGAGGGACGGAGTGGGTCTCTCAGTAATGCCGGAGACCCAGAGATCGTCAAGTCTCCCAGCGACCCCAAGCAATACCGGTGAGGGAGGAGGCCTGGACCGGGTTGGAGAGCCGGGTGCGGGCCTCTCTGTTGCTGCCGCGGTCCCTTCTTGTCTCCGTGTCTCCCGAAGGAGCAGCAGGGGCACGCTTCTCACCCCGAATGCTCCCTTGGGTGAAGGTGGCAAGGGCACTTAGGGGCTTCCATGTGGTATCAGCCGGACAACTGGGAGATACTGGGTTCCACAAGGAATCGGGATGTCAGAATGGGAAGGGTGGTTCGAGTAATTTTGACGTTAAAGCAAGAGTGGAGGTTTCTCTGAGGAAGGCGGGCTGGGTGGTGAAATACTCTTGGTGTATTACGAGGAAAGGTTGGAGGAGTTGGGGATTTTAATTTTGGAGAGGATATTTAAGGGGCATATTATCACTATCCAGAAATATTTGAGGTGCCCTTAGTAGAAAGAGGTGTAAAAGTAATGGGTGGAAGTTACTAGAGGATGGTGTGGCTTGAGTAAAATAACTTAGGCATTATAGTTGGCCTAAGATGAAGTGGCTCGTTTCCATGGGTTTCTCATTACTAGAACGGTTGGGTGACCTCTTCCAAGAATGTATTAGTGAGGACTTGGGTCTCAGTTGGGTAAGTCGTAGTCTTGTAAGGTTTCTTCTAATTCTGAAATTCTCTACTTTTGGTTTGTGCTGGAATCCTCTAAACATCTCGTAATAACTGGTGGCTCAATCCCCGCCTGAATATTTCCTTCAGAGGTAGCTTATTTCATAGAATGTTAATGACAACGATGTAGTTTTAAAGAGAGATCGTATTGTCCAAAAACTTCATTTACAGGTTGACAAAATTGAGATCCAGAGAGTTTACGTCTTGCTCAGAATTACACAGCTAAAAATTATAACAGAGGTGGTATGAAAACTCTGTCATTAAATCCAGTGCAACGTTTACTGATTTTTATAAAGTTCTTACTCATTGAGTTGAAAGCTGAAGGATTCTTGGATCTCAATTTGTTATAAGGGCCTATAAATGTTGGAGGAGGAAAGAACCTTAGCGATAAAACTTTCCCACTCTCTACCATACCCATTTGGCAGATGACTGAAGCTGAGGTCTAGAAAAAAGTGATTTAACCTCAAGTTAAAGACTGGCCTAATTTCTTCTTTCACTCCAAGTCTCCTAATTTAATAGTACATCACTCTTTGTACTATTAATATTTTCCCAGGCTGCACAATAAAGAGATCTTTATGAGTGAGCCAGATTTTCTCTTTTTCTCATCAAAGATCCGTGGTTGAATTCATAATATATAAATGAATAAAACTGAAACCTTGGGAAAAGGTACTTGGTTTTTGCCTTCCAGATTAAATGTTCAATAACTGTTTCAATTTTTGTCTGTCTATACAGATATATAATAACACTATCTCAGATACTATTCTAACAAGCTTTTAGATGTATTCTTTTTTTTTTTTTGGCAAGTTCATTTAACAGATACTTATTAAGTCCCAATGTGTGCCAGGTTCTGAGCTATCATAAATATATTCTGAAACTTGGTCAAATATAATAGTAAATAACATTTTATTCTGGGTCCTGGGCATACAGAGATCATTAAGACAATCCCTGCCTTCAAGAAGCTTCCAGTGTAGTGGAGGGACCCAGACACAAGAAAGGTAAAATTAGGGCACTAAAGTTTTATGGAAGTCGTAATAGAAGTATGTGCTAGGTTTATAGGGGAATAAAGTAAGGAGCAGGTAACTGCACCTACGGAGAAAGTTAGGAAAGACTTCAAAGAGGAGATAATGCTTAAGAAGTAGTCTTTGAATAAGTTGTTGCGTTTCTATATTTGGTCTTTTGCCAAGTCTCTGCCCCTTCTAGTGTCTCAGTTTTCTTGTTTTAAAATGAAGGTTGATTTGAATAGCTGTGTTTTCCACTAACTTCCTCTCTTTCAAAAGAGTAGGTCCACTTTTAATCTGTTTTATATATTGAAGTTTCAATTAGACTTCTAAAGAAAAGGTTTTGTTACTTTAAAATAAAGGTGAAAAACCTCAGTACTAGATGATTTTTAAAGAGTCACCCAACTTAAAGTCAAATGCTGTACATTTTTGTAGCCAGAAACAGACATGAGGCATCTGCAGCCCAGAGAGCTGAATTATCCTTCCAGGACCTGCTCAGATATTATCTCTGCGGAGCCTTTCCAGGCAGATAATAATCCCTCCTTTCACTGTATATCAATCAGACTTGTACATGGTTCGTTACAGTACATATCTATCATATTATGTTGAATGTGTGAATAAGCACCACAAGCAGAACTGATTAAAGGAATATATTGTTATGAAATAATGCCTTGAGAAATTTGTTTGCCAGTCTGCGTTAAATAATAGCCTGTGGAATTTTACTTCTGTATATGTGTAATTTGTATTCAGCTTTTTAAAAATGTTAAGCATATTTCCAGGAATATTTCTGCTTTTTTAGGGATCTGTATAAATGCTTGATAAGTGTTGACTTCCCTCTCTTCTGGAAGGATTAAAGGACTCCAGATTGGGAACTATTGTTCAAATCTTTATTGGTGTAAAGTGGAAATTCTAGATGGACAGGATTAGTGATAGTGCATTGACTTAAATATAAAACACTTAACCTGTTTGTAAAAAGACCCCTTATTTATGTGCGGGAGAGAAGAAGACTATATTGAAAAGGCATGTAAGCTTCTGAAGGGTAAGCAAGCCCTTTTATTAAATTTTGGTCAGACTGTTACAAGTAAGGGGATTATGTAAATTCTCACTATACTATAGAAAATAATGGATGCGGGCTGAATAAGGTACAGGTTAATTCTAAACATGTATTATGTTGTTTACTATTATATATTGATGAACAGATCCAAGTAAGCAGGACAACTGCATTGAGAATACTAATATCTGCTGGCTTTCGAAATAGGAGTGGGGTGACTCACTTCTGAGTAGATGCTTTAGACACATCTAAGACATGAGAAGAATTGTACATGAGAGAACATTTTCTTTTGTATTGCATGGGAAGAACATGGGTTTATTTGTTTACCTTTCAACTAAAACCCGTGGAATAGTAATGCTTTTTTATATGAGGCAGCAATTGCATTTGTAGTGTATATACACTGGTAAAATCATGTACTTACGTGTATGTAAATTCTAGGAACTTGACACCATCCAGTCTCTTGGTCTGATACCTGAATTCAAAACTCGATTTTGATTGTACCCTCTTAGTTTTATATTGTAAAGTAGAGGCAAGCTAGGTCTTACCTTGTGAGATTCAAGCTCATTTAATAAAGTGAGCACTTTCAAGGTTAAAATACATTAAATTTTTTTAATGCTAATATGACTTGAATAAATGTATCTTTGTTACCATTCCTTAGACTGATTTCTTCTATGTGGACTGATGGGCTAGTAAGATTAGGAACATTCCTAACCAAACTTTCTTTTGGAAATAAGATTTAGCACTAAAGAGATCTCTGTTTTTGAAGAACTAAACAATGGTAAGGACTCTTTTGTCTTCAGAGAATTCTAGTCCATCTAGACTCCTGGTGGAGTCATAGAGCAGATACTGAAGCAGAAATGCATTACATGTAATAGGTGTTAGAATAGAGATATGGGTAAAGTATGGCATTTTTAATCGTTTGTGTATCTAAAGGTGAGGGTTTGAAATAACGAATGTGGAGAATAGGTGAAGCATACTTAGGAAATACTAAGAGAGAAGTTGTGGGTTTTTGAGCATTTCTTACAGCCTTTATTCCTTTTCGCTATGCATTTATAACGTCTTAAAAATGGTATGATACCATATTTAACAATGTCAGGAACATTTTCTTACGTGCTTTTTAATATATTGTGTTTACCTAGAAGTCCGTTGTGTAGATAGATATACCATTATTTCATCATCGTCATTTTATAAGCCGTTTAGATTGTCACATTTCCTTTACCTCAGAAGCCTGTTTATTCCCAACTGAATCTTTGGTATGGATCCAATCATAATGGGTCTGGTAGATACATAAGGTAACCTCTGGTGATCTGGTCTGTTTGTAGGATATTCTCTAATTGGGACCTACCAGACAAGATGGTTTGTTATGGGACTTGCACTCTGACATAAGTCTCATGTTCATACTGATTCCTAGAATGAAATCATTCATTAAGCCTGTCCAACTCACAGGAAACTGAGTAGATTTATAGTCCCTTTCTAATATATATATATATATTTTTGGTGGTGGTGGGGCTTCAATTACTTGGATGGACCAGAATTAAACTTGTTTTTAGAAGGTTTGGATGTATACCGTAGTCTGGAAAGTTCACTTGGTCCTCTGGAGAGGTGTTTAGAGGGATTTTATATTTTTATTACAACCACCAATAGTTTTCATTTTAATAATAATAACTGGTATTTTGTTGAGTGCTTATTGTGTACTATACTGTTCTAAGGCGTTCACATAGTATTATGTCACAGTGTTATCTGCTTACTCTTTATAGTAACTCTATTAGATAGTGCTCTTATTACATGATAGCCTAAATGCTATTCTATGAAAATATACAGAGGGTGCCAGAAAAAAATGTATACACATTTTAAGAAAGGCAAAAACTATTAAAATTGTAATACTCAATATATACCAGTAACAAAAGATGGATACAAGTCAGGTGTATACATTTTTTTGACATCCCCGGTATTACTGAGCAGGTACTGAGCACTAATTAACAGTATAAAATGATTATGTTCTCTCATTTGGTTCCTTCTAAGCAAACTTCTTACCATGGCAGATAAGGTCTAAGGCCTTCCATTTTTTGGTTTTTAACTTTCTAGCTTTATCTTTTTTGGTGCTGTTATGTGCTCCTTTTCTTGGCACGTGGTGTATGTACTCTTTGGTCACGTTTGCCTTGCAGATTCAAGCATTACCTCCTCTGTGAATCCTTTGACTCTTTTCCTTCACTTTTCTCCTCCCACATGTGAGTTATTTACACTCTTGTGTACTGTATTTTTTTTCAAGCTATTTCATATTTTTGTTAAGTCCTATTTGTCTTTCCTCTCCATTGTGCTGAAATTCTTTTAGGGAGAAACTTTGTTTCTTTGTCTTTGCATGCCTTTTCTTCTGTTATTAATAAATCAACTGTCTGTACTAAAACCCATCATTTCTCTACTTGTGTACTACCGTGTTTCTCCAAAAATAAGACCTAGCCAGACAATCAGCTCTAATGTGTCTTTTGGAGCAAAAATTAATATACGAGCTGGTCTTAGACTGGGTATAATATAATATAATATAATACTGGGTCTTATATTAATTTTTTGCTCCAAAAGATGCATTAGAGCTGATTGTCTCATTTTCGTGGAAACACGGTAGATCCCATCTCCTCTTTATTGATTCCATCCATCAGTTATCTCAGTGCCCGTTCCATACTGCATTATCCGTTTCCACCTCTTATAGGATCATTACCGTGAACATACATATATGCTGTAATTGTTCGTATCTTCTAGGGAAAAACATTTCTTTTCTCCACATCCTCTTTGGAGCTATGCCCTTCCAGCTACTTAAATTTCTTGGTTTCTGTTATAGCAAAGCTTATTAAAAGACTTGCATGTACTTGCAACCTGCAGTTCATCTACTTCCATTATTTCTTGAACTCAGAGTGGGCTTTTGTCATTATTGCTGTACCAAAAAGCTATTTTCAAGATCACCAATAACCTTTATATTTGGTCAGTTCTCAAGTTCTTTTCTTACTATTTATATATATATATATATATATATATATATATATATATATATATATATATATATATATACATACATACATATATGGTAAACTCTGGTGATCTGGTCTGTTTCTAGGGTATATGACACAGTTGATCACTAGTTTCCTACTTGAAATGCTTTTTTTCAGTTGGCTTCCAAGTTATCACTGTTCTTAGCTCTCTTTCTGCCTCATTCGCAGATTCCTCATCTCCTTGACCTTTAAATTTTGGAGTGTCTGCTGCTCAATCCTGAACCTTTTCTCTTCCCTGCCTACCTTTGCTCCCTATGTTACCTCATCTAGTCTAGTAGCTTTAAATAGCACCCTTTATAAAATAATTATACTCAGGTTCCCCACCCCTATACTCTTTCTTGCTCTGTTTTATTTTTCTTCATAGCACTTACCGCCCTTTCATATATATTTACTTGTTTATGAGAGCAAGGACTTCATTTTGTTCACTGCCCCCAGTGCTTATAATTAGTGCCTGTCTCATAAAGTCTTACTTACATCTCTGACTCCTTCATCCTTTTCTCCTCTGGCCTGATTGTTATATGAGGATATGTTTTTCAGGATATGTTTTCCTTTTTAAATATATTTTTATTTCTTGTTTTTATTTCAGATCAAATTTTTTTTTAAAGAAATAAAATCGTACAGACACACTTAAAGCTATTTGTGTATTCCCTCCTCCCATAGCATTTCCTACCCTCTTTTTCCAGCATTAACCATTATCTGAATTTGGTATATATACCATTCCTATGTATATTTTTGTACTTTTTATTAAATATACATTTATCTGTGAACAGTATATATTACTGTTTTTGCATGTTTTAACAGGCATAGAAATAAAAATTATATCACATTGGATGTCTCATAAACTGCTTTTTATTTTTTATTTTTTTGGTATAACAGTGTTTTTGAGATTTGTCCATGCTGATAAGTATAGTACTAGTTACTTGTGTTAAATACTATTTAATATCTTGTTGTATGAATAAATCATAATTTATCTGTTTTCCTGTTATTGGTCATTTAGATTATTCCCAATTTTATATTATATTTTATGATTGTGCCACAGTTTATCTTTTCTTTGATTGTTGGGCATTTAAGTTGTTTCCAGTGCTTCAGTGAACATTTTTATACATGACTCTTCGTGCACACATTTGAGAATTTATATACTGGTAAGCACCTACCTACCTATAAGTTTATGATTTATTTTTAACCTTACTAGATGTTGCCATAGTACTCTTATAATTGGTTGTACTATTTTACATTTGCACCAGTAGATCATGAGCGTTCCTGCTTCTATACATTCCTACCCACTTTTGATATGGTTAGATTTTTAAAAAATTGAGAGCCTGATCTATGGGAAATATTTTTCTCTTTTAAAAAAATCTTTTTTATTTGCATTTTCTCTTGTTACTAATAAAATCAAGCATTATTTCATGTTTCTTGGCAATTGGAGTTCTCCTTTTATGAATGGACCATTTTTCTATTGGGTTATTTTCCTTTTTTTATATATATTGTTGGTTATGAGTTGCAAATACATCCTCAGTCTATATAGCTTATTTTTACCCTTTGTTTAGAAAGTCTTAAAATTTAATCAGGTTTATTCATCTTTTTGTTTATGGTTTGTGCTTTTTTCATCTTATTTATTTTCTTCGGAAAGTTTTGTAGTTTAGCTTCTTACATTTTGGTAAGGATCTAATTTTATTACTTTTTTTAAAAAAAGTATGGACAACCGGTTGTTCAAGCACACCTTTTGAAAAATCTGTATCCCAGATTTCTGTCACCAAATGTTTTCTGTAAAGGGCTAGATAATAAATATTTTAGGCTTTTGTCAGTCTAGAGACAAAATTAAGGGTATTATATAGGTACATATATAACAAGAAAGAAAACAAATTGCACATTCTTAATAAAATTTTTTATGAAGTTCAAAATATAATCGTACTTTTTTTGGGGGGTAATACAGGTCTTCAATTGAGAAGAATGGAATTATTTTTTATAGGGATCACATTTTGCTTTGGGGGAATTCAGAGTTAGTGTTGCCTGTCATCAAAGGTGATTGCAAATGTTCATCTGTTAATAATGATTTGTAATGATGTTTTTACATATATCTTTTAAAATGTGTTTTCACACTGACAGTTACTGCCAAATACTGATAATCAATCCATGAGCATATGATTTTATTTGAGCATATTCATTTCTTAAAAGGCATTTATAGAACCCTGTTAGAGTCTTTAATATTTTAGCCTTTTAGCATGTCATTGCATTGTAAATTAATCACTTCTGATTGAAAATTAGGTGGAAGCCCTTCAATTGCACAATTAAAAGGGCTTTGAAATAAGGAAATTTATTTTGTGTTTTCACCAAGTTCTGAAAAACCACTGCTGGACCTATAGGAAAACAAATTTGTATGGAAATGGAGATATAGCTACTTGTTTTAACTTTTGACAGCACAGGAAATGTATAAAGCAGTTTGCCATTACTTGTGATTCAGACAACATTAGTTATTCTTGAAATGACTTCACATAGGTGCTGTTTTGTAATATTGGGTGAATTCATTAAGAAACATGACCAAGTCTGCAGCAACAGCTAATTTCTAAAGCCATTTGGTATTTGAGAATACTGGTTGAAGGCTGTTCTACAGAAAAATTTTAATCTTGTCTCAAAACATTGCAATTGATAGTGTAAGAAACATCCAAATCTGCAGAGAATTTTTATGAGTTTATTTGAGCTAAGCTGATGACAATTGCTGGGAAGCAAAATTTCAATGGATTGAGAAAATGCTCTAGAGAATGGCAGCTTTGCATCTTATTTTATACATTAGAATGAAAGGAGACATAAGGAGGGTTACATGAAATCCATTGGTGGTAGATTTAAGGGGGTGGGAGAAAGCAAAGTGGGAGTACATCTTTGGGATTGGATAACAAAATGGAGAGACATACTTCTTTTACATTGGTGGGTACTGGATAATTAATAACATTTACAGCACAGTGAAATGGTATTTGAGGAACAAGATAAAAATGAGGGGTTCTGTGAGCTCTTGCTCAGGTACTGTGGGTGTGCCCTGAGGGGACCTAGAAAAGGAGATTGCTCTGACATTTCAAAAGTATGTATCTTAGATGCAAAAAGACAATAGACAGTCTCACTTATGGTAAAGATAGACCTTTGTTAAGGAAGCTATAGGTCTAGGGTGTGACTACCCACCATGACCTGCTTTTAGTTAGAAATTTTTAATGTTCAGATCATCCTATGTGGTTACTTTTGGTCTCTTGAGTTTGTAGGGTCTGCCATGCAGGTCTCCCCTGAGCTTGTCAGGTTTAGTATGTGGTCCCTTTTTTGTCCACACTTAACACATCAATCTGAAGGATAAACGACTGACCTCTTGTTTAGGTAATGTGGTCCCATTGTGCTAAGAAGTCTCATCCCTAGGAAGTCTTAGTGTCATTATTTGCCTTGCTGAAATGGTGTGAACCATTGGGGGTGGGGCAAGACCCTGCCTTGGATGGAAGTCAAGGTTGAATTTTTCTCAAAAGGAAGACAGGTAAATGAGAGGCAATCAGGTCTTACAGGCCTTCATTAAGAAAAAAAACTCTGGATCATTTCTAACCTGCCAGCAAGTTTTGTGGTCTGTCTCACTTTTCTGTATTTTGCATCTAATACACATTTACTTATAGTTTGAGGGTACACCATAGACTCTTCGGTTTTTACAATCTGACCATTAGATGGGTTCCTATTTACTGGCATCATCATCATCATCATTATTTGGCCCATCTTCTTCCCATTGGACATGCTCAAGTTTTCGTTCATTATTCATCTGATTCCTGCTAGTTGTGCAATTGGGAACTGTAACTTTAAGGTTTAATTGGGGCCAACGCTGTAAGAATACAATGGTGTAAATTACAATTACCATCTAAAAATTTCCAGAGGCCAGGAGGACAGTAAGAGTTTCCTAAGTAAATATCCTGTGCCTCAGCAGCTGTTATAGAGGGCCATTTTTTTTTTTTTAGTAGCTACTTCAGCTTCCATCTGAATTAATATACTTAGTCCTTGTTGGGTTAGTGAATAAGCATGTTCCCATAATTGGATGCTAATGTTTATACATAAAATTCCTTTCTTAATATTCTTTTCCACTATCCTTCCACAACTTCCCTTGTTCTTCTCAGTTTGTCTCTTTTTACACATTCAGAAGTAACCAACTTACTAGGACAAACTGCTTCCTTTTAACTTCTCTCAAACACACCCACACCCCTTTTCTTCTTTCTGCAATAGCATTCCTTCTAAATTTCAAAAGAGAAACCATAAAAAGAGTATTAATAATACAAAAATTATACACCTTTAGCAATTACTAACAGTTGGGCTGTATAAGACCAAGTTTTGAGAGAAGCCCAAAGAACAAGTATAACTATTATTATGAGTAATATTAGAAGACAGGTAAAGAAACAATTTTTATTTTTTTAAGTTTAACATCAATTTGTAGGTATACAGTCCTTCTCGATGTCTTGGGATAGCTATCCACCTCTGATGTGGGGCTTCTCATCCTTGAGGAGCCTTTGATGTCCGCTGTAGGGAGAGGTGAGTGTCAGAGACAAGGGCAGATATTCATTCATGGTTAGCTACTTTTTTCTTTTTTTTTTAAATGAGAAATGTGAATCCTTGAGTTTAGCTGCACATGGATTAATTACTAAGACCTTACAACATCCCTTCCCACAAGGTTGGAGAGAGTCTTTAATTGATTTCTTTTCCAATGGACAGAATCTCCTCGTTTTAAGTTGTGGTCTTTGAAGTGTTTGTCTTCTGGGAGCACACTATGAAATGACTCAGTGACAAATTTATCAGTTTCTTTAAGCTGGTTAATAAGTCCTTGATAACAATGCAAAATGTCTCCTTTTAGTAAGGTTGGCTCATATGTTCCTTCATCCAGATGGATAGGGCGACCAGGACTGTTTAATAAGGAGAAATGCTGTTTATCAAAAGGAGTAGATCTCCGATTGAGGAGCACCATAGGGAGAGGTTTTGGGTGATTAAAGCCTTTGAAAATTTACCTAGTTGACTTTTAATTATACCATTTGTACATCACACCAATCTAGAGAACGGTTCATGAGCACAATGAAAATGCTGTAGAATAGGACGAATGTTACAAATGGATTGCATTTGCCCAGTGAAATGAGTCTTTCAGTTATTATGTAACTCAGGGAATTCCCCAATGGGGAATTATTTTTTTACATTAACAATTTATCTACTGTTAAGCCTGTTGCTCTCCTGCAAGGAGAATGCCTCAACCCCGTGAGAAAACATACAAATCATAATTAACACATGTTTATATTTATGCGATGGTGGCATTTGACAAAATCTAATTACCATACCTCAAAGTGGAGCTAAAGGAAGTGGGAAATGTCCTTGGGACCCGTGGAATGATTTTCCAGGGTTATATTTTGGACAGATAGAACATCTGCTGTATACTTTATGAGCTACAGTAGGAGAAAGTTCCCAGTAATATTGTTTACTCCACAAAATCATCTTTTTAGGACCCCAGTACATGTACATGTTGAAGCATAGGTAATGAGCTCTTATCTGTAAGACTGATTTTTACTTGGGACCAAACTATATCTGTGTCTGGGTCAAAGTTTCCCTCTTTTTGTTACCATATCCTCTTTTCTTCTTTTGCAGCTGTTCGTTGGAACTGTAGAAGAGAGTCTTTTACTGATTTAATAGGGAGAAGACACATGCTCTGGTCTGGATAATTTGGTTGCCTGTTGCTGTTTGTTTAGTTGCAGCATCAACTAAATTATTTTCTTTTGCTTCCATGGTGGCAGCTTTAGAATGTCCAGGAATTTTGACGATTGTCAATTGTTTTGGTTGCTGTATGACATCTAATAATTCTGCAACCTGTTTTCCATTCTTTATGGGCTGCCCTGAGGGAGTTAAGAAGCCTCATTGCTTCCACAACGTTCCAAAGTTGTGAGCTACACCAAAGTTATAGCAACTATAATATTATAAATATTATAGTGTAAATATTGGCTATTTGATCTTTTGCCAGTTGACAAGTTCAAGTTAGAGCAATTAATTCAGCTTGTTGGGCAGATCTTATTCAGGTAAATAAATAAGAACCTTCTATTATGTCCACCATGGAAGTTATTACATGTTCAGCTTGGCAATGTCCCTGTTCATCTTTCAGATAACGATCCATCTGTAAACCAAATTCAGTCAGCATTATCAATAGGAGTTTCCTATAAATCATTCCTAGGAACCAGAAGGTGGTCAGTAAGCAAAACACAGTAATGGACATCTTCATTCTGCAAAGAAGGTTGCAAAGTTGCTGGGTTAAGACTTTTAACATCGAGTTACAGTAATATTAGGCACAGAAAGCAAGAATACTTCATAAGAAGCCAGTTGACTGACAGAAGTGTTGAGTGTGATGAGAGTTCAGTGGAGATTCAACAGCATGAGGAACTTAAATAAAGTAGAGCCCACAACTACTGTGTTTCCCCGAAAATAAGACCTAGCTGGACAATCAGCTCTAATGCGTCTTTTGGAGCAAAAATTAAGACCCAGTCTTATTTTACTATAATATAGGACCGGGTCTTACATAATATAAGATCGGGTCTTATATTAACTTTTGCTCCAAAAGACGCATTAGAGCTGATTGTCCAGCTAGGTCTTATTTTCGGGGAAACATGGTAGTTCTGTTTGTTTGCATAACATAGCTGTAGCAGAGATGGCGGTCATGCAGAGAGGGGGAGCCCTTTGTCTATTGAGCCTAACTGCTGACTATAACATCCTATAGGTCTCTGAGGCTCTCTATGTTTTTGAGTTCAAACTCCTAAAGCATTTATTTTCATTTATAAAAAAGGAAGAAAATTTATAATTAAGGTGTCCCAGAGTTGGAGCTTTACATAATACTTCCTCTAGAGCTTCTCTTGTTTGCCTACAGGGTTCCACTGAATTGAATCAGGTTGATGTGATTTGTAATAAGACATATAAAGGCTGGACCATTAATGAAAAATTTGGAACCTAATTGTGACAGTATCCAATTAGACCCATGAACCCTTTAAACTGTTTTTTGTTTGTTTGTTTGTTTGTTTTTGGAAGGGGGAAAGGATAAGATTCCTTTAAGTCTTTCTGGATTAATTAGTAGTCCATCTTCAGATACTAAATCGAAGCTTGTCCCTTGAGACCCTATGTCCCTTTATGGCTAGCTGTTGTAATAGGTGAATTGTGTCCTCTTGGGAGTCTAATATGCTCCAGAGCATAAAAGTCATCCACATATTAGAATTTCTGGGAAATTCAGCATAATTCAAATCAGCTTTTAGGATCTGAGAGAAATAGGTGGGACTCGCCGTATATCCCTGGAGTATTACTGTCCAAGTAAACTCTCGATCTTCCCAGGTGAAAGCAAAGAGGTAGTTCCTGTCTTTTTCTACAGGAATACTAAAAAGGCACTACATAAATCTATTACTGAAAAATACTGGCAGTCCACAGGAATGGCTGATAGACAGGTATGTATTTGGAACAGTAGGATGTCTTTCCTTATAACTATGAGATCCTGTACCAATCTCCATTCTTTTCCATTTGGTTTCTTTAATGGAAGGATAGGAGAATTACAGGAGCTTATACACAGAATTATAAGCCCTCTTTCAAGTAATCTTATATAATAGGATTAATTACAGCTAGTGCATCAGGTCTTAAAGGATATTGGTGAAATATTAGGTGGAGGCAAAGTATTGTCAATAGTTATTTTAATAGGAGTGGCTGACTTAATCTTGCCAATGTCTGTACTGGAAAAAGCCCAAAGTTGCCTTGGAACATCTTGTAACAAACATTTAGTTGGTCTCAAGATTAGTTTCCTCTTGTGGAGGTTTTTTAAAAAAATCATAATTTTCCCAATTGGTTTAGTATCTGATTCATTTAGTTCTAAATACATTTCACCCCGGGCAGAGGACATGTGGGCCTCATTGATTTTAAGAAAGTCTTGCCCTATGAAGTGAATTGGGGCAGATTTGACTAGTAAAAATATACGTTGCTTCATAATTTTCCCTAACTGAAAGGGAACAGAGTCTGATTTAAAAACAGACATTGGTTGATTAGGTGTCCTTACCATTTGTACCGAAGTTTAGTTCAAGGGAGTGAGCAACTTAACTGGGTTAAGAAAAGATAAAGTAGCCCCAGATCTACAAAGGCCTTAGTAGTTTCCCTTTTTATGGTAATTTCAGTTTCTCCTGAAGTGTTTAAGTAAGGAGAAGGGGAAATGTGCTGTCCTAGTCCTTGCTTGCTACTGTTTCTTTTTCTAAACCCATTTCAGTCTTCTACAATTCTTCTTAAGGTGACCTGAATTTTTACAATAAAAGCAGACTCCTCTACAGGAGTTTCCCAGCAAACCTTAATTCCTTAATTCTGTCCTAGTACAAGGAGAGTAGATTATGGCTGGTTCTCCTTGTGCTGAGACTGGCTTTTCTAAGGGGAGCTGCCGGAATTTCTGTTTTGTTTTGTTTTGTTTTGTTTTGTTTTCCTATTCTATCCTGGTCTGGTTTTCTGTTCTGAGTCTCCTATAGGTCAGTAGGAAGTTCCCATGGAGGAGGTGTAGAAGAGATAGAGAAGGGGGAGGAGGAGAGTTAAATCCCGACCGACGACAAAGTAAAGGGTACAGCTGGGCAGTTGGAGAAGAGGGAAAAGTGGGGTGTTGGCATTGAGCATCTTATTTTAGTTTTCAATCTCTTTGCCTCATAATTTTTTCTATTGATATAGTTTGGATCTTTTTTGATGGACTAGGACTTCCAATACAGTGTTGAATAGAAGTGATGATAAAGAGCATTTTGTCCATGACTGTCTTTTAAGTAGATTCAATGTTGATTTATAGAAGTTAACCCTCCAGAAAGTGAAGGACTTTTTGTGTGTGTGTTCTTAATTTGTTAAGGAGTGGGTTTTTAATTTTTATTATTTTTATTACACAAATAATAAATGGACATTTTTATTACAAAAGATTGAAAATGAATAGAAATTACAGAGTAAAATGTGAAAGTTTTTTGTATCCTGCTCTACTTTTAGTCCTATCCATATATATATATACATATATATATGTATATATGTACATATACATATATATATTACTGTTACATTTGGTTTGTATCCTTTTACTTCTTTTGCTATACCTTTTTATACATTTAATGTATACATATGTAGTCATGATTTTATTTATTTTTATAAAACTAGATGTTAGATTTTATCTCATGTTTTGTTTCATTTAGCAGATTTTAAGTACCTATCTTGTATCAGGCCCCCTTTAGGCTTTAACATTTTGTTCCTTCAACAAATGTATCTTAAATGTTTCCTAAGTGCTTAAATGTTTCCTATGCAATGTCTTAGGTGCTGCTGATATAAGCTGTGAAGAAAAAGAAAAGCCCTGCTCTCCCAGCTAACATTCTAAAAGTTCACGCAGGAAAAAACCCAAACTCAAGTGATGATAAGTGGTGTGAAAAAGTTAAAGGAGGATAAAAGGATAGAGATTGACTGGGGTGCGATTTTAGATGTGTGGTCAGAAAACATATTTCTGAAAAGGGGGCATTTCAGCAAAGGCTTGAAAGAGATGGAGCAGCCATGCAAATACTCTATTTAGGGCAAGAGCCTTAGGGCTGAGAGAATAGCAAGCACAAAGGCCCTGGTGTGGGAGCCTGTTTGGAATGTTCAGGAAACAACAATAAAGTCATTTGGTCAGAACAAAAAGAATGAAGGAAGATTGGAGCGGTAGTGGGGTACCACCAGATAATGTGGAGCCTTCTAGGCCCTGGTAGGGATTTTAGATTTTATTCCAAGTATGATAGGAAACCATTGATGGTTTTTGAAAAGGGAAATGCTTTATTTTAGTCCGTTAGGGCTGCCATAACAAAATACCACAAACTGGGTGGCTTAAACAATAGAAATTTATTTTTTTTCAATTCTTCAAGGTGTCAGTAGGCTTGGTTTCTTCTGAGGCCTCTCCCTTTGGCTTGCAGATGGCCGCCTTCTTGCTGTGTCCTCACATGGCCTTTCATTTGTGTGCACGCGTCCAGTGTCTCTGTGTCCCAATTTCCTCTTATACAGACACCAGTCAGATTAGATTAGGGCCCACTCTAATGGGCTCCTTTTAACTTAATCACCACTTGAAAGCCCCATTTCTAAATACAGTCATATTCTGAGATATGAGAGGTTAGGACTTCAGAATACGACTTTTGGGGGGGGGGGCACAGTTTAGCTCATAACATGCCTGATCTGCATTCTTTAGGCTGCTGAAGATAGACTTGAGGTATGTGTGTGGGATGGGGGTGAAGAGTAGGCTGGGGTATTGAGCTTACTTAAATGTGATTTTTGATATCGAAAGGCGATAAATCCATGGGTTCAGTCTTCCATCTTAATCCAGTCTCCCTTCCTTGTCTTTCTTTGCACATTATTCTTTCCAGTTACTGCTAAATGAACTTTTTTTTCCTTTTTTTTTTTTTTTTAAATCATCATTGCTTAAGTGTATATTATCTCAGGTCTTCCCTGACTGCTTCCTTTTTTCTAACATTATATGTTTACCTCTGTCATTTTGTATTGTAGTGGCTTAATTGTACTGTATTGTACTAGACAGTGAGTACCTGATAGTGAGGAATGTGTTTTTATAGTTTTTACCATCAATATAGTGTGATATCTGATACAGTAAAAGCTGCTAAGTAAATGCTTACTGAATCACACATGAAAGAATGAGGATAAACAGGAGAAGTTTGCAGTCACCAAACTGGCACAGCAGCTTTACTAAAAAGGATCATTGTCTTCCTTCAGGGCTACCAGTCTGTGGGATTTAGTTTTCTTAAAAATGAAGCCATTTTTTTAGTCCATAAAAATTGGTGACTGGTATAAAATATCAAATACATTTTGCCAAAGGGAATCAAGAGGGTTTAACTAGTTGAGATTTTGCTGTGATAATGCAAGCTGATATGACTGCTCTGTATATGGAGGGATATGTTTCTCTTAAAGTCTTCTAGTATGGTAGAATGTTTATTAAGTACTTATACATTTAAAAAAATAGTAAGAGAGGCTGAGTGGTGGGTTTACCTTCTAAAATTTTAACTTCTAAGATTTGGTTTTTGAATAAGTAAATATATTTTCATAGTTCAAAATTTAAAAATACAAACGATGTGTACAATATACCCGATGTATATAAAATACAAACAGTGCCGTGTCTCTCTTCTCTTTTCTCTCCAGCTACTCAGAAACTGATAAGCTTTTGAAGTTCCCCTTTCAGAAGCAACCTATTTTATTAATTTAAAAATACTGTTGGTTTTGCGAATGTGTGCTTGGAGGTTTTAAAAAATTCTGCTAAGCTGATTACTTGTATTGATATAGTGTAATGAATAGCTGATTCATGTGTTTTCCGTTTTTTTTTTTTTTTTTTGTCTTTTTTCACCTAGACACATCAAACTACGAAATGGCTTGCAGGCACTTTTGATTTCAGACCTAAGTAATCTGGAGGGTAAAACGGGAGATGTTACGGATGAGGAAGAGGAAGAGGAAGAAGAAGACGAGGACGACGATGATGAAGATTCTGGAGCTGAAATAGAAGATGATGATGAAGAGGGTTTTGATGATGAAGATGAGTTTGATGATGATGTTGAACATGATGATGACGACCTTGATCCTGAGGATAATGAATTGGAAGAATTGGAAGAGAGGGCAGAAGCCAGAAAGAAAACCACTGAAAAACAGGTGTGAATCATGTCTATTGCATCTTTTTCTAATTTAGGAATTCTTTGGGATGAATTCTAAACTTATGTTCCACTTCTTAATGGCAAAAATGAAGTATATATTTTTCTTTTGATCTTCAGTAAAGGTCTTTTGTTCTGTATAAAGATAACATTTATAAACATTCTGCTTTAATTGTAAAAGTGACATGTTTATTATAGAAATTAATGGAAAATAAAGAAAAACAAGAATATAAAAATCACCCATAACCATAACTCTTAGAGGTAATCACTGGTAATATTTGAATTTATGTGTATTTGTGCACATGATATATTTTAAAAACAAATGCCAAGGGGTGAGAATCTGTATAATTCTTAGCCTGGGATAGAGGCATAAGAGAGTGTATTATCCTTGGAGAGACTGAAAGAAGAAAAGGAACAGGGCTAGTATAGAATCCTCACCTGGGTCTATGGTGCTAAGAGTTCTCATATGGATATTTCTATCTAGGTAACTGAATGTGATTTATCTCTTATGGGAAAGCACCAAAGGTCTGGATAGATAACAAGCAGATTGGAAGAACTGAAATAGAAATGGGGAGTTGAGTTTAGTTAGTATAATATATGACAACAATCAATGAATAGATAAATAGGCCTTAATAGGAAGAATTTCCCTTTCTGGGTATCTTTTGAAGAACACTACCTCCAGTTTGCAGTAGGGAGTACCTATATTAGAGGATAGTATTTTGGAGGCATTATGGTGGAATTGGTCAGCAAATGTTTGTTGAAGCTAATTTCTTGAATATTGCTAATACATTTAACATGGTACATTCCACATACAAACAAATTGAAGTTCAGATTATTAAGACTAAAATCTAGATGTCAAATGTATTATACTGTAAAGTGGTCAGTCCTCAAAGATGTAAGTTGTGAGATACAAGTAGTACCATGTTTCCCCAAAAATAAGACCTAGCCAGACAATCAGCTCTAATGTATCTTTTGGAGCAAAAATTAATATAAGACCCAGTATTATATTGTATTATATTATATTATATTTATACTATACTATATTACATTATATTACATTATATTATAGTAAAATAAGACCAGGTCCTAGATTAATTTTTGCTCCAAAAGACGCAGTAGAGCTGATTGTCTGGCTAGGTCTTATTTTCAGGGAAACATGGTAGACAGGTTTTAAATAAATCCTTTGATGGTCACTCTTCCTGGAAAATTTTTTTTAAAGAAGACTGTGCCAGTTCTTTCACTAAATTGGTGGGGGGATTGAATTACATGTTTAAGAAGCTATTTGTCCTTGCTATTGAGATTATGAGTGATGGCTGTTTTTGGGTAGCATGATGGGCCAAGTGGTTTTATCTTGGAGAGCTTCAGGGATGAAAACCAAAATACTGGGAAAAAATGCATAGATATGTCACTTGATAGGCTATACTAAGGTCTTTATAAATAAATTGGGAATTAATAAATTCATTTTTAATTTAAAATAGATCTCACAATTCCAAATAGAACAATAATAGAAAGGAAGAAATTGTAAAAGTCATAGAGTGGAAAGAGTACTGACAATCAGGAAACCTGAATTCTAATTCTGGCTCTGTCCCTATCTTTCTGGATGATCTTAGGCCTTTTTAATTTTCTCATTTCTGAAACAGGATTAGATTACATAATTTTTAAGGTCCATTTTACCTCTGAGACTGAGTGATAACTTTGTAACTGAACAGTCTCTATCTGTATATTTCTTTCTATATCTATCTATTAGTGGCTTTTCTTGTGCTTTGGACTTCTTTATTGTCTTCCATCAATTGATATTTTTATCTTCTAATCAATTGATATTTTTATCTTCTAATCAATTGATAAGCAAAATTCTAGGGTTGTCTTGACAACTAATTTTACTGTCAAGACAATGAAATACCTTAGATTTATACAGTAATGGTGAACCCCTTTGACAAATGGGTCTGTGCATCCAGTATTTTGGGTACCCCTTTTTATTTGGCTTAGGTGGATAAAACTCTAAATGTTTCCCTTTTCCAGAAACAGCAAGATCAGATTCTAATGATTATTAGAAACTGGCTTACATGCTGCCTTCTCTGAGAACTCAATATGATATATTCTTTGTAAGATATTAATAGCTAATTTTCATGATTATGTTACAAAGGAATGGAAGAACTTAATGCATTTTGAAGAAGAGATCAAATTGTTTTGATTCAGATACAATGGGGTATACTAGTTAAAGGAAAGATCACGTGAGCGTAACAACAGAAGATGGTTTATATTCATTTAATGAATAAGTGTCTGCAAAAGGGAAATAAAGTAGTCTAGAGAAGAGGTGACTTAAGAGTAGCATAGGGTTTTTGCAGTGGTCTTGTGGTTTAATTTTTATTTGAAAAATATGAACCTTGTTGAAGGTGAATATGAGAATTAATGGAAGTGGGAAGAAAAAAATTTTGAGGTGTTTGGAGAACTTTTACCTAATTAAGAAGTTAACTGCTTTTCCATGTCATCACCTTTATCCCCCTTCATTTGCCTCCTCACAAAAAGAAGGTGTTCTTGATCTGACTGACAGGTTTGATAAAGTAACAAGATTGAAATTTAAGTATGATATATACCAAAAGATTTGTTCAGGGCTTTCCTAAGTCAATTCTCAAATATGAATTTCTCAAATATGAATTTCTTGAGTAGTTAATTCTCAAGTATGAATTTCTTTTCTAACAGTCGCAGAGCCTGTTTTTGCTGTGGTCAAAGCTGTCTGATAGACTGTGGTTTAAGTCAACTAATACAAAAATATCTTCAACCCTGCTGGTCGAGACAAGAAATCTTTATGGGGTAGTTGGAGCTGAAAGCAGGTTAGGCATCTATTAAACATCGTAGAACAGGTTAGACTGTGGTTTGAAGAAGTGGATATTTCCACATGTTTTAACTGAGTTGATGTGCTTAAGTCTTCAAAATGGGATTTACAGTATTAAGTGAGACTCTTTGGTTCTTCTGAAAACATACTTTTGTTTTCTGACAAATGGTTAACTTTATACCAGCTACGTGCTAAATTTTAAAAGCTCTCTTTCTAAGATGGTAACTGTTTATCAAAACAATATGTGTCACCAAAGGTGTTAGCCTTTTAAAATTGACATTTGTAAAATTTGAGAATGTTAATAATTCAATTTCTTATCCTCAAGGATTTAAATTGACTGTTTTTCTCTCCTTTTTTGTGTCTTTTAACTTATAATGACATATGGCATGCCCTAATCATTTTTAAAAAGTGTAGTTTGGTGTACCTCTTGGCCATCTATTTTGTTAAAAACTCTTAATTTTCCCAAGGTATGGGGAGAACATGTGCTGATTAGTAATGTTCTATATGTCTTGAATAAGAAAGGAAGAACTAAAAAGCCTCTTTAAAGTTTAGTCCTATAGTGTTTTAATAGCTAAAGATTTTCTATTTTAATTATTTACTTATCTTTGTTAGATGTTTTCCTGACATGTTATTTTACACCCTCTTTTAATAAAAACAAAATTTTCTGAGAAGTTTTAATAAAAGTTTTTTTCTGAGTCTTTTTTAGAAGTTTTAATAAAAACAAAATATTGAGAAGTTTTTCATTTTGTAACTGAACACAGAGCCTTTCATTGCTTAGAGATCTTTAGCGATAATCTACCGAGATACATTATTCTGCAGATTTCCAAAATCTAGTAAATCAGGAAACATACTTGGTTCAGAACTCTGAAATCTGACCCAGAATGATATTTGGGTGGGCTGGCCAGTCCCTCTTTGGTTTTTTTCTGTCTGTTTCTGCTTTTTCCCTCCCATAGGTCTGCACCTGTTCAGCATTTGGCAGGATGGCAAGAGGAGAAGCAGCAGAGTGAAACTGACCCATTTCTGGTGAGTTTCACTTTGCTGCTCCTCCTGATTATCAGAGAAAGAATTTTGTTACTTCCTATTGGAAAACATCCATCTCCAAGTGAATCCTTAAGATGAGATGACAATATTATTCCTTTAGAATTAACTCATTATTTGTATGTGTTCTACTTACTCCAGTCTGCAGCGGCTCTTTGTGTTGGAGTTGGGAGTTTTGCTGATCCGGACGAGCTGCCAGGGCTGGCACACTTTTTGGAGCACAGTAAGATACAGTAAAATATTATTCCCTTGTGTGTTTTTTCCTCCAAATTTATATGACTTGATTTCAAAGATAACTAGCTGCTTTGATAGAAGTATATGTTTAACCAGAGAGAAGACTAAGAAAATATCTTGATGCATATCATAGATGAAGTCTTAATTTTAATTTCCTTGACTATGCTTATTTTGAGAATTAGAATGAAACTGCTTAGAAAACTATTTGAAAATGTAGATTTTTATTATTATTTAGGTATGGTAGGGCAACAGATCAGGAGACAGTAGCCAATCTCTAGGAACTTAGGCTATAGCCTTGGGAAGGGCAGTCTCTTCCAGGGTTAGCCAGGCCCCCAGATGTCAAAGCATTAGAAATATAGAAAATAAAAAAGACATGATTAATAGAAAATAAAATAGAAAATATTCAGTTTAATTATGAAGGTACCTAACTAAAACCTGTGTGGATGCTATGCAATTATAAATATCTAACACATTTGTTTTCCTGAATTACTCACTTTTACATTCTGGTTTTCCAAGCTATTTGAGGGTAAATGTCTCATCTTATGAGTTTTTATAGTAATAATTAATCTGCATGTACCCTTATGTTAACATTTTAATTTATTTACAAATAAATTATATATTTCTTTTTTCTTTCTTTAAGAATAAAATGTTTAGTTTTTGAGTATAAAAGTAATATATGAGCATTATAAAATTTTAAAAACAGAAGTGTAAGGAAGAAAGTAAATATTATCTAGACTAGCCATTGTTAGTGTGTTGGTAGAGTCTCTTCCTATTTCTTTTTTCATGTGAGAAATTTCATAATTGATAATAAAAACATTGTCTTTATCTTTGTGCTATGTGACTTTGTGTTCTTTCTACTTAGTGGTATTCATGGGTAGTTTAAAATACCCTGATGAGAATGGGTTTGATGCCTTCCTGAAGAAACATGGGGGTAGTGATAATGCTTCAACTGATTGTGAACGTACAGTCTTTCAGTTTGATGTCCAGAGAAAATACTTCAAGGAAGCCCTGGATAGGTAATTAACTCAAAATGTATTTTTATTTTAATTATCTAATGGCACCTTACAAGTTGAAATGTTGGACATTGTACTGTGGTGTTTCTTTTCAAGCAGTACTCTTAAGTCTGTAGAATTGTCACACTTTATTTGAAGAAAAGAGTAAACTATTAAATACACCTTGGCTCTTATTCTGTAATACTTAGTTCTTGTATTAAAGATTAAACTAAAACCCTTAAACATCTTTTCAGTTTTGTAAATAATGTATTCACTATTTACTCATTATTGCAATTAGTCTTGCTAATTTAGTAGAAAATATGGAAAAACAGAGAAGCAAAAAAAAGGATAAGATTGTTCCTTAATTTTATAATCTAGAGATAACTATGGTTAATGTTTTTGTATATAACTATCTATATTTTTTGCAGCGTATGGGATCCTATTGTTCATATCCCTTTATGTTTTTAAATAAGGTATATCATTTTTACATATATAATTTACAAAATGTGATTTTAAGTTATTGTGCATTATTCACATTGTACAGAAATACTGTAATCTGTTCAATCAATTACACATAATCAGATAGTTGTTTCCAGTTTTCTAGTATTCTAATGTAATCCTAATCCTTACCGTGTTTCCCCGAAAATAAGACCTAGCCAGACAATCAGCTCTAATGTGTCTTTTGGAGCAAAAATTAATACAAGACCTGGTATTATATTATACCTAGTATTATATCACATTACATTACATTACATTATATTACATCCAATCTTATAGTAAAATAAGATTGGGTCTTATATCAATTTTTGCTTCAAAAGATGCATTAGAGCAGATTGTCTGGCTAGGTCTTATTTTCGGGGAAACACGGTATGTACATCCTTAATTATTTCTTTTAATTAATTTCTAATAAGTGAAATTGCTGAGTATATTTGCATGTTTAGTTTTCAGGCTTTTTTGTGTGAAGCTTTTGATATTTACTGAAAAATTGTTTTCCAAAAAGTTTATATCAGCACATTAGTAGACTTTTGATATCACTTCAGACCAAAGTCTACACTAGAAAAAAAGTCACTTTACACCAAATTCTAAATAAATGTAAGATTGAAATATGAAAAAGAAAACCTTGAGTTTGAAAAGTATAATGTAAGCTTCTTGAGGGCAGAGATATTGGTCTGTATTTTGTTGAGATATCTCTTGCATCAAGAATTTGATACTAAGATATTTGTTGAATGAATTAATACATTTCCTTATAGAAAAAAATTACTATAAAATCAAAACACAAATGATCAGAAAAATTCAAAACTTGGCAAAGGTCCAGTTTTCTAAAGAAAATGCCTCACCCCTTAAAAGATTAATTTGGCCTGGAGGACTCTTTTGGGTAAATTCCCAGAAGTTGAAAGCATATGCCATTATCAATGGAATAAATATTTAATGTGTTTCCGAACCCCTAAATTAATAACTTTTTTGCTAAAGCAATGCCAAAATCCCATTAAAATTGACACAATTGCTTTGATAACATTATTTATAATAGGATACAAAATGGTGGTTTTTCTTCACTAATCTATAATATGGTTGTCTGCCTATGTTCAGTGAACTATTTTATAGCTGTTTTTAATTGTATACTTGAGTACATGCACACAGCACATGCATTTGATACTCCGTGTTTATATAATTAAAACATTTAGTTCCAAAAGGCAAACAAATTAGACACCAAAGAAATCAATGAAGGCAGTGAAAATCATGCCCAAGATTATTCTTCCTATAAACTTAGAAAATCAGGAATACTCTAAGAATGACTGCATGTTTGCTCTTGTTTCAGAGTTCTCAGCTCTCAAGGTTCACAAAATCTAAATAGGTCTTTCTTTATATGTTTGAAGAAATTTTAAGCAATAGATAAGTTGAATTCTCAAGTTGAAATCTTAAACAATAGACCAAATATAAAGAAGGAAAAAAAAACCCTACTCATTGAAAAAAAAATAGGCAAAGGATATGTTGAATAAATTGTGACCATCTCAGAGAAGATGAAACTTATCATAAAGCCTAGTTAAAGAACTTGTTTCATTTCTTCTTAAAGAGGTTCTGTACATTTTTGATTTAAGGATGGCTTTGGGAAATCAGAAAATACTTACGCATTTATTTCTACTAAAAAAATGCTACTGGATTAATAGAAATTAATAAGAATCTCAAATCATGAATTTATGCCACAAATGGTAGGTAGTGATAGAGCATAAGTATTGCATATACTATAATAAATATGATAATACTATACTTCTGTAGTTAGTGAGGTATAAAAAGTCTTTGGATCATTTGCAAAGGACTCATAGAGCATGGAATAAATGTATTTATTATAGGTCAATAAAATCCAATTCCCTAATACAAGTCACATTTTTTATCAGTATCTTGGATCATTTAAGTAAAAAATTGAGGAAATTACTGAAGTTTTAGTCTTGTAAGTAAATGAGAATGGAAGCTTCTTCTGCCCTGGTGCCATTTTCAAATTTCAATAAATTTGAACTTTGCTTTATAAGTATTTCAGGATGAGGGCAAGAAACATTAAGGCCCAGGACATCTGCAAAGTGGAATATCAAACAGGAGACCCTCCTCATAATAAGCTGGTACTCCAAGAGACTTCCACCCTAGATTGAGGAAATGAATTAGCCATCCTGAGGAATTACAGCCTATGTTCAGACTTCCTGAGTCTTCTGGTGAACCTCAAGCCTTGATTGTGATTTAACATGGTCCAGAACTGGTAATGTTCTCAGATGCCCGAGTGAAGCATACACGAATCCTCTCAAAAGGAAAATGCATTCATTCTAGGCCTTACATTGTTTCTATAAGTAGTTTTTCAAGTAAAATGGCCAGCATTCAGTCAAACATAAGCAGGCACACAAGAAAACAAGACAACATGAATGGGGATAACAGAAAGAGATTTCTAGCGCTTTAGAAATCTTATATATTGGAATGATTAGACACAAATTAATAAAATGATTATACTTTCTGTTTTTAAAGAAATAAGAGAAGTTTAAATACGTTGCAAGGAATAGGAAACTATAAAATGTGACCTACAAGATTTAAAAAATAAAAAAAGAACATCTTGAACTGAAATATGATCATTGAAATTGAAAACCCAATGGACAGGTTTAAGACAAGAGTAGATATAGCTGAAGATAGAACCAGAATACAGGCCAAAAGAAATCCCAAAATTGAGTATAAAGAGAAAAAAAGATGAAAAATACAGAAAAAAGGAAAAGAGGCATAGAGGATAGAGCAAAAATGTTTGATATATATTCACTTGGAATCCTAGAAGGACAGAAAAATGGAGTAGATACAATATTTGAAGGGTTGATCACTGGAAATTTTCAACAACATCAAATCAGAGGTTAAAGAACGCTAATAAATTCTAAAAGTATACATTAAAAGAAATCCACATGTCGAAAAACATAGTGATACTGCAGACAATCAAATATAGAAAATTTTTGCCAGATTAAAGGGCAAAATCCCATCTCAAACAAGGTAATCTCAATAAGGTAAACAGCTAATTTCCTGTCAGAAACCATGGAGGCAAGAAGGCAATGGTATGACACATTTAAAGTGCTGAAAGAAAAAGATAAGTACAGCATGGATGTATATTAGGTCATAAAACAGTTTGCAATATTGAAAGGATTGAAATTATACAGATTATGTTCTCTAGCTATAATGGAATGAAATGAGAGTCAATAACAGAAGGAAATTTGGGAAATTCCACAAATTCGTAGAAATTAAACAACATACTCCTAAATAATGGGTCAAAGAAAAAAACAAAAGGGAAATTAGAAAATACTTAGAGACTAATGAAAATGAAAACAATATACAAAAATTTAATGGAATTCATCAAAAGCAGTTCTCAGAGGGAAATTTATACAAGCTATAAACACCTCCATTAAAATAAAGATCTCAAGTCAAAGACCTAAATTTCCCTCTTAATTAATAGGTAAAGAGGAACAATCTAAACCTAAGTAAGCAGAAGGAAAGACATTAAAATTAGAGTGGAAATAAATGAAATAGGCAGTAGAAAACAACAGGGAAAATAAACAAAACCAAAAGTTGGTTATTTGAAAAGATCAACAATTGATAAACCTTTATCTAGACTCAAAGAAAAAGCAAGACTCAGATTATTAAAATTAGGAATGAAAGAGTGAATATTACTATGATCTTACCAAAAACAGACAGGTCTCTAATAGAATACTGTGAATAATTATATGCCAACAAATAGATAACTCAGATGAACTATACAAATTTCTCAAAAGACACGAACTATTGAAACTGGCTCAAGAAGACAGAAAATCTGAATAGATATGTAATGAGATTGGATTAGTAATCAAAAACTTTCCAAGTGATAAGTGTAGACCCGATGGCTTTACTGGTGAATTCTAGTAAGCATTTAAAGAACACTAATGCTTCATAAACACTTCCAAAAAATAGAAGAAGGGGTACTTCCTAACTCATTCTAAAAAAACCAGAGTTACTCTGATACTAAAACTGGACAACGATATCACAAGAAAAGTACAGACCAATATCTCTTACGAATATAGAAGCAAAAATCCTCAACAAAATACTGCGAAACTGTACCCAGCAACATACACAGGATTATACACCACAACCCGGTGGGATTTATTCCAGCAATGCAAGGTTAGTTAACCATATAAAAATCACTGTAATATACCATATTAATAGAAGGACAAAAATCACATCTCAGGATATCTCAATATAAACAGAAAAAGCATTTGACAAAATCCAGCACCCTTTCACAATAAAACAATAGGAATAAAATGAAACATTCTCAACCTCATAAATGGTCTCTACGAATAACCCACAACTAACGTCATGCATAATAGTAAAATATTGAATAATTATTTGTAAACGTGCATTGAATGAAAAAAGTAAGCTTTATCCACTTTTTATACATAAAACCACAGATACACATACAGTATATAAACAGACCGTGTATCTGTGGGATTAAAATTTCATAGCGGAGTGATTAGGAGAAAATTCCTGAAAAGGCTCCTTAGGGTTAATAATGAAAAAAAAAAGGTCAAGAAACACTGGTCTAGAAATACATATATGGGTGCTGAAACTATAAAGAAAAGCAGAGAAGTGATTACCGTAACATTTAGGATGTTAACTCTGAGGGTAAGGTAGGTGCTGGGTGCTTCTAGAGTTCTGACAGTGGTTTGTTTCTTGACCTGGGAGGTGGCCACTCAGGGGTTCACCTTCTTGTGACATATACATACATATACAGATGCATAAATATTTATACATATACAGATGCATAAATCTGTATATGTTTTATATACTTTTCTGTATGAGTGTTATATTTCATAATGAAAAAAGTAGTTTGTAGACTACAGAAATGCAGAATACTGCTTGGATTTTACATATACATGATTATGAACTAAATCACCAACTTAGTAAAATTTCTTAATTAAAAAGTGAGATGTTGACTGATGAAAAACTTTTACTGAAAAAAAACAGAAATGCCAGATTTTTTTTTTTTTTGTAGGTGGGCGCAGTTCTTCATCCATCCACTAATGATCAGAGATGCAATTGACCGGGAAGTTGAAGCTGTTGATAGTGGTAAGAGAAGTGGTAACATACATCTTACCACTTTTTCCTTTATTGAACCAATTATTTATTTAGCACATTTATCATCCTTTATCACTAGACCATTTTGTCTTTAATATCATAATGGGCTAAATTGAAATAGATGTGTCATGTTTATTCCTGAAGCCATTAAAATGTATAATTCAGTATAGATTTGAAATAAATCAAAAGGATGGTAGATTCTTGTTTTTTTCAGCCTTTGTTGTTTGAGTGTTTTACAATAGTGACTAAACTTGCAGGTCAGGAGCCTAATTCTTAAAGCTAATACAGGGTGTTAAAACTTTAAAAGTTCACATATCCTTTTTGCATGAAGAGAGTTTCTCTGAGGCTTTATGTTCAGTATCCCATCCTGATATTTAAATAATGTATCCTTTGTTGCCTGTGGTGTAGGTGCTTTGTGACTTGAATTTTGGTAATTCTGAAAACAATTGTGATATATTTATGGATGAAGAAACTAAATCCCTGAGCAGGAAATGCATTTAGTTTTACTTTTTGACAATGTTTCTTCTCTTGGGATTTAAAGAATGACGGCAATAAGGAAAACTGTGTGATTATATAGGGTGAGGCTTCATTATAGAGCTCTGCTATAAATGTGTTAATTACAAAGTACCAATAAATAGCACCACTATTTATTGACATTATTATAACACTAAAATAAAGCAAGCAGTATGTGAGTGCTGCTTGCCTTATTTTAGTGTTATAATAAAGTCATACTAGATTTGGGGGGACTTGAAGTTCATGTAAGTTAGGTTTGGCTTGCAGCAACTGAAGAGGCAAGGTCTCTGTACTTGTTCCTCCTTTTATATTATTTTCCTCCTTGGCTTGATTCAGTGACTATTTCTAATAATGATTTATTGCATTCACTAGGCTGAGTAAACTGCAGATGGCTGGAAAAAGCCATCTGTCCAGAAGTCAGCCGACTTGTATTTCACTTATAGTAATGTCACTAACTGTGACCCTCAGTTCATTTGTAAAAGAGGATGAGATTCTTACTAGCTCTACCAGCTCCTTGCAATCAAGTATTTATTTTCTTCCTTTTTGTTACCTGCCTACCACAGTGTCTGTTTTATCATAGGCTCAGATAAATATTTGTTGAGTGAATGAAAAACCAAAATAATCGAGGAAAACTGTAAAAGTCTTCCTTACTTTTTGGGACCTACCAATTATATTCTCTGTCTTGAATGCTTTCAAGTGTGTTTTTATTCATGCAGTTTCTAAAGTGGGTGAAATCAGTGTTTAAAAAAAATTACACCTCTAATTCAGTTTTATAAGTTTAAGTCAATATATAGAGGGTGCCAAAAAAAGTGTATACATTTTAAAAAAGGAAAAAGCTGTATTGATATATACCAATAACAAAAGATGAATACAAGTCTCGTTTGAATTCTGCAATTTGAGCACTTTGAGAGGTGTCAAAGTGGTTACCATCAGTGTGCAGACACTTCTGATTAGGGCGAACTACTGCTTGAGCAACGTTGACAAAAGTGTTAACATCCCTTAAAATGTGTATGCATTTTTTGGCACCCCCAGTATTTTATTATATTTTGAAATATGAAGAAATATCTAGACACGTGTATACATATATGACATATATACGCACATATACACATAAGCATACAATAAATAGTTTTGGATTAAGATGAACTTAAGCTAAAAGCTCTATTTTTTGTTTTTGTTTGCTTTGGATGATAGGAGACCTATATTTTAATTTATGATCTGACATAAATAGCTAGGTATGTGTCATTAATCACTTAACCTTCTGAGTATGAAGAATTCACTTGAGTTCAGGGAGATGGGGAAAGTGCTTAAGTTTTAACTAGTGTAATAAACTACTTTGGTATTCATGAACCAGTTTTGAAAGCTCAGTAATCAGGTATTACTTTCTTCTATTCAGATGTCATGGTCTTTCTTTTATCATTCTTGTCTCATTCATGTCTTTAGTTGCCTGCATTTCTCTCTCCAGCAACTAGTTCAGTAGTAGTATCTGTCATAGAGTAGATGTTCAGTAAATATTTGTTGAAGAAATATATCTATCTCATTTAAACTTGTAAGAATCCTATGAGCTAGGTACTTGTAACTCTATTTTATAGCTGCAGAAGTAGAATCAGGGAAGTTTAGATAACTTCCTCAAGGTTGTACAGCTTAGTAAGTGGCAGGACATGGATTCTAGCCAAGGAAACTTAAACAGTATACTTGTATATAACAAAGTTCCCAGACAATAAGGAATTTGATTTAGCATTTTATTAGCACTTTCATCAGTAAAATCTTGGACCTGTCGTTCTAGAGTTGAACCCTTCAGATCATTAACCACCATGTTTTATTTGAAAACAAGGGAAATCCTTTACATAGGTGAATTGATTACTCAAAATTATGGAATATTTTAAGCTATAGAACCTGGTCTAGATCCTTGAGTTCGCCACTTCAGTCTTATAACACATGATTATAAAATTAATTTTTGTTACTTCCTTACTCTTAGTTCTGTAAGCTTGAGTTTCCAGATATTAAAGCAGATAGTGAATTTCATTTTATTAAAAGTGTTTCTTTAAAACTGACAGAATATCAGCTTGCAAGACCTTCTGATGCAAACAGAAAGGAAATGTTGTTTGGAAGCCTTGCTAGACCTGGACATCCTATGGGGAAATTTTTTTGGGGTAAGATACTAAATACTTCATCTTATTTCATATTTTCTAGTTAAGGAAGATTGAGAATATGAAAAGTTGATAAAGAATGGAAAATTGTAGGGTAAAGTGAGGTAATGGAAAAGGTAGGGTAGCTAGGTACCTTTTACCTTTTAGGGCAGGTAGGTAACTTTTCAAATATAATGCCTATATTTGGTTCTCTAATATTGAATATATCAAGAATAGCAAGAATATATCAAAAATATATCAAGAATTTTGTGAATGCTTTCTGGGTGTCAGCTACTCTGCTAACATATGAATTATCTCATTCATCATCATAATAGTTATGAGCTGTGTATCATTATTATCTCCATTTAAAATTAAACAGGCTAAGGGAAGTTATTTAATTTGTTTAAATCACACACTGGTGGATGTGGGATTTGAACCTCTGTTTATCTGATTGTAAAGTCTGTGTTCTACCCGAACCTGACATTTCCATTTATCAACAGAGATTTCAGTAATGATTTCTCTAATAGCTTTTGAGCTGTGACCTAATTTTGTTTAACTGGTAAGCTGCTTAAATGGTATCTGTTTTTCATAATGACTTTTTTTTAGAATCTGTTAAAATCAGTTATAGCCTCATATTAATCCTCTTGACCAAAGAGTGGAATCTGGGATGAACTGATTTAAATGGTAGTTCATTCAAAGGATTTTTTGCTTCCCTGTATATGTTGTACAAAGTATATGCATTTTATATGGCCTCCTTGCTTTATGAGGTTGATTTTTTAAGAATTATGCAGAGTATTATTAAAATAATTAAGAGCTAAATCCTGAATTGAATAGCAGACTAATTATTAAGAAAGGAAGTATAAGGCAATTATTGTTGCTAAGGTTTTACCAACTAGAGATTAATTTCTTATGTGTTAAAATAGACTTTGGAATTGTTTCTTGGCAATTTTTGTCTTACATGGATATTGTTATTATTACACACCGATCCAATATTTTTGAATCACTTGGGTTATTTCATTATGTGTAGTAGCGGAGCATGCATTGTTGGTATAGAGACTTTGTTATTTCTATAATCTTTTTCATCTTTTTACAGGAAATGCTGAGACTCTTAAGCATGAGCCAAAAAAGAATAATATTGATACACATGCTAGACTAAGAGAATTCTGGATGCGTTACTACTCTGCTCATTACATGACTCTAGTGGTTCAATCCAAAGGTATTATTACCTACTATGGCCCTTAGAATTACTCTAACGTAGTATTTTCTTAGAACTTGTTTGCCTTGATCAGTGTTGCAGTGCACTGTTAATTACTTTAGTGTTTGATCTTAATATGAACTAAAGGAAATCAGAATTTGGAGAGGTCACATAGCAAGTGGCAAAGCTCAGGGAAACACAAAAGCCATCTGATTCTGAGGCACATTTTTTTTCTCATATAGACATAGGTCTTATCTCTAAGCTAGTCTTTGAATATACTAATGTACTAATAGGTCATAAATTTGTTAAGTTACGTTCAGCTGCTGCCACTTATCTCTTGTTTTGCATTTAATCGATATTAATTATAAACCCTTACAGGGGAAGGTGTCTGTCTTTTATCCTCATATAGGGTCCCGTAAAATGGCACGATTAACTGAATTCCATCCTGGTGATGCTAGTAGAAGTGTCTTAAATGTAAAATACTGATCAGTACCACTACTCTTTTTCTCCTTTTCTCCTTATCTTCAGTAACTTGTGTCATTAAAGATATCATGGTAACTTTCTTTTGTTTTCTTTACACTTCAATCAACTTAATCTGTTTTTCAAAGTTAATATTAGGTTGGTGCAAAAATAATTGTGGTTTTTGCAATTATTTTTAACCCTTTAAACTGCAGTAACTTTTGCACCAACCTAATAAATTGCTAAACTATTCCTTTTGACATACTTTATAGTTTGTACATTTTTTTTTCAAAACTAATTCTCTCATGTTAATATGATTCTCCTTTTCACAAAATTTTGTTCTTTCATTATCAAAATTAAGATCAGAGCTGATTTGGCACCTAAGTATAAAACATTTTTGCTTTTAGGATCAAAATTAGTCCACTAAATTTGACTTGAATGTAAAGTTATGAATATGGTGTGGTAGAAATGGGCATTTAGATACCTTTCATAACATTTGTTTAGAATAGGCAATTTTATATTCAGTATGTAATATTAATTTACAGTTTTTAGTTAATTATTGTTTCCAAATCTGTTATGAACATGCATTTTTCTTCAGCTAGGTATTGTTTCTTTTGCATTCTCTTATTGTGTGATGACAACTGTAAGAGCATTTTAATGATTGTTGCAAATTTACCTTGTACAATCTAGATTCAATTGATTTTGGAGTTGTAGCATTTACTATACTGTTTAAGAGTTACATATTTCTATAAAATAGAATAAATTTAGAACTTGATTAGTGTAATTTACATCTTGTGTTTTATATCCTGGGGCATCTCTTTTTTGAGAATTATTGAAACTCATGTGTCTGGTTGAATTAACAAATACTATCCAGGGATGGTAGTGAATCACTGGGATAAAGCATAAAAGGTTTCCTTTTTTATTTAATTTCCTGTTTCATGAGAAATTTCAAAAGAATTTCTTATGAAATAGAAGCAAAGAATTAAAAGAAGATAGAATTTTATATATACATATATATATGTATATATAAACCTAAGTAGCAGACTTAATGGACTTAATTTACACTCAGCAAGTGTAAATTAATGTAAAATAAATGGAGTATAAAAGTACTCATGAGATGCCAATAAGAAGGGTCAGTGTAGTGTGGATTAATTGGGGAAAAACTTCCTAGAGAATGGTTGGCATATTCGTATCTCTTGGTCCTTCACACTAGCCTAATGATAAACAATTTATTTTTTTATTGTGTGCTTTTTCTAACTTTACCTTGGAGAAATGAAGGAATCTAACAAAATTACATGTACCTTAAGTATTGTTATTTTTTTGTTGCTTATTACTGGTTAAGAAGTGACAGGTAATGCTCAGATTAAAGTATCCCTTTGTTTTATAGCTAAAGATCTGTGAGAAATCTAATTGCATTTCTACCTTGAATAACAACATTGCATTTTACTGTCTCCTCCTGCCCTCTCCCCAAGAAACGCTGGATACTTTGGAAAAGTGGGTGACTGAAATCTTCTCTCAGATACCAAACAAGTAAGATATTTATTTTCATAGATCATACATTTTTAAAGAGGCCATATCTTCTTGTACGAGTCCCAAAGGTATTTTTCCTTTCGGTTTGCTTTCAAACAGGTGATGAAGACCTAAAGTGTGGTTTAGCAAGATTGCACAGCTTCTGAGTGGGAAAACTAAGATCAGAACCCATGTTTCTGTAGTTTCCATAGTTCCAAATTTCTAAGCTTGTAAACTTAGAGTAAGCAGTAATTCTGAAGAATTTATGCCTCATTTTATATTTATTCAGAGCTTTTCTGTTACTGCAGAGAGCGAACTGATATGAAAGCAAGTTTTGTATTGAGAGGCAGAATCCATATCTACTTGTATCCCCTTCCTGAGAACAAGTTGTGTTCGGAAAGTTTGTTTTTTAAGTCATTTGTTTGAAACTTGGAATGCTTTTTCCCATAAATGAAATAATCTTGTATATGATGACTGGCTTTCCGTACTGTCTGAAAACTCAATTTCATATAGTTGGACCAAATTATCTTTTATTAGAAATTGTACATAGAATCGTCCCAGTACAGAAAGCTACTTTTTGTGAACCTCAAATTCATCAAAATTATACAAATATTTAAAAGATACTTTATTGTTACATTTTTGTTAACAAGAAATATAAAAACTAATTTTGAAGCAATTAAGTCTTTTTTCCCACTTCTAGCAGTTAACATTTTTTGGTAAAATACATGAAATCAGATTTTTTTTCTTGTATCAGGTGAGTAAGCTAGACTTTTTCAATTTCTTCATTCGAAGACATAATTTGTTTTAAATTTGTGAAAGAAAGAGTAGCTTTAAAAATGTTAGGATAATTTGTAGTAACAACTGATTATTATTTTCTTGGCTTTATGTTAATTTCCATTGATAATTCGCAGTACTTTTTATGTATGAAAAGATAATAAAAGCCATGCCAAAGTTGCAGGGTTGTTTTGTTTATTGTTGTTTGTTTTGCTAAGAAATGAGTTTGAGCTATGGAAAAGTTAAGTGGCTGATAGAAACTTGTTTCACTGTGAAACTTCCTAATAAAATCAAATGTATATTGAATAGAGGGATTCATTAGGTCCTGTGAATCCCTCATAAGCATTTAAAAAAATTCTCTTAAATAAAGTTCATTAATTTAATGACTTTTAATGACATTAAATTAATGACTTTTTAAAAAAAGTCTCCTAGGTGTTTAATATTAATTCATAATGACCATGTTTTAGAAGAAAATATAAATTACGATATCTTCAACCAGGTGGGAAGTCTAGAAGGAGAGTCCACATCTTTTAAATACCATAGTGCCTAATACAGTGCTTTGTTCCTAATAATCACTCCATATACCTATACTTGTTGAATTAAAAAATTATGTCTAGTATAAGTTTTTTTCCCAAATGACTTTGTATAGGAGGAGAATTGAAGTTGAATGTGTTGATAGAAACAGAAAATATTGGGAGGGGAGGTCCCTTTAGTTGTTTTATATCTCTTGTGAGTTTTAAAGATGTTTGAGTTACTGGGAGTGAGGTTAAGAAAAGGTTGTGTAGTTCAGGAGTTTGTGGCTTTGTTGCCATCTATTCACTTATATCTAGAATGATATTCAGCCAGGAGGATATAGAATAGATTATAAATACCTATCAGTTAGGTATAGGTATCCCTTAAAGATACTGCTTATAAAGGCTTTTGCCAATTGAATTTTAATGTATTTGTTTTATTTTCAGTGGGTTACCCAAACCAAACTTTGGCCATTTAACGGATCCATTTGACACACCAGCATTTAACAAACTTTATAGAGGTTCGTGAACCAAAGGTTTAAAACTGTTTGAAATAACTTTAGCGCATTCTCTAACACTTAATTGAGGCTGCCAATTTTCTTTGAAAATGAGAACACAATAGAAAGTTCAGCTGGGTTGGAAAAGGGAGTAGATGGGCGGTGGAAGTCCAGTTAGCCACTAACTAGCAGAAGATTGATTGGTCTGCTGCTACTTGAGTCTGTTTCATGCTTTCTCCCTGTTTTCCCCTTGTTCCCTTTTGTTCTTTGGTTTTTTATTTGTTTGTTTCTTTCCTATTTCATTTTATCTATATTGTGCTCTTTTTTTGCCTTAAAAAAAAACAAAACAGAAAAATAGAGGAGGGGAAAATACTTCAGAAATTGTTTCTTTTACCTTTATTATAAAAACAATTTTGTTAAGTGAAGAAAAATTTAAAGTGTAAAGCAATTGGGTGGGTGCAAATCACCCCTAAATCTTACCATCCAGAGAAGTCATTTTGTTGAATTTCCTTTTGAGTTTCTCTAGGTGTATTTTCTTAATATAGTTGAGAGTCAAAAGATATATACGTGTCTATCTTTTGGTTTTTCATTTAATATTATACTACATTTGTAATAACTTCCCAATGAGTCATCATATGGTTATTTGCCCATATTGAATTTTGCAGAAACATTCTTAATTCACCATTTCTCTTTCTTTGCTCTTTTTATCATGGCAGTTTTTTTTCTCTTTCTCCTAATTGCCTAAGTATTCCTTCCTCCTCCTCCTTCACCCCATTTCCAGTCTCTTTCCTCTTCCCTCCCTCTGATAAATAATTTTTGTCACACCCATTGTCTGTGGCTGGTTCCATTCTACCTAAGCTGACTCTCCTAGAGACAGCTTATTTTCAGCTGTATATTTTCCTGCTTTAGATTTTCTTTCCTTAGAATCATAAAATAATAGCACTGGGAAAAATCTTAGAGCAACTTCAGCCTAATCCACTCACCATACCATAAGAAAACAAATTCAGAAAGATTTAAATGCAAGTGATTTTTCTCAAGGTCATAGCACACATATAGCAAGATAGTGGTAGGGCTGGATTTCAACCATGGGTCTCCTGACTTCTAGTCCTATATCCTTGCTTGCAAGAAGAGATCCATCCCCAGGAGCATTTAATATTTTGATAGTTCTTTTATATGCTTTCTCTACCTGTGAATCGAAATTGAAATTTACGAAAATTGCGCTGTTCAAATTGGAAAATTGGCAACTTAAAATAATAATTGCATTATATTTAACCTTCCCATTTTTTGGAGGATGAAATGTATTGAATTAAAAAAAATTCATGTAACATAGTAAAAGTTATGGAGAAACTCTTATATCTATTCTTCTGAAAAATATTTTTTAGTTGTTCCAATCAGAAAAATTCATGCTCTGACCATCACATGGGCACTTCCCCCTCAACAGCAACATTACAGGTAAGAGTTCAAGGGCAAGTTTACTCCATTAGTTACTGAGTGAGAGTCATATTTTAAAAGCATATTAAATGGTTTAAATTTGGGGGTTCTAGATTTATACACATATAGGTAATGTGGTAAACTGGGACCTCACTGCTCCTGGATATTTCAAGCCTTGCTATATATTTTAATGTCTTCTTGGGTATAAAAAGTAGAGCTTTCTTCTAACTAGTTACTGTTCTGAGTCTTTGAAATTAAGTATCTTAGTGTGAATACTAACTTTTGTAATTATTTTCTTTAGTATTTTGAATACAAAATATATTTGCCTGTGATTTATTTGCCAGTGGTGACCATTTAGTTTGGTCTTGTCAAAAGTAAAGTTAAATAATTTTGAGCCTGGAATACAACTACAGCATAAACCTCAAGGATTTACTCCTATGAGTTGGGAATGAGTTAGGGAAGATTTTTACAAATTAGGAAAACATTTAAACTTATTTATATCATTATCTTATTTGAGCAGTATAGCATGGGCCAAGACATTCTTTAAAGATATGGCTCAATCAGTGCCTACCAATGCTTTTCTAATTAGAAACAAATGATAATAAACTGATAAAAATGTAACCTATTTTTAAAACTATTACTAACGAAACAAAACCATGAGGACAGACGTACAAGCAGAAGGAAAAAAAGTAATGTGTATTGCTTAAGCTCAGTAGAAAATGCTTTTTAGAAAAAGTATATATTACAATATTGAAACAAGTCCCATAAAGTTAATAACAGTATACCGACTGTGAGAAAGCAGAGAACATGTATTGTCTATTTGCTTTCGGTGCAAGGATAATATGCGAAAAAGTAATATACATTGATTGTGTAGTTATGTTAGAGTGTCCCCCAAAGTGTTAAAATTAAAATACTCATATTTAAAAGCTTATTTGTTTTAAAAGTTTACATAATTTATTTTAAATTATGAAAACAATACATGCTTATAAAATATTAAAATAGGACAAAAGGAGAAGTACAAATTGGCAGTTACAAAATAGTCATGGGAATGTTAAATACAATAGGGAATATAGTCAATAATATAATAACTATGTATGGTGTCAGGAGGATACTAGACTTATCAGGGGGGTCACTTTGTAAGTTATATAAATGTCTAACCACTATGCTGTACACCTGAAATTAATATAACATTGAATGTCAACTGTAATTGAAAAAAAAATAGGACAAAAGAATATTAAGTAAAAAGTAAAGTTCTGCTTCTTTTCTTGGTCTCTGTCCTCAAAGATATGCCAAATATTAATAGTTTTATATCCTTCAGATATTAAAATAATGAACATAAAAATCTCTTACTTGTGGAAATGGAATTATACATACCTTCCCTTTTTTGGCATTTCCTATTTTCTTAATTAGCAAAGCCTGTTTACCCTCTGATTGATTACTAAGGTAGTTCATTGTAAGAATCTTGAAAATTGCTGAAAAGTAGAAAAAATTCATCCATGATTCTGTTTTCCAAATACTGTTAATATTTCTATATGTTTCCATCCAGTTATTTTATGGACTATTTTAACGTGATGTTCATCATGAGTTATTTTGCATCCCCAAACATTTGTATTTCCAGTAAATTAGCTTTGTGGGGAGCTTTTTTTTAATACAAAGAATCAAGTGTTTATCCCTCCAGAGGTATCAAATACAGTACACTTGGCTTTGTTCAGATGGGAATGTTGTATAATCAGGTGGGTTCAATCTTGAACTGATTTGCTCCCCTACATCAGTGTTACTACAGATGTAATTCAAATTCATATTTTAAAAAATGTGTGGGCTTTGGGGATTGCTTAACATAGATGAAATCATAATATTATATCTTGACTTTAAGAGTTTACTGAATATACTTCTGTGAACTAATTTTAAAATTTAAGAATGTTTAGATTTCCTAACTCAATTCTTCTATATATTTTTGTTTCAGTAGGAATACATTTCTGAAATTACAGTAGAAGCCAGTGGGAAAAGACAATTTGAATAGAATATATATAAATACTCAGACTATTAAAGTTATTATTACATAATAAAGCATTTTACACCTGTTACACATTTTCATAAAAACAGTTAGGTAAGTGAAGAGAAAAAGAAAAACATAGAGAGGTTAAGCTTCTTGGTCAAGATCATGCATTTAGTTAAAGGAAAAACTAAAACTACATGATAGATTTTTTGATCCTTATAGCAGCATGTTTCAGTTTACCACAGAGCCTGAGTGGAATACGGAAGCTGTTACAAATACAGAGTGATTCATATTGCATTAAGCTCTAAAATTGTCAAGAATCTATATTATTCCCTTTTGAGTAAAACAAAAATGAAAGATTTTACCATGTAAAGAAGTAAGTTTTGTGTCGAAGAGAAAAAGTAGTAGTCTTAAATTTTGGAATGATTGTTGTACTCATTCAGTGATTTCATATGAAGAAGTTGAATTTTACTGTGTTTTCTTTTATGTAGATACCAAGTTAGTCATTATTTTGTCTAGTAGAATTTATGTGAGAATACGTTTATAATCATATTCTCAAATATCGTAGTCTTAACCAGTACGATTTTTCTGGTGTATTTTAATACCTTAATTTTTAAAATTTCTGATCTTAACATTTTTTTAAAAGGGTGAAGCCACTTCATTATATCTCTTGGCTGGTTGGACATGAAGGCAAAGGCAGCATTCTTTCTTACCTTAGAAAAAAGCAAGTATTAATAAAATGTAGCAATCTCTCAAAAACAAGACAATAAGTGTTACTGTTACCCATTCTTTTCTATTTTTGCTTTATCTGCCAGGAAGCCTAGAATCAAATTTAATGCTTAATTCAAGTCACTTTAATAACCTAGATTATTTTAATGGCTATATTTTATTTGTGTATTTCCTTGGGAGCACTCTGTTAGCCCTTGTTGAAAGTAGTTGTACATAAAATTTAAAAAATCATAAACTAATAAATTCCAGAAATACATAAAAGGTTAGCTCTAATGAATTTAGATTTGATAGTAAAGAAGTCAGTTATTTACATGCTGTGGATCTCTAAGCGTTCCCAACCCAAAAGGTAGACTTTAATCAGAACTTCATTGGGCAGATAAATTATAATAAATATGTGGGACAGTATATGAACAGTATATGCAGCCATGTTAGCAGAACGTTTCCTAATACAGTTAGGCACTGTTTAAGTTGTCTCGCCAAACAATAGAAGTATTGCTTTAGAATCAGGACCAATACATTCAAGTAATTCCTTGTTTGATTTCTCTATACACTAATTCAAGAATGGAAAGGTAGATGAGAAATTTAAATAAGTACTTTAAAACATTAAGTGTGTACTAGAGCATTCAAAGAAAGCTGAGGGCAGGGTTATTATAAAAAGATAGAGATATTAGGTACGTTTATACCTTACACAATAAATGTAAACTTTTGAGATGTGCATAATTTTTCTATCTTACTGAATTTTATTAGAATTTCAAACTATTCTGGCTTCCTCCCTCCTTATTTTAGGTTTTTAACATGGTGTTGTTCTCTTCAACAAAAATTACTATGGCTTTATAAAACTGTTAATGTTTTTCTATTTTGTAACATATTAGTGTTTCTATTAAACAAGTAAATATGGCTGTTGTTTCCTTCTCATGATTCCTGCATGCACTACAATTCCTTGGGAGGCTTTATGCTTTTAAAATTTGTGCTTTTAAACTTATTGGAAAGCATATTTGCATCAAAGGCTGAACTTCCCAAATTTTACATAGAAACCTTTGTTAATTTGGTGTATTTGTAGACAGACTATCCATCCCAAGATATTGATTGGATTAATTTTTCCCTCACTGTAGGTGCTGGGCTCTTGCACTATTTGGTGGAAATGGTGAGACAGGATTTGAGCAAAATTCTACTTACTCAGTGTTCAGCATTTCTATTACATTGACGGATGAGGGTTACGAACATTTCTACGAGGTAAATAATTAAAAAGGGAGGGTTTTTAAATATAGATATCACTTTATGCAAAAGTGTAATAACAAGTTTTGTTTTTAGGTGGCTCATACTGTCTTCCAGTATTTAAAAATGCTGCAGAAGCTAGGCCCAGAAAAAAGGTAATATATACTTATTAGAATTAGGCCAGGAGTCAATCCTATTATGTTTTAGCCTTTTAGCTGCTAATGGACGGACAAGCTTTAGTCCTGCCTTGATCATTTCTTCAGGCATTTATTTCCTGCTTAATTTCCTTTGCTGGCTCCATATTCTTGTTCCTCTGCGTGTGAATGTATGTTAAAGGTTTATGTGGCTTGTGTTTTCTTGCTGATGATGCTAATGAGAAATTTAAATATGTCTTCTGATTATAATTATCTTCTTTCACAGAATTTTTGAAGAGATTCAGAAAATTGAGGATAATGAGTTTCATTACCAAGAACAGGTACTAGAAGTCAAATTCTTTTTGAATGTTTTCTGTGACCAAGTTGAAACTGATATGGACATTGTTCCTCTTTTTGGAAATGTTTTCGAAGAGTTTTAATTCTGCCATGTGAGTCTCAAGATGGCCTTGAGTCTATCTGCAAATTAACTCTTATGTTTTTGAGTATTTATACTAACAGTGAGAGGATTAGGCAGATTGACACAGATCATATTGTGTGATAATCGTTTATATATGTAGTCATCCGTCTGTCTATCCTTTTGATAAACATTCACGGAAAGCTTGCTATTGTACTTGGTAGTTTGGGAATTCATATATTGTGAAGACATTCTACAAGATAATCTGTAGTAATTGTGACATACCATATTAGTAACAATGTGCTTTGTGATTTCAAGGCAAGGAAAACATTTGCCTTGATTGGAATAGGATCAAGGAAGGCTTCATGGATGTGGTAAATTTGAATTGAATTCAGTACTAAAAAATGGATAAGGTTTGGATACATTCTAAGCAATGAGAAGCACATAAGTAAGGAATTATGGGGTATTGTGAAAAAATGAATGAACCTATGTGTCTATAGCACAGAGTATATGAAAGGAGGGTATTTTATAAGACTGAAAGGTAAAGAGTTTAGAGCAGGAGGGTTTTTTTAAACCCTTTTGCGCCTTGGATCCCATTGGAAATCTGTTGAATCCTGTCGACCCCTCCTCAGATTAATATTTCATCTCTCCAACTTTTTAAACTCAGAAAAATTGTCAGAGTAGTACAGTGATTACTGGTAGATCCCTCACCTGTCTTCACCAATTGTTAATGTTTTGCCATATTTTATTTATTCTTTCTCTATTTGTGTGTGCGTGTGCATTTTTTTCTCAAAACATTTTGAGATTTATAGATATTGTACTTGCCCCCTACATTTTTTTAGCATGTATCTGCTACAAACGAATGTATTCTCTTGCATAATCTCACTAAAAGGGTCACACTCAGGAAATTTAACATTGAAACAATACTGTTAATTATTACACAAGTCACATATTCTATGATTCTGTTTATATGAAATATCCAGGATAGGTAAATCCATAGGGACAGAACACAGATTTATGGTTGCCAGTGTCTGAGGGTAGTGGGTAATTGGGAGCAACTGCTTAATGGGTATGGGTTTCCTTTTGGGGTGATGAAATGTTCTGGAACTAGCAATGGTGATAGTTGCATAATTTTGGGAAAATACTGAAAAACACTGAATATACTAAAACACTTTATTTTTTATTTTTAATTACACACTTTAAAAGTGTGAATTTTATGGTATGTGAATTATACCTTAAAAAAAATTAAAGGGTAGCATTTGAGTGTTCTTCCTAGTACCTTCTCCATTGCTTTGGCACAAAAGATCTGCTCTTAGCCATGGTCCTTAGTGTTTTCTCACAGGAAATACTTTGAATCACTCAATTTTGTATTAAACTGATTAGAGCAGTTAACTTATAAATAAGTGGCTGGTAAAAATAACTGATCAAAAAATTTAGAACAAAGTAGGAGTCATTTAGAATAATAGTAGCATTTTAATGACTAATCAGTTTATTGATTCAAGAGTTTCCTGAAGTGGAGGGAAAGAAGCTAACAATGAATCTTTTTCCTTATTCTATTTTTTTCTTATTTTTACGTGATACACCTCGGGTCTCTTGTTTGTACTCTTGTCTCGTTTCTCCTCTCTGAATGCAGTAACCTTCACTTCTTTTCTGTCTTCCATTAGATGAGAGAACAACCCATATTGTTTAGGCAAGGGGGGAGCCTGTAGTATTTCGGAGAGTGTTCACTACTATGTTAGGAAGCCTGAGTTCTTGTATCTACTTTGCCTGTCACTTTCGCACTGTGTGACCTTGGTCAAGTCACCTAATCAATCTGAGACTATGTCCTCATTACAAAATATGGGAATAGAACCACTTGGTTCCACTTGGTTTAAGAGTCTGTGCATCTGGGTACTCAGTAAATACTTGAATTGATTACTTTCCTCTGGAAAAGTATTTCCATTTCTTAGGTGAGAGAACTGTGGTCCCGCTTTCAGTTTTAAGTTGAGATGATATACTGATTAACACAACTTCTTATATCAAGACTTGCATCTAATCACACATTTTGATTTCTACATGAATTTGATTCATGGCTACAAATCGCTTATAGGTGATAGCGCTGTAGTGACAAAAGGATGAAGACCTCATCCTTGTGGAGCCCTTGACGTAGAAACAAGCAATTATGTCTGGTTATATCTGTTCAGAAGCTTTTGGTTCATTGTTTTTTTTAAAAAAAGTGAAAGTATTGGTATTTTGTGGCAAATGAAGGATAACAATGAGGAGTTTCTGGTGTAATAATTTTACCTCTTTTCAGACAGATCCAGTGGAGTATGTGGAAAACATGTGTGAAAACATGCAGCTGTACCCACTGCAGGACTTTCTCACTGGAGATCAGCTTCTTTTTGAATACAAGCCGGAAGTAAGGAGGTTTCCATTTTTAAAACTTACATTTGGAGAAAAAGGAGGGTGAGAAAGTGCAGAAATGTACTTAAAAACTGTGGGAATGGAGAAAGCTTGAATGTATTTTGTTAAGAGTTTTGTTTAAATAGGAGAAATATCAATGGTTGTATGGATAATTTTTCATGATTCTTCCATGATTGATTATGTTTTAATATGAGAATATTAAGTCCTCAGGTACTATTCACACCATTTGTCAAGTGTTGAAATGTCTACTTAAAGTGATTCCTAAGAATTATGTGATTTGGTTGCTAAGCATATTTAGAGAGTTGTTTAGCCTACCTTGTTAATTCAGTTGGAGACTCTGCACAGTTAAATTTTAATCATTTTTGAAAAAATTTACGAGAAAAACAATTCCCTGAATTCAAAACGTATGACTTACAGATAATATTACATACAAATAGAGAGTTGGTCAGTGTCTTCCACGAATCCTGGGGAATAAGTCATTTTGCTCCATAGAGGGTAGGAGTCCTCAACCAGGGATGCTTTTGCCCTCTAGTGGTATTTGTCCATTCGGTTGTCACACCTGGGGGTGCTCCTGGCACCTAACGGATAGAAGCCAGCAGGGCTGCTAAACAGCCTAATACAAGTATGCTGAAGACAGCCGCGCTCACCCCTCACCCCCTTCCAGCCCCAAACAGTGATCTGGCCCAAGATGTTAATAGTCCCAAGGTTGAGAAACTCTGATGGTATTCTAAAACTACTAATTTTAAAGAGGATATGGAAAGGTAAATGAAGAAACAGCAATCACACATTCTTTTCATCTCCCTAGGGTGGTCCAAGAGTTTTTTTTCTGAACCATCATTTGTCATTTTTTTCTTGAAGAAATGGTATTTAATAGTAGTTAGGGTTTCAAACCTAACCTATTCAATTTGTGTTTCGTCCTTATCATAAGTGAAGCATTATTGAAATAGGCCCTACTGGGATCATTTGCTGATACTTGGGTATAAGGTAGTGTAATGTACAGCTGTTAAGAGTATAGTCTTTGGAGTCATGTGCAAACGTGGTGAGGACTGCACTTTTGCCAGTTGTAGCTGTGTTGTTCTGTATAGAGTACATAATCTTTAACCTGAGCAAGTTACTTCACCTTTAACCTCTGAAGCTGAGTGTTATTTTCCATGAAATTGGTATATCTCAGGGTTTTTAGGATTAAATGAAATAACGTACTATGTTAGACATTACTTGGTGCATAGTAGAACCTTAATGATAGCTATTTTTACTGCTAGTACTGGTACCATGTAGGATTTGAGATGAGTACTGCTTATAGCATTATCAGGACACATATTTTAAACAACGAGTAGATTAGTGAAGTTTTGTGAGGTAGGGTGTTCATGGACTAGACATATTTTCATTAACGTTAAGATGCGAGGGTCTTGAGGTATCTAACATAATGTGGTTTTGCCTTTTTAACAGAGACGTATAAGTTAAAGTTGTTATTTTGTGTCTGTGTCTCCTTCCTAACCCCCTGTTCCTTATCAGGTCATTGCTGAAGCCCTTCATCAGCTAGTTCCTCAAAAAGCAAATCTTGTTCTACTGTCTGGTGCTAATGAGGGAAAATGTGACCTCAAGGAGAAATGGTTTGGGACTCAGTATAGTATGGAAGGTAAAATATTTTTAACAATTGTCCTACATTTAGGTGTATCTGACTCACCTGGGAATTTTTATTCCTTAATAATTTGTCTGATGGTTCTGGTGGGGAAAAAGTACATATATTTTTTAGAAGATTACTTTGAAATGAAAATTATTTGTACCACTTTGCAGGAAATTATTTTCTGTTGTGATTATATCTATATTTATTAGCTAGTTAAAAAAATCCTGTTGTCTTGGTAGTTTGGGGGCAGTTTTGACTATGTTTTAGAAAAGTACATCTCAAACTTCAGTATGTATATATTCTCACCTGGAGATCTTACTAAATACTGATTCTGATTCAGTAGCTCTGGGATAGGGCCCAAGATATACAATTCTAACAAGCTCCCAGGTGATACCAATGCTGCTGAGACCACACTTTGAGAAGTAAGCGTCTAGAATGCCTGGATGTGTCATTCAGGTTTCCTAAGAAAGGAGAATTGATTTGTGAAGACCAGTTGTTGACTGGTTTGTTATTAAGAGAATTCTGAACATTGCATTATTTGTTGGATCGGTTTGTTTTCCCTTCTCTATAGATGTTGAAAATTCTTGGGCTGAACTGTGGAAGAATAATTTCAAATTAAATCCAGATCTTCATCTTCCAGCTGAAAACAAGTACATAGGTCAGTAAAATAGCAACCATTATGCATAATCCATCCATGTACTAATAAAACAAATAGCACTTGCATAGAACATTGTTTTACAGAGAACCATTTGAATGATATTTGAGTTTCCTAGTAACACTCTGGGGTGGACATTATTACTGTTTTCTTACATTTCGAACAAGAAAACTGTGGCTCAAAACAGCAGAGCAACTTATCCAAGTCTATTTGGTTGATAAATGGAGGAAACAGGACTTAAATATAGATCTTGGGACTCCCTGAAGCTTTTGCTTTTGCTTCTATATCATAGCTGATCATTCAGTCTATGTAGGAATTGCTATTGTTTTAGTGTTTTGCAAACTACAGCTTGCAACCCATTAGAGCAGGGGTGTCCAAACTTTTTTCAAAGTTTTTCACCATGGGCCATATGCGGTAAAATACACAAACAGCCGGGCCACTCACTCGAGGTGAAGTACGTATTGCCTCACCTGGTTTATTTAAGTAAACTAAATATATTTTTGGAATTTGCTGCGGGCCAATTAACAATGGATCATGGGACACAGTTGGCCTGCGGGCTGCAGTTTGGACACCCGTGCATTAGAGGGTTGTAAAATAATGTTATGGGGTTGTAAGGTCAGTGTAATGAGTTGTGAAAGCATTAAAAAAATCAATTTGAATGGAAAAATAGCAAAATGTTTCATTGCATAAAGAAAGGGTATTACTGCAAGAGCTTTTGTTCCAGATATATACACATGTGTATATCTGTCTCTCTGTCTGCTAGCTTGAAATGGAAAACATTTCATAAAATTATGAAGAACAGATTGCTGAAATTCTGTTAAAAATGCCTGAGTGAATTATTGTTCTTCTCTTTTGTTAGCCACGGACTTCCTGTTGAAGGCTTTTGATTGCCCTGAGACAGAATACCCTGTTAAAATTGTGAACACTCCCCAAGGTTGCCTGTGGTATAAGAAAGACAACAAATTCAAAATCCCCAAAGGTAAAATGTCTCCTTCCCTAAAAGGAGTGAAATAAATGTTACAAATCTTTCTCCACCTTGTAGCAACCTTTTTCCCTTATGTGTATCACCTACCTCCCCTTCCCTTTCCTTTTCCATTTGAAGATCTTTTCTAGGCTTATCAGACATTCTTTGCTCCTATGCTAGCACAGAAATCCTTGTAGATACTACAGATTCCAGGAAATAAAGATGCAAGCCTACAATTTTCAGATAGTTTTTCACTTAAATGAAAGCAGAGCCAGGTATTTGGCCATCTTAGGGAACAGATAGTACTTCTGAACATTCTTTTAAAAAAGAGAGAGAATAAGAGTACACTGAAGGAAAATTACTCTTAGACACAATTGCCTCGTCCAGCATTATAGGTGTGAAATATTCTCCACATATCTCCCTACCACTTTGCTTTGCAGCATAAAGGAAGCACACTATACAGTTAAGCAGACTCTAAATTCCTTATTTTCAACATGATGGCCCAAACTGCGTTGCTTTTTTTTTCCTTGTCCTTGTGTGTAGGAGCTTAGAAGCAACATGGACTCAAAGGCTGAGTGGTTCCAGTTGCCCTTTGATCCAAATCCCTAACCTCAACACAACTGTACTATGGCTCTGAGAGATTCCCGAGTTTATTAGGAAGGTGTTTCCTCAGTTTTTCTTGAATGACTTATAAGAGTTTTTAAAAATTTTCTTCACATTTATTCAGCTTCCTTGGAAATGTTCTGCTGTAACCTTTAGTGAGCATTGGGATTGTTCCCTTAATGTTATTGACGTGTATAGCTCTGTAAACATTTCCCTGACTAAAGCTATTGATAAATGTGAGTATTCATAGGCCTGTTTGTATCTGTCTATATGTCTGGTCATCCCATTGATTAAAGTATGTGTTCTGTATATTATTTGGAATATAACTTTTTAAAGACCCTTAAGGATAAAAATGTAATGGGCATTTAAGGATCAGTAGTTTATTTCAGAGTTTTAAAAAAACATGATATTGGGGGTAAACAGCAAATGAATAAAATATTTGAGGCCCCTGGGCTATATGTCTTATCCATGATTTTTTTCTTTCAGCATATATACGTTTCCATCTGATCTCACCTTTGATACAGAAGTCTGCAGCAAAGTAAGCAATTGTCCTCTTTTCTAGAAAATACATTTTTTATTATTGAAAGTTATTTTGTTTCATTATTGATCATTCTATCATTGTCTCTGTCAGTACTTGAGCTATGCTGATTTATGTGTATTTTCTGTGCCCAAAAAGTATTTGTATTGATACACTAAACATTGAAATGGAGTTGTGGCTGCTGTATCTCCAGTACCTGTTTGTAAAACTTGCTGATCATGTAGGCTAGTCATAGAATATACTGGATTGCAGTAGTTCCTCAGAGATGAGTTTAGGTTAGCTTCCAGTCCCTAATGAGGACTAATGGATCTGTTGATCCTGTATTTATGGACTGCCAAAGAATCTGATTATGTATACTTTGTTCTTAGCAAATTACTTATATACATATATAGCTAGTTCCATTATGGGAGGTCAGAAAGCCCAACATGTGCCTGAAACAAGGAGGTGCTCGGGAAATGTTAGTGAGTTTCTTCCTTTCCTTTGCCACTTACAGTGTAGAATCCAACCTTAAAATGACAAGCAGCACTAACATTTATTAATATCCATTTTTAAAAATGCACTTTCCTCAGAGTTTTGTCAGAAAATGAGGCCGCAGGGATAACCTCAGAGCTTTTAGGCCACTTGTGTTTGCTGCCTTTTCCACTTGGCCATTGTGCAGCACACATGTTATCATTTTCTATGTGTGCATAACTGAAAATGACTGGGAAACAGTGCTGAAGGTAGGAGTTCTGTAATGCCCCTGTGAAACTTGAGTCCTGGGTAAGCTAAACTCAATCAGTGTATAGTTTCACATTCTGGAGGAGTGAGTTAACATCTTTCTAAAAGTGAAGTTTCTTACTCTCACTCAAAGCAAATTCATTCATGTCTATTTCTGGTCAATTAATGAGGTTGTTTGCATTTTATCCTCTCAGTGTGGTCCTCTTTGATATCTTTGTCAATATCCTTACCCATAACCTTGCGGAACCAGCTTATGAAGCAGATGTGGCACAGCTGGAGTATAAGCTGGTAGCTGGAGAACATGGTTTAATTATTCGAGTGAAAGGATTCAACCACAAACTACCTGTGAGTACAAATGATCTGTTTTCCTCACAGAGAGCTTTTAAGATTTCATATAGATGCTTGTTGCCCCTAAGAACCAAGCACAGTGGTTTAGCGTGGAGTGCTGTACATAGAAAGAAATGTTTATTAATGTGGGTTATCATGTTTTCTTGTCTGATGACAACCTTCTAACTTTGGCCACACATATGGACAACATGTATTTGTTAATTACTAGCCACGCATACAACACAGCCTGTGCTTCAGGCTTGATTTTACTTCCCTTTGCTGTGAGTTTCTCTGCAGCCAGCACTGGCATTTAGGACTAGTTTGAGCTTAATTTCAGACCATCTAGCAATAACAGATTCACCTTGCACATTGCCTGACAGAGTAGAATTCAGATGGTTGTGTCTTTTCTTCTTCGTCTTACACTCAATCCCATTGTTTCAAGTGTGTGTCTTGTTTCTCAGTTCTCAGTCTATGAGCCTTTTAGAAACAGGGTCATATCTTGTCAGTAGTTTATCTTTTGGTAAGGAATGTGTTCCAGTGTCGCGTTGTCAAAAACTTCATAAGCAGAGAAGGAATAATATGGAGTGCTAGCTAAAAGGGTTAGATCACTGAATACCAGGTAAAATAATATTAGATTGGTGCAAAAGTAATGGCAATTTAAAAGGTTAAAAATAATTGCAAAAACCGCCATTACTTTTGCACCAACCTAATATAATGTACTTGACAACAAATTTTCTGTTTTGGTTTCTTGGATATAACATTTATTAAGGTTTAGGTTCTTCATACAAGAAAAAAGTGGGAGGAAAGGACCTGGCAGAAATGAGACCTGTGCTAAGAGGTGATAGCCTCCATATCTTAGCAAAACTCGAGTGAAGAGTAAGTTCTCTCCTGTACATGCTCTCCCCAGGGGACAAAGATCGGTCTTAGGAGGAGACACTATGGAATAATTTACTTTTGTCAACCTTCAAAGGCCTACATATAATGTAGCTTAAGATCCAAACAGATTAAAGCCTAATACAGAGGTTGTCATTTGGGAGGTATGTTTTGGAATTAGCTGGGGAGCTTTTCAAAATACAAAATAGAAAAGTATTTGAGGTTCTTCATTTTATGAAGCTTACCTCACCTTAATATTAAAACCTGAGATAGAATATAAATATATAAAACTAGAGATCAGTGTTACCTGTAAAATATAGATGCAAACATTTTAAATTTGAAAAATGAATCCAAAAATGTAACAAAAAGAATAATTCACCATGACTGAGCGCCAGGAATGAAAAAGATTGGTTGTTCAGTATTTGGCAGTTGACGAACATAAATCATAACACAGGTCAAATGAGTAGTACTACAGACATACCGCGGATATATTGCAGGCTTGGTTCCAGAGCACCGCCATAAAGCAAGGATCACAATAAAGCGAACTGTAATCTTTTTGCTGGTTTCATTTGTAAAAAAAAAAAAAATTCAACATCTGTGAAGTGCAGTAAAGCAAAGCGCAATAAAACACGGTATGTCTATATGTGAATATAGTGATAAATGTCAAAAATCACTTGATAAATCCAGTGAGCATTCCTGATAAGTTGGAATGGAGAAAAATTACTTAAACACAACAAAAATCTTAATTTAAAAACAGTAACAGCAAATGTTACATTAACTGATAAAATGCTGAACATTAAAAGCAGAAATAAGCCAAGGATACGATACTCACATGATTACCTCTATTATTCAACATTATGTTAGAGGTTCTGGCTACTCCATTAAAATGAAAAAAAATGAAATAAACTAAAAACACTTGGAAAGAAAAGGTATTTTTTTTTGCAGATGATATGATTGTTTTCCTAGAAAACCTAAGATACTACTAAAATTTTAAAAATAACTTGTGATGTGGCTGGTCATAAGATCAGTATATCAAAATCAATGGACTTTTTTTCCTGTAATAGTAATAACGACTTAGAAATGAATGGAAAAAATGTTCTAGTCTTGAGAAAAAAGAAATACCTAGGAGTAAATAAGTACAGAACCTATCTAAAGAAAAATATAAATCTTATTGAAGCATATAAAAGAAGACTTTAAATAAGGGAGAGACTCATCATGTTTCTGGATAGGACAACTTGATACAAAGTTGTCATTACTTCAAAAATTAATATATAAATGTAATGTCCTCCCAATTGCAGTCACATTTAGGGGCAGTGAATATGTGGATAAAATTATTTTTAAGTTCATTTGGAAGAAAAAATATTTAAGAATACCCATGAAAATTATAAAAATAGAAGAATCATTGCTCTGCTCCAAATGTGACCATTATTGAGGATTTTAGCCCCTGGAGATGCATTATCAGTACTTCTCTTATGTCCCCGATACTGCCTGTCACCATGCTGAGCCCCTGGTAAAAACCAATGGAAAACAATTCCCCCACTAAAACAAATTTAGATTTCTTTCATGCTTCTCCACTTAAATGCTTCTTTTCTTTTCAGCTACTGTTTCAGCTCATTATTGACTACTTAGCGGAGTTTAGTTCCACACCAGCTGTCTTCACAATGATAACTGAGCAGTTGAAGAAGACCTACTTTAACATCCTCATCAAGCCTGAGACTCTGGCCAAGTGGGTATACCGGGGATCAGCTTTTATTTTGAAGGCCTGGAAGTATTTGCCTTCCCAGGGGTTTGGTGTGGGGGAGGAGGCTTAGTTTCAGTGCTAATTTGCAGACATGTAAGAATTGTGCTGTGGTTTAGGAAACCTGGCCATAAGATTACAGGATTTCTAAACCCAGCTAAAGTAGCTATCTGGGAGTACAACTGAAAGTAGCCTATTATACTTAAAGAGACTCGGTGAAAAAATGGGTGTTTTCCCCCCAAAGTTTTGGCTTTGTTGTAGCTCAAAATTGCTTGCTGCTGACTTCACTGGGGTGATTGTAGTGTGTTGGGTGTTGTGATGAGGAGCTGAGTTAAACTGCTTAACACACCATTTATCTAGCAACTGCAGCTATCTAGAATTCAGCCAAGGTTCCAGAGAGAGCAAAAAAGCTTATGGACAGTGTTATGCGGGGTCTCAGCTCCCGCTCCCTGTACAAGAACGCAGGATATGACTAGGCCAAAAAGGAACACCCACGGAGCCATAGATAGGGGCGTCATACCACTAACTATATTGTCACTGGTGGCTCAGTTGAGACACAGGAAACAGGAGCCACGTGATCCGCAACTGCCGTCTGCTTCTCTGCCAACCAACTACCCCCTAGCATAGCCACAGTGGTTATATTAGTGGCTAATGGCTAACCAGTAACAGCTGATGGCCAACTAGTCACAGCTGATGGCCATCTACTACCCGAGCCAGCAACTTTCCATGTGAGGCCGAGAGCCTGGAAACTGCTCTCTGGGACTCTGTCCCACAGACAGTCTGTATATACTAATGCTTAAACCCTCTGCTAATAGGCAACCCTCCTCCCCCGGCTTTTTCATCAGAGCCTGTTCCTTGGTCCAGAGCTAACGGTGACCAATAGGGTACTTTGGTGAATCAGGAGAAAAGTACCCTTTTGGGAGTACCCTCTATCAGCTGGCAGGGCCTTTGTGGGAGGGGGAGAAAAGTCCCCCTAAGCAGACACGGCTCTTTGTGCACATGGTTTGCAAGGCCCCACTTGACCTTGCTGGGCGTCTATAAATGGTGAACAAACAGCACAACCGCATATAGAGGCTCTGCTGTGGACAGTTATAATGAGCCCATGAATGACCAACATTTAAAAGCAGGGGAAGAAGCATTTAAAAGTCAGACAGGTAATAACTGATAATCTGATCACAAAACCTACAATAACTAATAACCAAATATAAGTTGGAAAGGAGAGTTGTCTGAAACTATTGATACGATGAAAAATAGCCCTGTGTGTGCAGTAACTCCTGAGTACTACTTTATTAAAATGTGATAAAATAGTAACACCTATATTTACTGAAGATGTGTTATGTGCTATATCTAAGAGCTTTATATGTATTTATTTCTCACCCAAACTCCATTATTATTTCCCTTGTTTTAGAAATGAAGAAATTGTCACAGATGTTAGGTGACTTGCCAAGTTCAAACAGCTGAGTGTGGGAAAGGGGGGGTCAGTCTGATCTTGATCTAGAGTGACTGCCTATACTTTATTGTCACTTGAGTAATATTCGTAATGGTGGCCTCCCGGAATTAATAAAATGTCAGATTTCAAATCAAAATAGTAGTAATTTTAAATTGGTGTGTGACTTACCTGACAACTTCACTTATGTGAAATATTTTGTTTTGCAAGTGAGACAGATAAGTGAGTTGTTGTACCAATGAGCAAATCTATGTAAAAGTTTATGCAATTTTAAATGCTTTTTGGTGATTGTTTCCCCACCTTAAGTTGTGACCGAAATTGTCTCTCTTTAAAGCATACCATCTATAGAAATTTAACCCAATTCTTCTGTACCTTCAAAATTCACTCCTTACAACAAAACTGTTTTTTTCTATCCTCTGGACAGAGACGTGCGGCTTTTAGTCCTGGAATATGCCCGTTGGTCTATGATTGACAAGTACCGGGCTTTGATGGATGGCCTTTCCCTTGAATCTCTGCTGAACTTCGTCAGAGAGTTCAAATCCCAGCTCTTTGTGGAGGGCCTGGTACAAGGCAACGTGACAAGCACAGTGAGTTATGAGGCGCCCTGCTGTTGTTGGCCAGGTCTGAGTGCTCTCATGGGCTCTGGAATTGCATTAGTTCTTCCTGAAGCCCTGGAGGTTTGGCCGGCCGGCACTGTCAAGGTCTGTTTAGATGGGAACATGGCCCCTTTGATGCCGGGCAAGACTTTCCTTATGAAGGAGGCTGCTGGTCATGGGCCACGTCTTTGACCGAAATGGGTTTGCTAAACATATGGTATTGGTCACATTTGTTGCAGATTATGTGTGGAAACTACAGTTTAGAGATTAAGTGGGAACTGGGGAGTGTGAACATGCACATACTTCGGCAGACCCTGTATGTCAACTTGTGTGTGAAGCTAAGGAGCTTGGGCTTCATCCTGTAGTAAATGGAGACCCTTGAAGGATGTAAAAGAGGGTTTGTCATTAAGGAAGACCCAGAGGGGCCGGGTATGGGGCTGCTGTAAAAGTTAACAAGAAGTATGATTTCGCTTGTATGAGGTGTCTAGAGTACTCAGTCATAGAAACAGAAAGTAGAATGGTGGTTGCTGGGGGGCCAGGGGAGGTGAAAAAGGGGAATTGTTGTTTTATGGATCTAGAGTTTCAGTTTTGCAAGATGAAAAGTTCTGGAGTTCAGTTTCACAACACTGTGAATATACTTAACACTATAAACTGTACACTTAACAATGGTTAAGATGGTAAACTTCATTGTTTTTAACACACACACGCACACAGCATTGAAGTGAAAGATGAAGCCTGAGGTTAAGTGAAATAAATGAAAAAGGAGTACTTAAGACATAATGAGGTAGAGATTGGTCAGACTGGATGTGGGGGTGACGGAGAGGGGAGGGATCTATGACGGTGCCCAACTTGCTTGCTTGGACCGGTGGGTTGGTACAGGAAGAGGGACAGTAGGAGGTCTGGGACAGATGAGGGGTTTGCTCTGATCCGTACTGAATTGGATGTGTGTATGGGACATACTGAGGCCTCTTCAGCCAAGAGTGCTAGTGTAGGCCTCTCCCTAAACTGTTCGGCTGCCGAGCGTCTTCCTCTGTGGCCTCCCACTTAGCTTCTCAGGACTGGCCCTTTGATGGATTATATAAATGGTCTTGAGATTGGCTGATGTCCCCCCACTTCCTCTATGTCTGTAATCTCACAAGCCCAAAGCAGCCTTAGTTTCTGATAAACCGTAGCGTGCTGACAGACAGATGTTTCCAAGCCTCCACCCACGGAGAAGAGCAGGAATATATCGCCTGCTTCTGTGAGCAGTGGGGGTGCTGGGCACAGGTTGGTCCAGAGGACATAGTGCCATGTTTTGCCCCAGGTAGAAACCACTTTAAAGATGAGCTCACCCTTCCACTTATTCCTCCTTTATAGGTAAGAAAACAAGTTTGAGAGGGAGAGGGGATACATTTACTTAGTATTAAGTATTATTCTATTGCTCATTCTATGCCAGGCTCCGTATGAATAGACCCAGGTTTCTAAAACAGTCACAGAGAGCACAGAGGGCACAGAGGGCACCCTGGTTAAGTTGAACTGTTAAGTTTGTTCCAGTGGGGAAAGTGTCACAGAGCACAGGTGGGCAAGAGTGCCAAGGGAGAGCAGAGAGGAGCCGTTCAGTTGACAAACATACTAAATCAATGAATGATGAGCCTAATTGGTGAAAGACTTAGCCAGCATTTTGGGTGACAAGACTATATTTGCTTTCCTAATGTTAGCCAGGGCTTCCCAAGCCGTTAGGGCTGATATAGTTGGTTCTGGGAGAAATTAATGTCAAGAGAGCCTGGTGTAGTTATTTTATTTTCTTTTGCCTCTTAGGAATCTATGGATTTCCTGAAATATGTTGTTGAGTGAGTATGGGTTTGAGTTTTCCCTTTGGGAGTTGTGTGTTCTGACCAGCAGGAGGGCCCTAGCCAAAATGCAGTTGTTACCAAACCGCAGTGGAGATGCTTCTTGTGGTGGATTTTCTTAAGGCTAATTATGTAAACAAAACAATTCAGAAGGGAGTGTGGAAAGCCTGACCTCTATATGATAATTTAGGGTGAGGGTAAGAGGATAAAGGCACCATCTCAGTGACTCACACTAATTCTTTTGCAGCAAGCTAAACTTCAGGCCACTGGAGCAGGAGATGTCTGTGCAGTTCCAGGTGGTACAGCTGCCCAGTGGTCACCATCTGTGCAAAGTGAGAGCTCTGAACAGGGGTGACGCCAACTCTGAAGTCACGGTGTATTACCAGGTCAGTGGCCCCTTGCATACGGCCATTCTCATGGCCAAGTGCCTTTCGGGCACTAACATCTGGGGAATCAGTGACCCTATGACCTTCACGGCCCACTGTAGTTACCTCTGTAGATTTGTGCTTGGGGTCATTTGTCTTGTTGAAGCAACTACATTTCACAATTGCTCCTGTCAGTGAAATGAATCCTTAAATCACAGAGCGTCATTAATCACCCAGACACTAGTCCAGGGGGACAGGTTGAAGCATGGCTGGAAATTCCTATACTTTCCCCTGACAGCACCAAGCAGCAGGAGGACATTTGTTAAAAGGACAGTTTAGAAATGAGATAAATGTAAATATGGCCAAGCAATCCATATACGGCAAACAGAATGACTACCCAAGTTATAATTCAAGGTTTTAAAGCACCTGAGATAGGATTTATCACGTCCATTTTAGGAATGATGGAGCTGAGCTCCAGAACCCCTTACATCCCTGTGGTCATACCAACTGGGGCTGGAAATGATTCGTTTTGCCCTCAAATCCTGTGTTCGTTCCACACCATTCTGGAGAGGAGGGATGAGACTTAAAGAACTTTGCAACAATCTCAGTTAGCCCACACCCTACTTTAGCTTGTGGTTAGCCCATTCATTTCTAGGACTATGGGGACCTGTGCCTGTCTAGACTTCCCAAACTCTGGGGTTCCTAGAGCTGCTGCTATGGCCCTGGGTTCCCTGCATGAGGAATTCACCTGTCAGGCCCCGTGAAGATCCCTGGTCTGGGCTCTGGGCATGGCTGCGTGGCCTTCCTCTCACCTTGTCCTTTTAGTTTCTGGCACTGGACCTGAATCTCTCTCTGGCTGTACAGTCTCTCTCTGGCTGTAGCTACCGGGACTTTTCCTCCTAGGTTTTCAGCTTATTTGAAGCCAAACTGACCGACAGGTCACAAACTTCATAAATGATATGAAGTTTGAAGTCTGGCCCTGCGTAGCCCTGTCCACATTTGCCAGTGCTTCTCACTGCTCAGAACCTAGTAGCACTTCTCTAGTTTTAGGTAGAATTTCCTGTTGTAAGAGCATGTCCACTGAGGTGCTTTCCGCTGGTCACCTCTTAGCACTAGCTTTTAATACAAACTGCTTCCTTTAGGGAACCACTTCCCTGCATTCTGGAGATGGGGGGACAGAGGGATGGGACAGGAAATTGACATAATGTTTTGACTGGTTTTGTCACAATCCTTCTAGAGGCAAACAGGAAATCTCGTTGCTGACCAAACAGGGCTTACAGGGAGCATTGGCTTTAGCCTCTTCCTCTGGTGAAGTGGGAAGGAATAGAAATGCGTCAGTGTCAGAGCCTTCAAGAGCCTGACTGGGGGATGCACTAGCAAAACTTTTGCTTGTTGGCCTTCTGCCCTCTTTTATTCTAACTGCATTATTTTGCCGGTGTCCGGGACGCTAGGATGGGATCTCCCACAACGTGGCTTCTGCTAGGCTTTCTTCTTATCTGTTGGTTTGGGTTCTTGTGTGTGGCTGCAGAAGTTCCTATTTATATCCTCTCCGTCTGAGGAATAGGTCCAGACAACCTTCATTGATCCCCAAACATTTCCTGCTCCCCTCCTTAGGACCTTGAACTGCAAAAACTTGATTTTAGGTTGTGTTCTCTAGGTCCTTTGGACAGGAGCTGGCAGATCAGGGATTCCTGGACTCTCCTCCCTGTCTGCCTGCAGTGCTGTGCCAGGGCTGGGAACACAAATGATCAAGCATGATTCCTGTCCTCAGAGACCTTCTGTCTAGCGGGAAGGCAGATGCATAAACAAAATTGAAAGCACAGGGCAGGAGAGGGTATGATCAGCTCTCTCGGGGGATGCGCACAGAGGGATGAATGCCTGAGTAAATGGTTGCCAAGAACAGCTGATTAAGAAGCCTTGTAAACCACTGGGTTTTCAGTTGGTCTGACCAAGTTCTCCTTTCAGTCAGGTACCAGGAGTCTGAGAGAATACACTCTTATGGAGCTGCTTGTGGTAAGTTGTATGAAGGCGTGTTGGGTTCAGGAGCCCGACCCACTACAAGGACTGCCCTTTCTGCCGGAGGGAGGGGCTTGGGCGTGGTCAGACATGTTTGGAAGGTGAAATGGTTATTTAGCATTCTTACCGGTATGATCACGGACAAGGGGCCTGGGCAATTTAGGAAGCAGGCAGGTAAGAGAGGCTAGACTTAGGGGGTATGTGGAACACTTCAGGGGAAGAAATTGAGATTTCTCTACTAGGAGGATTTGGGCTGATGGGTAGTATGTTGAATTGCAGATGCACATGGAAGAGCCTTGTTTTGACTTCCTTCGAACCAAGCAGACCCTTGGGTAAGTCTGCTGGCAGGAGCACTGAGCTCAAATAAGGATCTGGGGCTTATTTTGCATGTGGAGGTTTGTTGGATATCTGGACCAAGCAGTCTCTCAAAGCCCTTTGGTCCTTCCATGCCTTAGAGTCATACCTACTGGTCAAAACTTCTGGAATTTGCATCTTGGACTATGATCAGGTTTTCAGTTTGGTCAAGTTTCAAGATTAGCAAGAGAAAAACTGGCCTGTGGTCCTCAGTTCAGGAGAGGGGTGGTCACCGTAACCTGAGAATGCAATAGAAGCATACATATTTATAGATCTTGTTTCAGAACCTCCAGATCCAGTAAAGATGTATAGAAACCCTTCCCTCATCTACGGTGCTTCCGGGGGCAGGACCCAGGTGACTAACTGAGCTCATAAAAATTTTTCGCTTTGGCTGTAGGTACCATGTCTACCCTACCTGTAGGAACACATCTGGGATTCTAGGATTCTCTGTCACCGTGGGGACTCAGGCAACCAAATACAAGTGAGTAGATGGGTCCAACTATTACTCTTGGCATGGAGAGTAGGGGCTACAGGCATTTCCTTAAACCTCAGACCATGCTGACCAAATAGGGTTTGCTTCATTTAGTCACAGCTGCAGGGAGTGGGGGCTGGGGAGTGGCTGCTCATAGATGGCCGGATCCAGGACTGATCAGTGGTTCCTATGGTTCTAGTAGGGTTTGACTCATCCTGTGGTTATTATGCAGGGCTTGCCAATGTTTCACCTCAGGCAGACCTGAGCACAAGAAAGGCAAAGGTGCCTGACCTGACCTTTGTGCTGGAACCAAGGTCCAAAGCCGTGTTGGTTCTCAGCTTTGAAATGGTCAAGCATGGCTGTCACTGCTTCCATATGACGGATGATAGCAGGAAAATGGGCTAGAGGTAGGGTTCTCTTCCTCCCTCAACTGAGGGGAGAGTATTGAGGACTGGGAAGAAAACACTTCGGCCTCTTTCCTGGAAATATGCATCAGCCCTAAATTCTCTCACCTTGAGACCAGGTCTCTGATGACTTTTAATTGAAGATATTTTGTTTCAGCTCTGAAGTTGTTGATAAGAAGATAGAAGAGTTTCTTTCTAGCTTTGAGGAAAAGATCGAGAACCTCACTGAGGACGCATTCAACACCCAGGTGACTGACCGAGCTGGCCTGGTCTTTTGTTCCTTGGCTCACACAAGCCCTCAAGACAACTAGACAGCAGTGCTGTGTGCAGCCAGTTTTTCTGAGCATTGTAGCCCCACCTTAATCTGACCATACGTCTTCTTCCTAGGTTCCTCCCTCTCCATCATGCTGGCAGGTCCCAAGTGAAGGGGCCATAGCATGTCCATCACAAACCAGACTGGACAGGGCCAAGAGTCCTGGGGGAATGGGTGTGATGCCGTGCCTGAGGCTCTCTTTTTGCTGGTAACAGGTCACAGCTCTGATCAAGCTGAAGGAGTGCGAGGATACCCACCTGGGGGAGGAGGTGGACAGGAACTGGAACGAAGTGGTGACACAGCAGTATCTCTTTGACCGCCTTGCTCATGAGGTAGTAACTCGGTTTTTAGAGTAAGACTGCCCTGACAGGGCCTCCTGAGTTTACAGGAGTCACAGTTCCAAGCAAGTCAGTGTGTGGAAGCGAGACCTGGGGCACACGTCCAGGCTTGGTTACTTACTTGCTCGTTTCTTGATTAGTCAAATCTAGTTTCTAGACTGGCCTCTCTAGAGGCACCTTAGGTGGCCAAGTGAGCAGGATGCTAATTCTTGCCGGCCTTTCTCACCAATTTCAGAGCAGATCCAGTTTTGTATTATATATTGAGGTTCACTTCAGATTTGTGGAGATAAAAAGTTTTGCTATTTAAAACTTCTGGTCTTCATGAGCATGGAGTTCCTCCTCTAGATTTAATGATTCCTGGGGTGGGTCTTTTGACGACTTCTAGCCCAAAGTAATACAACCCACAAAAAAAGAGCTCTGTATCTTGCACTCGAGTGTGCTCTGATAATATAACCTCATGTGGCGAATTACCAAAGAACAGTGAGGCAAAAGGGTTTAACAAGAGGCCTTCGAGCAGCTTTTATGGCACTCTTTTCCCTGTTAGAAGCAGGGCAGATAAAGTTCTCTTTACCTGTTTCAATACTGAATTTTTTCATGCGAGAGTACAGTTAACACATACCTGAGTCTGGGCTCACTGTACAGCTCTCAGCTGTAAATACAGCGTCTGCTACCCTCTCTTGCTTATCTGCCAGGGTCAGTCATTGCTATGAAACATGAAAGTGTATCACCAGTGCTCATTTTTATCCTTCTCTGGAAAGTTGGTGACAAGCTGATACTTTGAAAAATAAAACAATGTGCTCATACCAAGGAAGTGTTATGCTTAAGAACAGTCTTTCCAGAAAATGTGTTGTTAGTCTTTTATAGCTCTCTTTCTTATCTTCCCTCCCCTGTAAGATTGAAGCACTGAAGTCATTCTCAAAATCAGACCTAGTCAACTGGTTCAAGGCGCACCGAGGACCAGGAAGTAAAATGCTCAGCGTTCATGTGAGTGCGGTTCACTGCGCTGCAACCCCAGGGTTGTCATCTAGCCGGTACCATTTACTGCGTTTGGCCTGGGAACACAAACCCTAGCAGGTCTTTGCCCAAACCTGCTCGGCACACTTCTCACCTCGAGTCTTTGACTTCTTTCAGGTTGTTGGGTTTGGGAAGTATGAACTGGAAGAGGATGGCACCCCTTGCAGTGAGGATTCCAACTCTTCTTGTGAATTGATGCAGCTAACCTACCTGCCAACCTCTCCTCTGCTGGCAGGTTCTACCATCCCCATTACTGATATCAGGGCTTTCACATCAACACTTAACCTTCTCCCCTTCCACAAAATAGTCAAATAAACTGCAGTCTCATTGGCCTGAATGAAGCATTGTGTATTTTTAAATGTGCATTTTATTGAAGTTACACTACTATAGCCTTATGGCTTCCAATAAATTTTTGCACTGACATCACAGAATTTGATTTACTCCCCACCCCCCATCTGTTGTGACTAACAAACCAAGGGTAGCAGCTGGCAGAGAGAAATCAGGATGGGTCAGGTGGGACCAGAAAGGAGCAGTTTCAAAAGCCCTGTCCTGTCCTGGTCCTTTCAGATTGAAAATCCCATCCCTACGTAATCAATGTCTTATTAGTACCTAAACATTAGGTGCTAATACTAATACCGAAATCATGATAATAATGGTGGTGTTTTTAATGTATTTTTAAATAAAGGTAATTCTGTATTGCCCTTCAGAATGGCCATTTGCTGCTGTGGCATTCTTTTTATTATGTTTTGTTTCAGTGTGGTGTAGAGATCTAAAAACGGACACTCTCCCCAACCCAACCCTCTAGGGCAATAAAATATTTTTGGACAAAATGTTGGTAGCCTGATGTGTGCTATGTGAGAGTTTCAATGAAGACTTTGGAGAATAGCATGGTTGGGGCTAAAGACGGAACACCAAGGATAAGGGAGGGGAGAGGAAAAGGGATTTTTCCATTGTTTCAGAAGAGTCCTTATGAAAAGCTAATTCCTGTACTCAGGGTTGCCAAATAATTGGCTCCAAGTTTAACAATAAAGATAAAGAAACACATTAAAAAAAAGATAGGAAAAATTACTTTATGAAGCCATAAGAAGCACTGAGTATAATTAAACTGTGATCCAGAGTTAGATACAATTTAATAGTTCAATTCCAAAATAAAAGTTATTATAGTTGAAACCATGAAATTTCCTAACACTTGATTTTAATACATTGCACTAATTTTCTAAAACTCACAGGAACCGATATTTACAGTAGAGGGAATATTTATGAAAAATCTGGCATCAGGTAAATTATATATGTGTATATGTGTATATGTGTGTGGATATATCCCACGATTATGTGAAGTAGGAAACAGGTGATGTATATCTCAACAGCAGTACTAGAATGCAGAGCTTGAGACTGGGATTTATAAATGCTTTTCAAAGCGTGGGGATTGGAAAAGGAACACACCCTCTTGTTTTCAAAACCTGAAGTTTTTCTCTGGATTGAAGTCCAAATTGTAACTGCCACAAAAGAGGAAAAAAGGGAAACTTTTCTCGCTTTAATTGTTCATCTGCATCGCAAAGTTCAGTATCCCTGAGATAGGAACCACTGCAATAAAAAGGGAGTAAGTCGGTTCTCCCAAAGGAAGACGGTTGCTTAGTTATGCCTACTGCCCTGGTTATCAGGTGTAAACTACGCATTTCCCAACCTAATGTTTGGCAGCACCAAGACGTTTCAGTAATGGTTCATCATAAACCCAACATTCTCCATCTTCATGAAATAACTGTAAAAGAAAGGGGGAGAATTCTGTTACACACTTGCTGTATACTTCTACAATATCTTCCTTTTTATTATTTTACATCTTCATCGTCCATTACACTGAGATGAGTTTTAGGCAAGGGACCTGTGCTCCTCTCGTTAACACCATGCTTACTTAAAACAGTGTGGTACTTAAACATTCACTGAAATGCACCAATGAGTCACAGTGCAGGGTAAAGGCGGAGAACCAGTTGGGAGTTGGGGCAGGCTCCCCAAAGCAAGCTTACCCTTGTCTCCCACTGAATTTCCTTCTCCTTCCTTTCCCGGGCTTCTGCTCTTTGTCTTTCTTCAAGTCTATGCTTGGCTTCTGTTGCTGCATCAATATCCCTGATTTTTAAGTTGTAAGTGACATCCTTCCAAAGGCTAAAAAGAAGTCAAGGTGCTAAGTTAAGTACTAGACAGATATAGGAGTCAGCAATCTTGAGAACGAAAGTCTAGAACTACCCTGAATATAGCACAATTACAGTGTAAGTCAAGTGGCTTTAAGTGCTGTAGTTCACAATCTCCTAAGCTGGTATCAAGGCACTGGAGTAAAGAACAGAAAAATGGAAGACTGCATTGCTAGTTGTCAAAGGAAGAAATAAAGGATGGGCAGAAAGCTGGATAAATGATACTGTGTTTCCCCAAATATAAGACTGGGTCTTACATTAATTTTTGCTCCAAAAGACACATTAGGGCTTATGTTCAGAGGACGTCATCCTGAAAAATCATGCCAGGGCTTCTTTCTTGGTTAGCTCTTATTTTCAGGGAAACACAGTATATAATAGAGGAGAAAGAACAGTGAGAACTGAGCATTCTATTTCTGGCTCTACACCTAATTAGCTATGCAACTTAGGAAGTGTCAGTTCCCCACTCTAGGGCTTGAGTGTCCTTTACTACAAACCAGAAGGATTAGATCAGGGTAGCTGAGAAGAAAAAGCTCCCTTTCAGAAAAGCTCCCTTGGATTTAACAATGAGAACTTGGAGAAACAGTGTGAACAGATACTTAAGAGTCAAAAGGTGAATTGCAGAGGCTTAAGAGATTTGGCTTCCTCTCAAGGTCTAGAAGATAACAAGTCTGGTCCAAACATGTCACTTTACAAGTGAAGATTCCTAGGGACTAGAAGAATGGCCATGCCTAAGATCCCCTTGTGGTGAGTAGCAGAACATGTATTTCTACAGATTCCCACTTAATGTAACTAAAAAGGCACTCTAGCCAAGCAGGATATTAAGAAGTTAGAGATAACAAGTAGGGTAATGATTTGTAAGGTCCCCTTACTTCATTTAAGAAATCCCCTAATATGCTAAACAAAGAACTTAAGTGCATAATTCCTCATAACTAAAAGATCCCAATTTTATCAGGCAAATGGAAAAGGAAAAAATTATATTTAAGACTACAGGAAAATTGAGTATCGGTTAGACATTTGATGATAAATTAAGAAATTGACTTTGTTAAAGCATGGTAATGACATGTGGTTAGTTTTTTTTTTTTGTTAAGTCATTTTAGAGATATGTACTGAAACAATGTAAGGATGAAATTACAAAAAGTTTCCTGCGAACAAAGACCTGAAGGTATTTTACCACACGTCTCAGTTGGGACTTTACTGTCATCTCTTATAAACCACAAAGATGGTGATAAGCCAACATACCTGGGTACTTACTATATACCAAGCCTCATATATACGCTACATGTTCATCTCATTTAGTCCTCACAACAACTCTGAGCTAGTTCTTGTTTCAGGAAAGACAGAGGCGAGCCTGCAGTCTCAGTTACACAGAAATGCTGGAGCTCCATGTGAACCCAGGCATTCAAACTGCATCTGTGCTGTTACCCTCTGCTGTACCATCCCCCAAACCCAGCCCTGTGCCTAAGCCTAGCCAATGTGGGGGCACCGCCTCAATAGCCCTCGCCTCAATAGCCCTTGTTATGTCGTCTCCTTACCAGCGGGATTCAAACTCATTCTGATCTTCCAATTTCCTCACTTTCTTCTTGACTATAGGCAACTTCTTGGTATCTATAAAAACTGCATTTTCCTAGAAAACAGAAGAGGTAGGTAGGTAGATGTTTTACTGTTCAAACTGTTCTAGGAGGAAGAGGCTACTCTTCCCAGAAGACTTTAACAGAGGTAATAATCAAATCCCACATACTGTATTTCCCCCAAAATAAGACCAGGTCTTATATTAATTCTTTAATAAAAGACGCATTGGAGCTTATATTCAGGTGATGTCATCCTCAAAAATCATGCTAGGGCTTATTTTCCAGTTAGGTCTTATTTTCGGGGAAACATGGTATATCCCTGAAGACAGTGAGTTTCATATGTAGTCTTCAGCCTAAAATATAGTTGTATGTCTTAAGTCATGGTAGAGGCTCAATTCAATAGACGTTTTCATGTGGCTATGTGCTACCTTCTCAGGATGTCATCTCTCCGAGAGCTGGGCCAGTAAACAACTAATCCTAATCAGTATCCTGAAGTGCTTTTCACAGTTCACATTCTCCAAGTCCCAAATCCAGTTCACCGTTTATCCCATGCCACCTTCCTGCTCCCTTAATTAGGTATAGGCACTGCCTGCAAGTTCCTGGAGGGCAAGGACTATCTTCCTCATTTCTGTATCCCTGGTGCCAGGCAGTCAATACATGTCTTCTACAAAATCAAACTGTGTACGTAAACACAAATTAGTTTAGCACTTCATTTTATAAACATACCACACATTCTAATGATACAGCTAACATTTACTGGGTGCTTACTATGTGCCAAGCATTTTTCTACATACTCGTATATTATTCTTGAGTGTTTTGAGAGAAACATAAAAGTCATTCTACTTCTTGTACTGCTGGGGAAGAGTTGGGGGGAAGGAAAAGGACTGCCCTGAAGAGATGGCATTAGAGCTGGCCTTGGTGGTTCAACTTCCAGATGAAAGAAGCCAGAGAAAGGGATAGGCTACACACCTCAATGCAGCCTGAAAAAAGTGGCAAAATATAGGTTCTTACCCCTGTTGTGTACTTTGCATACATTACGCCATTCCATTCCCCTTCAACTGAACAAAAAGACTTCTTGTCATTTGGAGAACTAAATAGAAAAGGAAACATTTGTGTTAATCTCAAGTTGAAAAATACCAAAGAGTTTGGGCAGGGTGGCCTACCTCCACAGCAGAACACAGAAGGGCGACTGCAAAGTCTTTGGTAACGGCAGCTTAACGACACTGGATTTCCCAGAGCCAACGGCATGCTAATGAACTTGAAATCCCATGAACAGTCTGAGAGGAGCAAGAGAGCCCGGTGCTGGGGACACAGCAGACTAGGGACAGTCCCTGCCCTCCAGCTGTTCACAGCCTAGTGGGGCGAGACATCACCACTGAGATTCTGGGTGGTAAGAGCTGTGGTGAATTTATGCGAGGGTTGCAGTTCAAGGGCCAAACTGCTGGGCTGAGGGTCAGGGAAGGGTTCGCTAAAGGATATAATGCTAGAGACCAGGCTTTCATCCTCAGGCTGAAAGGGACCTCTGGGTCAAATGGTATTGGTCTCTTTTCCTGAGCAAGGATCCCTTTCTTAAAAGCTCCAACAGGCCTCTCCTTGGACGTGACAGTGATGTGTATGACAGGGACAGAATTTGGGAAGATAAGCACCACAGCAAAGGACAGGTTAGGAGGGGCAAGGCATGAACACAGCAGGAGGCTAAAAGAGGTCAGGAAGAGAAAAATAAACGGCAGAGGGATGAAGTTGCTATCACTGGACTGAAACTTAAACTTCCTCTATGATTTAGGGGCTTTGGGGGAAGTGGGATAAATGGAAAGAAAAATGGCATTATCCCAGATTTAGAAGGTCATTGTGAGTGGCTCTCAAAAGTGTGGTCTGGGAATCCCTGGGGGTTCCCACAACCCTCTTAGGTCAAAACTATTTTCCTAATATTAAAACATTGTTTGCCTTTTTCACTTTAGTTTTCGCACAAGTGTACGGTGTTTCCAAAAGGCTATGTAATATGTAGCAACCAAATGATTGCCAAGTAGATAGGAGAATCCAGCTATCTTTGATTAATTCCAGTCACACACTGCTTAACGATGGGGAGGTGTTCTGAGAAATGGGTCGTCAAGTGATTTCGTTGCGTGAACACCATAGAGTCCACTTACACAAACCTAGATGGTACAGCCAGCCCACTGCACACCCAGGCTGTATGGTACACGGGCTACAAGCCTACACAGCCTGGTACTGTACAAAACAACACAAGATTAAATCAAGCACAAGAGAAAATGATGCAATCAAGACATGTATGAAGCTGCTATTGGCATAACACGGCATACTGTTTTACAGCAAACTTTTTTCATAAGTAGAAAGAGTACACACTAAAATAACAATAAAATTATAATACATAAACCAGCAACAGTTTATTATCATTATCATGTATTACGTACTGCACACAACTGTATGTGCTATACTTTGTAGACTGTGGGTTTGTTTACAGCATCACCACAAACACATAGTGTGATGTGTTGTACTGCGATAGAACAATGGCTATGACATCACTAGGTGACAGGAATTTTTCGGCTCTATTATAATTTTATGGAACCACCATCATATATGCTGTCCGTGATGGACCAAAACCTCATGCAGCACATGACTGTATATTAGAGATTGGCAAAATTCAGAAAATGTACGATGCCACACTTCTCACAAATTTCTTAAAGAAGAGTTTTGGGAAGTTTTTTCTTTTTTCATAAAATGCTATTGTTATTTGTAAATGTATTCACAAATATTTTAAAATCTGTTTTTAATATCTAATAAGAAATATTGATGGGTATAATATAAACAAAAGCTCTCTGGGGTTCTTAATTTTTAAGTGTAAAGAAGTCCAGACACCAAAGAGTTTGAGAACTACTCAGCTAGTACATCCTTCATCTGATGCTCAACTCCCTCATTTGAAGAGCCCACCAAGTGCTCGTTTAGCTCACTTGAGGGTAGTCTTTCTACTACTTATGGCTAAGACTGGTGGAGAATTCTGCTGAGTCAGCAGTTCCTGTTGGTCCGATGACCTCTGAGAAACCCTGAGAAGCAGGCACACCCAGGTCTCTGTTCTGGACATCCTATTTTTATCACCTACCGTTTTGGGGGAGCAGTAGCATGATAGAAGTGACTTTTGCTGCTTTCTAAGCTCTGCACGTATTTTCTGACTGCAATATTTTGGATTTTACACTGATCTTTAGTAAACTTCATCTTATGTTCACGGTCTCACCCTGCTCAAGACTTTTTGGATGCTGATTCTGTCATGCAAATGAAATTATCTCCCTGGATAACTGGTTAACTAGTAGTGTATCTTCCAACTGCAACACTGTTCCCAAAAAGGCCTTTAGGGCAGAGAAAGTCCTGAAGATTTTCCTCTTCCAGGCAGGCTCTGAACACCCCCAATCGACTGTTACCCAGACAGCACAACTGTCTTCATCAGACCCTAGAATATCAAATGGAACCAAGTCAAGATGTGATGGTCACTGTTTTTCCCAAGAAAAGCTCAGAAAAAAGGACTGCAGACTGGGAGACACTCCAGTGGGACTCACAGAGTCTGGACTAGCTCATGGTTCAGTCTGGCAATAGTCAGGAAATCGGTGATTGGGTTAGCTAGACGATCTAGGAAGACGCCTTTCTGTTCCCCACTTGTAAGTCAGTTCCTAGAAAGGAAACCCTGCCAACGACCTCTGATTGTTCTGAACCCAGATTTTAGGTCTCCTTCCAAAAGTGGAATTTTAGGAAGAGACATGACTCACAGGATATGAAACAAGTTTACAAAGGCAGAACCATTAAAATGGTCAAGTCCTAACAGAAGTTATAGTTTAGGACAAAAGGAAAAGCATTTCAGAGAAGCAGAAGAGCACTAAAGCAAAAAGGCAAAACAAGAATACCTACAAAATCTCAGCGGTAACTCTGTGCTTCTTGCCCCCGTAGAAAGGTTTAGTGTGGAAGACGATATTTGCACTATAGCCAGTTTTGGAACAATTAATACTGCATTCTCCACCTAGTTCCACCCAGGGCACTGTGAGGATAGACCTGCAAAATCACAAGTTTTCAGGTAAGGCGGGACAATTCAGAGGAAAGAGTGGTGTAGCTTAAGGAACAGCAGGGTCTACTGCTTACTGATCAGAAGACATGGACACAGCTCTACTTGCCTTCCATAACCATTGGGGAACGTGAGGATGTAATGTTCGTCATAGTCTAGACATGAGACACAGCCTGTGGAGAGAAGGGTAAACTGATGACTACTGTCAACTGGCCATAATGCTGAGTGTCTGACTGAGGGATATTCCAGGATATCCCATTCAATTTAGGGAAAACCGATCCTGCATCCCACCACTGCTCCCACCCCTACTACATATGCTTACATGCAACAGTGAGACCCAGTCTGGCTTTCTGGGGCCATTTCCTCTTATTTAGACTAGTGTCCACACATATTAGAATGACACAAAATTCTCCTATTAACACTGGAGTCCACCCAATGCCCAAAGACTTACCCTGCCCTATGTTGTGCACCCCAATGGACATTCCGAGGAATTTTGATTTGGTCCAGATATGAGCATTGAATTGTATCTTCTTGTTAATACACTCAGCATAAAAGGCTGAAACTACAGAAATTGTTTTCAATTAGTGCACTATGTAGCTATACCCATCACTTTAACTCCCTTAACCTAAAGAAAGAACGGGCTCCAAGGGGAAAATCCTTCACCCCTCCTCAAAGAACTGCCTCAAATGAGGCCAACTGCCTTTTATACCCTGTTCCCCCAATGCAAGCAACCATTCGGGGCCCCGCAGGCAGGCAGGAACTTCCCTGAATGACGAGGCTATGGGCAATCCCAAAGACCTAAGATCAAAAGGTCTGTGTGTTCTTCTGGTTAGCAAGCATATTCCTGTCGCAACCCTGACCTGAGCCCACCCAGTACATACAGGCTGACCACGGCACAGAGCCGTTAGATGCCAAGGGTATGCATTCTCTCCCCAGGCCAGGAAAATACTGTGCAGAAACTACATCTCATTTATATAAATTGTCTTAAAGTTGCTGAGGTCTCTACAGCATAGCTCATTACATGTAAAATGACTTTAGAAGCGTTCCAGGTTGGTTTCCCAAATCCCTTTTTAAAATACACATTTAATCAGTGAAGTTAATTAATATAGTCTTTGGAACTTACACAAGGATCAGGTTCCTCAGGCATGAGGAACCAATCCTCTTGGGACTGGGCTGATACAGTAGCCATAAAACTGCCAGTACAGTGACCACACCTATGGAGCTTTTCATGACCCACTTTAGACAGGACAGTTTGAAAGTGGATGTTGCACTCTGGAACTTACTGGGTGGATGATGGGAAACTTGCTCAGCCACAAACGTTACACTGTTTTTGGAAACCCCGAGAACTGGTCCTTCTGAAACTAGCTCCTGCAAGAAAATACAACATTGTTTTCTTTTGATGTGGAAACACAAGTGACACTGCAGAGAATCTAATAACTGGAGTCTCTGCCTCCCAAGGTGGTTAACTGCTCTGCCCTCTATACACCCAAAGCACCTGACACTTTTATTATGGCACTTAAGTACACTATTGAAATTACTGCTTGCAGCTGTCTCCCTCAGACATTCTAAAGGCAAGGATCATGCGCCCAATTCAGGACCAGGCCTGGCTGTCCACCCAATAAATAAGAACAGACACACACTGCTGCTGTCTTCAGAAGGACTACAGGTAACGTGCCACTTGGTAAGGGAAAGACATGCAGAGTTATGATTACTGAGAGACTATGGGCAGTGTGGGCTAGGGGCCCATCTCTTGAGGCCTTTCACATTTGAGTCTTCCTTGTTGGTCGTCTTCCTCAAACCAACCTCTAAATGCTGGGAGCCCTGGGGCTCAGGTGTGAGTTATCTACTCTACCTCAGCTATGCTCTCTTCCCAGACGATTTCACATAATCCCAGGCCATCTGAATATACCGTAAATCTCCAAAAGCCCCATCTCCATTCTCTCCCTTGAACTCTAGACTCTTAAATTCTAACTCCTAACGTGACAGCTCCACTTACGTCTCACAGACTCCTCACACTTTATATTTCAAATTAGCGTTCTTGATCTTTCCCTTCCCCAAACCCAATCATTTTCTTTTGTGTGTTGAATGCCACACACAAGGATTGATCTCTGATTTTCCCCTTTTCTTTACCTCCCCCAATCCATCTATCAGTTCTAACTCTAAAATACGGCTCGAATCAACCATGTCTCCCCTGGAATAATGCCAAAGCCCCTCAATAGTCTCCTTGCTTCTATTTTTGCCCCTTTCCAATTTGTTTTTCATAAAATCATTAAATGATCTTTTCAAAACAAAAATGAGATCCTGATAAGCCATACAATTATCATTATGGCCCACAAGGCCTTGAATGATTTGGTTTCTATATCTCCACCCTCATCTCATACCCCTCTTTCCCTTGCTCACTATATTCAAAATATGCTGGGCCAACCAGTGTTCTACGAGTGGTGAGCATCTTCTGATCACTTCTTTTACCACTGTTTTCCGACCCCAAAATAAAATGAAATCTTGAATCAGTACGCAACTTCAGATAATTAAAAACACGAGCGCAGCACTCACTGTGTTCTCTTCAGTATCATTTGGTAATAATGGCCAGTGACACTGAAAGATCTCGCCCAAAATGGGGTTGTATGGCTTTTTGGCAACTGATCCTTTCCTTCCTGCATGAAAGGCTGAGAGGTACCACTTCACAACCTGAACCATGCGGTCTCTGGCATCCTTTTGGTCACTAATGCTGCAAGGGAGAAAGACAAAATTTCACATCCTGCTTTCTGACAGGATACAGGCTAATGCAGCACCCCTCAGCAGGGTCCATCCCGTGACAAGCTAAGAGGACCCAGGACCGGAAGTTACCTCTAAGTTTCTTTTTAAAATTGAGGTATACAGTGTTTCTCTGAAAATAAGACCTGGTCTTATATTAATTTTTGCTCCAAAAGACACAGAGCTGATTGTCCGGCTAGGTCTTATTTTCGGGGAAACACGGTAATATACATAACTAAACACACTGGTCTTAAGAGTTTGGTTTGATGAATTTGACCAATGTATATATCTGTTTAACTAATCACCATCCATTCAAGATACAGAACATTTCCATTACCTCCAAGTTTCCCCATCCCCCTTTCCAAGCAATCCCTACCCCTGAGGCAAATACTGTTTCTAGTACCACAGATTAGTTTCCCTTGTTCCAGAACTTCATATAAGTACACTGTTTTAATTGCCAAATGGTTGGAGATTTCCTAGATATATTTGTGTTATCGATGTCTAATTTAATTCTTTCATGTCAGAGAATATACTCTGGTTCCAATAATTTTAAATTTATTAAGTCTTCCAGTATATGGTCTATCTTGATGAATGTTCCATACACACTTAAAAGACTGTATGTTATTAAATTGTTTGGTAGTGCCTAGAAAGGTCAACTGGGGTCAAGTTTATTGATAATGCTGTTTGCATCTTCTATAGGTTAACTGATTTGGGCAGGGGGCATAGTGCATACAGGGAGCTACTTGTTCAATTCCTGAGGGAGGAATTTCCCACCACAACCGTGCACTTGTCTACCTTCTCACTTTACTTAAATATCTCCTTTGTCTGACACTAATATAGTGACACCAGCTCTGTTATGCTTAGTGTTTTGCATGATGTATCTTTGTCCATCCTTTACTTTTAACCAAGAAGTGTCTTCACATTTAAAATCTCTCACTTGCAAATAGCATACAGATTGACCTTGCTTTTTTATCCAGTTTGAAAATCACTGTTCTCTTAAATGGACTGTGTATGCTACTTACATTTAGTGTCATTACTGAAATAGCTGTGTTTAACTCTCCCATCTTGGTATTTGTTTCCTATTTGTCCCCTTTGTTCTTAGTTCCATTATTTCTCTTTTCCTCCTTTTGTAATTATTTTTAGAATTCCATTACATCTTACCTATTGGCTTTCTAGCTGTACTTCTCTGTACTTTTAAGTGGTTCCCCTAAGGGTCCTCAAAGGTTAAATTCTCATAAATAAAAACTATCCTTAAATCTCAACTCTATATCTAATGAATAACTGATACTTTGCCTCTTTACTTACACATTACCAATAAATGCTTACATTTTACTTGTTTAATTATATATTAATTTAAACAGTGCCATATTAACTGAGATTCTTCCCTTTGGGAATTGGTTAAATGGTTCTCTTAAATCTTCCTCAAGAAGGAAATGTGCCCACCCACTGCGAAACCTCAGTGATTTGTATCTCGCTTTAGTAAACCACAGTCCAAGGCCAAGGAATGCAACCAGAGAAGACAGATTAGGATATCCCCTTACAAAGAAAAATTTCCGGCTACCACTGAAAAGCAATGTGAACTCACCTCCTTATAAATTAATCCCACCTTTAGATGACTTCTGTCCTTTGTACATACATCTAATACTGCAAGCTTTACATTTAAAATTTATGAATCAGTCTGTAATCTGTAAACTAGACTGTAAGCTCTTTAAGGGCAGACACTGAGACTTTTTCTTTCTCCAGCTCATAAAAGTGTTTGGGAAACTATGAGTGCTTTGGAAAGGTTTGCTGAACTTAGTCAACTGAACTTCATCAGGATACAGTATAAATAATTTAACAGTGATTACTAATTCCTGGACTTAGTTCTGTAAATACTGGCTACCTATTAATGGGCTCTTTAGGTTTTTTAAAAATGTTTAACTTGGTTGCCTAACAACATCACCACTTTATAACCCATGCAAACCAGATAGGCATATGATATAAACAAACTATTCAATGACACTTCCCCCCGAAATGTTTAAAAGGCAAAAGGGAGAATCCATCTATCCTGCAAAGGCAGAAAGCTACTGAGTAAAATCTTTAAAAATTGGAAATTGCTGTGTTCAATCAAATACCTCACAAACAGGTCCGGATGTGCAAAAAAGTCTGCATACATTTCTAAAAGAGATCTTCTTTCAAGAATAAATGTTGGAAGAACTACCTGAAAAACATACACATTTGACCCTTGAGGATTAAATTCCACTATGAAAAAACAGACTGAACTGTTAACAAAACTCATTCTCATCATAATAACCACCCACCAGGTACTGCCCAGGCATGCTTCTGATACCTACTTCCCAAACTGTTTGATTCAGAAATGCCCATTAACCTGCCCAGCAGATGAAAAACCAAGGAGAGGTTTTGAAGTTCAAATGCCACCTCCTCTGTGCAACCTTTAGCTCCTTGAATCAGTGTAACAACAACAAACTACATCGGGCAACCTTTGGACACCTACTACTTGCTGGGGCATTACATACACATTATCTTACTGAACTGTGCAACAATCCTATTGTAAACAAGTCATTATCTCTATTTTACAGTGGAGAAAAATTAGGCTCAAAGAGGGTGAGAAATTTCCTCACTGCACTGTTATTATGTGGAATTCAAAATTGGGTCTGTCTGAATTGGAGGGTGGGGCAGTCTGCGCACTTCTTTACTGCTGCTTTTCTACCCTCAGGTGCACTAGGAAATTTATCTACTTACAAATCAATGTCCTCAAATAATTGACAAGTTCCTAGAATACAAGTACCACCCTTATTCACATTTGCATTTTCAGCTACTATTACACAGTAAATTTTTACAAGAGCAATTGAAAGAATAAACAAAAAGAAAGAAGAATAATGATGGGAAACAACGAACTCTTTCCACCATTGGTCTGAGCCCATGAAGAAAAACACCGAAGGGCTGGAAAAGTGGCATAGGAGAAAGTAAAGAAAATAGGAAACTGGAGTACGGGAAGAAGGACTGAGAAAGATTAGGAATAACCAATTTAAACTGGAAGAATTTCATCAGGGAATGGAAAAAGATTTTGAAATGCATATCAGATCATAATTATTTATTATGGAAATATAGCACCACAGTAACCAAAAATTCCTTTAAACATAATTACTGCATATCTACTATATTCAAGGTCCTGTCTTAAATGCTATGGAGGAGGCAAAGGTGAGTATGAGAGAATAATACTGGCATTTATAGTAATACCAGTGGAATGTGACAAATACCATACAAGATATGCTCCAATTACCCTAGAAGTTCTGGAGAGGAGCAGAGCATGTCTGTTTGGAGGACTAGAGCTGGGAAACCATTCATTCAGGTGGCACAAGTGAAAAGCCTTGGAGAAGAATAAGGCTGTAATAAAGGGAGGGGAAAACAGAAGAACAAGACATGAAGGAGGAAGAAAAAAAAAAGACATGGAGACAGGACACAGGGTGTGATACTAACCAGTGGCTAGGGATACAGAGTATATAAGGAGTATATAAGGACCAGCGTGGCTGGGTATACAGAGTACATAAGGAGTATATAAGGACCAGCGTGGCTGGGTATACAGAGTATATAAGGAGTGCTCATGGAACACACGCTTAGAAAGGGACACCCCAGCTATAACACTTAAAATGTTTTTTCTCAGACTCTAGAGTTTAAATTTTAAGTAAACATTTTCCTTCCACAGAACATTTATGTTCATAATCTCAATATGGGTAGCTTCACAGGCAAGCTTATGTGCCGACTTGGTGCAACTTGCTACCACTCTTGGAGAATACAGAAATTACATATCAGCAAGTAAGAATGCTGAAGAACAAAACGGGTAAATACCTTTAATATATAAACAGCTCTTACAAATCAACAAGAAAGATTATTACTGCCAGTAGAAAAGTGAAAAAAACAACAGGCAATTCAAAAAACAAACAGCCAAAAAACAAAAAATTAGATTTGAAATGTAATCAAAGAAAGAAAAAAAGAATTTTCTCTCCCTACTTAATATTTTTCTTTAGAACTTTCATTAAACAGATCTTCAATGTTTTTAGCAATATACTGATACGTGCCGTTACATCAAACTGCTGTAACACTGATGAAAGTAAGCTGGGCTAGGTTGTCTTCAACCTGGGTTCAAGTACTTATTTGCCACTTCTCAGGTGTAAGGAGGCTCTGGAAAACTACTCGACTTCTCTAAGTTTCTGGAAAAGGAGGATAATTACGTGCCCTGTTTATATCTTAGGGTTGTTTTGAAGACCAAATGAAATATGACTTTACAGTACTTCCAAACACTACAAAGTATTGGGAAAATAATTTTAGAAAGTATCTGAATGGAGAAAACATTTTTATAAACAGGAGAATATCTACACATTTAAGGCATTGTTGTAATAACACTTTGGAATGCATTAAAAATCTAAATTTCAGCATCTGTTGGTAATCACAGCTATTTGTGTCAGTGCAGATTTCTAAAATAGCTGTTTTTTTAATACATGTGATAAAAAATAATATCATTCATAAAATAACAAGCTTTTAGTGAGTACAGACCCAGATATGGATTATCTGCCAGAGGAAATTATGTGAGGCAAAAATCACAAACTTGATTGTGGCAGACACTTTTGGTTACCTGTGCACATCCTTGCTTTATCCATAGTAAAAGAACTCTGATTTGGTTCAGGCTATAGGTTGCGGGGCCTTCCCAGATCTCAAAGGGTAAATGTGGATTCATCTAAACCAATCATCTAACCTCCCTTGCCAGTGACTGGCTCAGGCATGGGCACACGCCCACCTCTGGTGAGATTCAACTGCATGCAAGTCTGATTGGTCGCTTCTGGAAAAGAGTGTCCTTTCTAATACTCATACACACACACACAATCCATGAAAAGAAATTATCTTTCTGCCTCTTGACATATTTGTACAACAAGAATGTGATGACTGGAAGTATGGCAGCCATTTTGCAATGATGAGGAGATGAGCCTGAGTGTGAAAGTCAGCATGCTAAGGATGGCGGAGCAGAGAGGCTGAAGGAACCAAGGTCCCCTTCCTACGTTGCTGACCCACCATTCAATCCCAGAACTACTGCACTTCTGTACTTCTCATTATATGAGATAATAAACCTAATACTGTTCAAGTTACTGTAGGTGGGTCTTCGATTATTGGAGATCAAAACCAATCAAGATAGGAGATGTAGAAAACAGTATTACAGATGTCAGTGTCTAAAATTAAGCTATAACTTTCAAATTTGAAGGAACAATTCTGCTCCAGCAATTATGCAATTTAGTAATCAGTGAAAAAATTCTGGGGGCAAACTCCTGCAAATATTCTTACCTAAAACATTCCTGGCAAGTATGCTGGAATCCACAAATTCATGCTATCCTTGTGTTTCTGTTCTCATTTAGATTTGAGTCGAAAGGTTTTATTGTAGACACTTACTAGAAAGTATTATGAATTAGTTTTTTTAATTGCCCTCTAAATCCAAAACCAAAACGAAGCTCACTACTGACAAAGACTGTAGCTTAAGTCTTTAAAACAAGAGGTAGTAGTGGAAACATCACAGATTTTGATTTGAAATCACAGACCAGATTAGAATTGCAGTTCTGCCACTTACTAGGATTTAACCAAGTTACTTAACCTTCATGAATTTTACTTTCCTCATCTATAAAACTGAGTTAACAACAGCACCTACTTTGTAGTGCTGTGGTGAGAACTACGTGAAAAGATGGGGCTTCTAGCATAGTGGCAGGGATATACAAACACACCCGTATTCCAGGTCTCCTAAATCAACTGGGCATTCTCTTTAGAGCACCAAGTTTAAATTCAAATCCAGACCACAATTAGCTGTATGGCTCAATGTACGTCATAAACAGTTTTCCATTCACCACCTGTTCTAATCCTTACAACAACTCTGTGAAGCAGGTCACTGTGTGTCCATTTTGCATGAGAAACCTAACGATCACAGAGGAAGGGACGTGGTCAAGGTCACAGTTTGGTAATAGCAGCAGTAGGATGCTAACACAGGTCCTCGAACCCCAAGATCAGAACTCTGCTCATTTTGATTCTGTGCACACTACACTGCTTAAGGTTTTGTCCAAACTCCTAATGAGGCCTAATCCTATTCCTTGTTTGCCCCTAATAAAATACAAATCTTAATCCATATATACTATCGCTACGGTTATTCCAGCTTTACTTATTTCATCCATTTACAAAAATTTTCACTTTACCCATCTACATATACATCAAACCACAACAAAAGTATAAACAGACGTTATGTCATTATACTCTATTTGTAGGCACACTCACCACACAATCACTAAGAATCACACATACACATCAAGACTTAGGGCAAACACCAAATTTCATTCTTACCTTAGTGAGATCCATTCCAAGTCTAACCTGTGACAAGAGATGCATGATAACACTCTTGTGCTCTTCCACTGACCCTGCCTCCCCTTCATCATCTCTATCGTCGTATGAATCGAAAAGGTCTAAAATAAAACAGATCTTCTTCAACTGGAGGTAAACTGGACCAATCTGTGCTACCGGTATTACAAATTTTTTTTTTCAAACAAATGATTTTAAGGGGAAAAAAGTTAAATTCTCAAAGATCACTTACCAGCATCACTTGTTCCATTGGACAGGGAAGAATTCAGGGATTCTGTGGTGTCTGGGCGCTTTAGACTATTTCCTGAGCTGCTGTGGGTCAAGGCTGAGACAGATCCAGAGGAACTAAAAAAACATCAATCACCTTCTTAAGCCTTTTAAGAAAGTAATTTAGAATCACAGAAAGGCTTTAACCTACAGTTACTTAAAACCAATATATGCAGATAGCTAACAGAAACAAGCAAGACTCTTATAGCGTTAGCTGGTTATATATATACCTATATATACATATGCTTTCCAACTCTCCCTGTCGCTGTCATTCTGACACTGAAACTATAAAGTCTGATGACCAAGCCTCTTGTCTTATGCCTTTTACATAGTGTGTGCTCAACTATGCCGTGTTGAGAGGTGACCAAAACTTATTAAGATTTTTTGCCTCTGCTTCTAAGTTTAAACTTGAGTTCATTTTCTGATTTTGTTACTCTGCATAAATGTAGATTTGTCATAATTCTCAGCAACAATTTCTAGAACTTCAAAAATGGCATTTAGTCTCAGAAAGATGTCTTGTCTATATTTTTGAGATCCTTTGATAAAAGTCCACATTGATATTATTAATAACACCTTTCCCAATCATTAAAAACCGTATTTGAAATTACAAAATAAAAAAGTATATTATTTTTTACAAGTAAATTTATAGTAACGGGTATTATGAACTGGTTAACAGAGTTTAAGAAAAGTTTATTATATTATTATATTTGTAATCATATTTTATCCAGAATCAGTATTTGCATATTAATAAAAGAATAATCAAAGGCATAGTTTTCTTATTTAAATGTAAAAATGGAAACCAAATTTCTCATACTTCAGATGTTATTTATAAAACAGTATACACATAATCAGTCTTTTATTACAAATTTATAGGTGCAAAACATTGTACTCTAATTTAAACACAGTTTGCCCTGATTACTTACCTTCTTTTAATTTTTTATTTAATAATACATTTTGTTTTTTAGAGCCGCTTTAGGTTCGTAGCAAAACTGAGCGGAAGTACAGAATTCCCATATGCACAACCTCCCTCACTATCAACACCCCACGCCACACTGGTATATTTGTTACATCCGATGAACCTACATTGGCACATCATCACTCACATACATAGTTCATTCACATCAGGGTTCACTCTTGGTGTTGCATATTCTATGGATTTCAACAAATGAATAATGACAAATTTCTACCACTGTAATATTGTAGAGAAAAGTTTCACTACCCTAAAAACTCTCTGTGTTCTGCCTATATTAGAACATTCTAATATTAAAATATTAAAATATATAATTTGAACAGTTGTCCTTTTTTTGATCTCTTTTTTTTCTTTTTTTAAAGATTTTATTGGGGAAGGGGAACAGGACTTTATTGGGGAACAGTGTGTACTTCCAGGACTTTTTTTTTCCAAGTCAAGTTGTTGTTCTTTCAATCTTAGTTTTGGAGGGTGCCGTTCAGCTTCAAGTTGTTGTCCTTTCAGTCTTAGTTGTGGAGGGTGCAGCTCAGCTCCAGGTTCAGTTGCCATTGCTAGTTGCAGGGGGCACAGCCCACCATCCCTTGCACGGGGCGCAGCCCACCATCCCTTGTGGGAGCCGAACCGACAGGCAACCTTGTGGTTGAGAGGATGTGCTCCAACCAACTGAGCCATCCGGGAGCTCAGCAGCAGCTCAGCTCAAGGTGCCATGTTCAATCTTAGTTGCAAGGGGCATTGCCCACCATCCCTTGGGGGGACTCGAGGAATCGAACTGGCAACCTTGTGGTTGAGAGAGCCTGTGCTCCAACCAACTGAGCCATCCGGGAGGCAGTTCAGCTCAAGGTGCCATGCTCAATCTTAGTCGCAGTGGGCGGAGCCCACCATCCCTTGCGGGACTCGAGGAATTGAACCAGCAACCTTGTGGTTGAGAGCCCACTGGCCCATGTGGGAATTGAACCGGCAGCCTTCGGAGTTACGAGCACGGAGCTCCAACCGCCTGAGCCACCAGGCCGGCCCCTTGATCTATTTTTCAAAAATCCTTAGGTAACTAAATATTACTTCTTTGATAATTTAGTAGTATAAATCACAAAGTACTATAATGTCTACCTCACCAGTTTTGAAAACCAATGGAAAATATGAGTAGAAGACCCGGGTAAGTTAAACAAAAGAACTGCACAAAAATTACCTTCAAAATGCTTTCTGGCTCTTTGTTACATCATAGAGTCTTTTAAATCAATTGATCTAAAAATCTCAAATCCTTTAAAACGTGTATATTAATTTAGATGCATTTCCAAAGTTCAGATCTATTTACATTGTGCTTTTCCTTCTTACTCAGATTAGAAACCACGTCTGGGTCAAGTGAAATGCTCAATAAAATGTCAAAATGGAAAAAATGGGATAAATTTTCATTTATCCAATTCATAAGTTATTTCATTCAGAACAAAGGATTTAAAGAAAATAGTTAAAAAACAACAGCAACCTTGACAAAACAATGATATGCATACAGAAATTATTTACCTGCAACGTCCTAATTTGTATAGCTCTTACTGAGTAACCAGTATGTGTCTAACACTGTATATGTTTATCTCCATAATAATCTAACCTCCATAAAACCTCTACAAGTTAGAGATTATTCTCCTCACCACACACAGATGCTCGGAAGTCACACGCTGGTGAGTAGTGGAGACATTTCAAATGCATATCTGGCTTCAAAGCACAAGTTCTTTCCAACATACACTGTCATCTAGTTTATAAATGTATAAGACCATACTGCTCAGTAACATAGTTCACACAGAGGCTATTGTCACTACAGGTTTTTAGAAACCGAACAGTGAAAGGACCTAAGCTTTACAGTTCTCTTCCTTGAAAGATGAAGAAGAAGAGAGAAAAAAGAAACTTGCCCTGAGAGTTAGAAAACTAGGGGTAGCAGCTGATGACCAGCAGGTATCACAAGCTCAGTGCATAGAGGACACACAGGCAGAGAACATAAATACAGTTGACCCTCGAAAAATGTGGGGGGTTAGGGGTGCCCACCACCTGTGCAGTTGAAAATTCACATTGTTGGACCCTCCACATATTGAAAATATTATATGAAGAGGCCCCGGTTAGAGGACAACATGCTCGTAGACCTGGAGCCAGCAGACTCAACTTGAAGGAATACAAAGCCCCATTAAAACAAACAAACAAACAAACAAAACAACCAAAAAGTCAACAAACACTGTGCTGGACAGCTGCAGTCCCTACCAGTTTGGGAATCTAGATTAGGGCACATAAGGAGTGAAACTGAGGGAGAAAAGGAATCCAGATGGGTTAGGTGGACCACAGTATTCAACTCTGGGTCCCTTCAAATGGGAGGTTCATAAACTGTGTATTTGTTACAGCGTGGGTATGGGGAGAGCAGAGAGAAGGAAGCTTGTAAGAAGGAGAAAACAGAAAAGCCTATGTACCTGCAGGTGACTCTGTACACATGTCTATTACACGTACAACAGGTAAGCATTTTTACATTTTCTGTTGCATTCAAATTTCAAGAAAACCTTTGAACTGGGGCCAAAGGTTGGTTATCAGTGATGATTATAAGGAAGCTAACCACATATTATCAAGCTTTTACTGAATATAGTTATACATTTGCTTCTAGAAAGTAGATGAGTCCATTTTGATATTTGATTATATGTTGTTTAGAATGACAGCTAATGTTTGGTGTTTAAGAGATTGTCCTTAATGTGTTTAAATAAAACAGTGACCGAGGACTTCAAAGATCAGTAACCTTTACTTTGGAATTTTCATCTAAATCCTTATTTTCTTTTAACCCCATTATCATTAAAACCATTTAAAAATTAAAATGAAATTTCTAGTGGCAAACTGCTAATAATGACGTCTCAATTAGTTTATTTCCCCCACATACATTAAGAAACGAATATGCTAAATCACACCGTTTTTTGCTAAACTGGCCATCTTAAGCTATGGGTTCAAACCTCTCTTCCTTAACTGAAGTGTCATTTCTTAAAAGTATGTGTTCACCTGGATCACGTATATTTCACTTTTTCCTACATTCAAAAGCTGAATTTGATCCACTAAGTCACAAAACTTCCTGAGCCAATGTAGTCGTTTTCCTTATAAATTTTAAGATTTTGAGCGGTTTTGATCAAATTATTTATGAACACTGTACTTCTCAGTTGGTACGCACACTTTAGAGAACTAGAGTCCTACACAATATTTTTTATGAAAAGAAACCAATGTTCAAGGTCTAAGGACTGCCTGATGGTATTAAGCTTGCAAATTCACATACAATCATCTCCAAATTTGTAATGTCTTATAAAGCGAACCCCAAGCTATAACAATAGTACCAACTCCTGAGAAAGTAGGATTGGAAAAAATGCCCAACAAAAAGTAAGCCAATATATCTACAACAAACAGTTACATTAAAGCAAATAAATGTTAACTTGCTTTCTGTAACAGCTATCATTTACTGAGTGCTTGTTATATTCCAGACACTATGTTAAGCATTTGATTGACATTATTCTCATTTAAATGTTCATAATGACTCCTTGAAGTTGAAACTATTATCCCATTTTACAAATGAAGAAACTGAGGATTACATAGGTTCAATAACTTGATCAAGATCATACATGTTTGAGGCAAAACAGATTTAGAACCTAAATCTCTTTCTGAGATTCCAGAATCCAAAGTCTTAAAGACAGCAACCTACACACCAGTCGGGCTGAGAAGTATTTTGCTAATGGGCTATTATGTAAATAACTTTACATGTAAAAGACTTTTCTGTATAATAGTATATACCCAGCTTTGATTCGATAGTATAAAATAGGTTAAATATTTTCTAATGAGGGAAAACCTATCATCGGTATCTGTCAATCTGCCTGCTTAGTATCTCTGTAATCCACACACTTTTTTCCACTCCCACGCTATTACCTTAGTTCAGGTTATCAACATTTCTTAATTTACTATTTCATTTTGGCTGGTCTCCTTACATATAATGCAGCCCCAGTGCATTTAGTTCTATACAATTTCAGCAAATCTTTCTCTAAAATGCAGACCTGACCAGCAACTGCCATCATTTGTGAGAAAATGTTCAAAATTAGTAAAAGGTTAAAGTCCTCTTTCATGACCTAGCTCTTGTCAACCCCTTCTATATCTTTTTTTAATCACTCCCCACAACTTATGTTACAGCTACACTCAGTCGAGCTCCCTCTTGCCTGAAGACTTTTCTTAATGGGGTTCCATCTCCATGAGAGCATTTCCACCTCCTGCTCCTCTGCTCACCCCATGTCCCCTTCTCTCTAGTCACCCACATCTCACTTTAAGATCACATCCCCTCCCTCCTCTGTGAATCCTCCTCTGACTTCTCATGGCTTTCTATGCTTATTCTTACCATAGCATGTGTACCATTGGATTATAAATGTCTGTCTGTTCCCCCAAAAGACTAAGTCCCCTGAGGGCAGAGGCTGGGTCTTTCATCACCTCTGTATCATCCCTCCCTAGTATAGCTCTCCACTCTAATACAAAAACAAGTAATGGGAACCTCTTATTTGTATACTTCCTACAGTGTTTCCCCAAAAATAAGACCGGGTCTTATATTAATTTTTGCTCCAAAAGATGCATTAGGGTATATTTTCAGGGGATGTCTTATTTTTTCATGAACAACAATCTACATTTATTCAAATACAGTCATGTCATCCTCTTCTGGAACATCATCATAACGTACTAAATGCATCCGTCTGGCTGACGATCTTAACTGGGGCTTATTTTCGAGGTAGGTCTTATTTTTGGGAAAACATGGTAGCTTATTTGCTCTCATTTGACCCTCTCCTAATGTTGGTGCTAAAGAAATAATGCCCAGACTTCCATGAACAGTACTGGCATATTACTACAGCTGATGCAAATTTATTCCATTTAAATTAAGTCAGGAGTAAAATCAACATTATCAGAGAATTGGCTTTGCTCAATAAGTCACTTAGATATAAGCTGTCATTTTCCAAATAATAACTTATACAGGAGTCAGTCATTATTAACACCAGACTCAAAATCAAGTTACATTTTTAAAAATCAGGAGAGTCGTTTAAATACATACATATTAGTTCATCAACTTACTCTATTAAGTGCTTTGGGGATGAGCCACTTTGATGAAATTCATCAGCATCATAGAATTCATCTTCACTGCTAGAATAAGAGAACTCCGGGACTGTATTTGGAGACAAGTTGACATGACTTGGAGAAGTTAGACTGCTACTAGGTGGTGAGTGCCCACTGCCTAGGAGGTTAAAAAGTTTTTAATTAGGGGGCAATATTGGTAAGAGAGGGGAAGAAATTAGGGAGATGGGGTCAATGCAGACATTTCTAAAATCAAGAGTTAAGTTGGAAAAGTCCTTACACTATTTGTAAAGAAAATTAACCTCTAAACAAGACAAAGGGGCAAATCGCATTATATAATAGGGCACAGCCTTTTAAATAAGTGAAATGTTATATTCCCATTCTATAATTATCTTTAATAACAGGAAAGGAGCCCTTCTGATTATAATCACAATGTGTCAGTTGTGGTGCTGGAAGTCCCATAATAGATACCAGTACCAGTTGGGAAGCCAGGGCTGTTGTTTTATACAGTAGATTCTGATACCCAAAAATGCAGCAGTGAGCCAATGGCAATGCAAAATGGAAACAATTTCAAAGCCCACGTGAATGTTAAAATATTGTTCAGGACATCACATTCTCATTAGTCAATGTTTTGGCAGTCACACGTGAAAGCACAAAAGCTCTGCACAAAGCCCTGAGCACTCACTATCCAAACTCCTCACCTCCTTTCCACCTAAGTCAGAGAAAATCAGAGGGCTATTATGGGATAATGTAGAAAAGGAAAAGACTAGGGGCGTCAGCTTTCTATTCCTCAATAGTAAGTAAGGAAATGGAAATTAATGGAGATCCAGAGAGACTACCATCTAATCTTGGTGATCATCTAATTCACTGTCTAGTAACAAAGTAATAACAATAAAAGTATGTAACAGAACAGTGGAGCATGGAGATCAATTTAACAAGTACTTATTGAGCATCTAAAGGCTCTCAGGCAATTTATGCCAAATTGTTACAGATGTCTGTGGAGATTAAACTTAAGTCACTGCTGGCAGGCAATCTAAAAGTCAAGACCACAGTTCTAGAAAAAATTGAGAATAGCAGCAATAAAAATGAATCCAGAGCCCACTCATGGATTTTTAGTCCATTCCTGTGTCTATGGCTCAATAGTTAGGGAAAGAGAGCATCAACCTACCACTTGGCTGCCACTCTTACAAAGATATTTTAAAAATGACACAAAAAGTTTCTCACCTAAAATGGTAATGCTTATTGTGGATATTCCAAACGTAGTTTGTTTTAGCAAATAACTTGAAATTCCCTTTATTCCCTCAAATAGCAGCAATAAAATGGGAAAAAAGTTTCTCCTACTGAAATGGGAGTGGGGGGGGGGAGTCAGGGATTACAAATGATTAACAGGCAAATACTCCAGATGATCATATAACTGAAAATATGTCCAAGAAGAAAATGAGTTTGAATGGGCACTGCAAACAAAAGAAATGAAGTTTTCCTTATGAGAGAAAAGGATATTATTTTTCTCAATTATTGTTATTTCTTTTTTATTATTAGTGAGAGAGAGAAAGGAAAGAAAGGTGGAAAAGATGAAAAAATGAGGCTGAAAATCAAAAAGAAATAGGTACCAATTTAATTTTAAAAATTTCTTTAAATCCACCAAATCTAAAATGTTGTATTTTTGAAATATCTTCTTCTGAAATAATTTATACTAAAGTTAATGTACATAAGGAAGAGTGCTCACTTTTTCAAAATTTGTAACTAGTTTCTGTATCGCCAAATAAACAAATTTTGGCTGTAGTTTCAACACTCAGACATAATCAACACAATAAAACACAGGCCCTGTTTTTTAAATGAATAAGAGGTTGACCCAGGTTAATGAAATACAGAAAAAAAGTCAGCTAAACATTTCAACCTCATTATTCAAATTGCTTACCAGCATTTTCCCAAGAACTTCAAATAAGAGAGCTATTTTTACTTTCTTTCTTTCAAATTGAGAAGATATCTGCCCATGCTGTTAAATATTAAAGACCAAAGTAACAGCATCAGCACCTTTACTAATTCAAATTTCAAAATGTGTTAAAATCACAAGATAATTTTTCATTATTACACAGTAAAAGAAATCTGTCCAGGAAAGAAATCTGTGACACACCTGCAGGCACTTATCGCTATCTCCCACCTTCTCATGCATGGTATAACAGTCACGAAAGCACTAAGTGCTTCCTTGACTTTGGTTGACAGGTTAACTCAATGTAAACCAAATTCATTTTACAACAAGAAATAAATCTAATGTTAACATTGATAGCATTAATGTAAATCAGAGAAAAAAATAAAGACCATAAGTCTAAATGAATTTAAAAAATGCAAATTAAAATGAAGTATCCCTTTTTTTGCCCATAAAGCTGGTAAAAATATGAAAGACTGACAGATCCATTCTAAAAAATACATACGTGCTAAAAGTTTCTGTACAAGGATATCCAGTAACACTGAAGTATTACTTATAATAGGAAAATATTAGAAACAACTTAAATGTTCATCAGTGGAAAAACAGGGAATACCTGTCCAGACAACTGTAGAAAGAATGTTATAGACCTCACTATATGAACATGGAAAGCTCTCTAACTGTTCACTGTTAAATGAAAAGTGAGTCACACAAACACTAGATCTCCTTTGGGTTAAAACAAAAACAACAGTAAAAATACACAATATAGGTATATATGTACATACATGTACACAAATGACAGGGAAGAGTAAAGAGGACTTTCAGTTTTTGTTTTCTGTACTTCCATATTTTCTGATTCCTTTACAATAAGAAAGTATACAAGTCTACCTTGAGCAAACTTTAAAAAAAATCAATATAGATCTTCAAAATAAATCATAAATGAACAAGCAAAATTCTGCAATATTTTATTTAGATTATAATTATTACTAGCTTGTGGTTCAACCACAAAGTTAACCACTTCATGTACAGAACTGTAATGGTAAAACTATGATATCTCCAACAGAAATATACAACACATATTCTTTAACTTTTTCCCCATCAGTAATCAAACACAAATCTTAAATTTAAATGGGGAGTTGGAAGGAAAGGAAATATACAAATCTGTACCTGTACTATTTGGTGTTGGAGTCTGGTGTCCCAAGGTAGCTAAGACAGGTCCAACTGGTAGGGAAGATGGACGCTGCTCTGATTTACACAACTGAACAGGTTCTAGGAGATTTGAACATGTGAAGTAAGTTGGAGAAACAGCCCAAACATAACTGTTAACTGCAATTATGTGGGATTGAAAACCGTAAAGATCAGTAATTTCTGAAACTATATTCCATTAAGTCAAGTCCCATATTACTCCTTTATGACATCCCATACCCATTAAACCCAATGACATGCTGCGGAGTACCACGACACGAGGCAGGATAGCAAGACACCAGTCACGGCTGGACAATACCTCCATACCACTGTTCTGCAAAACCAGCAAACACTTCTGACGAGAAAGTGTTTCCAAACATCAAACCACATAAAATCTGAAATGAGGCACCGTATCTCCTCTTTAGCCCATGAACAGACAGTAGTTCATTCTCTTAAGGATACATACAAATTCACAAAAGTATTTCATATACTTGTAAGTATCTTTTAAAAGGATTTTTTTCTAGTCCAATATCTGACCAAACTAAGTCATCCTTGAGAATACAGATATGTTGGATGCAATAAAAAGTGAAAAGAGTAGTTAGGTGTTGGCCCTACGTCCTACTTTGTCAGTTTAAAAAGAAAATACTATTTATTCTTCTATACTTAAAAATACATATCTATTTAATTGGCAGACATCATAAATTTCATTCTTCCCTTTCTCATTATCTTAAAGTCCACCATGAAGAAACCACCTGTATTGTTCAGAACTATAAAGAATACCCCAAATTAGAACATTCCTGGAAAACTCTAAGCAGATCAAGGTATACTTGGATCCAAGGTTTTCCTTGGAACCATAAATCCTGAATCACAGGATTTAATCCATGTCTTAGTAACCATGTTTGTCTGCTATCTCACTTTGAAAACAAGAAGCCCTTTCACTGTCCTGAAAAAGCCCCAATATCAAAAAATACTATCACCCTTTTCCAGTTCATTTTCAGCTGTACTATTTTTTTTAATTCCTTTTACTCATTAAAAAACAAAGAAAAAGCCCTTCAAGATTACTACTCCCGTCACACAAATTAAGTTTTTTCTCAGCAATGAATCTGTGAAACATTTTTCTAAATACTATACCTGGAGGTAAGACAGTCTGGGAAGGCATTGTGTTGATCACAGGTTCCAGGGGACTAGGTTGATATATTGCATCTACAGGATTAATAGTACTCTGAGATAAAGAAACACATAGTTATTTTTAATTAAATGCCCTTCCAGTGCTGACCCTCCCAAATGTATGCAATTGCCCACAATTCTGACAGTAAAGTCCTGAGGGTAGCTATACCGATATGTTGGTCAAAATAGAAAGAGGAAATGAAATAGCTTTTATATACAGAAGTCTCTGAGTTCCCAAAAAGGCATAATAAGGAGGAAAAATGAATGAATCTGTCATATAGGAAGGTAAAGATAAATGGAAAATTTCAGAAAGAGCTGTAAAATGGTGTGGGAAGACTTCAGGAAGCCAAAATAAAAATCTCTCAATTCAATTCAGTGTTTCTCAAATTTTTAATTCACCAAATACTGTTTCTCTAAGAAAGATGAAAGGCTCTCTCTTGCTGTGGTGTTAATAATATCACACCTATGCCTAGCTAATGTACCTACACTGCTAGGATCTTATTTTCATACCATACTACTGCCACCTTTTAACACCGTACTGCACAGTATGGGCACCTAGTTTAGTTAGTTTAGTCGCTAAAGGCATGTAGCTTTTAACTGGGAATGTGGGGAAGAAGGTATTTTGTTGTTTTGTTTTGTTTGAGGATTTAGAAAAATATAAACATGTGGTTACACTTTTAGAGTAGAAAAAGTTTAGGTTTCTCTGATTGCAAGCCAATCAGATTGCTGTCTGATTGCTGTCACTCTGCCAGCATGACAGCATTTTAAAAACAAGACTCCACAGCTTACCGGTGATTTTTACATGGAGAAGAGGGGATTTTAAACAAAAGTGTTTGCCAGAGTAAAGTTTAGAAACCACCACTTAGAAGACTATACTAAACAAAACCTAAGAAATAAAAATTTCTTTAGGTTTTCCTCTGGGAAACTAAAGTTCAAATGTGTATTAGGTAGAGGTTATAACAGAAAATACTGAAATTAGAAATGCTTTCCTGATGAATGAACCCAAAAAATATTCATAAAAATTTAAAAGCACCTAACACTGGAAACGGAGATAATGGCAAAGTTTTTGTAGCATTCTCATTTTAAAAAAATTAATTAAAAAAAAAAAGAAAAAACTGTCCCTCTCTCTGCATATTTTGAAATCATTAAATCAGATTTCTCAAATCAAGTGACTTGAACCAAGATTTCGGATTCCTGTCACTACAACAGTATACATACCATAAATATTCTGAATGGAAAATAAAGGAGACTTAGAGAAGGAACTCTGAAAACAATCATTAATAATCACAAACCTAGTAAAGTGACATGTGGGGAAAGTTCTAAAGGTTTAGGAAAAGCACAGAAGCAGAGGTTTGGGATTTTCATTCCTTAGAATCCTTGCTCTACCAAGGACTTGGCAAGTCTCCTATCTGTTATGGGCCTCACTTTCCCAGTCTGCACAATGAAGAACTGTCTGAATTACATGGTCTCTAAGGACTTTCTTGTTATTACTTTACAATTCTATTTTCATATACCAAACCAGCCCATAACTAAATAACTGTCTCAACGAGTCCTGGAGTTGTCCTTAAAATAAATTCTTTATTTATACATAGTGGTTTTCTACAAAGGGCTCCAAATGCCTCACAAAGGCAAAATGCCACCATTAATACTTTGATTCGTTGGAATGAGAATATATCACCCCACTCATTATATAAGAAAAATTACTGAAGAGACTAAGAAAACAACTTTTGGAAAAAGAGATTAGAATTCTATCTTTTGAAATATTTTGTTTTCCAGGTGAAATGTTCTAAGATTAGGCTTGTCAACCGACGAATATACTTTTATTATAATTTTTTGCATGTATACTTAAAGTACTCAACATTATTTGCTGCTGCTGTTAACAGAAACTATAACTATTCTACACTCATCTCCAGTCCTTGGCCAATTAACTTCAGGCTATAAAATATGCCGAAGTCCCTTCTATCCCTTGTTTCAAAATGTATGTGCAATGCTCTAGAAATGCAAACAGATGATAATCCTCAGCCCTGAACTGTTGTGACATTAATAAAATTCATGCAATGCAATAAATACTAAATTATATAGTCCCATATGTATGTATAGCTAAGACTACGGAGTGTTATGTGCTCACTCTGTACCTTACAGCAACCTTCTAAGGTAGAACCAATCACTTCTTTATAGAGGAACCTACTCTAAGCGTAAATGCCTTGTCCATGGTCACAGTTAATGAATGGCAGGGCTGGGTCCAAGCCCTAAAATATAAACATTTCCTTTCTTTTCTCAAAATAAAAACTCTTTAATAAAAAAATGCTACAGTCCCTGATCAAATAATTCAAATATGTTTGTTTTCTGCAAGATTAGATTTCCTAAGAGTATAAACTTTCTAGGTGTTTTTAATTACAAATAAGCAAACATTTTTGGTATGCTTTAGAAAACTATTAACATAATAAAAAGTAACTAATTTTGGTCTGATGGAAAAGACATAAAATAATGCCAACGTGATTTTCCTTAGGGTCTTTGGGGACCATGAAATGCTAGACAAATACAGTCTTTTTCCATGAGGCTTACAATCTTATTTGATACCTCAGGAATATACATTACATTGTATTTGTATCACATAATTGTTTTGTATCAGCGTGGCTCAAACTCCGAACTCACATTATGAAAAGAGAAATAAAAAGTCCCAATGCATTTAATTCAAATTTCAAAAATGTTTCTCTTATCTCTGCCTTCTTAAATATACAAACAACACGGATATTTAAATTTTTTCATTTTAATTCAAATATAAAGATAACATGCTCATCCTTTCTAGCACACATTAGATGGTTTTGAAGATTTACAAAATGAGTTTCCAGATTTCAGACAAGCTGGCATTTATAAAGTATTAGGACAAAAAACAAAAACAAAAACAAAACTGTTTCAGAAATAGTCTGAACAGAAGTCGCTTACTTACTTTAGTTACCATAAAATTAGGGTACCTCAAATTACAAACCTTCAAATTCTGTTATTTCCAGTTGGGAAATACTAGCAATAAAATTTTATTTTCTGTTTAGAGGAGCAGTTGATAAGGGAAGAGTAAAAAGCCAAGGGGAGGAAAGAATAAGAAAATGCCTGTAAGTCAAAGAATTCGTGTTGCAACTTGTTCCAACAAAAATGCAGTATGTACCACAGTAACAATGATAATTAACACAATACACAAAATCTAAAAATAAGAATAGAAACCTATAAACATATTTAAATAGATTAAGATATGTTTCAATATACATCACCCCCCACCCTCTGCTTTCATCCGAGAAAAAAGTTTGACAAGAAATGTAGCATTATGAGTTATGCCTTAGTCATAAAGCTGCATATTCACACCATGATTAACCTTTCAAATTAACACACATGCAAAGTGATACAATATGGACCAACACAGAAAAATTTTAAGATTGACATTTCCCCTCCAAATGATTGCGAGAGATGGCCAACTTTAGGAGCTCAAGGAAAATTGCAAGAGTCAACAACAAAAAGCAGTGAGTATGTAAAAGAAGAATTTGCGTTGAAAAATAAGTAGAAATTCAGGCTTCTCCTGACATGACTGGTTATAATGCTCTGCAGAAGTAAAGGGAAACAAAAAGATTAGATTAAACTTACTATAATTCCATCTGCGTGCTTCTCCGCATTACACTGGTCCTTAAGAAGAAATGTTAAGAATATTAACTTCATTCTCTCATTTAAGTAACTCTTTGTGTACTTTTCTCCCTACTAAGAAAACTCATTTTACTAGATAAGTAACACTGCTTGCAAAAGATTTCTCTGCTTTTATTAAGATTTTAATTCCATTTGTACCTTCCTAGCCAAACAGAACTCTATCACTGGCTACACAACAATCAACAGCAACAGCACAGCAATTATTTTTCTATACAGGCATTTAACTAAGTTCATTGTAGAAATATCCTATTGAACTGTGTAGTCACATTGGTACCAATGGTTAAATGCAGATACAGTAATTTAGGATTGAAGACCCTGAATATTTCTAGGTTCAATTTTATAGTAAATTCCTCAAACTCTGACTGTACTTTAAAGGTATGAAAATTGTATACCCTTAAAAACTCAGGATAGAAACCATTTCCCATATTCTGATTGCTGGTCCAAGAATCATACTAACGCTTTTCTAAATAGATGGTCTGATTTTGGTGTCAATTAAAAACAATCACTGTATTCACAGAATGATGATATAGGGGCTAACACTTACTACCTCGCAGGTATTTTACTATATTAATTCATTTATTCCACCAACAACTCTGTAAGGTAGGTACAATTATTATCCCCATTGGACAGATGAGGAGAGAGGGAAGGAGGGAGGAAGAGAGAGAGGGAAAGACACACCAGAATTCCAATAAAGGTAGTTCCAGAATTCATGCTCTTAACTAATATGCTATTTTGCCTTGCTTCTCCAAGGAAGTACTACTTAAGGAAGACAGTGGTGGAAAGTTACAAGCACATTAGTGTTCCTGTAACCATAATCCATCTATTAGTATTACACAGCCAATATATTTAAATTAAAATAAAATTGTTGAAAGTTTTAACTCTATACTATCAGGAAGTTTTCAAGTTTAAATAGAAGCGAATATTTGGTCTTGGTTTTAATCACAACGGCCAAGTTACATCTCATTCATCTGTAACTTTTTCTTTAACTATGAAGATAATGGGTCAACCAAGAACAATTTGAAAATTTGGGAATGATTTTTTTTTTTTTAAGTACAGAAAAGAATGAACATAGTAGGCCTGAAATAGCTACCCTTAGAAAAGACTGCCTGCAAAGTTGGCCTTCGACTAGTGTCTAGGAAGTTGGGTTTTAGGAGGGTTTCCACCACCCTGACTGATAAGGGTGGCTCACTGTGCCTAATCTGTTGAAGCCAACTATATGGTTTATGCTAAAGATCTGCCTTCCTTCTGGAAATCTGGAATCTTGGTAATGCTAAACAGAGTGCTTACATGACAAGCCTCCAAGGAAAACCTTGGGTATTGAGTCTCTAATGAGCTTCCCTGGTAAACATCTCACACGTGTCATCATCATTTGTTACTGAAAGAATTCAGCACATCCTGCATGACTCCACTGGGAGAAGACGCATGGAAGCTTGTACCTGGTATCCTCTGGGTTTTGCCACATGTGCCTTTTCCCTTTGCTGATTTGGCTTTGGATCCTTTTGCTATAATAAATCCTAGCTATGGGTACGACTATACATTGTGTTCTGTTGAGTCCGCCAAGCAAATCACCAAACTAGGGGTGGTCTTGGGAACTGCCAACATAGTGGATAAACCTCTGCATACCCCTGAGAATATATCTACATAATTCATGTTAAGATTTCCCTCCTTTATTGGCACAATTAACTATATATTTAGATTATCCAAAGTTCCAGAAATTCTTAATAGAATCAGTTGAAAATAAATTATTGATAAACAGAAAGAAATTAAAATGAAAGTTTCTTGCTCAGATATTTTACTTTTAGCTTTCCCCTATTAATTTCTAAACATTAATAATGGATTTTTCCAAAGGATTTCTCAGAAATATATACACGTGGTAGATTAAATTTTTTCAAAATGACTCCAACAAGGGGTAGTATGAGTTCATGCCCCCTATCCTTGAACTTAGGCTGGCCGTTGCAACTGTCTCTACCAGTAAATATAACAGAAGTGAGTATATGTGACTTCTGAGACTAGGTCATGGAAATGCCACAACTTTCTGTCTTGTTTTCTTCGAACCCAGCCACCACACTGAGAAAGCCCAAGTAGTGGTGAAAAAGGCTATATAGAGAAGAACTTAGGCCCCCAGCTAACTTCCCAAGTACGTGAGTGAGCCATCTTGAAAGCGGATCCTCTGGCCACCCAATGGAGCCACCACAGGTGACACTGCATGAAGCAGAAACAAGTCAGGAAACCTACCCAGACTGCAGATTTGTAAGCAAAATAAGTTACTATTGCTATTTTAAGGTTTTGGAGTGGTTTGTTATGCAGCAATAGATTACTGATATATTACCTAAGAAAACCACCACTTCTAATTCTGATATCATTTAAAATAAACTTAAATGACAATTTCCCCCTCAAATGCTCTTAATTAATAATGCATGTTATTTACAGGGTATTTTGAATTAGGGTTTATTGATTTTTATTACTATTGTGGTTTGTCTTTTAAGGCAGAGTCAAATCTACAAGACCATAGACTATTAAATGCCTACTGTCAATCCATTCCCATCATGAATTTTAGGGATTTTGTTCTATTACTGAAAAAGGCTTACACTCATTCCCCTCACCATCTGTCCCCCTCCCCCCCACTTCGTCTACCTTTCTTTTTGTTGTTCTGTAAGTAAATCACAAGTTGCTTTTTATGGGGGTTAGCTAAAACTAAAGCTAAAGCTCAAGTGTTCTTGAATAAGAGATTAAATTGAATTCAGTGTGAATTATGTTAATGAAACAAAGAAAGGATCTAAATGCTACTTCCCACTTATATTATACCACATGTTTATCTAGTTGTAAGTTCCTCATTCCTTAATACATGGCTATTCTCTTCTCTGAACATGCCAACATGACAGATCTGGAAATATGACAGTGAACAGAAACATAAGCACAACATAATTTGGGATGACTTCTGATCAGAATTACAGACTCCATGCCTACCAACAAAATACATGAAATACATTCCCATCTTTGAGGCAATGCAGTCGAGTGAAAACTCTCTTAAATATGACACAAAAAAATAGACACATTAGGTGACGAAAGAAAATTTCTAATTCATGTTGAATGCATCTCAACAAATGTGACTAGAACAACTAGATATCCACATGCAAAAAAATAAAAAATGAACTTGGACCCTTACACCACAAAGATTCTATGTAAGAGCTAAAACTATAAAACTCTTAAAACACAGGAATAAATCCTTGTGATCTTGGATTAGGAATAATTTCTCAAATAAGTGACTGAAAGCACAAGCAATAGAAAACTGATAAATTGGACTTCATCAAAATTAAAAACTTGCATGCTTCTAAGTACAGTCGTATCAAGAAAGTGAAAAGACAATCCAAAGATTTGAAGTAAAACTTGTAACTCATATAATTGATAAGGACTTGTATCCAGAATATGGAAAAATCACTCTTACAACTCAGATAAAAAACCTAACTAAATGATGGGCAAAGACTGTGAATAGATATTTCTAATAAGCACATGAAAAGATGTTCAACATTATTTCTTAGGGAAATGCAAATGAAAACCATGATGAGATACCACCATCATGGCTATGATCAAAAAGATAATCACAAATGATGGTAAGAATATGTAGAAAATGGAATCCTTACACATTGCAAGTAGGAATGTAAAATGGTATGGCTGCTTTGGGAAACAGTTTAGCAGTTTTTTAAAAAGTTAAACATATTACCATATGACCCAGGAACACCACTCTTAGGCATATACTTGAGAGAAATGAAAATATACGTCCATATAAAAACATTACAGGCAAATGTTCATAGAAGCAGTATTCTTAATAGCCAAAATGTGTAAACAACCCAAAAATTCAACTGATGATTGGATAAACAAAATGTAGTATATCCATTCAATGGAATATTATTCAGCAATAAAAAGGAATTAAGTCCTGATACATGATGAACCTTGAAAACATTATGCTAAGGGAAAGAAGCCAGGCACAAAAGACCACATATTATATGATCCTAATTATATGACATCTCCAGAACAGGCAAGTCTAGAGACAGAAAGTGGGTTAGCGATGCCAGGTACTGGAGAGGAGTGGGGGCAAGGGTAATGAGAGAAAGAGGTATAGGGAATGACTGTTTAATAGGTTGGTATTTCTTTTGGGGGTGTTAAAGTGTGCTAAAATTAGATTATGGTGATTGTTGTACAACTTTGTAAATACACTAAAAATCATTAAAGTATACACTTTTAAATTAGTGAACTTTATGGTATATAAATTATATATTAATAAGCCTGTTTTTTAAAAAGTCTGACACGAAACTAATGAATACATACTGATGAAAACAAAAAATCTATGCATAAAAATGTTCTGGGGAGAGAACATTACTGAGGACTCAAAGTGTGGCTAGCTCAGTGTATACACGCAGGATACACCAGACCTGGTGGGGGCGGAGAAAAGGCAAAGGAGAGAGAAAGAATATAAAGTATCTCATTAATGAATTTTTGTATTGATTATATGTTGAAATGATAATATTTTGGATATACAGGATTAAATAAAACACATTCATAAAGTTCATTTCCCCTGCTTATATAAGTTGTGGCATGTGGTCATGTCACCTAATCTTGATAAAGACGTGGTCAAGTCTCCGGCTGTAGGACTCTCCCAGATTCTCTGCTCTGGTGTCTCTCCCATCCCTCACTTCCTCTGCAGTTCCTTCCCCACGAGTGGAATACTAGCTGTCTCTATATATGGTACAAAGGAAGAATGAAGTCTTCTGAGCTAACAGCCTACCTGAAAATCCTATTAAATAGTTTAAAATTCCCAATATCCAGGTGACACCCCATACCAATTACAACAATGTCTGAGAGTAGGAACCAGGCATCAGAATTCTTAAAGATCCCCAGGTGACTGCAATGTGCAGCAAAGTTTGGGAACCAATTCACTAATCATTTAGGCAGGAGGAAGCTTTTGGAGTGATAATTAAAATAAAAGAATTAAAACTGAAAGGAGCTTAAAATTCTACCTATAGTATGCTGCCTCTAAGTCACTAATACTAAATAGACCCAAAACAATAAAGGTATCAAATTAGCTATCTTCTTACATTTCTTTGGGGTTTTGGATGGCAATATTTATCTCCAAGTAGCTGATTCCAACATTTTATTAACCTTCCAGTGAAGAACAGTCCTCCAAAGTGACTATAACAATTTATATTCCCATCAGTATTAGATGGAACTTCTCCCATTTTTACCAATACGTGATAATGTCCCTTTAAATTCTATGCCCTCTGTCATGCAGGGTGTCATGCAGAGTCTCAGCTCCCGCTCCCCGCACAAGAACGCAGGACATGGTGAGGCCAAAAAGGAACACCCACGGAGCCATAGATAGGGGAGTCATACTACTATATTCTCGCTGGGGGCTGGGTTGGAGACACAGGAAGCAGAAGCAGAAGCCACACGATCCGCAACCTGCACTCCGCCGTGCTAACTGCAATCCATGCTTGTCAGCCACCATCTTCTTGCTAGCCCCCATTTGCTGCTAGCGTAACCACAGCAGTTATATTAGTGGCCAATGACTCACTGGTTACAGCTGACGGCCAACTAGTCACAGCTGATGGCCATTTACTACCCGAGTGAGCACCTTTCCATGTGAGGCCAAGAGCCTGGAAACTGCACTACTGGGTCTGTTCCCACACCCTCCTAAAATTTTTAAAAAATGTAACAAACACTTATTTAGGACTTGTTATATGCATGGTACTAAGAGCATTAAAAATATTAATTAACTTAAGTTTCACACCATCAGCAGGAGTACAGGTACTATTACTATCTACATTTTATACAGGAGGAAACCAAAGCACAGAGAGGATAAATGAACTTGCTCAAGTGGTGGATTAAGGATTCAAACCCAGAGTCTGGCTCCCAAGTCCATGCTCTTAAAGATAATGTAATGCTTCCTCTCATTATTATTTTAAAACCCTATATCTTAATTACAGATTAACTGATCAGATTTATCCACAGATTAATTTACAAAAGTAGATCATCACAGCACAACAGAGAGGAGGCTAAACAAAAAATCATACATATAGTGGAAACAGTAAACAATGCAACCATTAAAAATAACGTATTAGAAAAATTCATTCAAAATTCACAATTATATTTATCAGATCCCCACCATGTGGCAGGCAACTGTTCTAGGCAATGAGGATACTGTGGTATTATGGACAATACAGTGGTTTTATGGACAGTAATTCAAAATATATTTCATTAATAAGCAACAGCAATTAAAGTAATGGTTCATTAATGTAATTCAGTACCAGAAAAAATCTGTAACACAATTTTAAAAGCTGTATCTCAGATATACTCTTCATTATAAAAAGAACTCTACTGAATTTAATTCCTTTTTTTGCTAAGAAAAACATTTCAGTGAAAGGTTTTGCAATGTATGTCCCAGTTCCAGGCAGAGAAAATGGATAAAATGGAAGGAAGGGGTGAGTCATTCAAACATGCTCTTTTCATTCCCAACCACCATCAGAAATCACCTTATCAAAAACAGGTACATGCTGATAAGGTAACATCCAAACACAAGGGTCGTTCAATAGTACCAGAAAACTCACAATACAATTTATTGAAGAAAAGAATACCTTTCGGAATCGAGTTTTTCGGTTATTAAAGAAAAATGCCATTATAAATTTTAAATCCCATTAAACGAAAGTGATCAAAATTAAATTTACTTACTTTAGCAATTTGCAGCAACACAATGCAGTGTTTAATTGATTCTACCATGCTCTATAAAAACAAAACACTGATTTTAGGACCTTCCTCTAAATAAAATGGTCATACGATGTTAAAGCTTAAAATATGAGTTCAAATGTACAGGGTTTAGATCTATACTATACAAGAAACACCCTTTCTGGATATCCAGTGGGTTTTAATATGCTGGTGCCAAATAAACTTACCATTAGCAATTCTATAAATTATTAAGGAAGGCCAAAAACTTGTTAATACTGAATAGTATCTAAGTGGTTTTCAACACTTCAAAGAAATATAAGTCTGATTAATTTCCAAATTCTTAGATCAACAGTAGCCAATCGCACTGTAAATCCCTAAAACATCCATTCAAAACTTTTATGGAATTATGGAGAATAAAAGATTCTATCAAACTATTGGTGAACCAGGAACACTGTTTTGCCTGATTTTAAATGTTTTTATCAAAATACAAATCTCATTAGTAGCCCATTATATAACGTCAGAAGGCCAGCAAATCAGAAAACTTTAATCACAATTTATTTTAATTTTAAGAAATATAACTGTGCATGGATGACATCTTTTATCCAAGGATCTCAAACAGACAAGATCAGAAACAGATAAAATGGTACATGAAGTCAATTTCAATTAGAGGGATTATTCTACTCATTTAAATTCTTTTAGAAAATAATACAATTCTTAAACACCCTTGTAAAAATTCCTAAAAATTAAAATCTAAATTGCTCTTATTTATAGCAGCAGCTTAAAATATAACATTTTAAATATAATATTTTAAAGCACTTTTTAATGCAAACCCAGAGTTTATCAAACACATAACTTACGTTTGTTGTCTCTTTGAGAGTTTCAACTTTCTGTGAAAAATAATAAGTTCAAACAGAAATAATCAGAAGCACAAAGAGATATCACTGTTTTTTACTGGTTAGTCATTTAAAGAAGTACACCAAAATGTACTCATTACTCTGAGTGCAGTCAACTTGGGAAGGGAGTACTTTTTCTTATACTTTGTTTTTATTTAAGTCAAATGTTTAAATTAGAAATTCAGACATTTTATGAATTACGTCCTCAAATAAAATTCATGTGATTCAATTAATGATTTATAAGAATAGTATAAAACATTCTTATTCCTTACCTGAAAACAAGTTTTTTGTCTTTTCTATAGATTCACTAAGTGATTTTAAAATACTTATTTTAGAATTGCCTTACACTTTGCTAAGTTGTTTAAAAATGACATGGGACTAAATTCTAAAACTAAGACTGAGAGGTTAGCTAAACATGATTTACTACTATTAGTAAGAGTGAAAGAGCCAAATACAAGACTATGATTAAGAGAAATGCAAAAAATAAAAAATAAATGATGCTCCATCAGGAAATTTAGTCAAGGAGAGAAAAAATGTAAATTGAAAACAAGAAAACGATAGTCAAATTACATAGCAACTGTCAGAAATCCAAAGGGGAGGGAGTGGGGGAACAGTACCAGAACTATAATTAAAGTGATACTTGTTTTGTTTCTTTATCTGGGCTTGTTTATTCTGAAAATTCTTGCCAGTTGGTTTATTAATAGCTGAAGTGATTACATGTAAATATAATAACTTCCTACCTTCAACATACACCAGAAGAGGAAAAAACTTACTCCTAAGAAGGTACTCACAAAAAAGGGTATATTAAAATTTCGTACGTTACCCTTTTGTTTAATTATGAAACCATAACAGAAATTCACTAGAGAACTCCCCTTGAAGTCTATATGGCAGTACTATCATACTAAGTCAATATCAGTATTATAGTAGATAAAAACACTGAGGTCCTTCTGTTATTTCTCAATAAGGCTCTTGGATTTAAAAATTTTAAAGTCAAAATCATGATTATAAAAGTTACCTTTCTCTGTTCATCATCTTTGCAGTTTTGAAGTTTGTCATCAAAAAGCTACAAGAATTGAAAAAAAAAGATTATAGAATCAAGACACTTTATTACATTTTGTATATTTACTAAATGTAGAAAAGCAAACTTTAGTTCTTAAATACATGTCTTCCAGGGATGATTTATATGATTTTCAAGATAACATATTTTTTCCAGACATTGTCTCAAGTCAGAGTCTACTGAATTATTTCAAGCAGTCAATCAATTACTGAATGAATCACAAGCAAAAGAAAACAGATGGCTTTTAAAAACGTAAAATATCAATTCAAACCTAAGTTTTTCCTACTTTGCAATACAAGTTTACCAACAATCCTCTTTTTTCCCCAGGACCTCTGGTTGTAATTAACTTTAAAGTAGGAATTGAATGAGACAATTAATTTCAGTAATGATAAAGTAAGTAGAGAATCACCTCTCCCAATCCCTCACTCCCCAAAAATGGAAAATGCAAGGCCTTAAAAATAGAGCCACTTAAAATTTACCAATTTCAAAAAGTTTTTAAACAGAATGTCAATCTAATCTTGTCTTATATTTTCTAATTCTATTTACCTTCCTTAATAACTAAAAAGTATATTATATACATATACTACTTACCAATGTAATTAGAAATAAAGATCTTTGAATAAGTCATCCAGATCTTTTAATGTCAGCTTTAAAACCTGCTTTAGAACCACATAAGGTATCAAATAACTGTTTTTACTCAAAATCAAGCTCAGTAACATTTGCTACTTTGTATCAATTCAAGATATAAACTAATACCATACCTTTAATTGTTCTATCAAGATTTGTAGGTAAGCATCAGCTTCTGTAAGTTTCTTATCAAAGTCTTGGACACTAGGAACAAATCCTGAATCCAAACCCTAAAGAAAAATAAAATTTGCAATAAATTTAACAGTACCCAAGTAATATTTAATAGTACAAAAGATACTTCATATATGACATTTCAATCTAAAAAAATAAAAATAGTACTTTTACATAAATAATAGGCCTATGTAAATTATCTAAATTCTCCAAGAATAATGGTACGTCAAGCTCCCTCACGAACGTTTTAGCACTATTCCCTTCTCATCATGCTGGTGCTCAAATTAGGATTCACCCTGCTCTTCAGAATCTCTTTTCTCCCAAAAGCACTATAATGGCTCCCAGTCATCTCCAGAGTAACAGTAATTTAGCTAAAGGAACACATACAAAACAACCTACATTACTTCTATTTCCCCTCCTTTTGCTCAGTCCATTCCTCCAGTCCCCTAATTATAACTTCATATTCTCACTATTTAGTTCTCCTGTTCCCTTAACCCACTCCATTAGCACTAATGTTTTCTTCCTCCTCCCTTATCAAAAAAGAAAAAGAAGAAATAGCCTCAAAAATTCTCACCCATTCTAAGGAGGGGCCCTCTTTAAGTGAAAGTGACAACACTTCTGTCTTAATCAAATTCCCTACTCACTTTCACCCTTGGCATGAATACTACACTCTGGACATGGTGTAAATGTTTATTTATTTAGAGGGCCCACTTATTTCTCAGTTTAACAGTCTTGCATTTGCATGTCCTACTTTTTGTACAATAAACATTTTAAGCTCCAAGAGTATGGGATTTCTGTTTTAACTCTACTCAAATAAACCTTTTGAGTTCTTAATCATATGACTGAAAAACACAGCAATCCTGGGTGTAAAAGACAAAACAACTGGAGACTGAACAGGACTACCAGCCTGCCATATCTGCATGCCCAGATGTCATGCAGTTAAACAGGGAAATAAAGGCAGGAACCGCTAATGTCACACCCCAACTTTACCACAAAACTCTGTACTAGAAGGGTGAAATACAGTGGTTCAACATACCATACTTGCCTTTCATTTGTCATATCGTCCCTGCCTTTGGTCAAAACATGCCAATCATTTTCACATTCCCCATTTGGAGGGAATTGAGGTCAGAGTTCATTTTTTATTATACCAATTCCTCATCTTTGTATAACACTTCATCATTAAAAGCACTTTCACAGGCATTATCTCAAACACCAAATTGAGCAGGTATACAGTGTTATAGAAACAACAATGGCTGGCAAACCTGATTTCTAATTGCAGCTCAGCCTAGATATTGTGTCTTTCTAGGCTGCTGTTTTCTTACCTGCCAAACAGGTAGCTGTGGCAGCTACTACCTCTGCTAAGGACCCACAGTTACTAACACTATGAATTACTACTGTTACTACTATTGTTCTTCCAAAACTAAAATTTAAACTGAATCAAAAAAATTAAAAACCTAAGTCCTATTAAGACCATGGGAAAATCAACTTATCCTGTAATGCATTTTCTTTTTCACATTCGAAAGCAATAAAACTGCCTACGGATTTTTACAAACATGCCTACTTTTTTTTACATACACGTAAAGAAACCGCTTGAAATGAGTATTGAAAAACCCCTTCCCAATGAGATGTCATGTATGAAAACAAAGTTTAAGAAAGAAAAATAATGAACAATGTATGTAAAACCCAGATGTTAATAAAAATTGTGGTTAAATATCCTCATTTTTAAAGATAACTCAAAAGTTCCTATTAGAAACATTTACTATGTAAAGTATGATAATAAAAGAAATGAAAAAGGATAAATCCATCACATTCCAGAGATACTCTATGGTACTTCACTAAGAAAGAAGGGAGTAATTTATTTCCATGTTACTGTACCAAAAATATTAGAAGGACTGCTTGGCTTGGATTTTGTTTCAACAGAGCAATATAACATCATTATCAATAATTTAATTATAAGACCCAGTTAAAATCAGCTAAATACATTGTTCTTGCTAAATACTGAAAAGGTCAACAGTACATTCAAAAGTGAATGAAAGGTGAAGCATCTAAATGAGGCAGAAAAAGTGATTTCTAAGAATTTTCCCTCTTCTGAATCAACTTCAAGTTAGCACTGTAAAAATCTAATATACCCTTCTGAACAAATCACTATCCCATTACAAATCCTCTAGTGAATAAATGGAAACCAATTAGATTTAAATTACTGAGATCTGAAACCCACCTGAATTAATTCTTCAAAAACAACCCTTTCTATAATCATATGAACCTCATCTTGGCCCTTTTCTCAGACCTGCCTCTAGATAGTCTTCCACAGCACTCCTGTACCCTTTGAATCAAATCCACACTGCACAACACCCAAGCCAAAGATCCATCTTTCTTAACGCAACGTGTAATAGGAAGCTTTATTAAAACAGTTACTAGCTTAAAATCCCAGAACTGGCCTAAACTCCCTTGCACAGTAATCCATAAATCATAAATCTTTGGTGTACTTAAAACAAAAATCTACATAGTTGCCCCACCTGCAATCAATAAAATAACATGTACAAATTTATCAAAAACATGGACAAGCAATTGCTAGTAATTACACTGGTTTCTCCAATCTAGAATAATGCACTAGAAGAAATACAAGTTTTCACTATACAGTCACTTACACACATACATACATAGAATCAAAGCCATCTAAGTCCAAACTTGAGCTCAGAGAAGTTACTTTTATAATGTTGAAAGTCACCTAATCCACTTTAGTATCGAAAGACAAGGAACTTACTACCTCATTAACAGGATTTTTCAGAAAAACTCCCTTAAAGTCATAATTATTCCTCTTTCAACACTTACGATATAACGTATTATATTTGTTCATATCCTTTTCAATGGAGTTTTGTTTTAAAACAAATCATAAAAATAGAATACAGTCTTTTACCATGCTGAGAGTGGCTTGCCTTCCTTTGAAAAGAACTCAAAACAGGGCAGACCCTTTAAGACACAGTGGGACTTCATACTTCCTACAGTGACAACTTACAGTAGCTCTTGAGAACAAGCAGGTTGGGAGTCAAGGAGATATACTTTCTAGTACTCACCCTGTCATATTTTATCACAATTAAATACTGACTGACTTCTCTTAAGAATTCTAAGCTCCATGAGGGCAGGAACTGTGCCACTCATTCGACGTATCTCCTAGGGCTTAGTATTGAACGAATGTATATGGCACTGACTGTGGCATGTGGCAACTACTGACACCATTCTTCTCCATGACCACTACTCCTTAGCCTTTCTGTTCTCTTTCTCGTTTCCTTTTTTCACTCCCTCACTTTCTTCTTCACATCTTTCCTTCCTTCTCTTTTGTCTATGTCCTTCGGTAGTAACTAACGTGGTTATGTTGCATTTTGGGAACTCAGGATCAAAGAGGCTGCTACTCCCTCCCTAATTTATCATATTGATGAACCATAGTTCTAACTTGATAATTTCTGTTTGAATTCATTTAAAGTTTAAATTAAATATAACTATTATAAAGAAAGACAAAATGGTCTGTTATGTAAAAGAAGTTAAATTAGAAGAAACTCAATAGAGATCAAACCCAAATCTAAACATAGAATTAGAAATCTATGTAAAGAAAAAAAATCATTTATGTGCCAAATACGCTAAAACCAAAATAGTCTTCTAGCTTTCAAGAGTACTTTGCTAATAACGAGAGCTAAAGTACAAATATATTTAAGAATAACACGATTGTTCTATCAGCCAAGATCTATGTATCCAGTTTAAAATATATACATAGACAGACACACACACCTGGACCAATTTAAGGGGAGCTTCAAAAATAATAATCTTGACCAAGGATCAAACTTCCTCAAAACTGTGTATAAGTACTCCCCACTATCTTTCTAATATTTATGTTGAATAGCATCACTTTTCTCAGAAGGCCCTTCAAAGCTAACAAATGTCAGGAAAATAAAATGAATTCCGATTAATGACTTGAGTTCAAGCATTAAACACTATTTATACTTTATACATACACATAACTGAATGCATCACTCCGCGTTAAAAAGACGACTACTGCAAGGGATGTTCTTAAAACTGTCTAAAGTACACATAAATTGTAGCTGCTTTGGAGAGACACTCTCTTAGTAAAACAGTACAGGAGGCAATTTTTGAGACTAGGACTAAGAACTTTTATTAAAGTAATTAATTCCTGCTGACAGAGGAAGAGTAACGAACAGAGGAGGTGGTAAAAGGTGGTTTAAGGTCTTCAGAATCAGGAAATAAGAAACTTATGGGTAACTTGAGGAACTGAGAATAGTACAACAAGAAGGGCTATGGCTGAAGAACAACATTGTAAAAAGAAATTCACAAACGAGTAATTATTTTCATATCAAGTCTTATTTCACAGCAAAAATTCAAAGAACCAAGTACCCTATCTATTAATATATCCAGTGCTTTCTCTTATACAGGACAAAATAGTATTTAATAAAAATATGTTGCAAAAAGAGAAAAGGAAAATATATTAGAAATAGACATTATTCCGTGTCTCACAGAAAAGTTCAGAATAACAAGAAAACAGAATAAGTTATCAGTAGCAGAATTGTAAAAGGGAGTACAGCTTAAAAATTTAACAAAGGAAAAAACACCAAAGAAAACAAGTCTCTTAATGAAAAATAAATGGCATGAATCCAGACAAAACTAGATGATCATTAAAAATTAGCAGAGCATACATCCTATAACTAAAATAATGAAAATTTTGTAGAAATGTCGCTTTGATTAAAATATGAGAATATTTGGAAAGTTTATGTTCACAATCAGCAATTTGAGATGACATGCATCGCAGATACACAGATACACTTTCATCCAATGAGACAAGTATAGGGCATACTTACAATTGAATCACTTACAATTATTTTTGAAAATTCAAGAACTGGAGAGATACCAGAAGACTGGAAAAAAGCAAGTGTGGTACTGATCTTCCATAAAGGTAAGGAAAAGAGAGAATAGAAAGTTACCATACTGTGAGTTTGACATCAATAATTAAGTAAAGGAATAATAAGAGAAAAATCTGTAACTATACAGAGGAAAAGTAGTTACATGAGCAGCAAAGTGGCAAGTTAAAAAACCAAAAAAAAAAAAAAAAAAAACCAATATACATACTAAACTTAATGGCTTTTCTATTCCGTCAGCAAATTAAGTTTTCTGAGAAAAGACATCATTGTGTCTCCTTACCAAATGATTTAAAAATTGGCTTAATGATGAAAAAAGTTTATTAAAGAAACCAGAAATATTAAGACCATGATTTTATGTGAGGTATACTAATCTGTAATTTCCTTGGATTACTGAAAATTTGGACACATGAATAATCACTGTTGCCTCTGGTTTATCCACTTCAGCTAAAGAAAGAACAGGATTTAGAGGTATAGAAAAGTTCTAAGGGTATAAATTTCTCCCTATTTTTAATCCTAAAGAATACTCAAGTATCAATTAATTTAGAGTGAAGATTATCAATTCAAAACGTCCGCAAAATTGAGCCTATTATTAAACATCTCCACTATAACTTCAGGAAAACATTTTCCATTTAAATCAATGTCTTGATCACCTAAGTCTCTAAATTACCGTGTTTCCCCGAAAATACGACCTAGCAGGACTATGAGCTCTAATGCACCTTTTGGAGCAAAACTTAATACAAGACCATAGCGCATTAGAGCTGATGGTCCGGCTAGGTCTTATTTTCAGGGAAACATGGTGATAAATTTTCGTTTACGAACATGGTAGCTATAGCTTTCTTACCAACAACTACGAAGTACCCCCAATAATGCTCTAAAAAGTAAGATCTTTTTTCATAGTTCTAAGGGAACAGTTCTAACTTCATGGACTGACTGTGGATGCGTAATAGATATTAAAACCTTTTTCAGAGTATCAGGTCCTCTGCTATACGCTTTTTAAGTGTTCTCATTTCATCATCACAACATAGTAATGTGGATAGACATTAACCCTATTTAATAACTGTACCTAAATCATCTAGCTGGGATTTTGTTTTAAATTGGGATTTCAACTCAGTCCTTTGATTTCAAATCCATTACATTTTTCTATTAAATCACAATATTTGAAAAAAAAAAAAAAGTCATGGCATAAGAGAACTAAAATGTAATCTAAAAATTGCCCCAAAGAGCTTGGTATAGTGAAAATTAGCGTAAGCTTTAAGGTTAGATTGATCTAATTTTAAATTCTCAATCTTCAATTTCCTAAGCAATTACATGTACAATCTGGCCAAATTACTTTCTTCCCCTTCATTTTGTCACTAGGGATGCATATGATAATAAACCACTCAAAGTTTCTGGAAAGATGCAATGAAAGAATGTGTGTAAAGTAACACAATAGCAGGTGTTCTACTTCCTCTTCTTAATTTGGACTCATAAATAACCAGGATTCACCACTGTATCCCCAGGTCCCAAACTAGTGCCTAACATATAGAAGGCACTCAATAAATATTTGATGGATAAAAACAAAATGAATTAATAACTAAATAATACCATAAAACACATATAATTTTAATAGAGATCTATAATCAAGAAAAGGATATAAGTATAAACTGTATTTCACATTCCTTTAAAAAAGGAAAACAAACAGTAAGTTGAACTCTGAAGAAGATAATAGATAACAATAATTAAAAAGGTATGAGCAATAGACAAAAACAAGTGGCAAAATACAGTTTTGGAAAACAAATCAGAAAAAAAATCCTGTGTGAGATGTTCAGAAAAGTACTGGGTATTATGCCTGAATCACAAAAGGTAAATTGTACTGAATTATTACCTTGGTAACAAAGAGTCAAACAATAACAACCTTCTTTTTTCCCATAAAATAATCTGGTTTTTGAAACTACATTAGTTCTTGAAAAAACAGAATCATCTTTATCTTTAAATTTACAAAGAAAATATACATTATATCATAATAATTAATATGCATAATATTAATTTTCTTTTTTAAAAAAATACCAAAACAAATTTGAACTGCTCATCCAGTTGGGACAAAAAACCCAAAAAACTCCTTTGTCAAACAGGAATCAGGTACAGACACCAGTCCCAAAATTCGTGAACTTTAATCAAAATTTTTAGCACAGCTGCTTACTCTTTATGATCTTTTCATCTAATACTGACACTGTTCTGTAACCCTTTGACTTACAGAACACTAATACTGATTAACACTAATATTGATTCCATAAAGTGAGTTGCTTAAACTACATCAAAAAAGTCTGAAATTAGTTACTATTTTCCTCTATTTTAATCACTGAAATCTTGTCTTTCCAAAAGATTCTCCAAATTTATTCAACAAATTCTTATAAAAAGTTATTGTCAAAACTAAATAAAACAAAGAAAACTTGAAGTTTATAACTGGGTGACCATATATCTTAGTTTTTCTGGGATAGTACCTGTTTATGCCTGTTGTCTCAGCAAAATTATTAGCAACCGCCTTCACTCTCAAAAAAGCCCTAACTGGGCCATGAAATCATATGGTCTCCCTCTCTATAAAGGATTTAACTAGCATTTTAGAGATATAAATGTCTGGAAGACATATAAATTGCTTCAGAATGCAGCAAATTACTTAAAACTATAGATATACATAAAATAAAACATGAGTTTATAGGCTCTGAATGCAGAAAGCCAACTACAAAAATAAAGGACACCAGAATTCAAGTCAGTATTAACTGAGAGCTTACCTTATGGTAGATAAATGGAGACAGGAGTAATGTAGAAGTTACATTTTTAAAAAGTTCTTTTATTTTACTTGTTTTTTGATTAAAAGTTATTGGAATGACAACGGTCAACAAAACTACACAGGTTTCAAGTGTACAATTCTATAATACATCATCTATTGCATTATGTGCTCACCACCCAGTCAGTTAAAAAGCTACTTTATTTTTTAAAAAAACACTATTTTATTTAAACACACACACACACCCCTCTGAAATAAAAACACATGAAACATATTATTCCTGGGGAGTGGAATTGAGGGAAAGGACATTTGAGACGGGTTCTTTGCGTTCTTTACTTTATACACTGATGTTGTCAGATTTATTTTACAGGTAAGTATGCATTTACTTAAATTCAAAAGCTTTATGTAAAAACTAGGAAACTGTACAGATTATAAATATTTTTCAAAAAACTGTGAAACTTTTAACTTGCAAAAATCATCAGCATTATTCTTTTAAAGTTATCTACAAAATGCTAAAATGTCTTAAGAAAGTAAATTTGGCAATTCTGAAGCTACTCAAATATACCTTTCCAAGTAAAATAAAATGTAGCATAACAGATTTATAACATTGTTTACAGATAAAGCACAAACTAGCAAAAAAGCACTTAAAAATTAGCAATCACCACTATACTAGAATAAATGCTGAGAAGACAAATGGCCAGTAAAATAAAACAGAATACTTAATTTTCCCCCCACATCCTTCCTGCCAATAACATGAACGTGACTCATGTTATGAGCAAACTCATAAAAAACGAAAACACCTACTACATTATTCCAAGCACTGTGTGACCATGAGGGATTGACAATCAACCCAAATTTTTCTTTTCATATACACTAGTTGGTCAGGCTGCTAGCAGTATCTTTCTTAAAAGTCATGGGTTAAGTCATTCTGGGATTTAAATAAGCCCTGCCTGGCTTACTAGTATGAGAGGGAAAAAATACATTCTTTCCCTCCCTAACCTCAGATTACTGCCTATCATTCAATTTAACAGCATTTTGGAAAGTCTCAATTATTTTCAAGGGTCCACCAAAAACAAAAGTTTTACATAAGTTTCCTGGAAATTTGTTCTATGTATAACTAGGAGAAATTCACATTAAATACATGAATCCTTAAATTGAGTGTTTTAGTTGTTCAAGGTATGAAATAACTGCCGAATTTTCATTCATTGTATAATCCTCATTGAAAATTTGAATTAAAAATGTTTTCAAAAACAAAACCTCATATATTCATATATTCCTCTAACAAAACTGCATCTCCTTGTATAGCAAAATATAACATTGAAAATTAATACCCAAGGGGGCTAAATGATAAACTAGTCAGATAAATAGACAATCAGTCCTAAAAGGTTTACTTGTATCTCACACAGACCAACCAAACAAAATAGAGCAAAAACAACAACCATGAATTTAAAAGAACAGATTTTATAATCAGTTTGGCATTTATCCTTTAAAAATTATATATGCCAAAACAGTTTTTGTACATCTGATTTTAGCTGCCAGTGAATATCAAACAAAAGGAAACAGGTTCAGTGATTGCTAAAGCTGTTTAAAGTAATACAAAATTAGCTTGATTTAGTTTAATTGTTGTCAGAAATCTATCAAAATAGTCTAAAATATTACTAGAATATGTATGTTCATGAGGACAGGATTTTGTTTTGTTCTGTACTGTATCCCCCAGCATAGCGCTTGGTTTCTAGCAAGTGCTCAATAAAAATTTTATAAATGAATAAAATAAATTCTGAAATGTGCTTACCTGTTAGCATTTAAACATAAAAGGTAATCAAAATATAAGGTCTTGCAGATTATAAATCAGAGTATTCATTTAAAAAATCATAAATAACTCATTTAGTTATTAGAAAGGATTTTGTATAAGTATGGATTCTGAATTTTTGTAAGGCTAATTAAAAGTTTTCAAGAAAAAAGAAACTGACTAGAAGGGGAAACACTGTACTGTACAGGCAGTGTAAGCAGCAAAACTTGGCAATGACAATTGAATTGTCCCTCGAAGAACTTGTTTTCTCATGGCAATCTCATGAGCACTGCTCTACACATACTACTCCGGGTCAGAAATCAGTGTTACAGTATTTTACTTATTGGGAATCTCTTACGACTATGGCACTGTTCTGGATGTGGGGAAGCCAAGATGAAGCAGATATAGACCTTGCCCTAAGAGTTTCAAACCTATTGGAGCACATAAACATCTGTCTGCAAATAACTGATTCAAGCATGGTAAAAGAAGTGTTTATAAGAAGATTCAAAGGAGAAAGTTAAGGGGATGAGAAAGGTTTCACAGAGGTAACATTTTACACTTGATCTTAGCCAAAAGGCCGAGAAGGGATAGAGTCACATTTTAGAGTGTAGGATTTAGACAGAGATGGAAAGGGAAAAGTATTACAGCAGTGGGCCTGCACTGGAAACAGCATAAGCAGATGAAATGTTCTCTTTAACAGTAGTGATTAGGGAATGAAGGTAGGGTTAAGGCAACAAACAAACAAACAATAGATATTTAAATACCCAGGATTAGGGACAGGGGGACCCTTCACCACAGCCAAGACTGAAGGAACAGGAAGGAAACAATGTTACATGGGCCAATCAAAGGAAGAGCTACTCAAAGGACGCTCTAGTTGTAGGAACCCAGCCGCTGCCAAAAATGCGTCAAATCAGAGAAGGAACAAAAGGAATAAATATTCCAAAGGTTCTCTCTTTTCTTCCTTTGTCACTGCCTCACATCACTAAACCTAACCACAAGTCAGAGGATCAAGGACGCCAGGTGACACAGGCTGCAAGATCAGCCTCCTGGAGTAGACAGCAAAGAAAGGCAGAGAAAGAATCTGTAGGAAAATGGAGAATAACCAGAAAAGGCATACTCCCCGACTCAGAGCTAGCATATGCACAAAGAGAGGCTGGAAAGCAGGAGGCCAAATGAGGAACAATATTCTCTTAGAAAAGCATCAGATGATATTTTTCACATCCAGATGCTGAATCTGAAAGGAAACCAAAATTAGTGGCTGAACTGGAAAAATTACTGGGGTTTGGGGCGTAAGGTGAGCAATGGATGAAGAGGAACACCAGAACAGCACCTCAGTTCTCTCTAGAACTAACAAAAGAGAAAGAACCATAGGGCTCTTGTCCTAGTTATTTTAGTCTCTAACTGTGTGACCTTGGGCAAGTCCCTTGGCTTCTCTGAGACTGTTTCCTCCACTATAAAAATAGGTATAGGTTGATTAAAACTCCAAGATCAGTTCCAGGATTCTGTGAAGCCAGTATCTCCAGGTAAATAACCATGTTCACCAGGTAAGTAAATACCTCACCGTACTGGAAAAAGCTAGAGTCCACTTAGTCACTTTTGAAAAGAGTTAATTTGGTTTCAATGAAGACACTTACAGGTTCCAACTGCAGCCAAGTCCTCCATGGATGACAAAGAATGTTAAAACACAAGCACACTCGATCATTTAGTGTAACCTTGAAACTGAATGAGAAAGACTACTGCAACCAGATTTTAAAACATGCTCTGAAATGTAGAGAATGCAAAGAAATAACGGAGTAAGCAGAATAATTTGGCTGAAGTGGCACATTTTGGAAAAAACAAAATAAGTTGCTCCATCAATAGAGCAAAGAGGCAAAGTTCTTAAAGGTGTCTCCAGAAATAAATGAACTCCAATGTGGAAAGGACTATAAGTCTGAGTCAGTCTCTGTCTCTCTCTTTCTCTCTCTCTCTATCACACACACACACACACACACACACACACACACACACACACACACAACGACTACCACGCCTTCATAACATAAATATTCTTTGAGTACCTGTTATGTGCCAGGTACTATCATCATCTTCAAAGAACATCTTTAAGAGCAATACAAACAGCAAATATAATTAATAATTAATTAATCTCCTGGAATGAGCTCAAATTTTACCCCTTCCAAGCAGCCTCTCTGACTTCTTTAGCCACCAACGTGCTCTTTGTCCTCTGATGCCACCACAGAACCAATCTGTGCTGACACTGCTATCAGTCTTCTTTCACAGAGACTGGGAGCAGGGTAGTTTGCCTGGGAATTTGTTCACCATTTATAACATAGTTGCTAAACATTTTCTCCAATCCTATCACTCAGGTGTGGTCACAACCAGGGAGCTCCCGGATTTAGGAAACATTTCTCACTCACAGGGATAAACCTAATTCTGGTAAAACTGAGCCAAAGGTTTGCACACTTAGGATTTGATTAAGTTACATATTTTGATCATTTAACAAGCATTTATTGAGTACCTACTATGTGCCAAGCTCTGGACTAAAGACAAAGGTTCTGGGGATACAAAGATGAGTAAGGACCTCTGATCTCTAGGAGATGAGAGTCTAATACAAGAATCAGATGGGTGAACAAAAAATATACAATGCAACCTAGTGAAAGCTATAATATAAAGAGAGAAATGAACAAAGTGCTGTTGTAGCACACAAAAGACAAGAGTAATTCTCTGTCTGAAGGAAGACATCAAAGAAACAGTAACACATGAGCTGAGCAGTGTCTTAAAGGAAGAACTGGAGGTTTATCACCTGATAAAATTCTGAGCAACTACAATTCTAAGCAAGAGAAAAAGGGTGTGAAAGGACAAAGAGCTATGAAAGGCTATGGCATGTTTGAAATGATTAACAGTTCACAGTGCTAGAGTAGAAGCCTTGGGTAAGAGCACCTGCAGCCACGTCCAAGCTCGAGAGAAATTAGGACGAGGTTGTGAAGTGCCTTGAAAGGACAGGCCACCCAGCTGGACTTTGGCAAGAGGAACCCAAAACAGATTGTAAAGTACAGGAGTGACTTAGTCAGATTTGATTTTGGATAAAGGAGTACGGATAGAGGGAGTCTAGTGACTGGGAGACGACATAGAAGATTTTGAAAAAGTCTAGGTGAGAAATGATGAGGGCTTGAATTAAAGCATTATCATGTGGAAAAAACCAGACCAAATCCAAGAGACACTACTAAGGCAAGTTTAACAGGACCTGGTGATGGACATGGAAAATAAGGGATATGGAAAATGGCTTTAAATGACTAATTGCCTGTGTGTGGGGAACTTTTAGGGAGAGATGCTTGGCCTAGTTATATTTTCAACCTAAGAACTATTCTTTCAAACATAATCTTTGTTTAAACCTTTACTGAAAAATCTTCCTAAATATAATTTTTGGCTAAGTGCATTACAGTAATCATAAAAACTGTCCTTTTCTACAGAATCCCCATAAACATCAGTAATCACTCTACACTCAAGTTTAGATACTGAAAGAACTTCACCCATCTCGGGACATCCTAGAACTTGATTTTTAGAATAAAAGCCTGATATCCTCTTTCTCAATCAATAGTCTGCAAACCATGCAACTAGGTAATTTTCCAATCAGTAGAACATGGTTGCTTCACAATGTTCTTTCCTAGCAGATCCAAACTTACATGGAATTAAATTCTCTGCTTATCTTGAAAACTGGGGATGGTTCAGTGGTTAATTACCAAACACAATCTTTTCACATTAAAAAAAGAAACCGTAACATCTAGAACTTTAGAAATATCAAAGTGGATGTGACCAACAGCCTTTGCAGCCTCGTATTTATAGAGAGGCACTTCAAGCTTCTCTATCATCTTTCTTATTTCCCATTTAAGCTCTCAGACTAAAATTCTGATTTTTAGTGGTTTATATCTCCCCTGTGCTAGGAAAGGTACTATGTTTTTTATTTATGTTGTCTCTTGTTGGTTACAAAAAGTGAAAGTTTAAAAATTTTAAGTAAAACTGAATGAGAGATGTTAACACTATTTATTAAAGGGCTCTACCACCTACTCAGTTCGTTACAGGCAATGTACTGACAGATGATTCACAGATCGTGGAGAAGAATTTCCAATTTAAAGTGCATTACAAAAGCTCTTAAAACTGCAACTACTATTCTAAGATCCCTCCCAGCTTCTCCACCAAAACTAGGAGAAATAATTACTTGATTTGTTTTTAATTTCCTCACAGCTAAAAAGTAAACAGAGTAATCAACAAGCAAAACCAAATGTTACTTCAAATTAGCAAAAAGTTCAATACACCTTTCACTTTCATAACAAAAATACTTAAGAACAGTGTGAATGCTGCAAAAAATGCACTATTCAAATATACTTCCTAGTCTATTCATTACTCAACTTTGCTGAGAACCTAAACCTTTTCCCTGTTTTAATGAGTCCTGTACAACTATTCCAAAGTTTTCAATATTTTCACACAAGCTACCCAAAAAGCATAAAACCACCACCCTCCCCACACACATACTCACAAATAATAGCACCCATAATTATTACACGCAAAAAGACTGGGCCAGGCAAGAACACTGTGCCAAAAAAGAAAACAAAATGTTTGACCTGAAACTGGAGATTCTATTGATGGGAAACTGGTCAAAATTAAGCTTTCACATTAACAGAAAGCTTAACTTTTGTGTTTAAAATATCGTGAGACATCATCTTTCGAAAGGAAAACAGAGTTCCACAAAAAGGAATCGAAAAAGAGGAAGAGATTCCATCCAATCTGGTTTGGTGGCGAATGACCTCTCGGTGGAACAGGAGGCCCCTAAGCCTCAGTCCCCAACCCATCTCGGCCGAAGAAGTGGGGAGAGCTCCCGGGAAACAGAGGGCCTGGGCGGCCACATCGTCCTACTCACCCCAGAGGGCGGCGGGAAGGAGGCAAGGAGAAAGCGACACTCGCGCCCAAGGCCCCGGGCAGACAGCAGGGACCCCGGGGACTCGGGGATGAGGGCCGACCCCTCAATCAGACCCTCGGGGTCTACTCACTCCGCAACTGGCCAGTAAGAAAGCCATTCGCCAAGGCCCCCGCCCTCTGTGCCTGCAGGGGACGGAGCCGGGGGCCGCCTCCAAGCACCCTTTTTTCTCCCCCCTCGGCGGGATCGCCGGACTGCGGCGCACACGGTCCTGCCAGGTTCAGACGGGTCCCGGGCCACCCCCTACCCCAACCCTTGTCCCGTCCCCGCCCTGGTCTAGGGGCCGCACTGATTGGCTAGGCCTGTCGGCTCTGAGCAAAGAGACCCCTGGCGATTGGCCATGGGTCACCTGCTGTAAGGGAGGTGAGCGGCTGACGATTGGCGGTTAGGCCAATTTGGGGGTGGAGAGGAGGGAGAGAGCCGGCTACCAGCCGGAGGGGCGGGCGGCAGCGGGCGGTCACCTGCGGGGCTCAGCGCTCCGGCTCGCCGGCCCTGCCCAGACCCAACCCGGCCTTTTCTTTGTGGGAGCCCAGGGCTCACCCGGGGGCTAGGAGCCGCGCCGCGCCCCGCCCCGCACTGGGACCTGCGCCTCGGGACACTCGACTGCCGCCGCCAGGAAAGGGAGGTCGGAGCCCGAGACAGCTCAGCTTTGCTTCCGGTCTTCGGCCGGGTGACGCCTATAGAGTGGACGACCGAGTAGGGACCGGATCACAGGCGTAAACGAGCTTTACACCCACTGGTTTCTAGCTCACCATCCCCAACACTTTGGCAGCTGTGGAGCCTAGTTTCATCTTCCCAAGTTATCAACTGCTTTTGCTTACTTCCGGAAAGTTGTTTGTATTTGGTAGCGGGGAAGTAAAGAGGCGGAGGGAGTGCGGGGAGGAGACACTATATCAACAAACAAAAGCTTGGGTGCCTGTTTTATTAATCCAGGGAAACACCGTGGGCCTGCTGTTGTGCCACAGCTCCATAAGGAATGTAGGTGGCTTGTGAAGACGCTTCAGGAATCCAAATGTCGTAACTTCAAATTAGATCCAAAATCAGACTTAGAAGACCTCGGCAGAGTCATCCAAAATACAGGAAATCACAGGCATAAATGATAAACTTACTGATTTGTTGTTCTTAATATTTTCCTTACGGTTATTTATACATACCTGTAAGTACTAAACTAAGCAGCTAATAAATTTTTGTAGCTCTACAGGTACCCGCTACAACAACTAGCATAGTGCAAACTGCACAACAGGTTCAATAAATGCATGCTGCACTCAGTGTTAAAGATACCTTCAGTTTGTTTTATGTAAATTTTTTCAAGATGTACAACATCAAACGCACTCGCTTCTTACATTCACTCCTCAAAAGCCTGGTCCTCTTCTAGAGCTCCCTGTATGAGGAAATGAAAACCTCTACCATCCACTCTAATATGCAAACCATAAACCTAGCAGTCCTAATTCTACATTCAATCCGTCACTAAGTTCTGTCATTTTTACCTCCTAAATACATTCTCAGTTCTGTCCACATCTCTCTGGCATCGCCACCATTCAGTTACAGGTCCTGGCCTCTTGCAATAATCTCCTTAGTAAAATCTTCCTGAATCTACCCTAGCTCCTCCAATCCATTCTCAACACTATAACCAAAGTAATTGCTTTCCAAAACCAATTTTATTACACCCTCATCTCTGCCTCTTCCTCCCTCTCCTGCTCCCCCATTAAAGAACTTCAACTGCTTTCCATTGTGCTTAGGATACAACAATCTTTAACAATGGCCTGTAAGATTTAGCCCTCTCCCTACCTGCCCCCTAGCTCCATCTTATACCTTCCACTCCCTCCTTTTCTGCACTCCACACATTGGCCTTTTCCAAGCTTCAGTTTGCCCTGGACCTTCCAACCTCAGGGCTCTTGACACATGCTTTTGTCTTTTACACTGTTCCCTTGACACCAATCCCCACCCTTCACTAATTTACTTCTCATCATTTCCTGCCAGACAATGTGAATTCTTCCTATTATGTTTTCATAGCAACTTATGATAGCAATAATTTTACATGTATTTTAGTTATTTAAATTATACTGTTTTAATTTACATATAATGTATCCATCTTAAATGCACAGTTCAATATATTTTGATAAATGTATGCACACATGTAACCACCACATCAAGTAAGACAGAACATTTCCATCACCACAAAATTTCCATTTGTGCCCCTTAAGCAGTCAATCCCTCCTACCACTGTTGCTCTGCTTCCTACGTGCATTATTCCTTTTTAAAACTTGTTCAATTTATTTAAACTAAAAAAAAATAAAACACAAAAAATAGTTCACACATTTCTATCAACCCACCACTCCCTGCCTCTTGCAACCACCAATCTGTTTTCTGTATCTATGAGCTTTTATTTTTAATTTAGATTTCACATATAAGAGAGATCATACAGTATTTCTCTTTCTCTGTCTGACTTATTTCACTTAGTATTATACCCTTCAGGTCCATCCATGTTGTTGCAAACGGCAAGATTTCATTCTTTGGATGGCTGAATAATATTCTGTTGTGTGTGTATATGTATATTTACATGTATATATGCATGCGCATGTGTATCACACAATGTCTTTATCCATTCATCCATCAATAGACACTTAGGTTGTTTCCATATCTTGGCTACAGTAAATAATACTGTAATGAACATGGGGTACATAAATCTTTCTGAATTAGTGTTTTCGTCTTCTTTGGATAAATACCCAGAAGTGGAATTGCTGGATCATATGGTAGTTTTATATTTAATTTTTTGAGGAACCTCCACACTGTTTTCCATAGTGGAAAACCAATTGACATTCCCATCAGCAGTGCGTAAAAGTTCCCTTTTCTCCACCAATACTTGTTATTTCTTGTCTTTTTGATATTTCTAATCATTCTAACAGGTGTGAGGTGATATCGCACTGTGGTTTTGATTTGCATTTCCCAGATGATTAACGATGTTGAGCACATTTTCATGTATCTGTTGGCTATGTGTATGTCTTCTTTGGAAAAATGTCTATTCAGATCTTCTGCCCATTTTTAATTAGACTGTTTATTTGCATTATTCTTTGATAAATATTTATGTTTATTACTAGACTGTAAGCTTAATGAGGCAAGGATCTACGTATCTGGTTTTGTTCAACATCATATCCTCAGTATTTAGCCAAATGCCTGGCACATATTAGGTATTCAATAATAGATTTACTATGGGAATAGATTCTGAAAATAAACAGTTCTATGATAAATATCAAAATATAAATATATGGTGAGAGAGAAAAATACTATATTAATCTTGCCAGATGGACATGGTCGATGTTTAAACCTCCACTAATACCCTTTAAAATTTTCCTTTAATATCTGCTTCCCCAGCAGTTCATTTTGTGCCTGAGCAACCCAAAGGACTTAATTCAATATTAGCTGATCAAACAGTTCTCCAGACCAAGAAGAAAAAGCCTACATCTCTAATTCTATGTACTCTGTTTGACCCTTATGTAAGAGACATAATACTTATTTATGTAATTCTTGCTTTCCAGTTCTTTCATGTGCTTATCTAACCAACTAGACAGAAAGAACCATGGGGTCATCAAGGACTTTAGATTTTTTTAAGTAACCACCATCATGGGTCAATAGTTTCAAAATCTAATGAACTATCATTTTTGACAGTTTAATGTAAATAGTTAAGTTCTAGTACGTAAAAATTTAGTGGACCCAATTATCATTAGTTTTTATTGATAAGCTTGTGTTAAGATTAGGGATGATGGCAATAAAGAATATGATTTATGACAGTCTCTTAACAATAATGCTGAGTTTTTCCTTAATTGCATATATATATGAATATATATATAAATAATTCTATGTTCTAGTTACATATTTAAATAGGTCACAGCTATAGTCTAGTTTCATACTACAGATAACTATTTGTTGTAGACATATAGTTCTCATTTTCCTAATCCTGATGTAAAGTTAGTGTGCATAAAAGATGTAGCATTTATAATGGAGTAGTTACACAATACAAGGCAAATTTACCCATTTTATCCCAAGAAACTGTGGGACTTCTAAGCAAATCTGGCAACTCAGGTGTTTTAAAAGATATCTTACAAGTTGTTTCAGAAGTAAGTTAAATAACCAATGCCTTAAACCTACATATGACAACTGATTACCAATTATGTACCAAAAGGATCTTTAATACTTATCTTTGAACTATACAATTAAGTTATTAAATTACATTGGCACTTAATTTCTTTTTTTTGGTTCAAGAGAAAGAAGAATATACTATGGTGATTAACAAGTATAAAAAAACCATATCTTAAACTTATACAGTGATGTATGTCAATTATTTCTCAATAAAACTAGAACATTTAAAAATGAAAAACTAAAAAGAAACAAAAACAAAACAAAAAGAAAAACCTCTAAATTTTCCTCGTCACTTGCTGCATTTTACAAATATATATCTACATAAATATACAGAGGGTGCCAAAAAAAAGTATACACATTTTAAGAAAGGAAAAAACTATTAAAATTGTAATATTCAATATATACCAATAACAAAAGATGAATACAAGTCACGTTTGACTTCTGCAATTACAAGAGGCGCTCAAAGTGGTTACAATCAGCGTCCAGACACTTCTGATTACAGTGAACCATTGCTTGAACAACATTGACTAAAGTGTCCACTTGTATACATTTTTTTTGCACCCCCGATATATATATACACACATATACACACACATATATATAAGTAAAACAATCTGAGAAAAATAAAAACACTAAGGTTCAGAGTGAAAGGGTCTTTAAATGGCAAGAAGTCTACTGAGTAAACAATAGGCCAACTTTACCTATATCTATAAAGATGAAAAGAACACTTTAACTATACAGATTCATGTACTACTTTCAAAAATACTATTTCTGCTCCAGTCCACTAATGTTTACCTATAAATCACATTTTACTCTGATGTCATCTCAGACATGTATGACAATACTTTTGATAAACAGAAGAAAAATAGGTTTAAAAAAGTCAGTTTCCCTAGGTATTTGCCTAGCAACTCAGGCCAAATGATTGGAGCAGAAACTATTGAGAGACACCTCTTGGAAGGATATGTAGCTCCACTATTTTGTCTGACCAGTATTTGGAAGTCTCAAAACTAAACGCAGCCAATTAAGTTTGCATGTTAAAACTTTGGCCAGACGGAATAAATACACCACTTGGCATATGGTAGAAGGAATCCCTACGTTACGATCAAGGCCACCATGTTCCAGAAGTTAGTTTGTAAATTATTTGCAGTTCTCAATACACTACCAAACAAAAGAAAGCTTTGTTCGCGGTGAGGAATAAACACCCTCTACACTGCCCTACAACGGCTATGATGGTATACAGGACTGCCTTGCTCGCCACTGTATTTAGCATCGTCTCACACAGGGGCTGGCATAGACGAGGTGCTTCATGTCTGTTGAATAAATGAAAGGCCAGGTACTATGCTATAAAAATAGCAGCATGAACAGCTAATAAAGGTTGAAAATGACTAGTCTAGCAAGTGGAGGGGCAGAAGGCCGATGTTTTCCTATATGAGCCTTTTAGTACCATTCTTTTTTTTTTTTTTAATTATGAGATAGGTACAACTGTCCCAATTTTTACAGGTAAAAATCTATATTGGTCACTTAATTTTCGTCTGAAACAACTTATAAATTTCATTAAAAACACATGAGTTGCAAATTTGATTAGAAGTACACAGCTCCTAAATGCTCTTGAAATCCTGAAATCTGATTTGATTTAAAAATTAAAATATATTCTATAACACAATACCATTTTGATCAACTCATTGAAAGCACGTGGTTATAGCATTTCAAATAATTGAAAATAGGGTGAAGAAATTATTTCAATTACTTCCAAAACAATTCTATGGCAAGAAAGAGGATTAGCAGTTTGGCATGGACCAAATGTCTCCGTGGACATTTTGGACAGAACAAAATATCCTGCAAGGAGAAAAGAAGAGTCTCTCCCTCCGAAGGCATATGATTTTAGGAGCACAGAAGGTAAGTGATGATTTTGCTCTCTCAGCATCCAAAAGACAAATCTGAAAGCCATGTAGGCTTATTTCCTCATTATTCTGAAAAGCTGAGCAGAGTGCTAGCTAAGAAGGTCTCAAGTTAACCCAGTACAAGAGAAGAGTACTAGTTTTTACTAGTCTATGAGCTAGTCTACCTTTTCTAAAAAGGCCACTTTACCAGCCTAGGAGATCCCTCTCTTACGAAGTCATATGTTTTTTGTTCCTTCTCTTGACCTGTGTTAGAACTGTGGCCACAGTTCATTCAGGCCAGGCCATGAAGGTCAACTGAAGTGTGGGATAATGAAAGCTTGGAAGATTGCAAAGCCGTCCTTGGAATATACTTACTGCTCTTCCTACAAAATATTTTATTGTATCCTTTTAAATAAAAATATTAAAGCTGAAAAAAAAATGTTCAGAGCTCCTTGCCACAAGATGGGTGAAATGGCTTTGTATTGTGTAATTAGTCGTCATTTTAAATGTTCTAACTTTTATACACTCTAACTACATTAGGATTAGGAAATTAACAAATGAGAACTCTGTGTGTTCATCTCTAAAGTAAGGGTGTGGGAAAAGCTACTGTTTTCATTTAATACACTTCTACATAGTTTAAAAATTTTTTATTAGCACTCCTTATTTATATTATTATTGTAGTTTTAAAAAAATTCAATCCTCATTATGATTTTTATTTTCTTCTCTACACTAGACTGAGCTCTGTAAAGGCAAGGACAGTATGTCATTAATTTACAATTATATCATCTACAACTAGTACAGTGGAACAGTTGAAATGTTTAATAAATACTTACCAAATAAGTTTTCTAAAATTATTCTCCATAGGATCTGAATTGAGCATGCACTATTTAAAAATCTTTTAACTTTATTTTGATAAAGAGAAGGCAGGAAAATGTGTAAGTTCTAAAAGATTTCCATAAAGACACAAACTTTAAACAAATTTCACTTAAAAGAAATTTCTGACAGTTAAAGGAATAACCTTTTGCCTCTATAAAACTGTACCATCTGTTTAGTTGTTTCCCAAGAAGTCAAGATAGATGGTCTACTACCAGTACAACAGAATTAATTTAAAAAATGAATCCTAGAATCCTAAATTGCAGTTTAGGAGCCAGAGAGTGTCTGCCTTCAATAATAATAACAAAGTTGGCAACAGGCTTTAAGGGAATTTTCCTTTGTTATAGGAAACCCAAGTAACTGGCTACTTCTCTAAATCATTTTACCCGTGGAAGCGGTGACACAGCTATACTGCAATCATTTCCCCTGAGAAACAAAGAACCTCAAGGGAGAAAAACAAAACATTTATAAACATGATATAAAAGTAAAATCGAATGAGACCAGGGGAAACAATAGTGGCAGTAAACAGATTTTTATATATTGAGAAATTGAAATGTATGTTTAATACGCTAATCTTCAGAGGCAGCCAGATGGCTCAGTTTGTTAGAGTGTGAACTCTCAACAACAAGATTGCCGGTTCAATTCCCGCATGGGATGGTGGGCTGAGACCTCTGCAACTAAAGATTGAAAACGGCAACTGGACTTGGAGATGAGCTGCGCCCTCCACAACTAGATTGAAGGACAACAACTTGGAGCTGATGGGCCCTGGAGAAACACACTGTCTCCCAATATTCCCTAATTAAAAAAAAAAGAAGCTAATCTTCAGTGAAGTAGCTTAACACTCAAGAAAAATACTCAAAAAATTTCTATTAATCTTAGTTACCCAATTAGACATACAGCCATTACAGCAAAGAGGGTAGATTCAAGGTCATAATGCTAAAGATTAATTTCTCAGCTACTTTCCTAAATTGCACCTTAAATACGAAATTTGTGTTTGTCTATTATACCGAAGTATCTAATTTTGAAAAAAAAGGCTTCAGAATGGCTTGACTGTTTTTTCTAGCCTCAATAATGATTTGCAATCTGAATTCTATCACATCTCCTTTTTGGATAATGAAGTTTTACCCACAGATTCAATGGTGAGGTTTCTGTCACCCTCCCTCTTCTCCTCAGCCATATTCTTATACAAGGTTTCATGTCATTTCTCTCCAGGGGCTTGAAATCAAAGCCAATGGATAGTGAACAAATAGTAAAGGGCAAAAATTATAAAATTATAAGACAATAGCAATGAAATTCCAATTCGATAACCACCTAAAACACAATTTATAGTGGCTTACATAAACTTATACATACAGGACAATTATAGACCAATCTCTTGGCTCAAAGAATAACAACAGAAGCCATTTAGTATAAAAAAAATTTTTTTTTAAAGAGCAACTCATTTATAGCATAAAAGTGAAAAACTTAAAGGTCTGCACTACTCACTTAGACATTTACATGAGTGTTTTCAAATTGGGATCTAAAAAGTCTCTACCACAATTTTCTGTTTTCATTTGTGGTAACCTGTAAAAACTAGTCAGATGCTCCTTGACTTACGATAAAGCTATCGTAAGTCGAAAACATCGTTAAGTTGAAACTGCATTTAATACACCTAACCTACTGAACATCAGAGCTTAGCCTATCCTACCTTACACGTGTTCAGAACATTTACATTAGCCTACAGGTGGGCAAAATCATCTAACACAATGAGTACACTGTGGAGTATCGGTTGTCTACCCTAGTGATCACGTGGCTGACTGGGAGCTGCATCTCACTTCCGCTGCCCAGTGTCACGGGAGAGGATCATACCACATATCACTCGCCTGGGAAGAGATCAAAGTTTGAAGTATAGTTTTTGCTGAATGCGTATCACTTTCAGCCCATCATAGAATAAAAAAATCGTAACTTGAACGCAGTCAGAACACATAAAAGTGGTAAGATGACAGAATCATTACACTCTACACAGTAGTGTACACATGCTGAACTTAGAATCTATACCTAATAGTACCATTTTCACACTGTAAGTAGCGACCCACTTTCAGCAAGGCAGTATCATTCATCACATTAATGTTAATTTAGATTTTATTGCTTTGTGCTTTGTTTGTATTTAATTTGCAATTTTCTTTTGCAAATATAGTTAGTTCTCTAACATTTTAAACCTAAGAAATTTATATCTAGCTTTACATATGCCCACATTAAATAACATTACGATATAATACTTTATACACTGGTATTCTGGGCTTGCAGTTGTTTTCCTAAAATGGGGTCCAAATTTTCTCAAGTTTATAAAGCTGATTTACACCTCTATGACAGCTAGACAAGCTGCTGTAATTCATTATATCCTATAAAATATAGGATACTGCAAAATTTACAGGATGTAACATCCCAAGTCTTTCAGTGATCAATCCCTTGCTTGGCAATATCTCAGCATTTAGTTGGTGCTAAAGCTTACTAGTGTAAACAAAGAATATGAAAGGTTTCCCTCCGTTAATCAGTATCATCAAAAATCCACTGAACACCTCTTACAGACTAATTAGGGGATTAAGAGGTTCAGCAGCCCCTCTGACTTCCTTTCAAGGAGTATCCTAATTTAGTTGCATATAAATACATGAAAACATACAAACTAACATACAACAAGTTTAGAATGACTATTGGAAACTCAACTTCCATATGAATGGAAAGGAGAGAGATGATTTTAGTTGTCTTCTCCCATCCTCAGACTATACTAATTGCAATTTGCAGATACCCACAGAGGAGCAGACACAACACAAAAAGGAAAAGAGGAAAAAGGAAAGGGAAAAGGCAGAATAGATGCTCTAGATGAATTTACAGTTAATCAGAATGGAAGGAGGAATGGAATTAATATGTATTGAGTACCTTCTACGTACAAGGTGTAATATGTTAGGGATATTATAATATCTTACCGCAACTACTTTATTAAGGGTTTATACCTACTTTTAAAGATTAGATAACTGAGGTTTACTTACCCCAGATTACACAGCCAGTAAGAGGGCAGGGCCAGAACCTAAGTCCTCGTCAGCCTGGCTCTAAAGATATTCTAATATACCATACTAACTCTTAAATCATATTTAGAAGCTTTGACAGTGCCTGGTAGGGTTTGCATGGTACTATGGGACTATACTATCAGTAAGATAGGTTCTCTCCCTGCCCTCATGAAATTCATAATATCAAGTGGGAGATGCGTTATACAATATTACATTATTAAGAGATAATGCATGTAAAGCCCACATGGTTCCTGACACATAAGAAATGCTCAAATATTCATTGCTGCTACTATTATTAAAAAGCAGAATGTTATATGGGCTACACAGAAGTGGAAATTACAGCAGAGGTTAAGGAGGTAAGCGGCTGTTTTTTTACTATAGTGATAAGAAAAATATAGAATGAAAAGGTAGTACGTGCACTGGATCTTGAATAATTGGAAAGGATCTTACAGAGGTAAATTTGAGGAATGGGGATGGTGAGGACTTGGAAAGAGCAGCATGAGTAGAAGCAGGAAAGATTTCTATGTGGAGCATCAGGTACACGTAGGGACAGGAAATAGAAAGGAATGTTGGGGTCAAATCAAAAGGAGCCTGAAAATTCCCTAAAAAGTTTTACTCCATCCTACAGGTAAATTTAAACCATTAAAGGTGCTTCACAGTTATAGATGCCATAAGATCATTAACTATAGTCACTCACTTATAGGATGAAGAAGAGAATAAATTCAGGAATATTAGGAGGGCACCAGAAATAGAGATGTAACAAAAATAATAGTCATGGAGATGTAAGGGGATGGGTGTCAGTGATTCTATTAAAAAGAAAAACAAAAAAAAAGAGGCCCCAGGTTTGGCAGGTTGTAAGTTAGCACCTAAAAGCATTCTCAACTTTCAAACCTCAATGGCTTAGAGAGCAATGCTGTCATTAACGGAAACAGAAAAACTGGATAAAAATATGGGTTTGGGGAGGAAAGGGATGATAAAGCTCAGTTTTCGTCATGTTGAGGTTGAGTTCCAGGGAGATCTTAAACTAGCAAAATCCGAAAGAAAAGAATGTAATACCAAAGCTAAATATCAAAAGAGATATAAAGATTGGAGAAGGAAGAGTCATTCACACAGAAGTATTAGCTGAATCCATGAAAATGGTGAGGGCTGATGGAGGGTGAAAGAGTAAGGTCACCGTCTCAAAGGAAACATGATGCAGTCAAGAATATGGGTGTAGTATTAGTCTTGGGAAAGAGAAATACTTTTTCCTTTGAAATACGCAAAGCAGAGAAATAAAGTATAGGTGAAGTCACTAAGAACAATTAGAGAAGAGGAGAGACTTTTCTCTATCAAGAAGGGAACAGGCTGTAATTAGATACTGAATACTAATGAAAAGATTCCAAATAGGGATTTAATTGGAAATCAACAAGACATCAATAAGACCATTAAATAGTTATAAATATCCAATAAAAGTTAGATAAAATTTAAATCGTGAGAGATACAGCCATCTTGATTTTGTAAACTCTAACAGTACTAGAAGCAGAGAATGGAAACCAGAATGGTATACAGTACAAAATACTCAGTGACAAGAAAGTCTAAAGATGCTAGCAAAATCAACGCTGAAGAAACAGATTATGAGGTCTCTACTGGGGAGTGAAATAAACAAAACTAGAAAGGTACTTAATGACCGGAGAAAATGGAGGAGTAGAGCTCAGACCAAAATGAACGGAGGAGAAAGTTCAGGAGAAGTAAAGTGGTAGAAGACGATGATGGTAAGAAAACTGTGGTTAAAATAAAACACTTTTAAATTCGGTATTATGGAGGTGGTGTAGCACTTATTAACGACAATACCAAAGCAGTATATTTTAATAGCTAACATAGAGGTGAAATTCAATGGAAAAGGAAGAAATGTAAATACCCTCTCCCACTCCCATTTGGAAGAGAGCTATCCCCATGAGGACCTACTCCACAGTGCCTAGTAGTATATTATACATCTCACAGTACTCAACAAACAATGGAAAAGCAGCCTATACATCATCTGTTTGTTCCTCAATTCCTTCAATTATTTCTTCATTTATCTAACTGTTAGTGGGCACTACTTAGAATGCCGAGTTCTGGGAGTGGGCATGGTAGGAATTGTTGTATTAGCAATGGCAGCTAACACTTATCAAGTTCTCACTACAGCTAGGCATTATTTCAACAAATTTGCATTTAACTCATTTAATGGTCAAAACAACCCTATAAAATAGGTACTTTTATTCTCCTCAGTTTATAAATGAGGACACTGGACCTCAGAAAAAGTAAGTTCAATGTGAATAAATGTAAGTGTGGCACCAGAGTCAGGTTCTTCACCATACTTCACTATCTCTGGGAACAGAATCTTTACCTTTTTGTCAGTCAAATTAACACTTAAGTACATACTGTTTCCCCGAAAAGAAGACCTAGCCAGACCATCAGCTCTAATGCGTCTTTTGGAGCAAAAATTAATATAAGACCCAATATTATATTATATTACATTATATTATATCCAGTCTTATATTATATTAAAATAAGACCGGGTATTATATTAATTTTTGCTCCAAAAGAAGCATTAGAGCTGATGGTCCAGTTAGGTCTTATTTTCGGGGAAACACGGTATTTCTAAATGTCCTATCCTTTGCATGCATTAACTTAGAAAAAATATATGAAGAACTCTACTGTATTACATGTATTTTAAAATATGAAAGCTATTAGAGACTAAGACTTCTCAAAGTTATCTATTTCTTCCTGTTACTCCAAAAAAAATGTAAACTCTTATATAGAGCATATAAAATGTATTATATATATTGGATTGAGGTTTGCAAAACAAGTTGTTTACAAATAGGGACAGGACTATGGCCGCACATGTGTGAGGCTGATAAGAGTGAAGTGAAAGTAAACATGTTTATGTTTAGAGCATATACATGAAAGTAGACATGTTTATGTTTTTGTGTGAAACTGAGCATAACAAAATTGAGTGATAAACACCTAAGAGGTAAACAACTTCTGGTTATCACCTAAGAAGTAAACAAGTCCAAGGAAAAGAGGATAAAAGCAGAACTCCACAGCAATGCCATGAGTGGTCTGACTGGGCGCTCCAGCAAACACCCTCTGCGGGGTGCAAGCCATGATACTCAGGGACTCTCCGAAGTTCTTCCTAGCAAGACCAGTTTGCCTCAGACCCATCGTGGGCTCAGTCATCTCTCTCAAACCAGGAACCTTCTCCTCCACCTCAATTGACTCTGGGACTTGGTTCGTTATTAAATTCTATTCTATTCTGTATAATCTTCTGTGCTTACCAAAGCATTGGCCTCTGGAGGGACATTGGCTCCCAAATAAAGCTGTGTTTCTCACTCTATCTGAACCTGTGTGCCGGGACTTTGTTTCCCACTCACATCACGAGTACCACAAAGGGACTTAGGGTCCTGCAGAGGGGTTAATGTCCCCTTGACTTTCAGGAATAGACTGAAATGTAGCAGACTGCCTTTGCAGGCGCTCGCCACAACTCTCTTCTTAGCAAAAGCTCCTCAATTCCAAAATTGGATCAAATTAAGTACCTGACCTTAAGGAATCTGCTTCCTAACTGGGGAGGAGGATACTTTAAAAGATAAACAAGGATACGGTAAGAACTTAGTGAATTGTGCAATGAGTATGGCATTCAAAGAAAAGAGATCACTTTGAATTTGGGGGCATGGGGTCAGTCAGGCGAGGCTCCACAAAAGAGGTTGGTTCTGAACCGGGTTTTGAAGAAAAGAAGCAGTATGCGTAGGCAGCATGGAGGCAGATGGCATTTCGGAGAGAACATCCTGCACAAAAATGTGGAGACCAGACTGAAAAAGATGTGTTCAGAGGAAAGCAAGTTAGCAGCAGCATCCCCTAGTGGAAGGTTTATGTAGAGGAATGGTGGCAAAAAGGTCTAGCAGAGCAATCTGGGAATAGATCATAAAGGGAACTGAATGTCAGTCTAATGAGCTGGGAGAGAATTTCACCTTCCATATTTCGTCTAATATGATTCTTAAAACACTTATCTTCATATAATATTGAGTGTCAACTAATTGAAAAATAACAAAAAAATTTTAAACAACTAACAAAACACTTATCTTCTAACGATCACAAATTTGCTGAAATGATGCTACAGTCATTTATAAAACTGCTTAATTTAAAAAAACCTACATAAGTTATAAACTTGCTTTTAAAAAGAATAGCTCATAGAGTAACATAGATCTCCTAGTTCAATTAATATTCATTACTTAGTCTCTTAATAACCACATCCTCGAATAATGTTTTCTAAGACTGTTTTTGAACATGGTCAAGTGATGAGGAGCTCATCGTCTTGTAGGACCTGAGATGCCCTATCCTATCTTGTCTAAATAGCCCAATTCTTGGTATAGGGCAAAGATAAACAGAGAGAAAGGGTTATAAAACATCAGTTTTCTATCATTCAAGCCTGTAAATCAAAACAAAATTTTCTATATGCCACAATATAAGCTCTTTCATGGGAGAATAAACACTGGAAACTATTTTCAGTATGGTAGAGTAGACATTTAGTGTTTTTGTCACCCAGCATCTTTTGTTCCCTATTCTGACTATGCTTGGGGTACAGGGGGTGTGGGGGCAGCTTCTACCCTATCTGTCATGTGTTTCTGGTGAAGCAGATAACATCCCAGCTCCAGCAGTGGAGCAGATGACTGCAAAACTGTGATTGGCCTGAACTGGGAAAATGACTGAAGCTCAGGTGATCAGTACTAACCTATCAACCCTATCATGGTCCAGAAAGAACAACAGACTTGGAGTTCCAATGAGGGGAAGATGAAATTGTTGCAGACGTCTTGCCACCACCCTAAAGGGAGAACCTAATTAAAAATGAAGCCAACCCAGAAGAATGGGGACCGAGAAACAGAGACAGGGAACCTGGGTGTTTAGGGCATTGTCTAAGTGCCTACTTCAAACCACACCTAAGCCAGGTTTGCTTTCTTCTTAAGCCAGTTTAGGTTTTTTCTTTCACTCTCACCCCAAAGAGTACTACCCAACACACATTAATTACCAAATCCTATTAACAAGAAAAGTAGGTCAAATTCTCAGCACTTATCTATTATCAATGTACTATTATATAATTTGGTTATATCAATATTCAACAATAGATACTATATTTAAAAAAGGAATCATACAATTTTACATAGCATTTCACTTTCAACATTGCCTTGCACTGTCTTATTTCTACACAAAAATCAGTATTTTAACCCACAGAAAGCAGAAGAAAATGACTGCAATTTTACTATATAACACTATAAAAGTAAGAATAAGCAATTCAGAAATTAAGTTTTCATTACATCACCTCATAGTTATTTAAAAAAAAGATGCAACAAACTAATGAACTATACACCCAGAAACCACGTAAAGACTTACTTGAAGCTGAAGAGTATGTCGTAGAATCGTTTCTTCTAAGGCATGGATCCACTTCTCTCGCTCATCAGCATCACGAGCTGGAATAAAAGATCATAAAAATTAAAACCTTAATTTCTACAATATAGAAAGTAAAAATTTTAAATCATGATATTAATAGAAAAGGTTTTTAGTTGTGCCATTTCCTTAATAGGTTCAGCCTTTTATCTGTTCCAAATATGCAATCCACTTGTAGCAATTTATAACAAAGGGAATAATTGTGTTCAATAATACTGTGTTTCCCTGAAAATAAGACCTAGCCATACCATCAGCTCTAATGTATCTTTTGGAGCAAAAATTAATATAAGACCCGATATTATATTACATTACATTACATTACATTATACCTGGTCTTATATTACATTAAAATAAGACTGGGTCTTATATTAATTTTTGCTCCAAAAGACGCATTAGAGCCGATGGTTTGGCTAGGTCTTATTTTCGGGAAACCACGGTAACAGCCTACCTTCCCACTGAAAACAACTAGAAAAGCTGCAATAATAAACAGATAATAATAATAATAATAAGCAACAGAATAATAATAATAATAAGCAACAGAATAAACAGTACTGGATTACAACCCATATAATAAAATAAATATTCAAGAGTTCAAGAATGATATAAATAATTGAATAAGTAAATAAATGAGAAAGGTGGTACAGCTCTTCCTTCAGAAGAATTACAATTCATAACTACAGAAGGAATCACAGAAATTTAAAAATTGGTTCAAGGCATCAGAAAACAACTAATATTAGAGTAACTGAAAATCATCCCACTAAGAAAACTCCAGGTCTAGGAAGTTTCACCAGAGAATTCTGTCAAATATTTAAGAAAAAAATGCCAATTTCATACAAAATCTTCCAGAGAATAGAAAAAGGAACACTCCTATCACCTTTATAGGGCCAGCACAACTTTGATACCAACCTGATAAGATTATGAGAAAAAAATGTATAGGCAATTCTAATGTAATAAAACACATTTTAAAAATTCCTATAAATATTACTATGTCATGTCCAAGTTGAGTTTATTCCAGAAATACAAGGTTGGTTGAACATGCAAAAATTAAATCAACATTCAACAATATGAAAATACATATGAACAAGGTTATTCACTATAACATTGTTTATAATTTCAAAATATTGGGAAAAACCTAAGTATTTATACAGAGGAGAGTGGTTGAATAAATCATAGACAGGCAGATATAAAAAAAAGAATGAGAAAGATCTCTTTGGAGTAATTTAGTGATTTCCAGATACACTGTTGGAAAAAAAACAAAGTGTGCTACCTTTAACTTTAGAGTAAGAAGGAATGAGATATAAGAAAATATACACGCATCTACTTTTTGTGTGCAAAATAAATATAAAAAGAATGAACTAGAAACTAAAGAGACTACCTACAAGACATGGGGAAAGGATGGAAAGCAAGGGAAAATGGGAAATCGTTAGTAGGGATACAGAGGTAGTGATACTTCTCTGAATTTATCTTTTTTGTATATACTCAGATTGTTTAGAACTATAGAAATGTTTCACATACTCTCCAAAAAAAAAAGAGAAATCATTAAAATCAACCAGGATGGGAGGAGGAACCTAAAACAGAATACAAACAGTAACAAATAACCTAACTGTATTACAAATAAGATAAGCACTCTGAAGGGGATGAGGAAGAAAATAATAAACCTAACTAACTTTGAAAACAGCATTCTGACTAGATAATGCAAAAAAAGAACTATATACAAACAAATTGATTCTATTTAGTAAATCTAGTTTTTACAGGACTATACATTAGCAATCTGTATCTACAAGCAAGTAAATATATTGTAGATAATCAGAACCAGGTTTCTCACTGTCAGAGGGAAAAAAACACCAATAAGGAAAGGGAGAAGGTGAGTGAATCATGCGGTGTTGGACGAGAATTGGAAGTATCAATGAATTTATGGTTTTAGATAGATAGATAGACAGACAGACAGACAGACAGACAGACAGACAGACATAAGAGGTGCTTGAAAAAAAATGGGCCATGTCAAAATGAAACATGTCTGAAGGAGCTCCAATTAATGGCCAAAGTCTGAAGAATTTGAGCAACAGAATAAACAGTACTGGATTACAACCCATATAATAAAATAAATATTCAAGAGTTCAAGAATGATATAAATAATTGAATAAGTAAATAAATGAGAAAGGTGGTACAGCTCTTCCTTCAGAAGAATTACAATTCATAACTACAGAAGGAATCACAGAAATTTAAAAATTACCACTAGACAAATACCACAGCAATAATTGTAGGCAAGATCCACCAATGGCATACTAATACCTAAAGTCAGTGGACAAAAGTTTGAGGAGAAACAGGAATCAGCAGAGTCTCAAAGTATCTTCCCCAAGATATTTGTCAATTACAAAGGGAAAACAGTAATTTTATGATGAAGAAATCTGGCAGACACCACCTTAATCCACTGATCAAGATTAACATCACCAGTAATAAATTTATTGCTATCATATACCCCCAATATGATCCACTGGGAAGGAAACAGCATCATTCCTGTGGTATTCTTGCCCAAAATACATAACCTCAATCCAATCATGAGATAAACCCAAACCGAGACATTCTATAAAATACCTGACACATACTCATCAAAAAATGTCAAGGTCATGAAAGACAAAAAAAAGAATAAGGAACTGTCATAACTAAGCGCAATGTGGAATCTTGGATTAAATCCTGGAAAAGAAAAGGAGTATAAAAGGGAAAAATCAAATGATCTCTGTGGTTGAGTTAAAAGTATTGTACCAAATGGGTAGAAGATCCAGCTCAGGCATCAGAGCTTGAGCAGGATGAAGAGGGTGTACATCACGCCAAGGGAAAACATGGCACGGGGCATCAAAGCCCAAAACAGGATGAACAGGGAATCGACACAGTGGAAGTCCAGCATGAGGAGTCAGAGCCCAAGAAAGTGGGTGCTATGGGAAACTACATACAGAAGCACTGATCAGTACATAAGTATAAGAAGAATAAAGGGTTTCTCACCATTGGAAATAGAGTTACAAACATGGTGAGAGAGAAAACCAAAATGATTTCCGGAGTGTCATCAATTGGAAACGGAGATACCAGTATGAACTCAGGGTTTTCAATATACATGTAAGTAAATACATAGGGAAATACGGACATGGACGCACATGTCACATTCACATGTTTCTTAGCTCTCAGAGGGTCTGGACGCCATGATTCGCAACAGCAGTAAGTATACCTAGCACCAGGGGTTGATTTCTAAACACCATTCTCCATTAAAAGGAACCAGGCCTCCTTGGGAAAATTGTTGATTCCAGAACTAAGAAAACAAGCCTGGAATATTTTTTGTGTGCCAGAAAATAAGAAAGGAAATATCCAGAGTAGGGTAAGGACGCGTCAAAAGAACAAAGAAGTCAGTTTAAAGGGAATTCTACTGGCCAAATCAAGGACAATTTGAGCATCGAAATAAATAATGATAGCAATGAATTAAAATCCATTGAGTAAAACAGGAAACTATGAGTTACTGCTGATGTACATATTGAAAGTTTGATGAGGAATGGGATATCGGCACAGCTTCAAAATACTTCCCCATAAAATATTAAGAACGGAAAAAGATAAAATTTGAGAACAAGCCTGGCAAATACCAGGTTAATCAGGTGCTCAAAGCAAATGTCAGTAATGGGACAAACTGAAATCCTGTGATAAGAACACAGCATCAGTTCTATGATCTTCAGTCCAAAGATATGAAATCTGAATCAAATCATGAAGAAGCATCATAAAAAAACAAACCCAGGGACACTTCTACAAAATAATTAATCTATATCTTTAAAAAGTGTCAAGGTCATAAAAATCAAGGAAAGACTGAACCTGTTCCAGACTGAAGGAGACGAAAGAGACATGACAACTAAATGCAAAATGTGATTCTGAATCAGATACTCTTGAATACTTGATACTTGATACTGAATCAGATAAATGACATTATTGGGACAACTGGAGAAACCTGAATAGAGTCTAAGGGTTACATGGTTCTAATAATGCATCAATGATAATTTCCTGATTTTAATGGTTGTAATAGTTGTAATAGAATGGTTGTATAGTGGTTGAGAATAATTCTTATTCTCTAAGACCGAACTCCTTAAGGAGCTCTTTCCTGATGTTTTATTCACTCCCTTTGGTGGTGGCATAAGCCATGTCTTTTCACAGCTAAATACAAACTTGTCATTTATTAGATTATGAGCTCTTTGGCATCAGGGCCAGGTCGTAATAAATATTCTGCAGTAATAATAATAATAATAATAATAATAATAATAATAATAGTTAATGCTTAATAAGCACCTACCTTATGCCACTTACCTGTCCAAGTGTTGTATTTGTTATTACTTAAAATCTGTAATAACCTCATGAGATAGATACTATTACTGCCCTCATTTTACAAATGAGTACACTGAGGCTTGGAAAGGTGAAGTACCTTGCTGCAAGTCGCATGGTTAATAAATAGCAAAGCTCACAGTTGAGCTTAGGCATTCTGGCTCTAGAGTCCATATTCTTTAACTCCATATGTCACAGTGGCATATCATGACATTCTCTAAATGGTGTCTTTTGATGAACCAAAACTCTCTTAATTTTGATGTAGTTAAATTTAGCAGTCATTTTCTTTATAATTGAGCATTTTGTATCCTGTTTAAGGAACTTTTTTCTATCCCAAAGTTACGATGATTTTCTCCTGTTTTTTTAAAAAACCTTCTGGAAGCTTCATTGTTTGTATTGTCTTTCACACTTGAGAATTAAGGAATCACCTGGAATTGATTTTTGTGTATAGTGCAAGGTGAGAGTCAGGTTTCATTTTTCCCCCCCATATTGTCCTAGCACCATTTATTGAAAGATTGTTCCTTTATTGCCACATTTGTCACAAATCCAGTGTGAATGGGCCTGTTTCTGGGCTCTATTCTGTTTCATTGGTTTATTTATTTATCTTTAATACCACATTTTCTTAATTACTGTAGCTTTATAATAAGACTTTATGTTTGATAGAGTAAACCCTCTAAGAACGCTGTTTTCTCTTTTTAAGAAAGCCGGTGCTATTCTTAACCTTTTGTACCATTTTGTATTTGTATTTTAGAATCAGTTTGACAAATTTCAAAAATACCTTTTAGAATTTTAATTTGGATTGCATTTAATCTATAGATCAATTTGAATAATGTTATAATATTGAATCTTCCAATCCATGAAATGGTATTTCCATTTATTTATGTCTTCCTTGATTTACCATAATATTTTTTAAGTATAATTTTTAAAATTTGAAATAACCTCACACTTTCAGAAAAGTTACAAGTATAGTACAAAGAACTTCTTCCCCCAGAACTGTTTTAGAGTAATGTCGCATTATTCCTGAACGCTTTATAGGATATTTCCTGCAAACATTTGGGAAACAGGTTGGAATGCGTCTAGAATATTTGACTGCTTTGGGGAGGAGGAAATGGCCAAAGATTAGGAACTCAGCCCTAATCATTATTAAATAAATGGGGAGCTCCTGAAGAGTTTCAAGCGTAAGAGACATGGTCTAGTTTGCATATTAGAACATCAATCTGGCAGTGCTGTGGAGAATGAAAAATGCAGCTAAAGTGGAGGTGGCATGCCGCTTAGCAAGTGGTTGCTCATGTGAGGCCTACATTGAGAAATGACTTGGACATGACACACGCGCCCTTCTCACTGCCATCAGGGCATCACATGGCAATCATCTTTAAATCTGCTACGTATTCACAAATGGAATCAGATACCAAGTTCACCATATTCTTTCTTGACATAGCTAGAACCTCTCTATCTTTTCTTTCAATTCCTACAGACAATATGCTGGTTCAAGCACTCAGTCTCGTGCCTGTACACAAAATATCACAAACGTAGTACATGCACTAGATGCAGCCTGCATACCTCACTCAGAATGCTCTTTCCATCAAAACCCCCAACATTCTCCCATATCCTACAGAATTCACCTAACCTCCACATCTAATTCCTGCCTCTTTCACATGAACCAAACCACCTTTGCATTGACCTCTAAACACTCTAACAATTATCTTCCTACTCGTGGAATACTTTCCTCCTCTTCAAACACTGATTCTACCCTCCTTCCCATCTCTCTAAACTTCACTTGTCTTAGAACAAGTCCTAGTTATCCTCAAGGAAGTCTTACCTGAACAGTTCAAAAGCAGTGATCTCTCCCTCCTTTGAATTCCTAGAGGGCATCTAAATGCCAATACATCAGCCAATTATTCTTTGATCAATTATTTACTGACTACCTATAGAATTTCATCTTTTATTGCCCCCACACTGTTATTTACACTTTTCAAGTGTTTATGTTTTGTCTCTACGATTAGGTTATCTGACAGTAACCATAGTGTTTATCACAATACTAGATATATTCATCCATCCACCCACCCACCCACTGAATAGCTATTGTGTGCCAAGTACTGTGTAGAAACTGGGGATATAAATTCAAATAAAACCCAGTCCCTGTCTTTATGGAACTTATATTCAAGTGACAGGGAGAAACATATGTAAACTGACAGCTGCTTCTACCCAGAATGACTCGTACTACCAGAGAGGAAATCAGTGTAAGCATATAGTTCAAAACCTATCCCAAGGAGTGTGTGTTTGTGGAGATGAATTTGAGGAAGGCTTCTGGGGCAAAAAGATTCGAGCTGAGTTTTCAAAACTGAGTAGGAATTAGAGGCAAAGGTGTGAATGTGGGTGTGTGAGTAACGAGGGAGTGAGGGAAAAGGAAGAGTGTATGTGTATGTGTGTGGGGGGGGGTACTGACAAGGGAGGCATTCAAGGTAAAAAAGGACAGAATAAACAAAGGCAAATATCTGACAAATTACCTTCTCCCATTCTCCCATGAGCTAATAAACAAACTTCTACCCTACTGGATCTAATAGGAAAAATATCTTTGCGTATATGAAGCACCAATTAGATATATGGTTATTCCATCATAATAAATTATTTGTTCATATGAGAAATAAAAATACAGTAATGATATACACAATTCACAAACCACTGCAGAGGCAGCTCTCTAGAAGTAAAATTAAAGCTGTACTAATTCTGAATCCCTGATAAAAGGGCCCAATTTAATTAGTTAAAACAACTTCTGAATAGTACATTATATTCCCCACATACATAAAAACAGGTTAACTCTTCCTGTATAAAGTTATCTATACATTCAGTTTGTCTCTAGACTTTCTTCTCTAGCACCTGCCTCTCCTCTTCATTATATTTTTCAAACTCTTTCCACTCTTGGAGCCAGTGGGTTCCAAATTTTGTTTGGCCGTGACCCACCATAAATATATTTTATAACATGACCCAGTTCACAAATACATATACCCATATATGTGTACATACACATAAAACTGAACATTAGTTTCACAATATTTGCTTTCACTACATGCCATACACATTAATATCTCCTCTACTGCACTTCACTTTTTTAAACATGCTGATCTTGGCCCACTACATAGGATTCACAATCCACTAACGGATTGCTATCCAGAGTTTAGGAAAACACTGCTCTAAACTACCCCAATGCCTCACAAAGCTATCGCTTTTCAGAAACTCTTAAGCAGTATAGGACAGAGGCTAAGAAGGTTGGCTCTGATATGTGGCTTTGCCCTTATTCACCCAGACCTTGAACAAATTACTTATACTCTCTGAGGTTTACTTTTCTCATCTGTAATCTGAGGATGATAACAGTACCTAGACCTTATATGGTTGTGAGGTTCAAATGAAATAATTAATCTATACAATATTTACCACAATGCCTGACATATAGTAAAATATCAATATGGTATTATTATTCCACACAGTCTTAAGAGAAAACAAGTTCTGTTAATAATCTAATATATGATTAGCCAGAGAAAATGAGTAGGAAAGGGATTATCGGTAGCTCCTCATTTCCAATAATGCCTGGATTATATGGAAACAATATAAGGCAATATAAGGAAAAACAACATCCATCCAGTAAGTAAAATACTTACATTTTCAGAATTCCATAATCTTAGCTCTTTTATGTTTCTATTCACATTCCCTATATTATACAGATTTGAAGTAGATTTTGAGACAAGTTCCCTAAACTCCTATACCTTGCCATCCTGATCTACTGCTTAGGAATCTGTTCTTAGTCACATTTTCTTCTCCTTTAGACATACAACTATGAATAAATTACTGCCTGTTTGCAAAATAAGAGGTTATTTGCCTGTTTTGTAATTGAAGTAAAAAGAAAGAATTAGCCTCTATAATCAGGAAGGCCTCCTTTTCTCTGAAAGTTACTGTGAAATGAAAATATTACACAAAAACATTATTTACAAGTATTGAGACATTGCTCAAATGACTACGGAGCCCCAATACACACCAGGTATGATGCTGGAGATACGAGCAAGGATAAGACAGTCCATGATCTCAATTCAGTCTCCTGAAAAGTACAATCACTTGGCTGGATAGAACATTGTTTAGTGAGGGATTGGTTATCTTGACCCATTCTAATAGCCTCTAATATCTGCCTATTAGAATCCTATTCATTCTTCTGGACTATGCTAATGTTACTTTATCCACATGTTGCTTATGCTCTCTCCTTCCTTAAATTTATTCAAATATTTCAATACTCATGTAGTATATAAATACATGCCCTATACCAGTCATTGTCTTTGGCATTAGGGGCACAACTCTGAGCAATAGCTCTAGTCCAGAAAAAATCAGGGTCCAAATCTACTTTTCCTATATTAATTCTCAATATACTCTTCCACGAACCACTACATTTCAGTTACATTGTACTTATTGCTCAAGTGACTCAAGTACCAGCTTTTTGCTCAAGTTGTTCCTCAGCTGAAATGTCCAGTCTTGTCTCTGGGTAAATAACAAAAGCTAACTCTATTGAGCACTTAATTTGTGTCAGCACGGTATGACATATGTCTAAACATTTAACATATATTAACTAATTAAATCCTCACAACAACTACATGTGATAGGTATTAGTATCCTTATTTCCCAGAATCGAGAAACAGAAATGTTTAGTGTTTTGCATAGAACCTAGAAAGCAGCAAATAGGATTGCTTCAAGCAACCCTAGCTTTGTTAAATAAGCTTCATCCCATGACCTTCTTTTTTTTTTTTTAATTCAAATTTATTTATTGGGGTGACAATTGTTAATGAAATTACCCATGACCTTCTTGCTAGACAAAGTCCTTCTTCTTAAGAGAGAATAATATACACCTTTCCACACTTTGGGGATATATCATACATGAAAAGAAAGAACATGAGCCAAAAATTCTAGTCCGAAAACCTGCGTTCAAGTCCTAGGTACAGTACTTTTGTGTGATCTCTGAAGACAGTAGGTAACACCTCTGAGTATATCCGTAAATTTTAAAAGGGGTTAATATCACCAACTACTTCACAGATCTACTGTGGAAATTAGGTGAAATAAGGTATGTAACACTGGGGCCAAACTATTTTCATGATAATACTAAGGCCCTATCGCTGTTTTCCACTGTGCTCACCTCTGCACTGAAGGTACAAAGGCAATGGTGGTAAAACTGTGGGCACCTTAGCACGAATGGAGGCAATGGCACCAAATGAACTGGTGGTGGTTATTCTTCACCACCATGTATTTGCAAGAGAAAAAAATTCCTATTTCATTTAAGAGTATCCTTAAATCTCAATCCTTGAGTATAAAATTTTTAAATAGTCTACATGACAAATGGGAAGGATGCATAAAGCTTTTCTGCAGCATACCAAAGTAAAATGATTATCTCAAGGAAAAGCATGTGTACAATTGTCTGACTTAGGAACTAAGTGGCACTCTTCTCATGAAACATCATTTTTACTTGAAAGAACAACTGACAAACTATATTATTTTCACTGGAGTATCTGGCAGACATTTCCCTGAAAACGACTAAAGTGAGCCTCTCATTTCAGGGAAAATTGACAGGGTATTTTTTTGTTCGTTTGTTTTTGTTTTGGTGCCAATTATAAAATTCAGGCTTTCAAGCAAACATTAGAATTTTAGAAAACCTATATTCCCCAGCCACCATGACCTTCACAGATTCTCAATACTTAAAACCTTTTCTGATGCATTAGGGGCAATATCAACAAATGTGACCTTTTTTATGCCATATAATGAAATGTGTCTGCATATGGAAGATCCGCATGTGTCCACTGCCTGGTATTACAAAATCATACCTAGGGTAAAAGTGCCAGACAGACCATGGAATTAATGTAATAGAATATTTTCATAAATAAATTTCATTGTGATAGTTTCAGATTCGACAACACAACTAACCTGCAAGAAACTATCACTTATTGAGTTTTAACGAAATATCAAAGAAGAATATTCACAATATCTGAAAAGGCTATTAAAATACTCCTCCCTTTTGTAATTGCATATCTGTATGAAACTACATTTTCTTTATATACTTCAACCAAAACAACATATCACAAAAGATTGAATGCAGAAACAGATGTGAGAATCCAGCTATCTTCTATTAAGCCAGACATTAAAAAGATTTACAAAAATGTAAAACGATGTCATTCTTCTCACTATTTTTGTTTACTTGTTTAGGGAAATGATTATTTTCTCAGGTTATTGGTATAACAGATTTGTTATTGATATTTCTAAGTGAAAGAATAATTTTTTTAATTCTTCAGTTTTAATTTCTAACCGGATAAATTCAGCAGATATAATGCACACAAACAAAGGACTCCTTGGAGTCCTCAGTAAGCTTGTAAAGGGATTCTGAAACTAAAGTTTGAGAATCACTTGTATAAAGTATACACAAGAGACATCTTACATGATTACATATTGAGTGCCTCCTCTACTAGAATGGAAGCTCCAAGAGAGAGCAGAAGCTGGTTAGTCTTACTCGCTGTTGTATCTCTAGCACTAAGCAAAGTGCCTTGCACATTTTATAGGTATTAATTATGATTTGTGAGTGGAAACATGATGGGTAGGTAGCTAGATGGATACTGAATAAAAACATTCCACTTACATAATTAGGTGGTTCCAAATGCTGTTGACTATAATTTGTAACAAGCTTGGACAAGTTGGGTAGTCAGGGGGTGTATTTTACAGAAGGTAATAGGAGAGAGAAAAATCAATTCACATGACTCAAAATCTAAAGTAATCTAAACGAATGTTTTGATATTCAGAAGGTTTAATAGCCATAGTTTAAATAAACTTTATCATAATAAGAACAGTGGTGAGATCAGATTACAGATAGGTCTATGTACTTTATTTTGTATGGGCTTCTATCAAAGCATCTATAATACTATAATGCTCATTTGTTTACATTTTTCCTTCCCTTGAGGTCTGGGATCAAATCTGATGCAATTTTCTTGACTCTTAAAGCTTGACATGTTCTTAGCAACTAATTGATACTCATAATTACCAGACAAATGATAACCTGTCATCTTTTCAAATGATACTTTCTCAGTGAGGTCTCCTGACCAGCATATACTAAAATCAGTGCATCCCAGCCCAGCATTCCCAATTCCCCACATCCTGCTCTACTTTTTCATTTCTCCATTGTATTACTATCCCTTCTAACACATATGTATTTATTTATGTTTATTATTTACTGTCTGTCACCTGCCAATGGAATATAAGCTCCACAAAGGCAGGGATCTTTGTTTTATTTATTGATACATCCCAAACGAGAATCATACCAAATAAGTGCTCAATAAATATTTGTTGAATAAGAAATAACGATTTCATTATTCAGTGCATGGTTCCAATTTTATATTTGCAATCTAAAAATAAGTTAGAATTCCTAAAAAATCATTAGTTGTGCTTAGTACCCTTTAAAAGATGCCATAATTGACTCCCTCAAAGATTTAGGAATAGTTTTATAGCTAAAGCCTCCAAACTGTCAAATAAAACATAAGCAAATATTTACAGAAGTGTTTCTCCCCCACAACTTCTGCTTTGACTATGAAGCAATACTGTGCTTCTTCTGGACAGAGTCAGTGCTGTATTGGGCAACTGGCATCTTTGATTCAGTCAAAGCAGACAATGAAAATCAGATGTAGATTAATGGAGTCTTCTCAATTCATTCTACAATCACATGCTTCTAAATCAACTTATTCCCAGTCAATGAAAGCCTCACCAAACTTATAGGTAAATATATCCTAATAATTTTAGCTTCTGCAGAAGATGTTTCCTAACTACTTTAACTCCAGGTTTTAGTAAAGGGGTCACTATTCCTTAATCATGAATTCAGGAAAAATTAGGATTTGAGTTTTAAATCTTTAAGACTTCATATACTATGGGGGGAAATATCAGGAATAGGATGGTTTTAGAGAGTTCATCCAGGCAACGACAGGAGGTTGATTTGGCAGCACAGAGACCAGATAAAAGGAGAGAAAGAAGTTAAAAAGGACACATGCAGAAACTGTGAGAGCATAAAGATCTGGACGGTGTCAGTGACTTAGGGGACAGAGAAACGGTAGAATCCAGTGGACATAGTGACTCATTTGATGGAGAGATAATGTAGGGGATGCAGACGGAGGGAAAGAGAAGATTTCAGATTTGGTAAATTGGATAAGTGGATGTGCTCCTCCACAACGTAGAGAACATAGGAAGAAAAACAGGTGGGCAGTGGTACGTTACGAAATTTTATTTTGGGTTTGAACACACTTAGATTCGATTCTGAAATCTGGTAAACCTGACATCCTGAAGAATCTTATTATCAAAAGTTAGACTGAATTTATTAATTAACAGCACTTAAATGGATGTTTTTATAAAATAATTCCTTCGCCTTGTTGGGAGGAGCCAACAAGTAGAACCCATTTTCAATGCATTCTGGGGAAGGGAAGGGAGAGAGGGATAGAAGGAGGTAATTTTGAGAAGCTGAAGCCAAGCCTCAGTTCAGGGGGAGAAATAATAGAACTTCAAAAATACTTTCGCTGATTATCAATGTTAAGCGTTATTTAGAAAAGAAGAATGATGTTACAGAATCACTCTATTTTTGAATTAGGCAATGAAAGGAAAGATAAAAAAATTAAAACATGTTAGAAAATTCAGAAAGAAAACTAAAAGCAAGGCAAATAAAATATATCTATTACAAAGGAGAATTTGCTACTTACTTCTTTTGTCCACTTCCAAGGCAAACAAGGCCAAAACAGATGTGCCCCAATGAAGTGACAAAATCATATTAATAAGAAACTACAATGGTCAATTTATGATACTTTAAATAAAGTGCTTAGTTTTCTAAAAACAGATATCATTCCTCACATACTAAGGGTAGAAAAGCCCATTTACACTTAAAATATAATAGCTTCACCTTTCTTTACGAAAGCAGGTATTTGCAGACCAAGACTGCATATAAACTCAGACATAACCCCAGTACATTCCACAAGCTCGAACTCTATCTTGCAAAACACAACCTAGATATAGTAAAATGTCATTGATTCAGCCTTACCTACAATTTAGGACTTATGTTTATAATAATTTACACCAACTCACTGTGCTTAAACCAATTCACTAAGAACAAAGTGTATCATTCTAAAAAATGTATCAGACAACAACGTTAGCTTAATTCTAGTGTCCATAATAAAGCTAGAAAAGGGCATTTCTTTCCAGATAGTCTGTAACGCAGATTTGCTTCCCTGTCTACCACGAACCAACCTGTCTTCATGATAACACGCAAGGATACACTTCATTTATGGCATGACCTTGATTTATCTCATTAATGTAAAAATGCAGATTCCTAAAAGGAAAGGACTCAGTCTGGTTCACCTTCAAAAGTTTTGCAAGGTGACTCGAAACTTCCAAACAGAAACCATGGTCAATCATCAATTAATACACTTAAAATAGTCATTTTCTACTCGTAGTCTTTCCACTAAAAAATCAGAGTATACCTTGTGCTAGTAAGTCAGACACTGCCGCCCACATATCTGAGTACTTCTTTTCCAGCCTAAGTCCCTGATCTTGTGACTCTAAATGAAGACCACTTTCTCAGGGATCTAAAGCTCTGAAGCTTTTTTGCCCCAGTTGGATAACTCCACATATTTTTCTAAACAATTACATTTACTCCTAAAATATTCCAAAGTTATACTTTTATGCAACAAAATATAGAGGGTGACCCAAAAAATGTATACACATTTGAAGAAAGGAAAAAACTATTAAAATTGTAATGCTCTATAAGTCATGTGTATACATTTTTTTGGCACCCTTGGTGTTTATTGAGGGCATACGTGTCCATAACAGGTGTGGCCTGGTGACACAGCAGTAAAAAATACACAGTCCTTGATACTTCTCAAAGAATGGCCATACTCCCATTACTCTGTCAGAAAGCCACGGATGATTCTGAACTTCTTTTCCCCCATCCTCTTACATGCAATTAGTTGCCAAATTCTGCCTGTTATAAAGGTATCTTTCGTATTTATCCTCTGGGAAGCACTCTTATTGCCCTTGCTCCAGATCTCCTCACCTCTTTCCAGAACCTCTGCGGTAAGCTCCAAATGGCTCCCTGCCTGCAATCTCACTTCTCTCCAAAGCATCCCACAAACAGCTCCCCATGTTCCTTCTGAGCCACACCTGTGACAATGACATTTCCTTGACTAAAATACCCAATGCCTCTCCCTAATTTATAAGAAAGGTGTTTTAATTTCTCATTCTGGTATATGAGACCTTCGATGATCTATCTAGTTCCAGACTGAACTCAAGCCTCCTTCCCCTCACCTCCCAGGTATTCTAAAATACACCTACACTTCTTAACATTGCCCAAACAAGTCATCCTTTTTCATACCTCCAAGTTTTTACATACACGTTTCCGTTATGTGGAATGTGTTTCTCCTTTTTCTGAAGGTGGGTAAATGTTCTTTCCTTTCGCTCCTATCCATGTCTATCCCCCAGCTCTTTTCGTCCTTCAAAACCTGAATCAAAATCATGCTTTGTGACTCTTTCCCTGCCTCTACCAGCTCTCTCCTCTATATTTCCATAGGTCTCTACAGCATTTACATTGCATTGTAATTATTTGTCCCAAACTATGTACCTTGGATAAAGTAGTGATTTATTCAGTTTTCTTCTGTCTCTTGGGGTTGTTAAAAGAGTTAAATGAGAAAAAACAAATAAGCCTTTGGTAGAGAACCTGCACTCAGCTGCTATCCTCATCACTGTCTTTCTAATGTATATTCCCATATTTATTCCTCCCGTTAAACTGAGAGCTCACTGAATGGCAGGGAATCAGCTTTGTATCCCTGGTACCATGCTCAGTATGTGACACTTTCAAGAACATCATTTGGGTTATCTCTAGCTCAAATCTGAGGCTAGAAAAAAAGAGAAAAGGGAATCCCAGAAATAGCAGCGTGATCATCAGCAACTTTGTAAAATAAAAATAATAATACCAACAGTTACTATTTTTGAGCCCTGCTTTTGCCAGGCATCATGTTGAATATTAATATGCATTTTTCTCTCATCTTACAACAATTCTAGAAGTCAACATTGCCATTCTCATTTTACTGGTGACCCCCTGCTCCACATTTAGCCTTCTTAGGTAGACAGGACTTCCTCTGCAAAGGAGGAATAAAATGGAGAAGATACCTTCGTTTGTCTTCCACAACAACTGGGTATGCTCCCTCAGGTGACATAGTAGAACTATGCAGTCAGAACAGGAATAAATTTAAATAGGATATAGGTCAACAATATTTGACTCCCTGCCCTTTATATCCATACAGGGAACATTCCTGAGCTTTTCTTTAGCCAGTCTTCCAAGCCCCCGTCACACCATGTGACGACTGTTCACCGCGTGCTGCCTGCCGTGACTCCCACCAGTCTCTTCTGACCAGTGTCCCAGTTCCCTTGCCCGCAGCTGGGCCCCTCCCCAGTGACAACTATCAACTTGGACAAGCTAAGCACAGAAGCAACTTTGATAACCAAACCACATGATAGCATGAAAACAGTAGCTACTATCAGAGTAGGAAGCGCACTGAACTGTTTAGAGTAAGAGAAAACAGCAGTGAAGCTAGAGCTGCAAAGAGGCTGAGGTGCGGTGGAGAAGTCAGTGTGATGAAGGCATGCACAGCAGCACCGAGCAATGTAAAGAGCATGGGTCTGAATCCAGGCCTGGCCATTGCTTACACGTTACCTTGGATTAAAAACTCCTCCAAGCCTCAAAATGGAAATAAAAATACCTCTCAAATAAGCGTGTGTGGGGTATACAAGAGGATCACAACCCGAACGACACCCTTAATACATTTGCTTCCTCCCCACCCCACTTCCTCACACACTTCTAGAATATAATCAATCACCCACTCCAGGAAAGTTTTCCATTCATCCTCTCCAACATAAAAAAAAAAAATCTCACTGACTCCCGTCTCCACTTGACTTGAATCACCCATATGCAAGGGCTCAGCTCAATTCTTTTTCACATGATCCCCTGATTCCTCCCACGAGGCAGTCAGTCACTGAGAGCAGATGAGATCCTTAAAGCCAGCCACACAGCAAAGACACAGATTCTTTATAGTTTATCAGAATTCTAATTCTTTTTTTTCCAGGGCATTAGTCAAACTGTCTTAGGGTCCTCCAAATATAATATTAAGAAAATGCAATGATGAAATCCAACTTGAATTTATATGCTGGACCAATGTTCCACGTGGAGTACATTCATTAAATCACCATGATCATGAGAATGAATGTTCACAGACTGCAAGTAGAGTTAATGAAGGAGGTTGAAAAGACAAAGACGACCTTGGCAGAAGTGAGCATTTTCTTAGAAAATTCACCAGCTAGTTACCTATCTAAAAGTAAAAATAAGGGTGAGTGTAGTCTAGGCATTACCAAAAGATAGAGCTTTGACTCAAGTATATTTAATGTGGGGTCAGAGAACTACCTGAAATTGAGCAACCAGGAAACCTCTGGAATAATGATTTTCAAAATGTGAGATCCTTGAAGATAGGCATTTTGCTTCGCTCACTATTTTATACTCAGAAACTGGCCTAATGCCTGGTGTACCTAAGCACTCAAATATTTATTGATAATATCAATGAATGAAGGAGTGAATGCATGAGTGAGCGAGTGAATGAATAGAATGAATGGATGAAATAAACCAAATACTGGTATTTTCTCAAAGTGCTGAGGGGCTGCCTGAGGCAGAGCTCTAAGCCCTCAACCTTCTGACTTCAAACAGCAATTGTACTTTTTTTCTGTCTCATATCTGGGCTTCTAAATAAGACTGCCTATGTAAAATGCTTTTATTGAAAGTTTGAAAACCAAGGAAAATCTAATTATTGTATCATTTCCTTCCTTGAACTCCTATTATAGATACAAGGGTACACAATTTAATGCTTAATTGTCTCTCAAGTTACTTTTTAGTCCCCAAAATTTCTTGAGGTATGAGGTTACATTTTACATAAGCAGTACTGGCCTATTCAACGTTGATGTAATCTGTACTTTCTTGTACACTGACTCCTTGGAGAAAAATTTGAATTGTCTTATATTAGGCAACAAATGGACATTTTGCACCATCACATGGTACAAAGCCTGCCAGGCAACAATTTAGTTCTTGTAGCACCACCATCTCCACTTGAAGAGTAGTGCTCAGGAAACTATTTTAATATATTTTGCATTCCATTATGCCATTCTTCTGATTAATAGAAAAACAGAAAAATTGGAGTGACAATCATCATAAATCTTATAAACATAATATAATGAGAAATCATTAGGCATGCTGGAAAGCGTACATCTTTATCCTCTGTGGGACATTCCTTAGACTTTGGCCCATAAGACTTCAGTCCATTTCTCCATGTTCATTTTTGAAGGAAAGAAATAACATGGATGAATACAACGTATGAATAAATGTTATGTCTAAAAGGCAAGTTGTCATTAAGGACTTTACAGTATGCAGTAAGAACACATTGCCCTTTTACCCTACAAGTCTTTGATCAACTCACAGTCTGCTTTCATGCATATTTTCGGGTATTATACACTAAAGTAGGGAAATGCTTTGATTTGTATCTCTTAATTTACTGTTCACACTAACACCTACCAAGCTATGTATTTCCAAATTGTGTAAAAAGATTACTTAATATATATCTGCAATTTCTCGGATAGTAGGGTTAACGAATGACTAAGGATTCCCTATTCTCTTTCAAAAAAGATATTAAAAAAAGATGAGCACACCACCAACAACAAATAAAATGGACAAGGAAGTGAACAAGTTATCAATAAAGAAATAAACACATTAAAATACATTTTTTGGGGGGCGACAATGAATTGGCATTCTTTTAAAATTATAATACTAAAAGCCTAGGAGGAGTGTGATGAAGCAGAGGGGAGTGAAAATCAATAATCTCTCTTGAAAGCGATTGGGGAGGATTGTTTCAGAAATATTAAAAATATATCTTTTGTTCTGATAAATTCTTTTGTGAACCTATCTGTCCTAAGGTAAACAAAGATTTGGTTAATGATTTATGTACAAGGTTTCATAATGAGTTATGTTTCAAGGTTTCCTAACTATTTAAAATAGGAAAAAAACCTGTGCAACAGATGAATAGTTGAATATGATTATTCATAAAATGGAATATTATGCAACTATTAAAAATCTTAGAACTTGGAACATTTAGTGTTGGAGGGAAATGTTCATGATACAATATTTCAAATTAAAAATCTGGGAACTTTACTTATATATAATGACTCAGTTTTTTAAAATACACACAAACAACAGAAGGATCAGAAGGAAACACACAAGCATGTTGCTAATAATTATCTTCGGGTGGCAGGATTATGGGTGATTATTAGTATCATCTTTATACTAATCTGTATTTCCTCAAATTTCCAGTGAGCAGGTATTAATTTTACTACTTAGAAATTATGGAAAAGAGAATGGTGGAGAGGAAAACATAAATTACTAACAAAAATATTTAAATAGCCACTCTAATACTAGCTACTCACTAAGCCAAACAATCCATAGTTGGTTAAACCTGGGAAAATCGTAATTTCAAACATTCAGGAAGGATCTTGAACAGAAAGCAAATTAGGAAGAAGAAAGGTACACCAATCGTCCTCCTACAATACAAATAACTCCCAATATATGAATTCAGTGGCATTTTCCCACTAACACCTACTGAAATTATAACATCTAATTAGAGAATTAGTTATAGCTGATTTACTTCCCTTAGCCTGAAGTCTAAATGGTTATTTATTTTGTTTTTATTTGAGGATGGGTAACCAGGTAAAAATCAAAAATATAAAATTGCAGTGGGAAATTTTTTTAAGTCAATAATCAACAAAAGATAACGGAATCTGTTTACTCATGATAATGGTGAAATACGGCTGTTGTTAAAGCAGAAGACACAAGCCTGCAGCCACGAGCTAGTCCAATGATGCCCTGTCTGTTTCTAAATGATCAATGATGCGGATGAACCAGGCGGAGTCGATCGATGTTAATGCAGCGGGGCCATGCTGCCCTAATATGCTCGATCAATATAACTTTTCCGAATTCAACACTTTCCTTCACCACTGGGCGGAGACCGTATGTAGTAATTCTACATTTTAATAAACGAGCAAACTTTAATGGACTGAGTTGGAAAGGTCACCTATCAGACCAACCCCGGGTGACTTCCACTAAGGCTTACACAGTTCCTGAAGAGTCTTCTAATTTAAACATTTTTTTTAAATGTTTCTGAAATCTTTCTGAAGAACATACTGCTTAAATGTCTTCAGTAAAATCCTTTGAAAGTGGAGGATTATTTTATGAAGGACTAATCACATATAATATCCTTAATTTCCATCTTTAAAAAATTCAGATTTTTTTGCACGACAGGTCTGCTTAAGGCAAGTCACCCCTTATATGTAGGACAGGACACAGTCAGGGAAGATCTAAGATCAAGGGCAGGCCACTTGACTCTCATTTCTCTCACACATAAATTGGGGATAGTTCCATCTAACGTGTAAGGTTATTATGAGAGTAAACTGGAATAGCATGTGAGACCACTGGACGCAGGACAATGGTTGGCAGACTTCAGAATGCAGAAATACTAGAGAAGGTCCATTCCCAGAGTTTCTGAATCAGCAAGTCTGGGGCCAGGCCCAGACTTCTATCAAATTCCCAGGTGAGGCTGATCCTGCTGGCTGGGACCACACTTCAGGAGCTACGATCTAGATAGACCTGGGCACTAATCCACTAACCCTGGGCGCTTAGCGTCTCTGAAACTCAGTTTCTCTAACTCTAAAACTAGAAATAAAACAATCTCATTTTTGTGTAGTGTAGGAATTATGGAAATAATGCAAAGTGCCTGCTGAACACAATGCCTGCTTCATAACAGATACTTAGTAGCAGTAACAGTAGCTGTTATCACCATCACTGCTGCTACTGTTTCTACTAAGTAAAGAAACACGTAGATTAACAACATAGGAAAAATTATTAATTGCATTAAACTGAATTTTAATTTAAAGTTCCTTATATTTTATAATTCCTTTTCTGATAAATTATAAAAGTTAATTATAAACTAGTTGACAAATCTCTCCAAAAACTTTTTTGTAGCCGTTCAGAGAATGGCTCTAGAGTATAACTGTGTTCAAATTCCAGTTCTGCCTTCAATTACCTATCTGACCCACAGTCACCTTATGTATAAAATAAAAACAATAATAGTACCTACTTCCAAAGGTCGTGAGAACTGAATAAGTTAACAACATAAGTAAAACTCTAAATAGTGCCTGGCATAAAATAAACATTCAATAAATATAGCTATCATAATTATTATGCCAATATACTATCAGTAAATTATAAATCATTATATATACTAAATTATTAAATAGCTTCAATTTTATTTGACAATGAAATGCAAATAACTGGGTATTTTTCTATTAGTGTGACTAAAACTACCTAGTCTTCTATTAGGTTGAGCCATATGAACTGCGGATATGCAACTACTTTCGACCAATAAAAACAGTACATTTTTTTTTTTTTTTTTTTTTTTTTTTTTGGTCTACAAAGTCGAATATATTTACTATTTGGCCCTTTACAGAAAACGTCTGCCCTTCCCTGAAGGTACTTGTGTTTTTATTTTTATTTTATTTTTTTTTTTTATTGGGGTGACAATTGTTAGTAAATTTACATAGATTTCAGGTGTACAATTCTGTATTACATCGTCTATAAATCCCATTGTGTGTTCACCACCCAGAGTCAGTTCTCCTTCCATCACCATATATTTGATCCCCCTTACCCTCATCACCCTCCCCCCACCCCCTTACCCTCTGGTAACCACTAAATTATTGTCTGTGTCTATGAGTTTTTAAAACAGTACATTTTTATGGTTGGTGCTTGTAGCTTTCATCCCAACCTCTCTGATCATTCCTTTGTACCTGCTGATGGTTTCACCCTAGTGTGCTCCAAGGTCTGGTCCTCAGCGTTTTCACTCGGGTCTCCCTAAAGGTTCATACCCATTACTACCATGGTTTTAACCTAAGACTGAAGATCCAGAGGTTTTACCTAGCCCATAGATGCATTTCACTGGCCTACATATACATTCTTTTAATCTGGAGATTTAACACACATATTCACAAACTCCCCCTCACACATAAAAAAATCCGAATTTCTGGTTTCTCTTGAAAAACTTGATGATCTGGCAACATTGGACAAGCATTACAAAAAACCTTACCTGTCTGGAAGTAAGCAGCAGCTACCCCTTCAAATGGCACAAGCTCTCCATATTGCTAGTCTTCATTCAGCTTTACTCTTCACTCATTTACTAGCCCTTAGGCATTCAAAGTTTCGACTTCTAGCTCCACCTACCAGCAATTCCCTGCTAACCACAAATCTCCATCCATCTCCAGGCCAGACTCAGATCCAATTGCCATCACCACCTGTGTGTCCCACAGACACCTCAAACATAAGAGGTCCCTCACTACCTCTGTTCTCCTGGACTCTCTATTTCAGATGTTGACAACAATCAAACTGTAAGCCAACCCAAAAATGTCATCTTTACTACTCTCATTCTCTCATCTCCCATTTCCAAGCAATCACCCGTTCCTATATATTTACCTCCTAAAAATCTCAATCTATTTCCTCCTGCCCCATTACCATTGCTTTAATCCATCCAGGGCCTCAACAATCACAGCTATTTAGTATCTAAAGCCCATGTCTAATTCTGTCTATCCTCTGCTGAAAATCCTGCTTCACTGGCTCCTCACTGACCTCAGGATAAAAATAGAATCATTTTATATTAAACATATCTGCCTCTGCCTAACTCTACAGCCTCATTTCCTCCCCACTGTTCTAAGAGTACCAACATTTGCAGCTTGTCCGGCAGTGAACATACCGGCAGTGTCCTAGTTCCACACCTTTGCACAAGCTACAACACCTCTCCGCCTGACAAACTTCTGTTCATTTCTCAGAACTTCTGTTCAATCTATCAGATAGAGGAGATAAGGAGGGAGAGAGGCAGAGAGCACCTCATGCTAGAGAACTTTTAAATTTTACATTACATACTTCTGAACAACTTGAAATTTGAAGAGCTAGTATGATTTTAAATTTTCATTATTATAAAAAGAATTACTTGGTAACAAGAATTACTTTTCGTGAAGCACTGACTGGTTCCCTCTCCATTATTTCAGTGCCCTATATGTATTTCTCCTACTATAGCATATTTTGCATTACATTATAATTACATCCTACATGCCCCTGAACATCACTGTCCATGTTTTATTTACCTGTGTACCCTCAGTTCTGAGCACAGGAAGTTACATCCACACACAATGAATGTTTGAACTCAACAGCCAGTATAATACCAAAGCTGCTTTCCATCCAATGTTTAGTCCAGAATCCATGCAAACAACGTTGGCTGGCTGGCAGGAAAGGGATCATTTTTTGCCCTTGTTCAAAAGAAAACAGAGCCAGTTCATGAACATTAATTGGCAAGTATTTTTTTATTAATATCTCTAAAGAAGAAGGTTATAGTTTTCAAACCTTTTTAAAGCTCTAACATGCTAAAATTGTAATTTCAATTATTGCCTTTTCAAAACTGAAGTTAATTTAAATTGACTTTGTTTTCAGAATTTTATGGCATCTCTTTAAAATTGGAGATATTACCAGAACTGTGAATCATTGTAATGACAAATTATCTGTTATTTCAGGGAAGAGTGTTCTCTTCCTGGCACCAATCCTCTTTATTATAAATAAACAATGTTTCCGAATACAGGATTATGTAAAACAGCCAGAGATTTAAACCATAGTGGAAATAAAGGTGATGGGTAACAACCCACCAACATATATTTCCGTATACTTGACCTTCTTTCTCATTCCTACTGCTCATGCTCCTAGCCAAAGGCAAAGCCCCCCCACCTATGTATTAGGTCCCACCCTCTCTTGCCTTCTCAAGGACACTGATCCAACAATTCTCCCCTGCAGTTATTCTCCTGCATCATCAATTTTCCTTTACTGAATCACTGCCAACAGCATAAAAACATGCTATTATTTCTCTTATCTAAAAAAAAAAAAAGGAAAAAAAAACTCCCTTGTTCTCATTCTTTGCTCCAGCTACTGATGTATTCCTTCCCTTCCCTCACAGCAGAACTTGAAAACACTGTCTATATCCCTACTTTAAAACTGCTCTACCCAAGGTTAGCAATGGACTCTTAATTGTTAAATACTCTGATCATTTTTCAGTCCTCAGCTTACTTGATCTATCAAGAGCACAACTGCTGGCACAGCTGCTGATGTCTCTTTGCTCCTAGAAACAAGTTCTCTTGGTTTCCAAGGTACCACATTCACCTCCTCCCATTTGGGTTGCTTTTTTTCTATATCTTTTGCTAGTTCTACCTCATATCTGTGCCCTCTAAACAACTACTGGAGTGCCCCAGTGCTCATTACTTGGCCCTCTTTTCTCTCTACCCTTACTCTCAAATTCTCATGACATTAAATACCATCTATATGTCCAAGACTTCCAAAGTTATTTCTCCAGCGTGAACTTTTCTCCTGAACTCAGCACTCCAACTGCCTACATGACATCTCCATTTGGATGCTTGGTTAGGCTTCTAATACTTGTTTATAAGCATGTCCAAGGATAAGCTCCTGGTGCCCACATCCCCCATCAACTCCCCCCACACACACACATACACACAAATTAGTTCCTCTCGCAATCTTCCCCAGCTCAGTTAATGACAACTCCATTCTTGTTGCTCAAGCCAAACATTTTGGTGTCAGCCTAGACTCCTGTCTTTCTCTCACACGTTACAGTTCAACCTTCAAAATAAATATAGTAACATACAACAAACTGTTACTTCGCAATATGAAAGGAACCAACTACCAATACACACAACATGGATGAATCTTAAAAGCATTATGCTAAGCTAAAAAAAAAAAAAAAAAAAAGCCCGACAAAAAATAGTACATATCGTATTAGTACATATCGTAAATACATACATACGATTAGTACATATGGTAATAGTACATATCGTAAAAATAGTCCATATCCATTTATGTGAAACACTCCAAAAGAAAAATCTAATTTATAGTTAAAGTAGATGGGTGGTTCCCTGGGGCCAGAGGCTGGGAGTGGGGACTGACTGAAAGAAAAATAAAGGAATCTTGTAGGTGACAGATATGTTCTATATCTTGATTGTGGCAGCAATTATGAGTAAATAAATCTGTCAATACTCACTGAACAAAATCAATAAAATGGCAGAGGAGAAAGCCAATAAATAAGATACATTAGAAAAATATAAGTAAATATAAAGAGAATGCTAAGTCCTGGGGAAACAAAAAAATTAGCAAAAAAGAAAATGAAATGTGCACATTTTATTGTACGTTAATTAAACCTCGATAAAGTTGATTAAACACATATACACAATTCAACCTCTTCTTACTATTAGATTGGTGCAAAAGTAATTGCGTTTTTGTTTTTTTTTACAATTTTTTAACCTTTTGAACCGCAATTTCTTTTGCAACAACCTAATACCTAACCCCACTGCTACCATCATCTCTTTTCTGAATTACAATAGTCTCCTAATTAGTTTTCCTGCTGCTGTCTGTCCCTGCCTCCTACATTTTATTCTCACATCGGCCAGAGTGATACTATTTAAAAATCACATCATGTCACTCGTGGGCTCAAAACCCTCCAATGGCTTTTTAGCTCAATAAAATTCAATGTCCCTACTGTGGGGGGTAAGGCCTCACATGACCAGGATCTCTGCTGTTACCTCTTAGACCTCATCTCCCACTACCCTCCCCCATGGTTATCTGTACCAACCACAGCTGGCCTCCTTGCTGTTCTTCAAATATGGCAAGCACACTCTTTGGCACTGCTGTTCCCTCTGCCCGGAATGATGTACTCCCACCCCCCTAACAAAGCCATATAACTTGTTCCCTCACTTCCTTCAGGTCTTTCACCGAAAGGCACCATTCCAATGAGTCTTTCTGAGGCCACTCTAAAATATCAACACCCGCCCCCCCCCCACACACACACACACACAACCTCACATCTATTTCATTTTCTTTTCCTGTTTATGTTTTTCTTCCCAGGACTTGGCACTCTCTTATTTACTTATATTTTACTAATTCATCTGGCTTATTGGTGTTCTCCTCTACCAGAGTGGATGAGGAGAAATGCCAAGAGGAATTTTATGTTTTGTTCATTACTGTATCCTCAAAACTTAGAATGTCTAAAACAGATGTTGAATAAATGAATGTGTCTGAACAAATTCTAGCTTTTCCTTTAATAGTTGATAATAAGTGGAATTTGCTTTATAGATGCATCAATTGATAATTCATTTGCTTTCAATAATTCTGGTATATTAAATAAAGAACTTCAACACATTTAAACATAAGCTAATGTGTATCAGCCAAACTTGCTTTCCATTCTAATCAAAAATATAAGAACTATCAGACATTGAGAACTTTTCATCAAATTTTCAGAGATTTTCTCATAAGGACTTACGAATGTGAAATAACTCTCATTATTGCCAAGAACTATATATGGAGTCTTATCGAGTTCTTTAAAAAGCTAAATAATCTCATGTTGCTTGAGACTCCCATAACTATCACAGTAGAAAATAATAAATTCTCAGAACTAAGAATCCATTTTAAAAATGCATACAACTCTTATTTGTCCGTGTCATTTAAATAATTCATTAAAGGAATTGCTTGTCTTACAAGCAGGCCACATAAATCTGGGAGTGTTAAAGGAGAGATGGGTCGAACATAAATAATGTAACAGTAAATCAGAAGGTTGAGATGCCTTTGCTCTAGAGGTCTGAGTATCCTGTCCTTTAAACGGGCAAACAATACAGCTTCTGGAAGTCCAAAGAAGGTATCTCCTTAGTTAACTGCAGAGGACAGAATTCCATACTGCAGCCTTCACCTGCATCCCGCAGCTATTACTTGAAACACATTAAAACATTCAACTTCATTCAAGAAAAGAGTTCCAGTGTGTAGGCATTACCTGCTTTAGTTTATAAGCAGCATTATGTATTTAACCTAAAAATAAAGGCCTTGGGCTTTCATAAGATTTTAAATGTTTTATGAATTTTATGAAAATTTCAGGAGAACAACATTAGTGAAGCAGCTCTAAATAAAGAAGTCGATCAAACACAGTACATATTTTTAAGGATGTTCTTTCCTAAAAGCATCAGACATAGCACTTTTGAGTACACTGGTTTGTCTTTACTTTATATAAGCTGCATCTTTCATCTCTATGTGTCAATTTCTTAAACAAGACAACAAAGAAAAATAACTGCAATATACTATCCTACCACAGAAGGACAACGGCTGTCTGAACATCTCCTATAACATATCTGGTCACCGTGAGACTTCATAACCAAAACATTTTTAAGCTATAAATTTATTTAATATTTATTTATCTTGGTATACCTAGTATATATCACAGAGCACTATCACTTGTAGTTCAGAGAAAGTACTAACATCTCCAATCTTCTCATCTCTTAGTTTCTTGGACTGCTTTAAACATAAATAGAGGTTACTCTGGATAGGCAAAATAACAAAAACATTAGTAACTAAGCTAACAGATGCTCTTAATACATGAGAGGTACATTAAGACAGGATCATTAAAACTGACTTTTATTTGCTGGCTCAGTTTTCAAAACAAGATGAAATGAGAATGATCATACAGTACCTTACCCTTTCTACCGGTGAACCATAGCATGCAATGCCGAAACATAGCAGTGGCAGATGGCATTGGTGTTATTAACTATAAAAGGGATAACAGCAGAGAAATGACGGCTGGCAGACAAGACACAGAAATGCAGATGAAATGAAAGCAAACTCGTAGTCCTTGAAGCAAAGCAAAACCTTTAAACCAAAGGTTGCCACTAGCTTCAATTTAATTCACATTTTGAGTTTTACACTGACAAGCACTGCAACCTTCATAATCAGTCTTTAGACTCTTCATGCAGAAGCAGAACCATACTCCTCGATAAAGAAGATCAGCCACCTTCTGTAAACACAAGCCAGCAGCAGCAGCAGCCCATTACTCTCTCCCTTCACTGATTTTTAGCCTTTAAAATTTTAATCTCCAATTGCAGGCAGATCCAGTCGTTTCAAATAGATCTGTATCCACTGCAGATACAAATCCCTGCCTACCCTGCAGTACCACTTCCTCCAGAACGTTCCTGTGCGCTCGTTCATGCAGGATCAGTTGCAAAATCATTCAAGTCATCAAGCAAACAACCCAAAAGAGAAGGAAAGCAGCAGTTGGGACTATGAAGAGAGAGAATCTCTTCTTTCAGCTCACCCTGGAAATGGAAGGTTTTCTGATCAACAGTTATTGTGAAGGTGCTGTCGTCCTCATCGTCTATACCAATCACAGCTCCCTGTGAAACAAAGAGCAAAATCCCAATAAGGCAAACAATGACATCAGCAATACTCACCACTGCTACAGGCCCGGAATGCTCAATGCACCGACACTGAAAGCAAACTGGACAAACAAAAGGGGAATCTGAAACTCTAGTTTTGGTGAAGAACGAAGAACTACAGGAGAGGGGATGGCAGGGCACTGCAGTCCTCTGCATAGGAACTTTCTACCCTTGCTTACGGGGCATGGATGTGGTGGGAGGGTGAGGGGACAAACTGAAGCTTCAGTCTAGAATCTGTGCAAGAGCCACTCACTGAGCCTTCCTGAGCGTTAGCTTGCTCTCTAAAATGGGAGTCAGAAACCTCCACGTCACCAGATTGTTGTGAGGCCCAAAGAGCTAGGTAGCTCTTCATCCGGCTGCTTCTATATTATACTTGTTAGTGCACAAATGCCAGGGGACACTTGCTTCAAAACACTGTCCCAATCACTTCTTCCAGGTGTGCTCCCATAACCACTTGTATGTGACTCTGCTACTGCCACATTATTCTGTGGTATCTGTTTATTATGTCTGCCTCTTCCCAGAGAACTGCTGCGAGATGTTGGAAGTCAAAAACTATTTTATTTGATACATGACACTCAAATACACACTATGTGTTTTCTAAATAAAAGCATGAACACCTCTCCAAAAGAGGGGCCTGAGTTTATAAATTGTTTGTTTCAGGAAGGATGAGATCTAAACTTTCACTGTTTTGTATTCAACTACATGCAACCTATTAAGAAAACAGGGATTGAGGGAAGCAGGGACATACAAAATAGTCTACTGTAAGTGTCCTTAAGAAATAGGTATCTTCAGTATTACAGACAGAAAAGCTAGAGAACATAAGATAGGTAAAATGCCCCACATTGTGACAAAGAAGCAGTGTGCCACAGACAAAACCAGGAGCTTGAAAACGGGGGTTGAAAAAGACTCAATAAGCCAAAATACCGAATCCCATCAAAAAAATACTACTACTATCCCAGGGGAGCCACACATTTATTCATTTCTTCTCAGAGGCTGTCTGGATGAACCCCAAGTCTATCCAAATCCTGTCAACTTGAATTAATTATTCCCCAGTCTCAAATGGGGTGGGGATTTTTATCCCTATTTTTAGCCAGATACAGCTCTTAAATATTATAATAGGGGTGGGGATTTTTATCCCTATTTTTAGCCAGATACAGCTCTTGAATATTATAATAGAACCTGCCCCTCAAGACACTTATATTCCAGTGGAGGACATAAAACATGCAAAGAGGTAAATATAATACAAAGCAAAAAATCTCTACATGGATAATTTTAAAAACATACTAAATGAAAAAAGCTAGTCACAAGAGTCCATATGTTGTATGATTGTTTCCATTTAGCTGAAATGTCCCAAACAGGCAAATTCAGAGACCAAGAGCAGATTAGTGGTTGCTTACTTCGGGGGCGGAGGAACGGAGCTGGGGTAAAAAGGGAAGTGACTGATAAGTACCTGGCACATACTTTTGTATTTAGTTATGGGTATGGGTTTCTTTATAGGAATGATAGAAACATTCTAAAGTTGATTGTGGTGATGGTTACACAAATCTGTGAATATACTAAAAACACTGAATTATATTCTTTAAATGGGTGAGTTGTATGGTATGTGAATTACATGTTGAACGAAGCTGTTTTAACTTACAGCAATCTGGGTCCCTTAGCAAAAATGCACCACTTACTAGTCAACTCAAAATAGAAACCTCTAGGTTCTATACATGTTCTCCCTCATTCCATCACCACAAGTTGTGCTCATTCTACCTCTGAACTATACTCTCAAATTTGCCAACTCTTCTCTGTCCTATGAATTGCTGTTGCCCTAATTCAGGCTCTTCTGGCTTGTAAGGCAATCTGCCTTCAGTCTGGCCACATTTTAGTCTACAATACTTGCTATTGCCAGAGTAATATTTCTACAGCACACTCTTACAGGAAATCCAGATGTTTAAAACTTTCCTTGACTCTCCATGAACTACTAAATAAAATCAACATTTCTTCATAATGCCATTCTAGACTATTCAAAATCTGACCCAACCAAGCATTCCACTGTCATACTCAACCCCTTACTCTTCACTGCACACACCCCATATGTACTCAGCCTCAACATTTATTCCATACACTAAAAAAACGAAAAACAAAAAAAGCAAAAAAACCCCATGAAGCAATTTCGCTTTCTATATCCTTCCTCAAGCTCAATTCCCCACCACTTGTTAAACAAAAGCAAAACATCTCCCCCTAGTTACCACCTCCTTACTCACTGTTTTCACAGAGGAGCTTTCTGAAAATTGACCATGCCTTAACCTTTCATCCACTATTGCAATCTAGCTTCCTTCCCCACCACTGTGCCCTCCCAGGTCTCCAGTGACACTTTACGACTCTAGTTTTATCACATAGCACTGCTCTGAAGCACTACAGTTGGAAAAGAGTCAGTAGAGAGAGAAAAGTTGAAAATTGGTAAAGTAAGAGACCTGAGGAAAGGTTACAAGGGGAGCTTCTCTTCATTGAGCCTGTACAGTTATGATTTATAACTGTAACCTTTCATGATATATGTAAAATGCTCATCATCGAGCTTAGGGGTGAACTTGCTAAGATATAGGATATGCACATGCTGATTTTAACAGATACTGTTAAACAGTTCTCAAAAGTGGTTGTGCCAACTACACACCAACCAGTGGTGCACGTAAGTTTCAACTGCTCCACATCTTCACTAACACTTTTTTATTATACTTCAGTCATCTGGCAGGTGAGTAGTGGTATCTTATGATGGTTTTAATTTACATGTCCCGGATAACTAATGAGCTTAAGTATCTTTTCATGTTTGTTGGCCATTTGAATATCCTCTTGTGAAACAGTTCAAGTTTCTTGCACACTGACAAGACTGGACTATTGAATCCTTCACTGGTTATGAATTAGGTAAATATCATCTACCCTGTTGCCAGAGTTTGAACTCTCACAATGACGTCTTTTCATGAAGAATTCTTAACTTTCACATAGTACAATGTATTGGCTTTTACACTTACTGTGTCTTCTACGCTTTCTGTGTCTTCTTAAAGTAGGCTTTCCCAATCCAGAGGCCATGAAAATATTCTCCTGTGTTAGCCTTTACATTTGCATATCAGGTAGAGTAAGTCCTCCAACTTTACCCTCTTGGCCTTTACAAATTATGAATCAACATCACTACCATAGTCATAACTAGTTCTCTCTAGAATGGCAGGTGAGAAGTCACCATTTCTACTGGGGTCTGTTTGTTGACTGAGAAGGCAGGAATCAGAGGTGGGTATTCTATAAATTTTAGAGTCACATGAACAAGTTACACACACACACACACACACACACACGGAACGAACTGGGATTACCATTTACTTAGGTCATTTTTAATTTCAGTAATTGTTTATAGCTTTCTGAGTAGAGGTCTTGCCCACCTTTTGTTCATATTTATTCCTAATTGTTTTTGGTACTATAGTAAATGTTTTTTTAATTCACTTTTAAAAATTCATTTTCTAATTACTAATTGTGGGTACACTGAAATACAACTTATTTTTGTGAAGTGACCTCATATTCAGTAATCTTGCTAAATTCACTTATCAATTCTAATAGTATATCTGTAGATTCTTTCGGATTTTCTGTATGCTCAATTAAGTTGCTGTGAGTAATAAGTTTATTTCTTCTACTCTAATCCTTATACCTTATATTTGTTTTTCTTGCTTTATTCATTGGCTAGGACTACCTGATTTAAGACTGCCACTAGCGTGGCAGACAGTGTTGAATATAAGTGATGATAGGGGGCATCCTTGTCTTGTTATTGGTCTTTCCCACTGTCCACTGTAGCTATTTAAAACCTCTCTACTTTCCTTGAACCCCCAACAACATAAGCAGTCGTCAGGTAGGAACTCTAAACCTGCTATGCCTTCCCACCTAAATACTCACCTGCATCTACACCCACTCTTGCTTCCTTTCCACTTGCATTAATGGAAAAGGGACTCCACCCCCTATCACCTTTCCTCGGGTGTCTTAGTTTACCAATTTTCAACTTTTTTCTCTCTCTACTGACTCTTTTCCAACTGCATTTACACACACTCAAGTCTTTGGCCTCTTTCCAACAACAACAAAAACTATCCTCCTCAATTATACATCCGCATCTAGCAACTGGCCCACCTCTCTCATTCCCTTGCAATCAAGATTATTCAGACTTGCACAAGCCTCCTGCCTAAAATTTATTTTAACTTCCCATTCCTTATAGGATATGTGACCAAATCAATGGCTCTTCTTCACCTTCAAGTACATAAAGTGATCGTATGACCTGGTTGTTTGCCTGGGACATTTCTGGATTATTCCTGTTGTCCTGGCATAATAATGAATAGAACCCCCTTTTAGTCTAAAGAGTAGTGTCCTGGCTTAGAGAATATGATCACACCGCCATAGCCTAGCCTACAAGGTCCTCAGTGATTTGCTCCATGCCTACCTCTCATCAAATTCTACACATGGGCAGCTGGAGGTTTACCAATTGCCCCAAGCTGTCTTCCACCAAATATCCTGCCTCTCCCTTTTAGTATATGTGCTGCCAAAGCGAGCACCCTGCCTCTCCCTTATCTGAGTTCATACTACTTGTTTTTTACATCTGATAAAGCAAAACTCCCTATGCTAACCGATATATGGAATAGTATTCTATCATTAAGCAAAGTTCTTTGTATGTTAACTGTCAAACTTTGATATATAGATATACATATACATATATATATACATATACATACATATATATATCTATATATACACACACAAATAACACACAAATATATATATATATATATATATATTTGTATCTTTCAATGACATTTTTCTTCTGAAGGTTTCAGATTCTGTCAGTACCTGGGCTCACTTGCCAAGGTGCCTGCTACTCCAGGGTCACACTATCCAGGTTCTCAGACAGAAAGTAACTGGAGCTGGAGTCTTGTGCAACTAGATGAATTTCCTGACTTTCTCTCTTCTTCTTTCTAGTAGACACAGAAACATACTATAGGCATGAATAATAGTTCTGGTGCCAAAGACAAAAAGCAGTTTTGCTCGCATGGTTTCAAAAAAAAAAAAAAAAACACTAAGCAGGGCTATTTTAGGGCCAATCTCCCTTTGCAAGGAAAGTGGGCTGGTAAACTGACTCCAAAGACGATAAAAAGGAAGGAGGACTCCTCTGGAACACAGATTGCTGACACAGCTCCTAAAAGGACGGCCAGGGGATATAAACAGGAGTAAGATATATCTCTGCCCTGGAGAGCTCATAATCTAGAGAGGAGAGAGGAGTTCACAAAGTAGAAGGAAGCTGGAAAGCTCCTGGCCCATCCCACTTACCAAAGACGCTACTGCATGGAGGACCTGCTTAAGCATCATTCTCTGGTTCGACAAGTATTTACTGAATTATCTAGGCATTGTTCTAAGTGATAGAGTGGTGAACAATTTGTTTTTTTATTGATTTATATGCATTCTTTTGGGTTTTTGTCTTTTTCATTGATTTGTAGGAGTTTTTTTATTATTAAATTTATTGGGGTGACAATTGTTAGTAAATTTACATAGATTTCAGGTGTACAATTCTGTATTACGTCATCTATAAATCCCATTGTGTGTTCACCACCCAGAGTCAGTTCTCCTTCCATCACCATATATTTGAATTTGTAGGAGTTTTTTTTAACATATTCTGGCCGTTAATCCTTTGTCAATTGTATATATTGTAAATATTTTCTCTCCCAGCCAAGGATTGTCTTTCTCTTTGAGTGTGGTGTCTTTTTGTTGTTGTTGTTCAAAGGTTTTAAAATTTTAATGTTGTCAAGTCTACCATCTTTTCTATCATGATTTATGCTTTAAGGTATCCTTCTTTGTCCTAGTATCACAAAGACATTCTTCCATATGTTCTTATAAGTATAAATTTTCATTTTATACATTTAATACCTCTGATATTTATTTTTGTGTATAACATGGGATAGGGAGTAATTTTATTTTTTACATTTGGGCAGCCAATTGATCCAGCTTCATTTACTGAGTGAAAGAATCTGATTTGTAATGTGTTATATACTAAATTCTCATAGATGTGCGGCTCTATTTCTGAGCTTTCTCTTCTGTGCCATATCATTTTAATTACCACAGTTTCATAAAAACTCTTACTATCTGGAATGGCAAGTTCCCAAACTCCTTATTCTTCAACAATTTCTTGCCCATTTAGCATTTTAAATAACTTTTAGAATCACCTTGTGAAGTTCTTTGATAAGCCTAATTGCGATTTTGACTGGAATCACAAGTGTTTATAGATTAATTTAGGGAAAATAAACATATACGTTATTGAGTCTCACAAGCAGGAACAGGATATAGCTTTTACTATATTCAGATCTTCCTTTAGTCTTTCAATGAGGTTTTATAATTTTTCTCCATCGAAGAAACACATTTATCTTGTAAAATATATTCCTAGGTAATTTAAGAGTTCTTGTTACTACTATAAATATAATTCTTTGTAATAACTTTTTCTGATTGTTTGTAGGTTGCATAGAGCAACACTACACGTATGTTTTCTGAGTATTGATTTCATATCCAAAAACTTTTTTCTATAGATTCTTGTGGACTGTTTTATGTAGACAATATCATCTGTAATACCAACAATGTTTATTCTTCCCTTCCAATCCTTTTTCTCTGAATTCTTTTGTTTCTTATTCTCTGTATTAAATGTTTACCAGGACCTCCAGTACAGTTGCAGAAATATCATGTGCAGATACTAATTTTGTTTTTCCCTCTAAATAAGCCATATATCTTTTGTATTTTTTCTAATCTTACAGCATTCACTAGAACTTCCAGAGCACAATATTTAAAGGAGCAAAAGCAGGCACTGCTATCTCACTGCTGATTTTAAAGAGAATACTTCTATTTCACTATTAAGCCCAATGTAGCACGTTAGCAAATTTACCCCTTACCAGGTTAAGAATGTTCTCTTCTATTCCTAGTTTGCTTAATTTTGAATGCATATTTCATTTTATTCACTGCTTCTTCTATATTAATTCAGATGGCCATGTAGTTTTCCTCTTTTAATCTGTTAATGTGATAACTTAATTAATTTTAAAATTAACATCCTATTATTCCCAGAATAAACTTTATTTGGTCATAATACTTTTTGTTTGTACATTACTGGGTATGGTTTGCTGTATTTTATTCAGGGTTTTGACATCTAAATTAATAAACGACTCTGGCTTAAAATTTTCCTTTATTAATTTCTTCTTTCTACTTTATCATTACTTTTTTTTCTATTTCTTAAAAAATTTAACGCTTAGCTCATTAATTTTCAATCTCTTTTATAATATAATCATTTAAGATGATAAACCACAGACTGCCTTAGATGCAGTTTTAATATGTGGTTCCTTCATTATCATTCAGATTTAAATATTTCATAATTTACATATGATTTCTACTTTCACCAATGAAATAATTCGAAGTATGCATGTGAGGCAGTGAGTGGCTACTGTTTTGTTAAGGAATTTCTAATTTATTCCACCGTTGTCGAAGAATGTTACCTATGCAATATTGGAGTTTTAGTATTCTCTTTTACCATAACAATTTTAATTTTTTTCTTAAAGTCTATTATGTCTGATATTAATACTGTTTCCTACCTTTCTTTGGTTAACAATTTCCTGGAATCTTGTTTCATCACTTTCTTTTTTAATTCTTAATTTGTAATTATAAAACCATATAAACATTCAGGAAAGATACTAATTACATCTATGTACCAATCAGAGACTACATAAATGTTTACATCTTGCCCATAAGACATTTTTAGCATCAAATTCATACAGATGAGACTTGCAAAAATGACCAACTGAATTAACAAAAAAAGAAAGAAGTCAATAGAGTAATTTTTCATAATGAAATAACAAAACAATTGACAAAAGCAGACCTAAAGGGAAGAGAGTAAAGGACAGTCTTAAGGTTATACATTAACCTAAAAATCTTTATTGTATCCACTCTAAGATGTCAATGATTGTAAGACACATCCCAATGCCAAAGATGCTAACATGAAAAAATAATGCAGAATCAAGTACCATATTTTGCAATGTATAATGAGCACCCACGTTTTTGGCCCAAACTTTCAAGGAAAAAAATCTTTCATTTTAATTTTTTAATTCAAATTTTTATTTGTTTACATTTAGATACTTGTTTTTTGTATAATAAAGAAATTTTAGCATTTATTTTTTTTCACATATTATGACACAAGAAATTTTATGTAACAAATAATTACAAAACACAAGAACAGATACTAGGTACAAGAAATTTTATGTACTGGTAACAAATTTACAATATTTATGCATCATAGAAGGCCAAGAACTTTGTCGTTGCAAGTTCGTTGTAAATTCAATAAAACCAATTATCGTATTCCAGGGTATTATTTTGCATACAGATATCGTTATTGATTTCTAGAATTATACTTTTAACTCAACCATAAACAAAAGAATTAAAAACACATATAAATACAGAATTAGTACTACCCATGTATAATGCACATCCTTATTTTTCCCTCACAAATTTGGGCAAGAAAATGCACATTATACAGTGCAAAATATGGTAAGAAGTCAGTGCTAAAACTATTAATGCCTCTCTTGTGACAGACTAAAGGAAAAGAGAAAAGAGAACAGATCACATATCCTTCGGGGAATCAGTCAACTTTGATGGCCAACACAATTGCTAAACGGAGGGAGAACTCAGTCAGTTTCACTGGACTGGGTAAAAAGTGTTACTTTAAGTCACATATGGATTAATAGTTTTTGAAACGTCACAATAAATTTAGATCGAAACTTTGTTGAATATAATTCACCTTATTTGGGTGATTCCTAAGGCCCTGTAGAATTCTTCAGAAGCTGAGATTCATTTTATCTATGGTAATTATTAATTATAACAGTAACTACTATTCATTAAGAACCCAAGTCCCAGACACTGTGTTTAGATACTTTTAAAAATATCAATTAATTTGATATTCATAATTCTATGAGTAAATGATATGATGCCTATTCCACAGAGATTAAGAAAATAAGGACTCAGATCTGAATAGATGAGTTGTCTGAAGTCATAAAGCTAATAAATGGCAAAATTCAGATTTGAACTGTATTTCATATATGGCCTATTCTTGTCTCTACCCAGCACTGCCTCTTTAATATTACTGCTTCTCTATTTTTCAGATTTGACCTGGAAATGTCAATATTTTGCTTTTAGCTAGTATGTTGGGGAGGAGGGGGAATTAGACAACAGGACTCAATCAACATTTTACTTTTACATTAAGGCAAGGGCACCACCTAGTGGCACACACTTTGCCACCATCAAAGAAAGTGGATGGGAAGGAAATGGTTTTTCACTCTTCTGCTTTCCTCCACTGGTTTTACACGACCTTGAAACAAGTTGGGGGTGTCCACATGAACTCTTCTAGTCAAGAAGAATAGGATCCTAGTAACAATAAGGACTGAACAGGGTTTTAGAATGAGACAGATCCAAGTTCAATCCCAGATTCACTATTTACTGTGACCTTGGAAAGTTACTAAAAGTAGCTTGACTCTCAGTCTCCTCATGTGTAAAATGAAATAACACCATGTACCTGATAGCGTTATCATGGGACTACATGTGAAAAATCAACACAGTGCCTGATCATAAGAGCTTCCTCCATAATTACTGGTTCCTTGCCCTAGTTTCTTTTTATGCAGCCTAAAACCACATGGGTGTTTTGCTTTGTTTTTTAGAAAACGTATCACATACCACTAGCTCTTTTTATGCTTAAAATAACTTCCACAGGTCCTTCGTATGTAAACTTTAGTAAAAACAAATTCTTCAATATTTATTCATTATTATTATAAATACATAAAATCAGCAATAAGCATTTTTATGTACCTACTTACTATGTACCAAGCATAGTAACAGTGGATGGGAACTCACTATGGAGTGGGGAAAATAAAGTTAAAATATAATCATGGATTAAGTATTTTCATGACTATAAGTGACAAATGTTATGATAAGGTAGAAGAGGGGGATTATGGACCAGGAATGCTTCATAGAAAACACATTTGAAAAGTCTCTTAAAAGATGAGCTCACCAGATCAGAGCCCAGAAAATTCCTGACATAAGAAAAAATATGTGAAGAGCAATGAGTAATGAAAACACACAGTGAGGGAACACAAAGAAGTATAGTGTAATTGGAACACAGAATAAGGATGGATGGAGAGGCAGGAAGAGACCAGTGGCATAGGTCAGTGATAGCTCGCTAAGCTCATTTGGAATCTAGATAATAGTTGCATGATCTATCACCCTCATCAGCACCATCATCATCCACAGCAGTTATTTATTGGATGTGGACTATGCACAGGAGAGACTGTTCCATTTCCTGGATTCTCAAGCTAGATCCAGCTAGATCTGGGCCAGAACAGAGATTGCTTCCTGTAAATCCCCTCAGATTGTCTGAGCGATCCCTCTCACATGCCCCATGGTGTGCTGGTGCACGGTGGTTCCTGGAACAGGCTGTTGCCCTCTCCCTGGCAAAAACGTAAGGCGTTTTCCCCTTATCTGGGGCAGTTAGTGCCATGCAGAGCAGAGGTAGAGGCTATCCATGTTGTCTTGCCACTGCCCAAGATGTGCCTCCCATGTAAGCTTCCTAAATAAACTCAATGCAATGCTGCAGTGGTCAGCCTCATTCTGTGGTCTCTCAGGAAATTTTCCCAACATCCTACAAGTTATATATGTTATCTTCATAGGAGTTAAGAAATTTGCACCAAGTCAGTAAGGGGTGGAGCTGAGTCTGATTCAGCCCTAGGTCTCTTATTCTTTCTTCTACACCAATGGTCCCGAATTTGGATGCACAAAACAATCCGGAGAATCTGTTTAAAAATAAAAGTTCCAGACCCTATTCTAAAACAGTATGTCTAGAGAGTGGGACTTAGAAACCTATACTGTTAAACAAGCTGTCCAGATGTTTCTTAAATAGGAAGCCAAATGGCAGTCCGGCTTTTTGAAAACACAGTTGACCCTTAAATAACAAAGGTTTGAACTGCGTGAGTCCACCTATGCATGGATTTTTTTCATTAAATACTGTGAATGTATTTTCTCTTCCTTATGATTTTAACATTTTCTTTTCTCTAGAATATTGTAAGACTACAGTACATAAAACATATACACACAAAATATGTGTTAACCAACTGTATGTTACTGGTATGGCTTCTGGGTAACAGTAGGCTAATAGTAGTTACGTTTGGGGAGAGTCAAATGTTAGATGCAGATTTTTGACTGCACAGGGGTCAGTGCCACTAACCCCTGCATTATACAAGGGTCAAGTGTATCTCAAAGCCTCTCAACACACACACACACACACACACACACACACACACACACACACACACACACACTATTAATTAATAGCTTCTATCTATGTGCCAGGGGCCTAATACTCACAAAATTCGGCAGGAGTATTATGCTACTTACTTCAAAGAAGAGAAAACTCAAGCTCAGTAAGCTTACAGATAGTTTCCCTCTTGCAGTCACCAAAGCAAAAGGCAAAAGTAAGATTCAAACATAGGTGTATCTGGTTCTTTCCTGTTATGTTGTGTGGTAGGAATTCTGACCCACCCCCAATGACCCTTGCCCCTATACAATCTCTTCCCTTTTGAGTGTGGGTGGAAACTGAGTATGAAGAGATCTCATTGCAGTGATTTTGTTACAGGATGAGTGATCACTGGAGTGATTATATGGCAAAAGGGTGTAGTCGAATCTAATCTCATGAGGCCTTTTAAAAGCAGAGTGTTTTCTGCAGCTGGTAGCAGAATGGAAAGTCAGCGCGATTCAAAACTCTAGAAGGATTTGATGTTCCATGCTGACTTGAAGATGGAGGGGCCTCATGACAAGAAGTATGTGTAATCTCTAGACATTGAGAGCAGATCTCAGCTGCCAGCAAGCAAGAAAATGAGCACCTTAGTCCTACCACAAGGAACTGAATTCTGCCAACAACCTTTAAAAGATTTTGGAAGCAGATTCTCCCTTGGATTCTTCCTCAGATAAAAGCCCAGATGAGAGCCCACCCTGGCCAATAGCTCAATTTCAGCCTTGTGAGGCCTTAAGCAGAGAACCCTTCTGAGATGCCTGATCTACAGAAATGTGAGGTGATAAATGGATGAGGGTTTTTTAATTGGGGTAAAATACACATAACAAAAAATGTACCATTTAAACATATTTAAGTGTTCAGTTTAGTAGCATTAAGTACATTCACATTGTGTGCAACCATCACAACCATCCATCTCCAGAACGTTTCCATCTTCCCAAACTGAAACTTTGTACCCATTAAGGAAGAACACCCCCCAACCCTTGGAAACCACCATTCTACTTTTTATCTCCAGGAATTTGACTACTCTAGGTACCTCATATTAGTAGAATCATACAGTATTTGTCTTTTAGTGACAGGCTTATTTCTTTTAGCATAATGTCCTTAAGATGCATCCATGTGTCAGAATTTTCGTCCTTTTTAAGACTAAATAATATTCCGTATGTATATACCACATTTTGTTTATTCATCCATCAAATGGACACTAAGTGCTTCCACCTTTAGGCTACTGTAAGTAATGCTTCTATTTTTTTTTTTTTTGATTTTTTAACTGTTTTATTGAGATATCATTGACATGTAAAAGTTGTATATATTGAAGATGTACACTTGATGTTTTGATATGCATATACATTATGGTATGTACACATACATGTACAATCAAGCTAGTTAACATATCCATTACCTCTACATGGTGACAATTTGTGTGTGTGTGTGTGTGTGTTAAGAAGATTTCTTTTTTTTTTTTTTTTTAAATTTATTTATTAGTTTCAGGTGTACAAGACAAGGTAATACTTAGACGTTCATCATTTATATCCCTCACACTGTGAACCCCTCTCCCCCCATCCACTATCCCTCCGACCTCACACTGAACCATCACATTATATATATAAAATTATAGTTGGCATTCATTAATGTTTAGCTTCTGGTGTACAATGCCATGATCAGGCATCCACAGTATCCCTGAGGTGGTCTCCCAAATAGGACGCATGTCCATCGGATACCCAACAAAATCTTTACAACATTATTGAATTCCTTCCCCAAATTAATTTTCAAAAAAACCCTGAGGCCATCTTGTGGTTACCAGCTGTTTCTAAATCCCTTCACCTTTCCCCTTATCCCCAACCCCCCCCCCCCACATCCATCTAACAACTCTCGGTTTTTCCTTTGTGTCCCCAAAACTGTTTCTGATTAGTTTATTCACATAGTCTTTTCTTTAGATTCCATATATAAGTGAGATCATATGGTACTTGTCTTTCTCTTTCTGACTTATTTCACTTAACATAATGTTCTCTAGATCCATCCATGTTGCTGCAAATGATAAGATTTCTTTCTTCTTTATGGCTGCGTAATACTCCATTGTATAAATGTACCACAGCTTCTTAATCCAGTCATCTACCGATGGGCATTTCGGTTGTTTCCATATCTTGGCTATTGTGTAAAGTGCTGCAATAAACATAGGAGTGCATACAGATTTTTGAATTGGAGTTTTGGATTTCTCCGGGTAGATGCCTAGGAGTGGAATTACTGGATCATAGGGTAGTTCCATTTTCAGATTCCTGAGATACCTCCATACTGTTTTCCATAGTGGCTGCACTAATCTGCAATCCCACCAACAGTGCACTAGCGTTCCCTTTTCTCCACATCCACGCCAGCATTTGTTGTTTGTTGATTTATTGATGATAGCCATTTTGACTGGAGTGAGGTGGTATCTCATTGTGGTTTTTATTTGCATTTCTCTGATGGTTAGTGAGGTTGAGCATTTCTTCATATGTCTTCTTGCCTTCTGTATGTCCTTTTTAGAAAAATGTCTCCTCAAGTCCTCTGCCCATTTTTTAATTGGGTTGTTTGTTTTTTTGGAGTTCAGTTGAGTAAGTTTTTTATAGATTTGTGATATTAATCCCTTATCAGATATATCATTGGCAAATATCTTTTCCCATACAGTAGGATCCCTTTTTGTTTTATTGATGGTTTCCTTTGCTGTGAAAAAACTTTTTAGTTTGATGTAATCCCACATGTTTATTTTTTCTCTTACTTCCCTCGCGCGAGGGGATATGTCAGTGAAAATCTTACTCCGGGTAATGTCCATGAAGTTTCTTCCTATATTTTCTTCTAGATATTTTATGGTTTCAGATCTTACATTTAAGTCTTTAAGCCATTTTGAATTTGTTTTTGTATATGGTGTAAGGAAGTGGTCCAGCTTCATTTTCTTGCATGTGTCTGTCCAGGTTTCCCTTATTGAACAGACTGTCTTTACCCCATCGTACATTCTTGCTTCCATTGTCATAGATTAGATGGGCATATAGGCATGGATTTACGTCTGGACTCTCTATTCTGTTCCATTGATCTATGTGTCTATTTTTATGCCAGTACCATGCTGTTTTGATTACTGTAGCCTTGTAGTATAATTTGAAATCAGGTATCGTTATACCTCCCACTTTGTTCTTATTTTTCAAGATTGCTGAGGCTATCCGGGGTCTTTTATGGTCCCATATAAATTTTAGGATTATATGTTCTATTTCTGTGAAAAACGTCGTTGGTAGTTTGATAGGAATTGCGTTGAAGTAATGCTTCTATAAACACATCTCTACTTTCAATTCTTTTGTGTGTGTGTGTGTGTGTGTGTGTGTGTGTGTAAATGAATATTGTTTTATAAGTCAATTCATTATCTTGAAAATTGGGTAAGAGGAAATAATCAAGCATTTATGCTATTTGTACTGTATCACTGGGCAACCAAATAATAGATGAAGTGTCTCCTTATATAATTATCTGATAAAAATTGAAACAAAATAGCATAATTTTGCAACCCCCAAGTAAGTTCATTAATACAGATGCTGAGCATCAATAGCTGTTAATATCAATAAAGAGCAAAAACCAGACATTATGTGCTTCCTGATAAAAGAACACACAGCCACCTATAGTCTTGCCAAAGGGATCAAGACTGAGTCTGATCCAGACTCTGGCTCCAACTGTCAATTTGCAGGAAAAGCAGAGACGGGAACATTCCGAACTGCACCAGTAAGCAATCAGTGAAATCTACACTACGGAAAACTCCTACAGGTCAAAGGGCCTGGATTCTTCAATAGATAAACTACAAACAAAAGATGTCAAGCTTTTCAAATGAGCAAGATAAAAATACAGAATTTAGGAATGCAAATCCAAGACGTGATTACTAGAATAGAACAGGTTACTTTAGGAGACAGGGAGGGGGCCATAATTTAAATGAGGCACATAGAGAGGCTTCTGGGATAGCAGGCAAAATTCTATTTCTAAACCTGGGTGGTAGACACAAGGGTTAATAATTAATTAAGCTATATTTAAAAGAAAAAAATAGTGCATTAAATGTAACAATGAGACAGTGGCCCAAATCCAGATTTAATTCAACTGAAGAGCTGTCTCAATACAGCTCTGCCAGTGTCACTATTGAGCCTATTTCAAGCCAAGAAGGCAGTTAATATCAGACTGAGTGGTGACTGGGGTCAGCAGCAAGTGCTTAGAAAAGCAATTAAACCAAGAAGACAAAAGGAGACCAAAGGAAAGAGAAAAAAAAAACAGTAAAAAAATCTAACGATTTTTTAAATCTTTATGCTATCACAAATACACCATCTGCTCAAAATAGGCCTATCTGATTCCCATCCTACAACTTTACCATACTTATTCCTAATTCAGTTGCCAAAATTTGTCCATTAGAATTTGGTTTCTTTCTCAGAGTTATTTCCCATTCCTACCAATTAGCTACTGCCATCGTAATAAAGGCAATAATATGTTTGCCAAAGATAGTCACATCTGCAAAAGTAAGGGTACAGAAAAAAGATAGCAGAAAGAAAACAACAGGAGTCTGAAGAAGAAAAGGCTCCTAGAAGTTGATTTACCTAGTTACAATAGAGATAGGCCCTTCTTTGGACACAGTGGAGTACTAGAACCTGTATCCCCAACCCTGCATTCCATCTTGCCTTTAGCCACCTGGACAATGGTGGAAACTGAACAAGCAATTAAAAGCAGCACGAAGCTATAGGCCTGCACGTCCAATAAGGCAGCCACAAGCTACACGTGGCTTCTGGGCACCAGAAGTGCAGCTAATCTGAACTCAGATGTGCCATAAGTGTAAAAGACACATTGGATTTCAAAGACTTAGTACTTAGAAAAGAATGTAAAATATCTCATAATTTTTATTGATTATATGCTGAAATAATAATATTCTGGATTAAATAAAATATATTATTAAAACTAACTTCACCTGTTTCTTTTTACTTTTTAAATGTGGCTACTGCAAAAATATTGAACTATATATGTGGCCCATACTATATTTCTACTGGACATCACTGCAAACAGACCATTATTAAATAGTGTTGAACAGGAAGAACAAAGAAGCTAAAAGTGGCAATTTTTCATTTTTTTTTCTACTGTTTGCTCTACTACGAACACTACAACTATTTTCCAGGCCCTGTTCCTGGCTGTAAAACAGGATAAACAAAAAAATCAAGAGCTGTATTAAGTCATAGATGGATACCACATGAAATCATGGGCCAGTGAACTGAGTTCCAGTTTTGGTTCTGGCACTGACTAGCAGTTACCCTAGAAAAATCATTTTTTCTCTCTGAGCCTTAGTTGCCTGTCCCAACAAATTAAGTAAGAAAGCTAAACTAAATTTAGAGTCCCATGATTCCATCAAAATAATTTTTTAAATTTCTGTCAAAATTGGTTTTCATAAAAATGAGTCAATACTCACTCTGAGTCTAACACATCCTCGGCGAGATCCTCTCATCATTTTGTCCTTAGACTAAAAGAAAAACAAAAACATTCAATGAATAAAAGATTAACAGACTGATTGTTTTAGAATCATCTAGGGATAAAGATACAAAATTTACAGTAATATCTCTCCTTTCTCCCTCCACCCCCTGCCCCAAATCACTTACGGATTCTCAAATTCACACATGGGAAGTTAAGAATTACCTGGGGGTTTAAGAATTACTCCTAGATGATTCTGACTCAGGCAAACAGAGGACCACATGCTGAGAAACACTGCTTTAGCTTTGACTCTTTGCAGTTCCCCAAAGTGGTCCCATCTTTTGCCTTTGAGGTTACTCATCCGATGTTCCTCAGCTTAGAATATCCTTACCCCTGATTTTCTGCTTTGCTAGCTGTCACCTCTGCCTGATCTGAATTTCCATCCCTGGGCTCCCACTGTCTCTTGAGTGTTCCTGTCACGGCCCGCACCACCCTGTTCTATGACTAGTTAACTTGTATGACTCATCCATAAGACTGCACATTCCTTAGGGGGTAGGAACTGTATCTGACTTACATGCTTCAGAACAGTGTCTGAAACACATTAGGAGCTCAAGAAATACTAATGAAACATTGCTTATCTTTTATGTCTCTGCTACTAGACTGAGCCAAGCAAAGGCTATGTTCTGCACAATAACCCTATGTTAACAGTCAGTAAATATTCCTAAAATTAAATTAGTCATGTGTAATAAAATGAAACCTTAAATAATCAAAGTTTTCAAAATACCTCAACAATGTATTTGCCTGTTCTCCTCTATGTAAGAAAGAAGTACAATGAGCCAGTATCATGGAGTTATGTTTTAAAGAAAATTGTCCCACTTTAAACCACAGATGCCCTACATCCACTGCCCTGAGCCACAGGCAAGCTTCCAGCTATAAAATAACTAAGTGCTAGGGATTTAACATACAGCGTGGTGACTATAATTAACAATACCGTAGTGTATACTTGAAAAGATGCTGAGAGAAGATTACTTTAAAGTTCTCACCACAAAAAAAAAAAAAAAAAGAGAGAGAGCGAGAGAGATAAGGTAACAATGTGAGGTAATATATATGTTAACTGACCTCACTGTGCTAATAATCATTTCACAATACATGTGAAGGTCTGACAATTAAGTTCACAAACTCATCCTAGAAAAAGTGCTACATATCTCATTGCTGAATATCACTATAGTCAACTTCGAAGTACTCTCCTTGGGAAGCTATGCACCGACGCCAGCACCTAGTCCACCCTTCAAAGCAATTTTGGAACTCTTTTTCTGGAATAGCCATCAGAGCTTTCATCATATTATCCTTGATGTCCTGAATGTCATTAAAATGTCTTCCTTTCAATATTTCCTTTATCTTCAGGTAAAGAAAGAAGTCATTGGGGGTCAGATCAGGTGAGTAGGGAGTGTGTTCCAATACAGTTATTTGTTTACTGGCTAAAAACTCCCTCACAGACAGTGCCATGTGAGCTGGTGCATTGTCATGATGCAAGAGGCATGAATTGTTGGTGAAAAGTTAAGATCTAACTTTTTCACACAGCCTTTTCAGCACTTCCAAATAGTAAACTTGGTTAACTGTTTGTCCAGTTAGTACAAATTCATAATTAATAATCCCTCTGATTTCAAAAAAGGTTAGCAATATCGTTGCAACAAGTTCACTGAACTTAACTGTCAGAACTTCCTATAAGCACTAAATCAAATAAAACTTAGCCTCAAGGTAACCATTTCATTGTATCTTAATTATAACTTAATTGTATCTCCAACAAGACTCTATAAGCATTTAAAGATTAGTTCAGTATATTCCGAGCACATACTGAATACTCAAGAAAGTACCTTAATTCAATGAATTAACTCACAAAAATCTAGTTTGGTGCTGGTATATGGTGCCATCACTGAAAAACTGTTTAATTGGAAGTACAACTATAGATTTACTCTGCTTCACAAAGCAAATGCATTTGGAAAAGTTCTGCACTCACTAAGGAAGATTAGCTTGCCATTTAAAATAATTCTACAACCCTTTATAAAGCAAAGAATGCCTCCTTAAACCTGTTACATAAAAACACAGATTTTTAATTGAATATTAATTTTACTTTGTTTAAAATAAACTAAATCTCTATTCAAGACCAAGCAAGAGTCTCATCTGACTTGCGCTGAATCTCTCACAGCTACAAGTAAGGTCTCTTGAATTTTTTAACATACAGCATCCCACCTTACTTTTCTTAAGGTACTTCTTCTATCCTGTATGAAAATAATGTATGTGTATGCTTCATCACCACTCTTGGAAAGCAAGGTTTCTGATTCATCTTTGTGCTCTTCCTAACCCAACACCCCTGCTACAGTTTTGCAAAGAATAAACATCTAGAAAATTGATGGTAGGAGATATGTGGACAATGAATGTGGACAATTTATGTTAAAATGGTCTCCCTCATTTTAATATAAATGTAAACACTGCTTCAGTACCGAGTCACAGGTTAGTTCACTGCCAACAGCATACATATGAGGTTGCACTCCTAGCTAGTGTTGCATGTTGGACCATATACTCCTAGAACGCAGGTGGACAACCTGCTAGGCAAAACTAACCTATATAGAAATCACAAGAGGTTGGCTCTAGGGCATGGGATGGACAGGAAAGGGACAGGAGGGAATTTTGCAGAATGACAGCAATGCTCTCTATTTTGATTGGGACACTGGTAACAAAAGTGTAAACAAATGTCAAAACTTATCTAACTGTACCCTTGAATTCTGTGGGGGGTTTTTTACCGGATGCAATTATATCTCAATAAAGGTAAATAAATAGTACTTGCCAGAATTCCACAGATACACTGCTTTGCAACGATTACAAAATGGGAAATGACAGCAATAACACCCATTCCTGTAGTCTTTTTTCTATCTGAGAGCGCACAGCCTCCTTAAACCATAGTAGTATTTAATGTATTGAGAGCCTTCACTACTTAATGCCCTGCATTCACTCAATAGCCCCAAATGTCATCATTATGCTGGAATGTTACACCACCAAAAACTTGGAGGAGTCACAGACCCACAGTAATAGAGGAATTTTCCCCATCATTCATCCCTCACGTTATCACAGATCACTCCCTCATCTCCCACCCACCCCCATTACAAAGAACCTCATTTGAGCAGCACATTTAGTGTCTACTTATGTTATAGATAGTGCCTTAGAAAAGTGTACTGAATGTACACAGGTGACATTAGGGGTCTCCCCAAGATCCTTGGTAGATGGCTGCCTTACTTTAAAGAAAACAGACATATTATTGGAATAGAGATATATTCAAGATCATCTTTAAGAGCCAGAACAGCATGGAGGTCATTATACTAATTATGACTAATTACACTAAGTATCAGAAAATATTAATAGTAATAGAACTAGAGTAAGAAGGCCAGAACTCAAACCAGACAGCCAGAATAGATGTTTTCTTGACAGAAAGATCAGACCTGTTCAGTTCTCATAATAGATGTCTCTAATACGGAGATACTGCATCTTGATATCAGCATCTGATGCCATTACATATCTGTAACAAACAACTCCCTTTGGTCTCCTTCTGCTCATAAATTTGGCATCCCGTATGACTTGCATTCAGAGTATATACAGTAATGCACTAATCAGATAGCCTAAGCACACAGTCTCAATAATGGTTTTATTTCTTGTTATGAATTAATAAATTGGGATACTCGTTTATGTAACAGTGGCCACAATGTACTTTTAGTGAATATTAGTGAATTTAGTGAATATGTCAAATACTGTCTGTCATAAACTTCAGCTTTTTGCTAACGTTTATGGAGCACTAAAATACCAGACACTGCTAGTACTTTAAATACAATTTTATTTAGTTCTCACATCTTAGTATATAGGTTCTTTTATTATGCCCATCTTATAATTGACAAAACAAAGGCTCAGAAGGTTTAAATAACTTGCCCAAGGACTCACAGAGAGTCAAGTGGAAGAGAGAAGATTTCAATCCAGGTCTAAGCCCAAACACGAGGCATTTCTACCTCAGTTACCGTGTTTAAGACCCGAAAATATGACCTAACTGGAAAAGAAGCTCTAGCATGATTTTTCAGGATGGCATCCCCTGAACATAAGCCCTACAGCGTCTTTTGAAGCAAAATTTAATATAAGACCCGGTTTTATTTTCGGAGAAACACCGTACTCATATAAGTCTGGTTAATTTAAGTCTTCCCTCAAAGTTTTTCTGAACCAGAAAGGCTGAGTGTCAGATCAGCGATCATTCTGAATTCAGCAGTGCAAACGTCACCTTGTTGAAGCCTTGCAGCAGTGCCTAGAGCGGTACCCCTGCCTTCTGAACTATCTCTAGCATGTAAACCCTTAGGTCACTAGATCACACATACAGGTCCACATGACTATCTGAGACCTTTGGGTCAGATGTGTTTTGAAATTCACAATTTTAGAAAAGTAATATACATGAAGTACATATACGGTCTTATGCCTGTTGTGAGGTCTGGAGTATCGAGCATTTAATTACTTTCAAATTAAGCACACTAATATTTCTGTAATACAACAAATATTTATGCTAAGTATGATAAAGACTAAATAATTCATCCCAATAAACTTAATAAAAAAAGACTAATCACACAGTTCAAGAATATAATATAATCAATTTAGGAAAATAACTTTTGGAATTCAGATTGAGGGATTTCTGAATTATTGAGGGATTTCTAAATTACGGGTAAAGGATTATGGATTTGCATTTTGATCTAGAGATCTATCACAAAGTCGCAGGTCTTTCACTATTTTTTTCAAAAGGACAATTTTATTTTCAAGTCAGAATTTCAACAAAAAGTGGAGAGAACCACTAGCAAAGCTGTGATGACCTGGGGTTTTCACAAGTTTCCTTTCTAAATTTTGCAAGCATCCTCTTTAAAGCTAAATATTAAATATTAAATAGTAGTCTAAGTTCTGCAAATTAATTGTAGCATGTTTGTATAGACTGAACCTCAATGGAGATTATCTATTTTTGTTTTGTTTCTTGAATACTGCCCAAACTACTAAATAATGACTAATGTTACTTCCCAAGAAAAGACTGATGAAAATGATGGGGGCGTTTGAAACTGCAGATGGTTTGTGCTGTGTTAGTACTTCTCCCACCAAACTGTATAGTTATAATTCACTATTATTCAATTTCACTTTTCTATTGCCTAAGGATGTTTTTCCTTATTAGGAAAAGACTAACTCAGGGCCCAAAATAATAACATCATAAAAAGATGAACAGCAAGAAAAGCACTACAAAAATTTACAGATGGGAAAATTTGTATAACACACCAAATAATCTAGTTAGCAAGAACAATAGCCAGAACCATGGAATTTTGGATTCTCAGTCCTAATTCTAAGACTTACTGTACAGGCCCCAATTTAGAATGCAGCTATGCTCCAAAAGCTTCTTGTTCAAATTTGGAAGTTGGAACTCAGAACAAATTTTTGCAAAACAATTGTTAAAAACGTTTCCCAGGTTAGCCAGGAAAGGCACTTGAAATACAATATGTAAATATCAAGAGAGAGGGGTTATGAATGTCTAGTCATTATGTTGTACACCTGAAACTAATATAATATTGTATGTTAACTGTAATTTAAAAATAAAAAAAACTACTTTAAAAAAATGGGGAAAAGTTGTTATAAATTCAAACACTGCCTAGGAAATGACTTTCTTAAAGAATTTCTCTTAGATGTGGGTGCTTAAAGAAAAGCAGAATGATGAGAGAATAAATAAGTCAAGAACACAAGAGCTATGCCAAAGGGCTTAAGAAACTTTCAAGAACTTGAGAAATTAATAATCACATTTTACTTTTATAATCAGAAAAAAATACTTATTAAAAAAGCAATTTAAAAACACTCATTTTTTATCAGGTTGAATTTTACTTCAAATTTTATGAGTTTCAAAAAAAAAAATGAAGGCAACATGCAAACAGTGGGCTAGTCATGCAGGACGTCACCCATCAGAAATTTACACTTAACTCCTCTTCTGGGTGAAAATTTCAAAGTAGAATCATCCTCGAGAATTTGCCACTACTTTTCTGTGCTCAAGTCTTGTGAAATAAAAAAAACGCATCACTCGACAAATTCTAAGACTTAGTATCTGCTCCCCTTCCCTTTTTTCCCATCTAGTAGGTTTGCAGTGAATTGGAATCTTGTTTATCCTTGGCATTTCAATAGGGTTTATCTAAGTCCCTGTCTTACACCTTAGGTAGAAGAAGATTCTGCACTTTTTAATGATTAATCAATTCAGTTTGCATTTTAGAGGAGCCTACGCAGAAAGTTTATTTCATTCTCATATGATGTAAATTATCACCTATCAGCAGACTAGTTATCACTTGGGTTTATCATCATTTTAAAATATCATTGCTAATGTAATTTAGTATCCTCCAACAGAAAGAACATTTTACTTGGAATTAGAAGACTTGATCACGCACATAGAAACTGTGATTTCTTAAGATTCATAGATACAGAGAACAAACCGATAATTGCAAGATGGGAGGGGGTTGGGAGATGGGCGAGAAAGGTGAGGAGATGAGGAAGTACAATTGGTAGTCACAAAATAGTCATGGGGATGTGAAATACAATATGGGGAATATAATCAATAATGTTGTAAAGATTATGTAAGGTATCAGATGGGTACTGAACTTATCCGGGAGATCACTTCATAGATTATATGGATGCCAACCACTGCACTGTACACCTGAAACTAATATAAAATAATACTGAATGCCAAGAATAATTAAAATACATATATGTATGTACATATACATACATACATACATGTATATATATATACATATATATATATATATATATATATATATATATATATATATATAGTCAGAGGATTCAAAGTACAGCATGGGGAATATAGTCAATGGTATTATAATAGCTATGTACGACGTCTGAGGGGTGGTAGAATTGGGGGAGGTTTTCACTTTGTGAGGGGGTGTAGATGTCTGGTCATTAAGTCTCTGTTCTCATGGAGCATACATTCCAGAAGAAGGAAACAGACAATAAACAACAAAAACAAAATAATTTCAGTAGATAACAATAAATGCCATGAAAAAATACAAAATCATTGCGATAGTGACTAACAGTGAGGTCTACTTTAGATAGCTTGCTATGGAAAGGCTTCTCTGAGCAGTGACATCTGAATTGTATAACAAGAAGGAATCAGCCATGCTACAGACCTAGGGTAATACCAGCCGATGAAGCCTGAAAATATATACCTATGCAAACTCTTTGAGGCAGGAACAAGTCTGAGGTGCTCGCGGAAACAGAAAAAAAAAAAAACTAGAGGGAGTACTACAGAATGGTAAATGAAGGCAGGTCACAAAACACGTATAAGTCCTAGTAAAGAGTTTGGATTTTTTCCTAAAGTCACTAGAGAATTTTAATTAGAGGAGTAACTTGGTCTTTCCTTTATTTTAAAGATCACCTGGGATGTTGAAAGAAAATGCATTTGAGAGAGCAAAAAATTGAAACAAAGAGAACAATTATGAGGTTTTTGCAACAGATCAGATGAGACATGATGATGGTTTATATGCTACAATGGTAACAAGGAATATTAGGAGAGGTTATGAGGCCTAATAGGTGATATATTTGACAATATTAGAAAATACCTAGAACAAAGATTAATATATAGTAGAGGCTAGTAGCAGATTACAGTCTCCAAAAACATCCTGAAATAATGTTCATAACGCAAGTTCTAGAAGAGCTTGTGAAATGAGAAACATTCTCCCCCTCATTATGAAATGAAGTCTTTTGCCTGTGGGTTGGTCTTTGTAAACTGCCTCAAATAAGTCAACTGAGTACTGCCCAGTTGCACAGAACTATGGGAGATAATACAGATTACTGTACCTTCTCTTCCAGCATCACAAACAGCATAGAAATCTTAATCTCCCAGGTTACTGAGATCGCATTAAGTAAAGATAACGAAAAACGATATTTTTTGTTCATTTTGCTACTTGAAGAAATGCAATACACAATGGTACAACAAATTATATAGAAAATTTTTACTAAAACGTTATTAGGCTGTACAATATATATAAAATGATCTCATCTATATAAAATATACAAACATGTGTATTTAAGCATAAAAAATTGTTAGGAAAGCTATTATCCAAAACACAAACAGTGGATTTCAGGTGGGACTTGTCTGCCTTTTATTTGTATATACTTCTCGGTATTGTTTCAATGTTTTTAAAAGTAAGAGTATGTTGTCATCTCTTCAAGAACAATAAAAACTATAGTTTTAAACGCTTTAAAAGAAAGAGTAATCCACATCAAATTCTGTAGAGACAGAGCTATTAAAATTAAGAGTGAAAAAGCATACACTGGGTTTAGCAAAAAACTATCATTGCAGACTTTTGCTGGGATTTTCAGTGAAATCTGAAGGCAAAAATAGGACTGCTGTAAACACAAGATAGATGAATAGAAACAGTGTAGAAAACTCTTTCACTAGGTTTACCTATCTTGAAGAAGAGGTTAGGATGATATTTCTAAGGAGAAATAATTTTTCAACTGAGAGAGATATGCCATGTTAATTTGTTAAAGAAAAAGTTAGTAGATCCTAAAATTCATACGGAAATTCAAGGGACCCAGAACAGCCAAAATAATCTTGAAAAAAAACAAAGCTGAAGGACTCACTTCCCGATTTCAAAATTTACTACAATGATACAAATTTACTACGATAATTGAAACAGTGTGACACTGGCATTGGAATAGGCATAAAGGTCAATAGAATAGAATTAAGAGTCCAGAAATAAACCCTCATATTTATGGTCAACTGATTTTCAGCAAGGATGCCAAGACAATTCAATGAACAAAGAACAGTCTTTTCAATATATGGTGCTAGAATAACAGAATATTCACATGCAAAAGCATAATAAAAATAATAAAGAATATAAAACAAAAAAAAGAACATTACCCTTAACTCACACCATATATAAAAACTAACTCAAAACGAATCAAAGACCTAAATGTTAAGAGCTAAGACTATAAAACTCTTAGAAGAAAACAGGTATAAAACTTTGTGACTTTGGATTAAGCAATGTTTCTCAGATCTGTCACCAAAAGCACAAGCAAGCAATAGAAGAAAAAGATAAGTTAGACATAATCAAACTAAAAAATTCTGTGCTTCAAAGGACACCAACAGGTAAAAACATAACCCACAGAAGGGGAGAAAATATTTGCAAATTACGTATCTAATAAGGAACTTGTATCTAGAAAATATAAATAATTCTTACAACAATTAAAAAAAGACAACACAATTTTAAAATGGGCAAAGGCTCTAAACAGGCATTTCTCCAAAGAAGACACACAAATGGCCAATAAGCCCACGAAAAGATGCTCAGCTTCAACAGCCATCAGAGAAACACAAATCAAAACCAAAATAAGACTCTATTCACACCTGGGATGGCTATAATCAAAAGAACAGATAACAAATGTTGGCAAGGATGTAGAGAAACTGGAATCCTTATACTTCCAGTGGGAATGTAAAACAACTAGCTGCTTTGGAAAACAGTCTGGCAGTTTCTCAAAAGGTTAAACAGAGTTACCATATGACTCAGCAATTCCACTCCTAGATCTATATCTAAGAGAAATGAAAGCATATGTCCACACCAAAACTTATGTACACAAATGTTCACAGCAGCATTAGTCCTAACAGCCAAAAAGTGGAAACTCAAAAGTCCTGATGAATGGATAAAGAAAATGTGAACTATGCTAACAATAGTCTATTCAGCAATAAAAAGTACTGATATGTGTTACAATATGGATGAAACCTTGAAAACATTATGCTAAATGAAAGAAGCCATATTAGAGTTGTTTAAAAACACGTTTATAATATGATTCTAATTATATGAAATGTCCAAAACAGACAAACCTATAGAGACCAAAAGTACACTAGCGGTTGCCTAGGGCTGAGGGTGAAATATTGAGGAGTGATTGTTAATGGAAAAGGTTTCTTTTGGGGGGTAGGAGATGAAAATTTTCTGAAATTGATTATGGAGACGGTTGCACAGTTCTGTGAATATACTAAAAACCATTGAACTGTGTACTTCAAATGGACGGTATGTGACTTACATCTCAATAAAACTGTTATTTTAAAAAGCAACAGGCAACCGAAAAGTTTACTAAAATTGTTACAACTAAGATGTTTAGTTATATTACAATATTCTTAAAATAAAAAAAACAACAAAAGTCCATACATAAATAGGAAGACATTGAAGATTACACGAGAGGAAGGGGAGAAAGCAGATAGAGGAGAAAAACCTACAGACTGAGGTATTTGAAAAAATTGTGAGCAGATGGAATCCAAAACATGCAAGAATTACCTCTTCCACTATGATGGGGAAGAGTACAGGCAAGGAGAGGCAGGAAAGTGGGTATACTAATAGACAGGGGTATGAGAAGTTGAGAGTGTTCCTACCAACTGTACTCAATTGTCTCTAGGAAGCATGGCATCTTCTATGAGTGATGGATAGTTGAAAGATTGCAGAGAGAGCTGCCAGAGTGATAAAGCAAATAGTCACCCAATATTTTATTTACCCATCCATGCCATCACAGTAATCTAAAATTAAACACAAGAAATGAAATAAGTGGACAATCTTAGCTTGAAGGCTTAATGTGAAAAAACATCCAGGAAACAGAAAATCAACTTTCACAATAATCTCAACACTGTCACATGAATGGGAATATATTAATTATGATTATCTCTCTTTCCTTGAATATGATTCCATTTGTATGATTATATGTACCATGTAAACTTTTTTTTTTTGCAAAAAAAGTAAATTCCCTTTTTAATTTTTAAGAAAGTTCAAACTAGTCTACGAAGATAATCTTTTACAATAAAGTAAATAATAAGTAGGAAACCAATTGGGCTGGCCATTTGTTTTTCTCTATAAGCAATAAAAGGCATTCAATCCTTAATCTAAATCACTTGTGTATTGTATTGTCTAGCTTCTACTGGTATTATGTAACTATTTGAAAATCAAATCCTATGACAATTGCCACATATAGGAGTAGCATATTTAAGAACAATTCTTTCTGTCCTTTCACAGATTATTACCATCAACATAACTGCTTACAACAGAAGCAAGAACTGACTGCTTGACTAATATAACACACAAAGTAAAAGATCTCACAGAGTTTGACAGGCTCTGGATGATTAAACAAAAGCCACTGTTGTTAATACAAGCTCAACTAGGTTTCACATAAGTCATGGAAATGTACATTTGGCTATCAGTATATTCTGCAAAATGTATAAGGCGGTGTAAGGAACAATTCCAAAACAGCCCTCTGCATCTCCTCTTTAACCTTTGTTTGAAGGACCTTGGACATACTGTTCATTACAAGAACAACGTGCCACATTGTAGGGCTTGAAGATTATGATGCTCTGTATGACCATCAAAGGGCTTACAAGCTTGCTGTACAAATGAAGAATGTACTAGAGATACAGCTAGTTATAACATTAAACAATAAAATGATTAAATGCCAAAAAGATTTACATGAGCAAAGCTCAACAGTATTAGAATATGGGAAAATCAAGGTTGACTATTCAAGGAAAACAAAAGATACAAAATTTCCACATACTTCTTCCCACTGACAGATTACTACTTATCATTTTAGGAGATTTCTTTGTTTTCTTTTCAGAGCAGTTAGATAAGATACAATTATTCTTTTGTCCCTTCTACAATTCTAAAGCTACTTTATTAGATTTGGACAATTAATATGTACCATGTAAGCTTAATAAAAATCACAATTTTTATATTCCTATAGAGTTTATTTAGAAAAATATAAATTCCTAAAGTTTATTTAGAAAAGTATAAAAGTATAAACTTTTAATTGTTTGATGGAGTAGTGCTGATATATTTCTAGGAGAATCTGAGACTACCTCTTTTATATCTTTGCAAGAGAAATATACTTAAGCTCTTCAAAAACCAAAAATCCAAGAATTACCATGTTTCCCCGAAAATAAGATCCAGCTGGACCATCAGTTCTAATGAATCTTTTGGAGCAAAAATTAATATAAGACCCGGGTCTTAATAATATAATATAATAAATATAATGTAGTATAATACCAGGTCATGTATTAATTTTTGCTCCGAAAGACGCATTGGAGCTGATGGTCCGGCCAGGTCCTATTTTGGGGGAAACACAGTAGGTCACAAAAGGCACTGGGGCTTCCTGCTTGCTCTGACTTGGATCACTGCCTCTGGGTGAAGCCAATGCCTGTCATGATGACACTCATGCAGCCAAAAGGAGAGGCTAGTTGGTGAGGAACTAACACTTTCTGCCACCAGCTGTGTGAGTGAGCCATCTTGGAAGTAGATCCTCCAGCTCGTCAAAGTCAAGCCTCTCAGGTGACTGCAACCCTCGCCAATGTCTTGACTGCAACTTCATGAGACCCTGAGGCAGAACCACGGAGCTGTCACTCTCAAAGTTCTGAGCCACTGAAACTATGAGATAATAAATGTTTGTTGTTTTAAGTTGCTACTTTTGAGGTAATTTGTTACAAAGCAATAGATAACTAATCCAATGGTGTTTTTAGCATCCTATCCAAAGCTATTATTCTCATACTCAACTCTCCCTATGTGTAAAACCAGTATTTATCTGTAACCCAGATTTTTTCCTAAATTCCAAACTATATGACATCTTTCCATCAATGACCCAAAGCAACCACCTTCTCCCCTAACCTCTTCTTCCTATTTTCCCTATCAGCATTCATCCAGCTAAAACCAAACACCTGGATTTCATCACTCTTCCTCCCCTTTCACTCACATCCAATCAATCGCTAAGTCCTATAAATATGATCTCCTGATTATTTCTCTGTAATAAGAGTATTTAAATAGAAATTTCACTTGCACCTATTAATAAATTTTAAAATCACAGAGACAACCCGACATCATGTGCCACTTGATGTATCCACCTATGAAGTATTGTTGCCCCAAAGGAAAAAAAAACTGAATTTGATTAAGATTCTAGCTTTATTAGTATATAGGAAATACAGAGGACAAAAAAACATGTTTAAACACACCAAAAGGATGTTATCAGCAAAATCCAGAATGTGGAAAATTCTACAGAACAAATGACCTGGTATCTTCAACAAATAAATGGCAAAGAAAAAGAGGAGGAGGGAAGTACAGATTAAAGAGACTAAATTTTATGTGTGGGGCTTGTTTGGAATCCTGATTCAAACCAACTGGCGAGGGAGAGATGTTTGAGACAGTCAAAGAAATGAAAACTGGATATTTGATGATTATTATTATTATCACTTAATTGTAATAATGGTATTGTGATAACATTTTTTTAAAGAGAGAGATCTTAACATTTAGTGATACACACTAAAATATTCACAAATGAAATGATATGGTGCCTGGGATCTGCTTTAAAATAATCCACTGGGAAAGGAAGGAGTTGATGGGAGTATTAATAAAACAAGATTGGCCACAGGTTGATAATTGTACAAGTTGGATGACAGGAATCCATTTTACTATCGTATTTTATGTATGTTTGAAGTTTTCTATAATAAATGTATTTTCTATAATAAAAAGTGTTAAACGACTGTCCTGGGGGTAAAGTTCAAATTCCTTAGCATGTTTTACCAAGAAAGCCTTTCATTACCTGGCCCCTGCTTACCTCTCAGGTTCATCTCACAGCTGGTATCTCACAGCCCAAGCTCTCCTCCGAAAACATTTACTACCGCTATCTCAAGCAGGTCAAACTTCCTTCTCTGCTCACATGGCTAACCCCTACTCATCAATAAGGTCACAGCAAACCTACCTCTTCTAGTAAACTTTTCCTGACCCTCCCAGACTAAGTCAAGTGACCCATCTATGTACCCCCAAACATCCTATGCTGCCCCTATCACCTCGCACTTTCTGCAACCCCCAGGAGACTCTAGGTATCATGTGAGCATGGACAATTTCCATCTTATTTACCATTTTAACGCCTCTTCCTAGCATAGTGTCTGGCACACAGTAGGTACTCAATAAACATTTCATAAATTTACAAAAGGCATGACCCACCAGTCCACTTTCCAACTCCTCACATTATCTATACCTCTCTGACTTTTCCTTCTTTTTCATCTTCCTTTGTGAACATAATTCACATAAATGGTTGGCTCTTCACATAGTGTTCCCAAATTTTTCTCCGTAGCCCTCCTCGGGCATCTCATCTAATAAAACTTCAACCAACAAATTCTGTGCTATAATCTAACAGATCTTTATCTCCAGGCCTGACCTATGGCTTCAGATATATTCTGGACTCAATCTCCCATTATCTCCCAAACTTGCTTTTACACTAGAGGTGCTCAGAATTCTCAGCATCTTTGTAATACCCCTATGTTCTCAAGCTTCCCAATTTGTGCACATTTCCCATTGCCTGGAATGCCCTTCTTCTCTTCTACCCTTAGCCTTTAAGCCTAGGCTCAAATGCCTCTCTGGCCTTTTTCAGGCAATGTTCCCACAGTAGCCCATTCTTATTTCTATTGTAGAATTTATCATACTGTTTTGAATTTATGTTTTAGGTGTCTGCTCTGCTAGATTGTGAGTTCCTTGACAGAAGGGACTCTCTCTCTCCTTGCACCTCCAGCATATAGTACAATGCCTATTACAAAGTCGGGCCCAAATAAATGCTTGCTGAATGAATTACATTATATTGTTTCTAATAATTAAGAAACTGAGCTAGAACTGTAAAGACTGCCTAAATCTACTTTCCTAAAGGAGGTAATCAGTTTCTCTCTTCCTGTACTGAGCAGAGTAATAATATATAACATTAAGCTCTTTTTCAAAAGCTGAAGATACGCAGATTATGAAAACAAAAAAAACATGTGCAGTAAAAATATCATCCATTCTCAGGGGATGGGTTTGGATTTGAGTCTGGGCCGAGGCCCAAAGGAGAAGATCCCCGCTGAAGTAAGTTTTGGGTGAATCTATATTCACAGTAATTTCAGTGATTCTAACCCACCCCTGACATTATCCCAATATCAATTTTCAGCACAGGCCAACTCTAAAGCAAGGCCAACCTAGTTTAGTAAAGGGTTTTCATGGCTTCCCTAGAACAAACCTACAACCACAGAGCCAGACCAGAGCCCAAGTGATTTTTGAAACAAGAAATAGAGTGACTTGCTATTTACTGCTCTGTTTAAAACGCTGTGCAACTAATTCAGATACTCTTCCTGGATGATGCAGCTCCAAGTTACCAGGTTTCCCCGAAAATAAGACCTAGCCCAACTATCGGCTCTAATGCATCTTTTGGAGCAAAAATTAATATAAGACCCAGTCTTCCATTATATAAGACCGGGTCTTATAGTAAAATAAAACTGGGGCTTATATTAATTTTTGCTCCAAAAGACACATTAGAGCTGATGGTCCGGCTACGTCTTATTTTCGGGGAAACAGGGATCAGCCACATACAAGCATTAAGATGTATCTTCAAATCCTTTGGAATCCTAATGTACTGAACCAATGTACAAGTATACAGAATTCACTGCCAACATTCAATGTGTCTCCTACTTTCTCTGTAAGTAAATAACTATCTTTTTCCCATCTTTACGGAACCTCCTCTTATCTGGGATTGGGTATTATTTTCACAAGATCATTTTATCTTACAATATTTCTCCGTAAGCAAATACTTTAACACCAAAGAACTAGGGGGAAAAAAAAACCCTTCTAAGTAGCCATTAGTAAGAAATACGATACCTCTTTCTGTTGGCAAGGATGATGTATTATAGAATCTAGTCTCAGAAGGGAAGCTGAGTATTGTGGGGGTGAGAGATGGGAATCTATGAAAAACCTGTATACCTTTGCCAGCAAGACAAGGATTTATCAAGATATTCAGAAACAAAAAGGGCAAGGAGCCAAAAAAAAGCTACACTAAAGGAAGAAAAACAGTAGAAAAGAAAATTGTGTCTGGGCTAAGAGCTCCCAAGAACCCCAGCGTGGGCCCATGCCTGTTAACCCACCATGGTCCTAAATGCAGACCCACACAAATTTGGGATTTGTTAATTCCATAGTGCCACTCACTGGAATTACTCCACCTTGAATAGGTTGGAAAGATTCCATGGGATTTTCTGATTATCAGATCTACTGAAACCCACGTTCTTCATTTATCCAAGACAGGGGATTTCATAATTCCAGAGTTTTCAGGATACAATACTCAGTTACCTCTCTTTCATGGTTAATCTTTGTTCCCTTTAAAAATTATGTAGAGAAAGGAAATTGATAGTTGAAGGATGCTGAAAGTTATACTTTACTCCTGCAGGCTTGCCTTCTGTAATCACAAGCTTACACTTTTCTCCTTTCTGTAGTGAAAGTGAAGTGTAATGGGAAAAATTTGGAATCCTGATTTACACCATCTACTGCTAGCTCTGAGATCTTGAGCAAATTACTTAAAGCCTGGAGACTCAGATTCCAAAAGTATAAAATGGGGAAATAAACTGGGGATAATAAATACCTACCTTGCAGAGTTACTGTTAGTAAAATTAATTAAAGGAACAACAAAACTTAAATATAAGTTCCAGAGAAGAACAATGATCACTGTCTTGAATACTGTTGATTCTTGCTCACATTGCACAAGAGTGTGCACACGACCCACACACCTAGCCTAAAGCAATAATTAACATATAGTGGGAGCTCAATAAATATTTTTAAATGAACAAATAAATACAATTGTCCCCATTAACCCTTTTTCCATGATCATATTTTTCGTCTCTTCTATTATTTTCTGAAATCTTCAGGACATTCTTCTTTGTCCTTTTCAGTGGTTTCCTCCCTCTCATCAGCTATTATTAACTATACTCCATTCAGACAAAGTACCTTTGGAAGTAATTTCTCTTAATACCGCCTACCTTCCATTTCTAATGTGATGGGGGTGGAGGGGATAGTCAGAACATAAGATTCATTGCATTCATGGATTTGCCCACGGCCATGATTCGTGTTTAACAACAATCAAGCCGTGAACTCAGCCCTCCCCAGAATATAACTTTCTGGAGACACCACACTAGCCATTCTCTCTTTGCTAACAAGAGGCTCCCGTGTAGGAATCCTCGCCTCTCAAAAGTTAAGGTGTCGGCTAAGGGAGCAGCGCGTCCCTTTAGTGAAAACACTCGACTTGAGCCAACAGGAGGGATTTGGACCCCACCGTGCTGCCCCTGGGCCGGTCACCTATGGACCCGGCCACGCAGCGCTCTCCAATCCCTGGAGGGAAGTTTAGGGGCGCGGCCGTCTACAGGGCCTGGAGGGGGGTCGGCGTCAAGTCCATGACAACGTGGGGAGACCGCACGGACCGCGCCACCGGGTCCTACAAACCATGACTGCGACCACCCTCACCGCCCAAATACAAGCCCGCGGGACCCCACCGCCGCTCATTGCCCCACACTGAAAACCGAGCGCGGCTCGCCCCCAGCCCATAAATCAGACAGCCAGTACCTGCTTATTGGCTGCACTGGCATCTCCTTCACCCTTATTGGCTCTGCCGGACGTAAAACACTCCTCTCCCAGGGAACCCTCTCGTACGGCGGCACCCCCAGCCTAGCAACCTCACCCGGGCTACCAAAAAGCCCGGCCCCCCTCCACCCAGGGATTGCGACCCGCGAGAAGCTCGGAGCTTCAGCCCCCCGAGACTCACCGTGTAGTAGGAGAGCAGCCCTGCATTGTAGTCCAGCACGAACCAACGGTACTGCCAGCCCTTCATCACGTTAGTCCATTTGCTCAGCGGCCCCTCCATGATGGACGCCATCTTGGGAGCCGCCAAGGATAACAAACGGCCTGACGTCACTCGCCTATAAGGCTTTCAGCTTGCGGGGGGCGGGGCCGCCGCGGGAGGGGCGGGGCCGGGAAGGGGCGGGACCCGTGGCTACTCCTTCCCTTGGACTCGCCGGCTTAGGCAGCTACGTCCTAAAACACGCTTTCTTTGGGAGCCTGTTGTGTGTAGAACTCTGTGCCAGGGATGTGAGAAATACAAGCATGAGTACTGCTATTACAATGATTTACTAACAGAAATAATTTTACTAGCCATGATGACACCTACTATTTCCAAAAGATTTCACATCTGATATTCATTACTATACCTTTGTAATATAGATTGGAATCCAGAAGTGTGATGCCTCCATCTTTGTTCTTTCTCCATGGAATCTGTAGTTCCAAATAAATTTTAGGATTTTTTTTCTTTTTTCTATAAAAAAAAAAAATGCCATTGGAATTTTGACAGGGATTGCATTGAATCTATAAGTGGCTTTGAGTAGTATGGACATTTTAACAATATTAATTCTTCCAATCCATTAACACAGGATATCTTTTCACTTATTTGCTCAGGTACCTAATAGTATTATTTGGTGAGTATCGGAGTCCATAGAAGCACATATCTGTATTTTCATTATACTACATGGCCTTCCCAAAACACTACACACTTCTCACAAAAACTTAATGTTCCAGAAACATTATTCAGCAGAAAGCCTCATGTTGCTGATGTCTTTTGGTATAAACAAAGTGTTGGGATCTTGAAACATCATGATTCAAGACTGAGTTAAAAGATTTACGTAGTGTTAATTACTACTCCTCCATTCGTTTCTTAAGAGCAGGAACCCAGTTTTACTGATCTGTGTAGCCCTAGAAACTAGCCCAGTGCCTTGCACATTGAAAGTGCTCAAGAATTATTGTTTGATCTGAATTATGTGTTCCATTGAAACCAACCTACTAAGTTCCAAGGACTATGCAAAGCGCCATCACCTACATTTTCTCCTTTAATCCCCACAACAATCATTCAAGATTTATGTTATTACATCCATTTTACAGAGGAGGACAGTGGGACATAGAGCTATTGAGTGGCTTGTGCTAGGTCACACAGCTAGTAAATGGCAGAGCCAGAATTAGAATCTAGGTCTCTTTCTCCCAGGTCCATTCCACCCCAGCTGCAAGCTATATTTACATTGTCTATGTGTAAATGTCTTTGATATGACATAGGGAGTATCATCAATTTCTAAATAAGTTTTAACTTTTATCAGATCACCAGGCATTGGCAGGCTCTACTTAGCTTCAAATGTCAAAACATAGGTCATCAGGGAAAGACAGGAGCACGGGAAGTTCTCTATTCCTAAGACCATGTCCAGTTGCAGAGCACTTTGTCTGCATTCTACTTCCACTTGTCAAACTACCTGCTTTAGATCATCAGCTAAAATTAAACATGGCGAAGACGGATCTGTTCTCATTCCCACATTCCTTCGTGACTGGCCTCTGGTGGAATAAGGTAGCAGCTGAAGCAGAGCAGAAAATGAGGATTAGATTCAAAATCGGAAGGTAGAGATGATATTAACCATTAAACAGCATAAGCTCATCAAAGACAGAAACTGGGACTAATTCATCCTTCCACTTAGAATATCAATAAATGTTACAGTAAAGATACGATTTTTTAAAAGATCATTCTGGCAGCAAAATTGAGAACAAATCAGGGGCAAACTGGAGGCAAGAAGACAAACTAAGAGACTTTTTAAAAACCAAGCAAGCAGTAAAAAGTGTATAGAGTTGGACAATTGACAGCAAGGATGGAGAGTGGGAAAGATACTGTACTGTGTAATTATTGAGAAACACTTTAGAGTTAAGATTTTAAAACTCACTAAATAATGGAATTAAATAGAAGGGAATAAGGGGGATGCAGAGACAATACCAACAACTTGTGTAACTGAATGATTACTTAAGTAATCAAGGTTATTTATTTTTTGTAAAAAAGGAAGAACAAAAACAGCTTATGTTTCTCAATATGAAGTTTCCTTCCTTTACACAGCTGTTTAGAAATGTGAATTTTTTTTTCTTTGGTTTCTAGCAAAAGTGATTTCCAGTTTTTCCACAGCCAAGACTATAGGTGCAAATTGCTTCAAAATGCATTCTGTTGTTGCTGGTTTCCTGCTTTCTCTTCCTAAACTTCCCCCAACTGCTTTTTTGTTATTGTTGTCATGTTTCTTAATTGGCAGTTGTTGGGCATCAAATAAAACAAAATTTACAAAATATTGCCTTCTTAAGGGAAAGGACAAAAACTTGACTGTGCTTTGCTGGGTATAGAGGAAACAGAAGATCAAGCTTAAGTAGGGGAAAAGCAAAATAAGACACAGCCTACGTTGTCCACAAACAAATCCCAGTTCTTTCCCACCCTTTCCCATAGCTGGAGAGCAAGAAAGTGAAACATCAAGTTTAGGAAAATATGGGTATGATTTTGAGGCAGCAGGGAGCTGGGAAAAGGGGAGAAAATATTTTAGGAGATCTAGGCTTTATAAGTGTTTTAAGGAGAGAACAGAGGAATACACTCATCTTTTACTCTCCCCTTCTAATGTGCCCATTCGAGACCCACATCCCAGCCACCCGGTGCTTTATACATTTCACAAACATACTCCCTCCCTCAGATAGAATGGACCCATCATTCCTTTGTGCTCCGCCTGCACTCTGAACAAACTTCTAGCAGAGTATGGGACACCTGATTGCATTTACTGGTTCAGAGAGTCTGAATGCCCCCCTTGACAGTGGGGTCTTTGAGGACTCGGTCGTATGTGCATGCTCAAATTTAGCACATTGCTGGATATGGGACAGTGCAAGCAGCACAGGTAATCTGGATGAAAGGGGAAGGGGAAGCTGGTTTGCTGGAAATACAGTCTTTACTTATATTTCGTATGTACTCACATTGGCTTAGAGGAGCTATTAGAAGTTATAATCAGAAACTGGAAGGAGTTTGAAATTTGAGAGGTAGAACAGTTCAGGTGTTGAAAGGTTGAGGGTGTAGTGTAGGAATGGAGAGCTGAAGGAGAGGTATGGATTACAGGAGACCTGGAAGTCAGGCATTGTGAAGCCACCCTGCTAGATACTTCATTTACATGGAAGTTGAAGTTACCCATTTCATGGCAAGGGTTGGAATTGAGGAAAGCTCTGGGAGAGGTGCCACAGCCTCAGTGAAGGAAGTTGGAAAATGACAACAAGGACAAAAGGACACTCCTCTCTGCCCACACTTCTCCAGGGGCCTAAGCAGAAGACTAAAGAAGCTAGGTTGAGTTTTGTAAATTATATGGGTTTTATAAATGATTTGTGGATATCAGTTAGTTATGGTATCCCTTCTCATGACCAGCATGGATATTCTCCAGTTGCTGCAGCAAAATAGTGTCAAGAACATTTAGAAATCTGTCATTAAGGAAGCAATCAGATTAAGGTGCAAGGATATTGTTTGGAATAGTGAAACCCTGGGAACAACCTAAACGTCCAACAATATGGAAAAGGGAAAATGTAGCCATTAAAAAAAAATTTAATGGCTGATGTACAGCCATTAAAAATTGTTTGGCTAAATGAAAAATTATGATGCCAAATTATTACATATATAAAAATAAGTATAAAATGGTTAAACACATACAGTATAATTTTAATTTTATTAAAAAAGGTACATATCTTCCAGAAGACTATAAGGAAATGCAGAAAAACATCCATACTCAGTTTATGGGATTGTAGAATTTTTTTTCTCTCTTTATACTTCTTTTGTGTTTTCCAAATTTTCTATAAGTAACAGACATTGTATTTATGAGGGGGAAAAATGCTATTTTGTGAAGGAATAAAAAAAAATACACTAAAAAATACTACCAGATAATTATATCAGCTCTGAATTTGCCAGGCATATGCCATTTATAACCATAATATGCCTGCCTTCTTAAGGAGCTGGAATAAATAAGCAACGCAGTTCAAACAGTGACACCCTGTCAGATCCTAATAGCCTTCTATCCCTACCAGGACCCCTGCAGAATTCCTAGGCCCTTTTCCTCATTCTGTATCCGTCTAGGTCTCCATGTGAGCTGACATAGCAACATTTTGACTTTGCAAACTTAGAGTAAGTCACCACCGCCATACATCTGCCGTGTATTCATTCACCTCTTTTTTCAGGGAAGTCAGCTTCACTGAGCAGCAGTTCTGTGTCAAGCCTTCGACCAGGTGCTGAGAATAGACATCAGTCACGCATGGTTCCTGTCCTCAACAGGAAACATAATGTGCCACCGCACAGGGTGATTCATGGTAAACCAGAGGTGAGCACAGAGGAGGCACCTCAGCCGGCCTAGTGACAGGGTAGAGTGTTTCAGTCCACACAGGAAACAAACAGCCTTCTTTTCTGTGTCCACTGTTACCACCTTGGCTCAAGCCCTCACCATTTCACCCTTGGATTGCTACAATAGCTTGGAGTTATCGGCTCTAATATTGCCCGTTTCAACCTGGCCTCCATAGTGACTGTGACAGCCATTCATATTTCTAAAGAAAAGGTGAAATGTAACTCCTTACTTTCCAGTCTTATGTTTGTGTCAACCTCTCCCCATCTCCAAATATGACACTAGATTCCTAAATTCATCTTATTGATGATCTACGTTACATCTTTGCTATTTTTGCCCCCTTTGTGTTGAATGTCTTACCTCCTCTTTGTTTGTCTAAAACATACTTACTTGTCTTTCAGGGTTCTGCTAGTGTCTGTCATGTCATTTATGAAAACTTTCTTGATTTCTCCCCCAACTAGTTATAAATCACCATCACCTCATTCGAATGGCTACTATAGCACTTGTAACACTTTCTTGCATTTACAGGTTTACACATCTGTCTTTTTCATTGGACTATAAACTCTTTAAAGACAGGAGAATAATATTATTCATCTCAGTACCCCAGGTACCTAGCACAGGAGTTGGCAAATATTTTTTGTAAAGTGCCCGGTAGTAGATATTTTAGGCTTTCCAGGCCAGACATTGTCTATCACAAATATTTAACTCTGCCATTGTAGGGCAAAAGTGTAAATGAATGGGCATGACCGTATTCCAATAAAACTTCATTTATAGGGGCAGCTGGTTAGCTCGGTTGGTTAGAGCGCGGTGCTCTCAACAGCAAGGTTGCTGGTTTGATCCCCGCATGGACCACTGTGAGCTGCACCCTACACAACTAGATTGAAACAGCTACTTGACTTGGAGCTGATGGGTCCTGGAAAAACACACTAAAAAAACAAACAAACAACAACACAATAAAAAAACCACCCACAAAACACTTCATTTATAAAAACAAGCACCAGGCCAGATTTGCCTTCGAACCATAGTTTGCCAATCCTAGATCTAGTGTGTGATGGACTTACAGTAAATACCCAATGAATTTCTTTTGAATGTAGAATGAAGTGGTAGAGGCAGGATTTGTATCTTTATTACATTCTGTAGGAGATGCTAACAGTTTCTTGTCCATATTTTCTTGGCATTCACTTCTATACACCGAAGGCCACTTATAAAAAATACCTACAGTTCTTTGCCTGAAGGTTTGTTTGTTCGTTTATGGTTAGAGAACATACTTGGCTTATGCACAGAGCAAGCTGGGAGTTTCAGAGATTTAATGACACCAGAAGTAGCCCTGAACTCAATGGAGGACGGCAGGTTGGCAATCCAGCTTCCTCACCTCTTCATTGTTGTACCCTGAATGTTCCAGTTGGTTGCCATGGTAACTAGCCTGATAATATTCACACTTTTGGTTTTCTTCACTCCCTTGTCGCACTACTCTATTCCCACCCAGGTTTCCTGACATCACACCCTAAATAAGTTGTATTCCAACCCAAACCAAGACACGTACTCATTCTACTACACCACAATGTTTAGCCAGAAAACCCCTACTAAAATGTGTGCATTGCCTGTAAATAATAACATATAAATGATTAGTATCCCCTAAAGTATTGGCACAGAATAATCCAGCTAGCATTAAAAGAAGGAGGAGGAAGAGGTGGAAGAGAAGAGAATGAGGACTCCTGGAGACTGAAACATAGATAAACCAGCTGTGCTATAAACCAGCTGTGTGACCTGGGCCAAAACACTCATCCCCCAAAACAAAGAGATTTTGATTCCTTTCTGAGAAATACAGGCAATACTCATTCATTGGCTTTTTGAGAAGGTGAAACAGGGTAAGGTATTAAAAATGTCCCACCACTTCCCCTAAATGGAGCTCTCTAAGATAGTTTTCTCTTTAAGTCTAAAAATCTTCTTCTCAGTTCTCATTCTTCTAGGCCTCAGTTAATTTATTTCATTATATCTCTATGTAATGTTGTTATTCCTAATACTATTTTGTTCCTTATCTTTCTTACCTGCACATAACTTGTTTTCTCTTTTATATTGCTAGCTTCCAAGGGCAGGGGCTTTATCTTACGCTTATTTATAATTAAGTGAAATCATATATTTGAAAATGGCTTGCAGACTGCAAAGTGCTTTGTTGTCATTCACCTCGTTCCATCAATGTGTTTTGAGCACCCACTATATGCCAGTCATTGAAGATACACAGAAAAGTAAGATTTGGTCTCTGCTTCAAGAGTTTAGTGAAGGAAACAGATTAGGAAGGCATATACTGAATGGTAAATACATTACCATTCAGTGAGATATATGTGAGGGTGGGAGTATGATGGAAGGACTTTGAGAGCTCCAGTAATGCAACAGATTTGCTTAAGGAGAGACAGTCAGGCAAAACAATTCCAATTTCACCACCACCCTTTACTAGCAGGGGACCCTGGCCAAGATGCTTAACCTTTTAGGCCTCAGGTTCTTAACTTGAGAATAAGAATATCTTCCACATAAAATCGCCCTGGTGATTAAATAAGGTGATAAATCTAAGGACGTAGCATAGTGCTTCTACATAATTGGTGACCAACACAAGCGCAGTCCTTTTCTTTCCTTCTTTCTAGGGAAGGTAGGAGAAGCTTCCTACGGGAGCAATAGCAGTTGAGCTCAGCTTACCAACATGAAACCTTTGTTTTCTTACTCAGGGAAGGGAAATTAATCCGTAGAGTAGCTACTAGGAATAGGCACTCTCTCAGGGGTGTTCCAGAATGAAGAGGGGAAAAATATTCCAAAGAGAACAGTAAAGACACAATGGCTTGAGATTATGTATGATGCATTTGGGAAATGGCATATCCTCCTGGATGCTGTGGAGTGAGCAGAACCAGTGAACCCACTAGAGAGGGAGACCCGGGCTGGATTGGATAATTGTTTGCAAAGTTCTTCTCCTTCCTATATCTACTGTTTGGAGTTTAAATGTCCAGCTAGCCCTGCTGAATGGCAGATACACTGTCTTAGACAGAAAACAGTTCTCACAGATCCACTGGGTTTCAACTCTTAAGTGGGAGCATATCAATTACAAAGATCTAACCTCCTATCTAATTCCCAAGACTACACAGTGATTTCCAAAACATGGCCTTGGTGCATAATTTATGCACTCACTTTGTAGCTTTGTAATTAAATCTACAGAGGATTTGGAGACCCATGGCAATGCTGATGCAACTCTCTCTCTCTCTCTCTTTCTCTCTCTCTCTCTGTCTATATATACATATACATATATATATAGTGTCAAAAATATATACACATTTTAAGAAAGGAAAACTGTATTAAAATTGTAGTACTTAATATATACCAATAACAAAAGATGAATACAAGTCACATTTGACTTCTGCAATTACAAGAGGTGCTCAAAGTGGTTACCATCAGTGTCCAGACACTTATTACGGTGAACTACTGCTTGAGCAACATTGACCAAAGTGTCCACTTGTATACATTTTTGTAGCACCCTCCTAATAGATCATACAGGAATATAAAATTGATGGTTTTCAGCACTCCCCTTTCCTATCTATATAGCTAATGATAGATTGCATTATGATACAATTAAGTGGACTCAGGGGGTGGATGGATGCACTGACAAAAAATTAAGAAGCATGTGAACTAAGTGACCCATACAATCCTTCCTGACCCAAATTCCTGTTTCAGTCAGGGTCTGTACCATATACTCTAGCTTTTTGGTATCTACTATGTATGTCCTTAACTTCCATAGGAGATCTGGTGAAAGAAATCTTATTGTTGTCATGTGTCTACTGTACAAGGTGTGGTCAAACAATATGGTGAATGTTTAAATTTAAAAAATTTATTACAGTAAAATACTCATTGCCATTAATCCCCCTCAAAATAACCCCCTTCACTTTGAACACACTTATCCCATTGTTCTTGCCACTCTCTGAAGCAGTTCTGGAAGTCCTCTTTCTGAGTGTCTTTAGTTGCACTGTCGTGGCTGCCTCGATGTCCTGAATCATTTTGACTTTGGGGAAGAGCCAGAAGTCGCACAGTGCCAGATCCGATGAATAAGGTGGATGAAGACACACCATAATGTTTTTATTTGACACAAATTGCTGTACCAGAAGCGATGTGTGACAGAAGAATTTTGTCATGATGGAGGATGATTTACGGCACACTTTAAAACACACCTTCTCTCAACTGTAACTCACACCTAACTGACTGCACCAAACAAGTTGAAACTTGTCAGACACTGTTACCAAGGTTCGATGTGCTGTTTCTCATATTGAAGATCCCTGCCTTTCCATTGGATGGCACTCAGCAGCAGCAACATTCACCGTATTTGTTGATCACAACGGAAAGGCTTCATGTCACACATTGTTTTTGGCATGGCAATTTCTGTGCAATAACAACATTATGGTGTGTCCTCATCCACCTTATTCACCAGATCTGGTACCGTGAGACTTCTGGCTCTTCCCCAAAGTCAAAATGACCATGAAAGATAAACATTTTGAATCAATTCAGGACATCGAGGCAGCTACCACAGCACAGCTAAAGACACGAAAGAAGACTTCCAGAACTGCTTCAGAAAAGCGGCAAGAATGATGGGATAAGTATTTTTTAAGAAAGGGGGAGTATTTGAGGGGGATTAATAGCAATGTGTCTTTTACTATAATAATTTTTTTAAGCATTCACCATATTTTTTTATCTTACCTCGTATTCTGGCACTGTGCAGATAATTTCACATTCATCTTGTTGAGTACTTACTCTGTGCCAAGTGCCCTAGGTACACAGTAGAGAACAAATTAGACTTGGTTTACCCTCATGCAGCTTCTAAGTATTTCAAGTAATCCTTATAACAACACTTCAAAACTGGAATTTTAAAGAGAAGGAAGTGAGAAGTAGGTGAGGTCAATAATTGGCCCCAGAGCCAACTTATCCATTAGGCAAAGTAGGCACAATCCTTAGAGCTCAAGAAAATATTTTAATATTAATTTCTTTTAAAAATCAGAAGAAAAAAGTGACTATAATAATAAGAAGAAGTATATGTATAATACTAATAATAAATCCAGCCTGCATTATATTTGTCTTTATGCCAACGCAGTCATAAATATCCTTTTTTTTATGGAGCAAGGAGTCCATGAAGACAAAATTGCCTAAAGGCTACAAAAGTCATAATATGACCTTGAGTGGTCCAAGGTCATACTACTGGTAAAAGACAGAACAAACAAGGTCAGGTCAGGCAGGCCCTGGTAAGCCTAACATCTCTTTTGATCAGATGCATCTAGAGAATGGAAGCTCTGACTTTTTTCTTCTAGTACCTAGTTCCTAGGGGTAGTTCAATAAATGCTGAATTCAGTTGCATTGGGTCACCCCAACATGCTTTATACAGTGAACAATTAACAGTATAGTCTCATGGATTGAAGAAAACCCTGTGGATGCTGAAAAAATCACATGGGCCTTTCCCATCTGGAAAATAAACCTGTAAATGAAGTCTATACATTTTACCAATTTGTAGAATTTTTGGATCAAAAGATTAAAACAGGTATCTTTCTTTGCTTGGAAACAAAGATACTTGTCTTACACTATATGTCAGACTTCTGACCAATCTCTGATGTCAGCATGATATCCTAAAGATAAATACAATTATGTTTATAATAAAATTTTTAAATTCACCCACTCATGTAACTTTCACTGTGCTAGAAACTGAGATTATAAAAACAAAGAAGCCACAGTGGTCACTGCCCTTGAGAAACATGTGGTCAACTTAATCTACTTGTTTGACAAAAAATGAACAGACTCCACAAAAATGTTACCAAAGTGGTACAGCTGGCTCCAACTTACCGGAATGAAACATAATACAATTTCTCATATTATGAGCAGAACAATGGCAGAGACTATTAGTGCTAAGAGAGCTCCTCATGTCACACTCCTTTCAAAACCCTGACCCCACCACAGCCTAGAGCAGTGGTTCTCAACCAGAGACCAATTTTGCAGACCCACCCTCAGGGGGACATTTGGCAATACCTGGAGACATTTTCAGTTGTCAGAGTGGGAGGGAGTGCTCTTGGCATCCAATGAGTAAAAGCCAGGGACACGGCTAAACATCCTACAATACAAGGGAGAGACAAAGAATTAATCTGGCCCAAAATGTCAACGTGCTGAGATTGAAAAATGCTGGCTGGAAGAACCAAATCGGAACTCCTTCTGCTGGCATCCAACACCTAGATCGATTTGGCCCTTCCCACCTTTTCACTTTATCTTTTTGTGCCCTGTTCTCTGGCCCCTCCATCCTCCCAGGAACCTTATGCTCCCGCCCTATCAGACTGTCATAAAACTTTAAAAAGTGATTAAGCACTTGGGCTCTGAAATCAGGCAGATCAGCTGTGTTTCCAGGCTTACTACCTGTCAATTGTGTATCCTTGGGCAAGTTACCCACTATCTCTAAGAGTCAGTTCCTTCTTCTGTAAAATGGGGGATAGCAATGGTTATTGCAAGGACTACATGAGATGATGCAAGTTAAGTCATTGGACACTGTAAGGCACATCTCTGCTCCTGTGCTCTTGATGTTTTTGCCTTTATTAGGGCACCAAATTCATGCTTCCGTGGTCCTAAGTTAGTTGCCTGAAAGTCTGTCTGTCCAACTCGTTCGAAAATTCCTAGATGGCAAGGATTGGGTCCTATCTGCCTTTATCTCTACAGCATCATGCCCACAGTAGGTGATCAGTAAATATTAGTTGAATTGCAAATTTGGCACTCTCTTTGAGAGAAGACCACCCTGACAATGAGTAAAAAATCCAGAATTTTAAAGTGGTTTCCTTTTCCTTCGCTGCCTCCACTCTCTCTGCCTACCTCTCAGGGTTGGGCTTCTCCAGAGCTAGGGTTCTTGGCATGTTTCTTAGCCAATCTCTTCTCCCTCTTAAACAGATCTCATCTAGGTATGCGGCCTAAAGTACCACTTATGTGCGCCCCCCCCCAATTTATATTTATAGATGAGAATCTTCCTTGAACTCCAGATTTATATCTTTTAACTGTCTACTTGATATCCTCAATTGATTACATATTGACATCCTCAAACTTAGCACACAGCAACCAGAGTGATCTCTTTCAAATGTAAATTCACTCCTTCCAGGGTTTCCCACTGCACCAGTTATAAATCTTTCCCATGGCCTACAGGCCTGTTTGAGGTCTTGATTTCTCACCTCCTGGCATGGCCCTCCTTGCTCACTGTGCTCACGCCACATTGGTCATCTTTCCTCTCCTCTGAGCCTTTGGACTTGAGGATTGCTCTGCCTGGAACACTTGCCTCCAGATCAATACATGGCTTCTCATTCAGACCTCAACCAGTGTCACTTCAAGGAGGACTTCCTACCTCTCTCCCAGCCTATCAGCCTTTCCTCATCTTTCTCTAAGTCATAACCTTGTTTTAACTTTTCAGAATGCATATCATTATCTGATATTTATTTGCTTCCTTGATGATTTTCTCTTCCCTTGTAGAGCAGGATACTTGCCAGCCTTGTTCTCCAGTGTACCTTCAGCACCTAGTCCAGTGCCTGACACACAGTCAGACCTCAATATTGAATAGTGGAATGAAGGTGTAGTGAAGGCACCGGAATGAGAAGGCCTGAGTTCTAGTCCTTGTTCCATCTCTGTGTGACCTTGGCAAGTTACTTTATCTCTCAGAGCTTCAGTTTATTCATCTGTAAAGTGAGCATAACAATACTGAACTCAAAATAACGCATGTTAAGTGCCTAGTGCACTCTTAGTGCACAGTATGATGATCAACAAATAGTTGGTGCTTTTCTCCTTCTTAGAGGCTCAGTGTCCTCACAATGATGCTGGTTACACAGTTTTGGGTTGTTGTAGAAATGATGTTAACTTACAAGTCTTTCCTTCCTCTGGGCCTTGGCCCATAGTATTCCTATTGATCCTGTCCTCTCTCCCATCATTTGTTCCCTGCATGGCTAAACTCAATGTACCTCCTCTAGGAAGCCATACCTGAGGATGTCACGCTGGAATAGTGCCCCTTCTGGGCCTCCTCAGGCCTTAGGTCTTTCTGTTAAAATAAACGGACATTACACTGTTATTTTTCTGCATAGGCCCAGTGGATGGATCGAAGAAAGAAAGGAAAGAAGGAAGGAAAGAAGGAAGAAAATATACAGGAATAGAGGGATGGAAGGGATGAATAGACAGAAGGATGATGGAAGGAAGCATGTGATTTATTTTGAAATCAGCTACACCAACATTGAGCAGGTTTGGGGGATCCAGAGGCCAGCCTCAGCTGGCCTGCCATTCCCCTACTCCCTAGGGACCCTGCCCTGTAGCTCCCTCAACACTTAGAGGGGCCCTCCCACCTCCATCCTCCAGAACTCTCAGCACGTGGTCCCCAACCATTGGCTGGGGTCCTTATTACATCCAAGGCCTCAAATGAGAAGTAGTCAGGAGTCTGGTACATGTGATCTCAGCCCCCACCCCACGGTCCAAGCAGGAGTGCTCGCAGCAAGGTGGAACACCTGGCCAGTCTAGTGCTTCTCCAAGGCTGGGCTTAGGGACGCTGAGCTCCATGGATGAAGGGGCTGCCACTGCAGTCGTGCTGCTGGCCACCTGCACCCTGGGAACACAGGCACAGAACCAGGTGTACTTGCAGGAGGAGTTTGAAGACAGGGGTAAGAGGCCAGGCTGGGGGCAGAGGATCTGGGTACAGGGGGTGGGGGTAGGGGTAGAAAAGGGTGAGGCGAGACCAGGCCCTACCTGCTTTTTGTCACCTGCCTCAGCAGTATGCAGTTCAAATTCCTGCTCATCCCTTCCTAGATGTGTGATCCTGGGCGATTAGCTTACCCCATGTGTGTTTCAGTTTCCTTCTCCATAAAACGAGGATAACAATAAGGATCTTGCAAAACTGTTCTGAGAATTAAATGAGATAAGGTGTGTAAAGTATTGTCCCTAGTATATTGTAGGTGTGCAGTAAGTGCTGGTTTCTTTCATCCTAAAAAAAGGGAACTCTGGAGGGAAAATGTGAACACTAATTGTGATAGTGAAATTTTTTGTTTTGTAAAATATCAGAGCTCAGAGGACCTTGAGGTCACCTTGCCCAGCTCCCTCCCTGGAATGCCTCCGGAACATCAGAGAATTGTGACAGTTTACTTACCTAAGGACAGATTTTCAACGGTACTGTTTCAGATTGCCAAATACTGTGTGTGTGTGTGTGTGTGTGTGTGTGTGTGTGTGTGTGTGTGAAATTTGATTAATTCTTTGAGAGTGCAGGGGATAGGGCACTTGCCCAGGAATCAGGATTTTTTGGATTTGAGTCTGTATTCTGCCTTGAAAGCCTTGATAAGCCCTCTCCCTTTTCTAAGACGGAATTTCCCAATCTGTGATATAAATAACACTGTGCTGAGAATAAGGTGCAGAGATGGTACAGAGGACGCAAGAAATAAGCCCAGGTAAGGGGACTAGACTGGAAGGCTTCAGGGAGAAGGTGAAACCCAAGCAGCATTTTGAAGGTTGAATAAGAATTTATCAGATGGGCAGGGATGGAGAGAAGGACGTTCCAATCAAGAAGAACAGCATGTACAAAGGTTCCAAGTTATGTTGTTACAGCCAGTAGTGGCATCTTTGGGGAACTGGAAAATGTGAAGGGGAGGGCAATTAAGGTGAGACTGGGAAGCAGGCAAGCACTAGATCCAGGGGGCTAAGGAGCCTGGCCTTTTGCTGAGCAGTGAGGAGCTAGTGAAGGTGGTTAGCAGGGGAGAAACAAGATCTGGCCTGGGCATTAGGAAGAGCACTTGGCAAAAATGTGGAGGAGGAACTGTGAAGCTGACCAAAGCTGAGATTGGAGACAGACATCTGGGATGCTATGCTAATCTTCCTGGTGAAGAGTGGAGATGCCTGGGCGAGGTGGGCAGGGTGGAGGTGAGCGTGGGGAAGGGTTTGTGTGTTGGGGGGCATATAAAAGAGGGGCAGACAGGCGAGATGTGTAGGAGCTGAAGAGTGGGAAGCAGGGAGCCTTCAGGTTCACTCACTGGCTGTGGGGGAATCTTTTGATAAGGCACACGCCTCTTCCAAGGGTAGGTGGGAGGTCCCCATTTCCTGCTTGATCTCAGCCATCCTTTGCAGTGAGCCCTGTGAGGCTCAGCTTCTGACTGCTAGCTCCTGGGCCCATCACCCTGTCTAAAGTGGCTTTACTCACACAGTTCCTCCTCTTGGAAGGCAGAGAACATGCACAGACCTGCAGTCACTTCCCCAGGGACTGAACTTCTCTTGCCCAGTATGGCAGGAGTGAAATGCCTCAGGGTGTTAGCGACAAATATTTCTGAAATACTCCTTGGAATCAAAGATAGAGGGACTTTAATTCTCAAGACCCAAGACAGCTGATGAGGCTAAAATCATGAACAAAATCCAGCCCCTCATGTGCCGAAAAGGATGCTCTGCATAACATCCCCGCCTCCAGGAAGCCTTGCCCAGGCCTCTCCTAAGCCCACAGCCTCTGTGTTTCCTTTGTGCCATCCCTCCTTGCACCATGGTTGTCTATTTGCCTGGTTCTCCTCTGTGTTTCCATCATCAAAGTCAGGGCCTGGCTTAGAGAAGTGCCTGGTAAAGGATTACTGAATGATTAAACTGAACTTTGACACACACACACACACACACACACACACACACACACACACAAATTCATACCCCATGAAGAGAATTAATGTTCCAAGAAATGTTCCTGCAGTAGGACTTAGACACATGTAATTGTTGAAGTCAAATGCCTATCTTAAAGAAAACAACCCAATTTTTATGCTGAAAGCAGAGAGGTCAGAGAGATGAGCTGAGGGGCTGATGCTGCTCACTGACTGCAGAGGGTTGGCTAGTGGCACCACCAGAGTTCTGAGGCTTTTCGTCAGCTTAGGAGATCTAGAAATCCAGTACTGTGGGGTGCTCAGAGCTAGGAAGATTTAGGTACTGAATTGTTCTAGCAAACTCATGAAGGCTGGTATATAAACCAGATGTCCATGAATTCATAAGCCTCTCAGACTTCACATGTCTAAAACAAACTCTTGTGTTTGCAAAACAAATTCCATACTTGTTCTCCCTCTGATCTTCTCCATCTGAAGTGGCCCAAACATTCATCTGGTTGTTTAGGTCAAAAGTCTGAAAGTCATCTTTGATTCCTTTATTTCCTCCCGCTTTATCAAATCCATCAGCAAGTCCAATTAACTCTAACTTCCAAATATATTCTGAACATGACATTTTTACTTCCTATACTGTTCCCCACCCTCGTCCAAGCCACCATCATCTTGTTTCTGGACTATTGCAGTACCTCGAATGGCTTCTCTACTTCTGTTTTTGCTTTTCCCTAGTCTCTTCTCATACAAATTTCAGAATGATCCTCTTGAAATGTAAATCAGATTATATCATTCTGGGAGTTAAAAACCTCCACTGCCCTCCCATTAGATTTAAAATAGCATCCAGCCTTCTGACCACGACCTACAAGAACCTCTGTGATCTGATTCTTGCCTACTCTCCAACCGGTATCTCCTACTTCTTCATTATATTCCAGCCACATTGGCTTTCTAATTCTCAGACACTCCAAGCTCCGTCCCATCTCAAGGTCTTTTTCCTTGCTATGACTTCTGCCTGAAATATTCTTCTGTTAGGTCTTCACATAGTTTACTCCATCTCATTCAGGTTTCTGTTTAAATGTCTCCTTGGAGGGATTTTTCTTGTTTGCCCTATCAAAAATTATTTCTCCATGTATAATTAATTATACTCTATCCCTTTATACAAATTAATTTTTTAAAAAAATCAACCTTTTGAGATATCATCTGTCTAATAATAAAATGTATCCATTTTTAGTGTATTATCCATTGAATGTTGAAAAATAGATAACCTTTGTGATCACCATCACAATGAATGTTGAGAATGTTTCCATGACCCCTAAAAGTTCCCTTGAGAACCTTTGCATTCTTAATTTTTTAGAATACTTTTCATTATATGATAAGTTTCTTGTTTGTATGTTCATTCTCCCCCTCTCTCTCTCTTTCTCTCTCTCTCCCTTTGTCTCTCTCTCTCTCCTCAACCTTTATCTTCCTGAGAACACAGTGCTTCTCTATTGTGTTCATTGCTGTATGTGCAGCCCCTAGAACAGTGCGTACACCTGGCACGTAGTAGGTGTTTGAAAAATATATATTTTTTGGAATGAATGAATGAATTGCCCTGGGAAACAACCCTTTCTAGAGATCAGAATGCTTATCTTAGCCAAGACCAACACTTCCTGGTTGACAGGAACCCAGAAAACGAAACACAATGAGTCAGAATGTAAGCTTTGTTAAATGCCTGTTGTGTACCAGTAGATTTCTTTTCTTTATACATATTTTTATTGACTCAACAGTTTTATCAGGAATATGTTAATATCTCTCTTTTATTATCTCTCTTTCACAGATGAGGAAACTGAGGTTCAGAGAAGTTAAGTGACTTTCCCAAGGTTCCCAAGCTGGTGTCAAAAGTGGTTTGGAGGCCACGTAAGGAAAAGTCTAGCAAGTTTATATAATAGTTAGGAGACCATTGATGACTCAGCGCAGCGGTGGGGGTGGAAGGCTGGCTACAGCAGGTTGAAGGGTGGATAAGGACTAAGGAAATGAATAGAACAAGTGTGAGTTTCATTTTGGAGAACTCTAGCTGAAAGTAAGAGTAGAGTAAGAGTCAAAGTAGAGTAGAGCTCAAGGAAGTAATTTGGAATGCAAAGTAAAGGTGGAAGGTTTGGATGACACAGGTGAGGATTTTGCAGAAAGGCAAATGGGCAAGAGATTTGAGAGGAGTAAGGTGAGGGATCCACGTCTCTTCCAACTTGACAATGCTGGCACTTGGTACAGTAACTGACATATAGAAAATGCTCAATTAAAAGTTTGTGGAAAAAAGGAAGGAGGGAGGGAAGATGGAAGGACTACGAGAGGTAGACAGGAAGGAGCCAGTTGACTGAAAAGAAATGGAGGGGATCAAAGAACATGTGTACTTCAAGTAGCAGAGTGTGAGAATTGGAGGATAGGAGGCCACAGTCATGAGGTAGGGAGTTTGAGTTTGAGATTTCAGAGGTGATGCAGTTTCTGGTGATTATAAGGCCCAGGATGTGAATGTAAGAGTAGGTGGCTAAACTGGAGTGGAGGTAAAAGTCAGTGGAGATAGGGGTGTGCTATTAATAATTGGAAACATTTGAAGACAAACCTAGATGTCCAACAGGAAAGTCCCAATTTAGTAAAGTATGATATATCCACAGAATGTTTGGGAAGTTTTTGATGTCATAGGGAAACGTTTATGATCTAAGCTTAGATGTAAAATGTACCAAATTATATATAAGGTAAATATTGTCACTATGTAAAATATATTTGTGCACAGAAAAAAAGGAATAGAAGAAAATATACCAAAATGTAAATGATAAATAATGGAAATTCAGATGCCCTTAATTTTTTCTTTATTTTTTAACTTTATTTTCCACAATGAACTTACGTTGCTCTTTTAATATGTACAATACTATTAAAAATTAAGAGAACTGTCTTTCCGTTTCTTCTTGGAACTGAATTTCCTTCTTTTGAACTCTAGTTTTTATAGCTAAACTGTATCTGATACCTTAAATAACCTTTATTAGGCCCACTGTTGCTCACTCGGCATGATGCTTTACACACTCCAATCCTCACCTCAACTCTGCAAAGTAATTGTTTTTTCCAGTCTACAGACAGTATAACTGAAGTTCAGAGAAGTTGAATAATTTGTCTGAGGTCACACAGCGATTCAATGGCAAAGCAAGGATTTGAACCCAGGACTGTATGACAGCAAACTGATTTTTCTTGCGTTACTCTTGCTCCCCACCCCACTGCCTCCCATGAGTCCAGTAAGTTGAAAACCTTCTAGCTCACATTTTAAGTAGTGCTTAGCAACCTCAAGGAAGGTAAATCTTAGATTCTTTAAATGTCAGTACTGAAAAGACCCTGAGAGCTCGTCTAGCCCCAAATGGCCTCCTTCTCCCCATTTACAGGTGAGAAAACTGAGGTCCAGGGAAATGATATGACATGGCAGAGTCATTTAGTGTGTTGGTGGCAGAGCATGACTCAGGCTCCTTTCTTTCTGCTGTTTTCCCAAACTAGTCTAGGTCACAGAACAGCTCAGCAAACAGAGTGTGTGCCAGGCCTTTAGAATTCAACCCTCTCATTGTACAGATGGGGAAACTGAGAACTAGAGAGGAGACTCACAGTGAGTCAGTGGCAGAGATGTTTGTTGAACCGAGGTCTCTTACCTCCATAAAGGATGCAATGACCACTGCTGCAAGCTGCTAAGTGTCAGGTGGCGGGCATGTGACAGTACCAGTGGCCTCAGGGACAACATGAGTTTTTGGATTCCCAGGCCTTAGATGGGTTACTAATTTTCATTGAAAATGGTAGACAAAATGTTGGCATTTTGAAGACAAGCTTTAGTTTATCCACAACCTACATTAAACTACACAGGAATGTTGGTTGATTGAATTGGAGAATCATTGAATTAGTGATACAAGTGTGAGGGGAGGGCTAATGGTGATGGCAGTGGCCGTGGTAAAAGTACAAAATCAGGCAGAAAGAAACTGGAATGCAGATGAGGGGCTGAACGATTCAGAAATCACAAGGGTTGTGTGTGTGTGTGTGTGTGTGTGTGTGTGTGAATGTTAATTCTGTCAGCTCTCAGACTTGACCATGAAAACTTGGCCACGGAGACATTCTGAGACAAAGGGCTTCTGTGCCCAGTTGGCTCAGACCCACTGAGGACAGCCCAGCAGGACTGAGGAACAGCCCGCTGTTCAGGCCTCCGACTGATAAGCAATTGGGACCGTCTGTGGATCGTGGATACTTGGACATGCCGAGCCTGGGGAAGAATCACCCTGGATGGAGGCCCAAACCGAAGAGGCCTGATCCAGCTGGTCTTTCCAGGTCTCAAGTACAAACTGATGGCAAGGATCTCTCCAGAGGCTGCAGGGATGTGGAGGCAAGAGCAGGGCCATCGTTAACATATAGGAAAAAAAAGAGAAAAGCTAGAGGGAAATGTATCAAAATGTTGACAATGGTCATCTCTGGGAGATAGATTTATAGGTGTTTTTACTGCTTATTTGCTTCCTCTGGGCTTTCTACGTTTTCTATAACAAATTTTACTTTGAAACATCAAGAAATATGAAATAAGGAAAGCAGACACTTTGTTTGCATATCTCTCATTAGACTGAGTTCCTTGCCGGCTTGAGAGCTCAAGGAATTGTGTCATATTAGTACACTGGCATCAAGCAGTCACACTGGCCCAGAACAGGTATTCTATAAATATTGAAGTGAATGACTTGTATTCTCTTCTAATTCTAGCATATAGACTCTTATTCATGCCCACTGTTTAAACAAACGTGGCTATCGGCTTTCTAGGGTATAGTTGATTAGATATGACAACCCATGAATGAATGGAGGAGCCAGTAGAGGTACCCATTCAATGACAATAAAAATAATTATTTGTATTATCTTAAGTAGTTTGGTCCTCATGCCAATCTATCATTCAACAACATTTATTGAGTACCAATTATGTGTACAGTGTTTCTTTCTTTAAAGAGTTTAAATATAATCCTTATTTACAGATGAGAGCACAGATTAAGAAACGTGATTGGCTCAAGTCATATGCGGAAACAGGTGGGAAGGATCAGAATCTTATCCAGTGCTGTTCACCATCCAACATTCTTTTTACTAGTTGGTAAATATTTGAGTGACTATGGTCCGTGTGGCAAACATCAGACAGACTGGCAGGCAGAAGAAAAAAAGATAAGCTGGCAGGCAGACAAGTAGGGAGATAGATCCACTGGTACCCTGAGAGCTGGATGGATTACTAGAGGGAAACACATTGACCGCAGGGAGCAGAACAGGGACAGTGGAGACAGAACATTTTCAAAGCAAACCTACACCTCTGCTGTATATTAGAGTCTAATGTAGAGCTTGACTCTTCAAGAAATTTAGTTTTTGTTTAGGATTCTCTATATAAGACGTCAGTCTCTTCTACGATACCTACAAAAATATTCCACTGAAAATGGTAGACAAAATGTTGGCACCTGGAGAGATAACATGTAGTTTATCCAGTAAATTCTCCTTTGCAGCCTACAATCTGATGATGTTGAATAAATGCAGGAAATGTGAATTTTCATTTAAATATGCAAGCATTTTCTAAAGGACCGACTCTGTTCTGTCCCAGGCTCAGGATTAGGTGCTGGGGAAGCTACAACTTGTATCTTCAAAGCTAAACATATTGATCTCTTGTTACTTTTTATATTTATATCTTTGTGTACATATACACACATATATATACACATATATACACATATATATATACACATATATACACATATATATATACACATATATACACATATATATATACACATATACACACATATATATACACATATACACACATATATATACACATATATACACACATATATATACACATATATACACACATATATATACACATATATACACATATATACACATATATATATACACATATATACACATATATATATACACATATACACACATATATATACACATATACACACATATATATACACATATATACACACATATATATACACATATATACACACATATATATACACATATATACACACATATATATACACATATATACACACATATATATACACATATATACACACATATATATACACATATATACACACATATATATACACATATATACACACATATATATACACATATATACACATATATATACACATATATACACATATATATACACATATATACACACATATATATACACATATATACACACATATATATACACATATATACACACATATATATACACATATATACACACATATATATACACATATATACACACATATATATACACATATATACACACATATATATACACATATATACACACATATATATACACATATATACACACATATATATACACATATATACACACATATATATACACATATATACACACATATATATACACATATATACACACATATATATACACATATATACACACATATATATACACATATATACACACATATATATACACATATATACACACATATATATACACATATATACACACATATATATACACATATATACACACATATATATATACACATATATACACACATATATATACACATATATACACATATATATACACATATATACACACATATATATACACATATATACACACATATATATACACATATATACACACATATATATACACATATATACACACATATATATACACATATATACACACATATATATACACATATATACACACATATATATACACATATATACACATATATACACATATATACACATATATATACACATATATACACATATATATACACATATATACACATATATATATGCACATATATACACATATATATATGCACATATATACACATATATATATGCACATATATACACATATATATATGCACATATATACACATATATATATGCACATATATACACATATATATATGCACATATATACACATATATATATGCACATATATACACATATATATATACACATATATATATACACATATATACACACATATATATACACATATATACAGTTTCAAGTAGTAGTAAATGAGCACTGATAATGTGCCTGACACTGTGTTGTATGCTAATTCATTCAATTCTCCCAGAAACATTATAAGTTAGGTAACCCCCTTTCTACAGATGAGGAAACTGAGTCTCAGAGAGGTTCAAGATACTGCTGAAGCTAGTGGCAGAGGTGAGCCCCAGTCTTTTGATTTGAGCTACGTTACAAGCCAGACATGCTGGGAGGTGCAATGTAGAGATAAGTTCATTTGACAGAAGAATCATGGTCATGTGGGTTCCGTGGTTCTATATCTCTAGAGACTTGGGTTAATCATGTGCATTTATCAGCTAGATGTGCTAGCTCCCAAACACCTGTTACTTTTTGTTGGATGGATCTGTTGGGACATACAATATTTGACCAATTTGAAGGAAAGATTTAGTAGAAGGAAAAAAATTATAGCAGCCAACCTTGGTTAACTGCTCTGTTGCTCTCGATAGGATCTCTCCTTGAGCTGGGCCCTGTCTACTCTCCTTTCTTCTCCCCTGAAATGTAAGTACTGCTTGCATGTCCCTCAAAATACCATGCTCCTTCATGCCTCCAGGCTTTTGCATGTGTAAGTCATTCTGTTTGGAACACCTACTCATCACTTTTCTGCCTTTTCTAGTCTTACTTCTTCAGGCATGCCTTCTATGAAGTCCACCCTGACTCTGGGGGGCAGTCAGTGCTTTTCTGAGTTTCACTGCCCTTTGCTTCCTTCCATCACTTCCCTTGCTACACTGTATTATAATTATTTACCTGTCTGTGTCTTCCACGAGACTGAGCTCCCTGCACCTCGTAGGTCCCTGAAGAGACCCTATCAGATTCATGTCTCCGCCCCTGGTATCTGCCACAAAATGAACGCGCAAGAAATATATGTTGACTGAAGGAATAATGAGCCCAGAGTCGGTGTGTAGAAGAACTGGGTTCTAATCTCACCTCTGCAACTGACAACTATGACTCCAGCAGCAAGTCACTTCCTTCCCTGGACTTCAGTTTCCCTGTGTGTGATACAAGGAGGTCAGATTAAATGATCACTAAGGGTCATTCTGGCTTGAGCCTTTTCTGATGTTAAGATGTTATGATATTAAGAGAAAAAGTATGAAACATTAAAGTGGGACTTTATTAACTGTTTGACATTATTCTCCTGACAAGAAAGTCTCCTTATTTTGGGACATCTTAAATACTGTCAGGTTTGATTTATATCAATACTGTTCACCCAGAAAAATAATTAGCTATAAGGAGTTCTAAGTCCTGTTCTAATTTCTCTTGCTGTACAGTTCAAGGTCAAATCTGTACAACCATTTCTACATGCTTATTAGGCTCAATTAACATTTGTCAAAAGGATTAATAAATGAATCAATCCATTTGTAAGGCTGAGAATCTTATGGTGTAGGCAAAAGGCATGATCATGCATCCGCTCAGTCATTCAACAAATATATTGGTTATTTATTCTGTGTTAGATACCAGAACACAGGGGTAGGTAAAACAGTTCTAGAACTTAGCAGTTTTGTGGAGAAGACAGACATTACTCAAATTATACACAAATAACTTTATCAATTACAAACTGTAAAGTACCGTGACTTATATTTCCTACATACTCTTTAGGCTATAAAGGGCTTCTCACACACATGACCTTAGGGGAAGCCATATAGTATAGGAATTAAAAGAACAGATTTTGGTGTTGTATAGGTCTGGGTCCAAGGCCTGGTTTATTTCGATACAAACTGGGCCCTTGGACAAGTTTATGAGCTTCACTTTCCTCATCTTTTGAAAGGGGGAAAAAATAGGACATATGTCCCAGAGCTACTATGAGAATACAATGAGATAATGCCTGGGCAACACTCAATGCTTGACATATGGTTGCTAAACAGTAGCTATTGTTATGATTATATAATTTTTTTGTTCTTCATAGCATCTTTTCCTGTAGGACAGCTTCCTGAGGGAGCTCTTTTCCAGAGGAAACGCAGTGTTTGAAATTAGATAAATTTGGGTTCACATCTCAGGCCCACTACTTATTGGATGCAAAATGAAACTAATAATACTTACCTCATAGCATTGTCCATGGGAGTAAATGAGGTGAAATTTTTAGGGAGCCACATGAGAGCTTAACACATAATAACTACTCTTTTGACTTTGGCATCAATCCTTATCCTTCATCGGGTCAACTATGGTCAGGGAAGCGGTATCCATTTCATTCAAACCCAGAAATTTTAGGCAAAAAGAACCTCCTGGGGCTCTCCTTCAGGAGTGGTGAGTGCTGTGTTCACTGAAACTTCCTGGCATGTCTAACACTGAGATCTTGGGAGAGACAAGGGAAGACCATAGAAAGCAAACCCACCCCTGGGCCTCCTGAAGGGAGGTAGTTGATTCATCAGACTTAAGTAACAGGAGATGACAGAGCCAGCTCAGGAGGGTCTTATTGGATGTGTGTTGATGAGGGGTTTTCATGGACAGAGTTAAGGCAATAGCCCTAGATATTGTGTAGTGGGATTTGAGAAATAGCTACTCAGCTGCAGGGAGGAGATGAAATAAAGGCTACCGCCAAGGACTCTTCCATCTCAAGCTGCCAAATTGCCCTATGACTCTGGGACCATGGTGGGCCCAGGAAGTTGGAGTCAGCAACTCTGAGGCACAAAACCAGAAAGGCATTGAATGTTTAGATGGTGTGCCAGGTCCCAAAAAGAATGCCTCTTTGTCTACATGCCATCTATGCCAAAGCAAAACAAATTTATCAGCATCTCCTTGAAACTGCAAGGGAGAGTCTAAAAAGTTTGAGCAATAATAAAAGGGTAAATGGAGATTGATTGTTCAATATCATCATTGCTAATTCAAGAAGTACAAAATGGTATCGCTAGTCTCTCTACTTGGTGAGCTGATTTTATTATTTTATTTTACTAAATATCAATATGTATAAGGGTTTAGTCCCCTTAACCATATTTTTTCCAACTACTTTTATGAGAATGCCTCATGACTTTCAATCATATATCCCCATGGCGGTTTTCAGAACTTAATTCTCGTAGAGGAGGGAGGGATGGAACATTAACGTGTAAGTGGCTCAACTAACACATGGAGTGCACAAGTGGTGGGATTCAGGTATCAGGGAGGGAAGAGGACTTCAGGAATATTGGAGTTAACACCTGGTGTTCCCTTACTATTTCATTCAGTCTTGGTCAGTCTTAGCTGCATCTTTTTGTCTCTAAGAAAACACAAATAACTTCTACATTTTGATTTTTTTCTTCTTTACCCCATAGATGGATAGAAAAAATGATGGGTGGAATTTAAACATAGGCCAGATTATGCTAAATTTCAGCTCACTGCAGGAAAGTTTTATAGAGACAAAGAAAAGGATAAAAGTAAGTTAATGGAATTTGGGAATGTATTAATTGACTAGAAAAATTTTGGCCTTTATACAGTTGTTTTAATCCATGATTGCCAATTCACCTCTTTCTTAGAATGAAAAACAAAAGTAGTGAATGGAGAATGAACTCCACAAAAACAATAATGTCCATTTATTGATACAGGTAGTTAAAGCTAAACCCTTAGAAGTATTATCCCCATTCACGTGCCTAACAACTTCATGAGATGGTTACTGTTCTGTTCTCAGTTTTGCAGAGTTGCCTCAGAGAGGTGGGGTAATTTGCCCAAGGGTGTGTACACAGCTGGCAACAGGCAGAACTGAGACCTGATTCCAGGTCTGACTCCAGGACTATTTTCATTACCTCTGGACTATATTGCTTTCCCCAACCCTAGGATTTTTTATATAACACTGTAATTGAAAATGGAAAAAGCACTGTTTAACCTCCAAATGCTGCTTTCCCCTAGAGCAACTTGGTACAATGGAGAGTGGAGGGGACAGACCTAGGGCTAACGCCTAGGACTTGCCAGTTGCAGCATTTGGGCAAGGCTTTTCACTTCTCTGAGCCATGATACTAAATGGAGATAATTATCATTACCTGCCGTGCTCATTAGACAAGGCTGCTATAAGAGCCAAATGACACTATGAAGGAAGGGGAAGCTCTGAGGGCTAGATCTGCAGGCAAGAGGTTTTTTGTCTGAGAAAGCTTTAGTCCTATAAATAGATTTCATTGATCATCCCCTAGAGTGATTTCCCATCTTCTCTCTCCTGGCTACTGTTATGAATCTCATTTTCATATTTATTAAAGTGGAGAATTACGAACTGGCTTGAGCATTTCAAATCCCATTTAAATCCACGCTGGAAAATTGTTTCCAGAGGAGAGAGAATTGGAGACTGAGTAACCCGTGGGACGCCCGCTTCTTAGTGGCTCTGAAGGCAGTCTGCACAGCCACCCATCTCCTCTCAGTTTGATTTCTTGGTTGTTGCTTCTCACATCTCCTCCCACTCAGATTCATTAGGTTCCCCCTGGTTGTCTAGGAGGGCTCTTGGGAACAAGTGAAACTCAGAGAGAGAGGGGATTACATTAGGCTACATAGCAAGGTTTGGTAGAGCAGAGATTCAAAGCTTGGTCTTCTGCCTACTCATTCAGCGCTCTTTCCTTTGTGCCTACTCCCTCCTCCACAGAAGTATTTTCTGGCTACTCTAGCCTCATTAGAGGTGTTTGGGGAAGTAAGCATACATTTTAAAATACAGACAGCTCCAAACACAATATCAGACATGAAAGTGCTTAGCCAGAGACTGGTGTGCAATAAATGTTTTGAATCAGGACTTATAATCCTTCTGTGCAATTTAACACGTATTTATTGAGCATTTCTTCTATGCCTGGCCTTGCCTTAAATGCTGTGAATGTAAAGATGCCCCTGCTCTTCAGGAGCTTAAAACTCATTCAAAGAGACAGAAATAAACCTCGTTGCAACTCTGGGAAGTACAGAGAGCTGTGGGATCATGAAGGAAGGACCCTCACTGAGCATGCATAATGATAGGCCCTTGCATTTTATGATAGTTTACAAAGTGCTTCTCACATCTCTTGTCCATTTGACTTTCACAGGAAACGGTGAAGTAGGAATAATTATCCACATTTTGCTGATGAGGAAACTGAGGCTCAGAGAGTTAAAATGACAGTCAGTCAGAGTCATAACCAGTTAGCATGGAATTTTGGAAAGACCCCTGACCTCAAAGTCAGGAGATTTGGCTGATGTGTCTGTCATTCATGATTGCATGATTTTTGATAAGTAAGTTTCCTCTCTGAGGCTTGGTTTCTTCATCGATAAAGTAATGTAGTTAGACTAGAAAGGTCCTGAGATCTCTTACAGCTCTGGTATTCTCTGGAGAAGGAAGTAAAGTCTTAGCATGGGGGCTCTGGGATTAGATAGACTGGTTGTATGACCCTGGACAAGTGAGATAGTGACTTCATGATAAAGTGGAGATGTTAGTAGAGCCCACCTCATGGGGTTAGTATGAGGATTAAGTACAGCAATACATACATATGAATGACACATAATGCTTATCAAGAGGAAGTGTCCAATTTATTTGAGCAATGGTTATTATTTGTCCCAAGAGGTAGCACTGGGCCTCATTCTACCACATCAATTGAACATGGCAGAGCCTGATTCTAGCCCCCCAGGGGGCCTCAAAAGAAACAGGTCTTTGTTTTGTAAGGCTGCAAAACCTTATTTAAGTATGTCTTGAAAATTAGAGGCAGTGTGGTATAGTGGAAAGAAAGAATCAGACAATCATGTCTTCAAATCCCAGTTTAGTATCTTACTAGCCACGTGGCCCCAAGCAGGTCACCTCCCCTCCCCATGACTCACACTCCTAATGAGTAAAGTAGAGATAATACAGATTTTGCAGGGTTTCTGTGAGGCTTGAATAAGATAATGTGTGTAAACTATTCAGCACAGCACCAGGCACACAGTAAGTGTGTAAGAAAGTACCAGAGATTGGAGGGACTAAGTGCTGGGTCTCTCTGTCTGTTCTGGGTTTATCCTCATAAGCCTAAAGATTCTGTGCTCTCTGCTCCCAGGTCTCCAGACCAGCGAAGATTCTGTGCTATCTGCTCTGATAGCAGTTGCTATCAGACCCATGAGGTCTTAGTGAGAGCCACTGCAGATGTCAAAAAGGCTCAGGTTGACCTGGAACAGGAAATTTCTAACGGGATAGCTCCATGCTCCTATGTTGTAGGACTCTTCAAAGACCTGAGAAAAACCTAAGTGACTAAACCTAAATGTTACTATAAATAGATCAAAGCGGTGGAGAATCCCATGGTATTAATAAGGCTACAGTACAGAGATATTCTCCAGTTTTCAGAAAAGGAGAAAGCTGTGTAGATATTTTCAAATGTACCTATGACAACAAGTCCCTGTGCTTTGAAGGAAGTTCCCGCCCTCAGTGAGAGAGAGGAATAGGAGTTCAGGGATCCCCTTGCTCCAGCTCCTGGAATGTATCCACAGTGTTGTATCTGTAACCCACATAGGTCACTAGGCTTCCTTGGGGCAGTCCAACTCTTACTTAACTCCAGTTTTAATGTGGTTGCTATTAAAAATCTGACAAACAACAACTAATCCAACTCCCAAAGCACTGATGAAGAATGTGAATTTTACTAAATATTTTTGTATAGAGCCAGAGGAAAGGGTTACACTACATGTCACAGCAAAATTTCCTTAAAATTCTCTCTAAACATTTCTTTCTTTTCCTAGGGAGCTTCAGCACTCTCTTCAAGCCCATGCCAAAATCCTTCCTTTCAGCCTCCTTGCCCTTTTCCTGCCTGCATCTCTTCTCCAACATTTTCTTTCTTTCTTTCTTTCTTTCTTTCTTTCTTTCTTTCTTTCTTTCTTTCTTTCTTTCTTTCTTTCTTTCTTTCCTTCTTTCTTTCTTTCTTTCTTTCTTTTTTATCTTTCAATCTTTTTCATATGTAGAGCAACATAGCACTCTGGGTGTCTAAAATGTGTGTCTCTGCCCATCTCTATTGTCTTCAGAACCCACCCATCTACCAATGAGTTTATACAGAGATACATGGTAGTTGTAGTGGAGAAATTGGAAGTAATTTTTAAATGTGATTTTTCTTTTCTTTTCATGTGACTATTATTTATTCAATGCTCAAACAACCCAACAGGTTTGGGCTGTTATCTCCATTTTGCAGATGGGAAAATAGAGGTAAGAGATTTGCCCAAGGTGAGTAAAAGGGCAGCCAGAATTTAAACCCAGTCTGTCTGGCTTTAGAGCTTGTGCCTTTTCTATTCCACCCTGTTGCCTTTGGTTTGGTGGGGACACAGGCATATGAATAATTTTTTTTAAATGCAGAAGGAAAGGCATACTTTTCAAAAGGTGTTGGTGAGATGCTATGAAATCACAAAAGATGGTCTGACTCATCTCAGCTGGAGGCTTTTGGGAGAAGGTATTAATTGTCCTTTGAAGAATGAGTTAGATTGTAATAAGCACAGAAGGAGATTGAGGAAATGTTATGAGGGCAGAGAAAACAGTGTGCAAAACTCAGAGGCATGAAATTCAAAGACAAACAGAAAAACAGTGAGACCAGCATGGCTAGAGTGGGGTGTGTGTGTGAGTGTGTGTGTGTGTGTGTGTGTGTGTGTGTGTGTGTGTGTAGGATCATCAGAGAGCAATAACACGGGAGGTGAGGTTGAAAAACTAGGTTAAAACCTATTCTTGGACCTCTGTCAGGTTAAGCTCTCTAGGCTCAGAGCCACAGATGGAAAGTTCCCTCTAAAAGTTTTCACAAAGCAGAAAGAGCCTCAGGCTGTTTTTAGGTAAGCTTGAGTTTAAATCCCAGCCATGCTACGTATGAGCTGTTTGATCTTGGGCAAGTTTCTTAACTTTACTGAACCACTATTTTCCCACTTAAAAGTAGAGATAGTAATACTTACTTGTGATAATTCAAAGACAAAGTACCTGGCACAGGAGGGGCTTCCATTTGGGTTTGGTCAATGGGAGCGCTGGCAGGAGATCAGAGAGGGGAGAATTATGTCTCTCAACTGAAAGTCACAGCTTCTGTCCTGGCTGCCCTCTCCACAGGACTCCTTTCTCTGGGCTCTGGTAACTACTCCTTCTTGCTCCTTTAGGCTTAGGGGTAGAAATGGCTCCACAATTGCTAGTCCAGAGCACAGGGCTATTCCTCATGTTTTCTCAATGTCCTGCCCCTATCTTTGTAAATAGTCTCTTTATTAAATTCCCCTCAAACAGTCTTAAATGTGAGTGTGTTGTTTCCTATTGGAACCCCAATTAATACACAGGCTGTATCTGTCTTGGTCTCAGACCAGGCAAACTGCGTAAAAATGGCGTAAAAATCATGCATGGGGGTTTAATTTCCAGGCCCTGACATCTGTGGCTTTGGCAACAACAAAGTACAGGTCATCCTTCATTACCAAGGAAAATATCATGAGAACAACAAGACCATCAAGTGCAGAATGAGTGTGTAGGCTGGCCTCAGCCTAGGGGGAAAGGATAACCCTTTTAATTTAATATGTTCTCTCGTTTAATCCTCATGAACTTCCTATAAATTACATACTATCATCTCCATTTTACAGATTATAAAATAGAGCTAGAAAAATGCTGTAAATTACAGGAGATCACATAGGAACAGTTGATCCCAAAGTCTAGGAAGACAAATAAGGCCTTCTTTTGGAACAATGCTTGGCATAGCTCAGTTCCCACTGCTAGATATTGGAAGGAATGGTGCAGATGGGGAATGCTGGGCTTAAAAATTGGGCGTGGATTTATCTTAGTACTGTCAGGATAGAGAGACTTAGGTTGCCTAGAGGATAATAGCTGGATTTCATCAGCAACTCAATAGGCATTTACCAAATGCCAACTCTGTGCTGGGCCTTGGGCTGGGAATAGAGTGAGCCAGAGATGGCCCCTGATTTCACAGAACTCACAGTCCAGTGAAGGAAAGAGTCAAGCAAAGGAGAGTGACCACCTACTATGATCAGGGTCTGTGTAAGCACAGAGGAGACCCCGCCACACAATCTGGAGACAGAAAATGCTTCCTGGAGGATGTTTCCCTATGCTGAGGTTTGAAAGATGAACATGAACATGAACATGAACTGGTCTTGTGAAGCAGTGTGACAATTTTAGGTAGGATTGAATTCCTAGAAGAGGTAATCATGTGAGAAAAGTCAAGAAGAAAGAGGAGTTTGGTACAGTTAGAGTGTAGGGGAGAGGCAGGAGCTAAGTCTAGAGAAGCCCAGAGGGCCTGGGTCATTAGAGATGTTGTGCTCAAGCTCAAGGCCTTCCCCGAGGAGGACCGTTCAGGGGTTGTGCCTTCTTGCTCTTCTCTTTCCATAGAGGCTCCCTGAGGTCCTCCTCCAGGCTAGGCCTTATGCTAGAAGCCACAGACACAACAGATGAAGCAGACATGGCCGTGGAGAAGCTCACAGTCTAGTGGGACAGACAGAAAAACAGATAAGATCAGAGAATGACCGGAGCTATGATATAGAGAATGGTGGGAGATAGGGGAGACCAAACTGGTGTGTTCTTATGAGAATGAGACCCACAGTCTCTATTGGGTTAACCAGAGAAGTGGGATGAGGGATGTGGTGAAGTGTGAATATGTGCGGGGTGGCATTCAGGAATTCAGAGTCTGTTTGAGGTGGTGCATTTAATGCTTGAGATCTAAAGATGTCCAACGTGGAACTAGAATATTCCTCGTTCCCTTTCTAGATCAATAAAGACACCCATCCCCTCTGATCATTTGCCCCAATGCTATGTATGCTGATAATAAGTCAATTACAAGCAAGGGGATAAGGAAGGTAGGTGGGAAGGAAGATCAAGGACCCCTGTGCCTGAAAACCAAGGACATGGGATGAATGTCTGCAAATAGAAGATCCTGAAGATAGTAAACCTGAGGTCAGAGGGTCGCAGGTTTGGCCGGGACGCAGTTGGGGATTCAGGTGTGGGGATGGAAGAAGGAGGCTGGGAACAATGGAGCAGATATTAGGGGCGTTAATCCCTCAGGGAGGCATCCAGCTAAATATTGGTACCCAAAGAGGCATGGAAAGAAGAGGGAAGAAACTCACATTTGTTGAGTATCTACTGATCCTTCTGGCAGTCTCCATGAGCAGTGTGTCATGATCTCTATATTATGGATAAGGAAACATGCTTAGAAAATGAAGTAACTTGTCCAAGCACACATACATTAGGATCTCTTTTTGACAACAAAACTGTTGACAGGGAGATTGTGTGAAATATTGATTCATTAACATTTACTGGAAAGCTGTACTGCATATAGCTATAAATAGGACATTCCATGATTGAGAATCCTCCTGGGATTCAGAATCTAGTGGGCGATGCAGATAAGTACACAGATGAATGTCACACTGTGTAATTAGTACTGAGAATCAGGGATGCGAAATCCTTTGGGAGCCCAAAAGAGGCTCCTAATCCAGCTTGAGTTGGGGTGCAAGTGGTGGTCTGGAAAGGAGGCAATCCTTGAGTGACTGGGTTAAACTTGGGGTTGGAAACATAGACTGGGGTCAGACAGATGTGGGTTTGAATCTGAGCTCCACCATTTACAAACTGAGACCTTAACCTAGTAACAGTTAGACCTAGGGCAAGAAACGTCATTGCTGGGAAAGTCCATTTCACAAACAGGGATTATTATAATACCTATGTGCAAAGGTTGTTGTGAAAATTAAATGAGCTATTTATACATAATATAGTGCCTGGTGTATATATAATAAGTCCTTAATATACAGCATTTAAATGTTAATAATGTACTGAATTTCAAACAGTGAATTCATTAGAGCAAGGGAAACTGGAAATCTGATTGGAGCGAAGACATTCCAGCCCCAGGGAACAGCAGTAGCAAAGGCTCAACAGTTAGGTGGAAAGTAACATGATTGTGTGAAGAACTGAAAGCAGCAGTTTAGTATTTTGGGAGCATAAAGTTCAAGGTGGAGAGCAGTGGGAGATGAGGGTAGAACCAGGTCATGAAGGACCTCACCTGCTACGTGGCTACTGTACGGTCAGAGTGGAGTCAACCTTGGCTGAGGAGATGCTTGTGGGTCAGCAAGGGACCCAGCAGCTGGAATCCAGTCCATAAGGAGAGGCCTGCAGACATGCAGGCAGTCGCCCAGCCATGTGTGGAAGATTCAGCAAAGAGCTCCAATCCCAGGGGGAGGGAGGTGTGGTCAGGGAATTCCGACAGACGACCAGGTGAAGTGCCTGGGCCTTTAGCACCATGGGAAAATTAAGGGCTAAATTTTTTCCAGGCCCAGCAGGCAGCTCAGGGCACAAGACTAACCTCCTGGTGCACCTGATGTGGTTCTGGGTTGGCTCAAGGCCTAGGAAAGAGGCTGCAGGACTCTGCTCCCTGCTGAGTGAACCTGGAGAAGATGAAAACTAGTTAGGTAGGCGGGGTTCTATCAAGACAATAGCCTCCAGGATAGGCTGCTGACTGTCTCAGGAATCACAAACAGCTGAGAGAGCCCGGGAAACAGTGAACTTCCCCAGTCAATGGTGCTGAATGACTGTGATTCTAGTGGGCTGGGCATCCAAGCCCTCCATCAGTCTGAGCAAATGGTCAGCACCTGGATGAACTGCCAGGTAGACAGAGCAAAACTTTGGAGGCTCCACAACAGAGGAAAAATGAAAGTTGGGATAGGCTGTTTGTGACTGTCTTGGGAAATAGAAAGGACCTGGGGTACAAGGGAGGATGGATCCAGGTGTGGGAGCATGCTGGGGTACAAAGCAGGTAATCAAGAGAGGATGAGGGACCCAGGCTGGAAGACCTATTCTGACAGTAGGGGCAAATAACTGGGGGAGGAGGAGGAGGAAAGTCAGAAACAAGGGAAAGTCCCTTCTTATTTGAGCTTAACGTACTCAAGGTCAGTGTGATAATGAACTTGAGGATAGGTTGGAGTTGCTGAAAGGCTTTTTCCCTCCTGTATTGGGTTTGTTCTGAACTGGGTTTTCATAGGGTGAGGACAGGAGGGTGGCAGGGGCAGGGGGCCAGGTCCAGCCTGACTGTACTCTAGATCCCATCTGTCTCATCGAGAAACGTTTTGTTTCAGGACTGGGAGGACTTTGAATACATGCCAGACCCAGATGCCGAGAACCCAGATGACTGGAATGAGGTGATAGATGGGGTGTAGGAAGGGCCCTTGATACCAAACCTGAAGTATAAAGTGAGGGGACTCTCTCCTTCCAATAGATGTGAGAAATAAGACAGAACAGATGTAAATTTTAACTTGCAAAACAGAAACTCTGAGACCCTGTGGTCACCTCCTCCCACCCCCGCCTCCAGTACGACTATATAGCCTCATCTAGGCCCTGCTTTCAGGGTTGTGCCTGCCTGGGAGAGGGGGTGGACTGGTAAAGTCAACCCTAGGAAGCAGGTGCAGGCAGCCTTAGGCAAAGGGGTCGTCTAGGGTGGTGGAAAGCAGCCAAAAATACATGGTCAAAACAGGAAATGGTCTGGGGCCAGAAACTGGAAGTCTCAGAAATTCTCCAGAAAGGGAAAGCACAGCACATGAATGAGCCAAAAGTGTTAGAGCGGGGGAAGGACTAACTACTTTTTAAAGCCTCATGGTCAGAAGCGAGAGGGAACTAAAGGAATCAGCTGTCAAATGGTCCAGAGATAAAACTGAATGAAGCAAGCATGATTATATTTGGGCAGTTTCCTCTGCTACACACCAGGAAGAGAATGGCTCCAAGTGCCAGAGTCCTTCGATGGTGTTCCCTGTGAAGCTACATTTTCTTAACTTCATGAACAAACTTATGCAGAGAGATGGGACCAGGCTCAGAATTGGTCTCTGCCACCTTGTTTGGCTCCCTCTGGATAAAAAGGGAAACTTGGAAAAGTCTTGTGCATTAATTCAAAGAAAGGGGAAAAAGTTCCAGAAATCCTGCTCTGAATCCTTGCTCCTAAATAAATACACAACTGTCTTTATAAATTGATTGGTCTTTCTGATTGCATGAGAAGAATGGAAAAACACTACTGCTGTGTTCACTCTTTGGTTCTTTGCTTAGGGACAACGGAAACCTCGGATCCTTGACAACCCCAATTACCAGGGGGAGTGGATTCATCCAGAAATAGATAACCCTAAATATAAGCCAGACCCCACCATTTGTCGCTATTATAACATCAGTGTTCTCGGCCTGGACCTTTGGCAGGTAAAGCTCTCTGGGCTCAGAGCCACTGATCAACAGTCCCACTAAAGTTTCCACAAAGTGGAAAGAGCTCCAGGCTGGAAATCACAAGCCTTGAATGAGTCTTGATCGTTCTAAGCCTCAAACTGCTTATCTTTAAGATGGGGCTAATTATATTCATCCTAATAATTATAATAGCTAACATTTATTGAATCACTGTCATGTACGAAGTACTATGTTAGAGACTTTGCAAATGCCATTTAATTCTCACTATGAAATCTCCTATTTCTAAACGTGAAAACTGAGGTTTAGAAAAGTTAAGTAATTTGCCTGAAGACATATCTGGTAGCAGAAAGCCTGGGATCTGAGTGCAGGCCTTTCTGAGGCTAGATTCAGGGTCCTGATACTTCACATTGCTGTGCTGGTCCTACATGGTTCTTGGGGGTGGTTCTGGGGATGGAAGTGAACTAGAGATGTCATAAAACTTTGAAATATTAAAATCCCTAGATAGAGGTTGGGGGTGATTATCCCAGTCATGATGACAAGCCCTGACCTAGCCTCCCTGTCTTTGCCAGTCCTTCATCTATCTCTCTCTTCCTTGAGACCTGTTATTGAAGATGGGGAGGATTCTTCCCCAAATCAGGAGAAAAGAGAGCACCTCAAGCACCTGCCCCAGAATGAGGCCCCTTAGAAACTGCAATCTACGCAGTCTTGGAATTCCCTTGCTGAGGAAGGGAACTCACTTTTGTTAAACACTGGCCTGGGATCAGTACTTTACTTATATTTCATCCTTTAATTCTCACAATTCTGTAAAGTAAGTGTCATTATCCCTTATTTGTACCCCATTTTACACTTGAGAGAATTGAAACTCAGAAATGTCAAGTGATGTTCCCAAGAATACGCAACTAGTGCATGGCAGAAACAGGATTCAAACAAAGGTCTGTCAGCCTCTAAAGTCCTTGCTTTATTGACTACACCCACTATATAACAGAGCCTCTAGAAAGCACAGCCTTTTGTCTTTGGGTATATCCTAGAAGGTCCCTGTCTCTGACCAGTGATTTTTATAGTTCAGGGCCACCAAGGGTCTCTTGGACAGATAGCCCCTATTTGAAGCTCTCTTGGTTTATTCATTTTCTACTTTATTGCTTTCCTGGCTCAGCGAGACCATCATATCGTAGAAGTGCAAGGAGATGGTAAATTACAACATGCACAGTAGGGAATCAGGAGGGGTAGAAGGAAAAGAGGGAGGGAGGGAGACATTATATATCCTACTTTTTAATCTGAAGAATGTCAATGCACTTTGCACAAATATCCATTGTTATCTTTTTTTCATTGTCCCTTCTTAATAAATAATAGGAACATTCTACAGCTTGTAAAAATATGTGGTCATATTAATATACCTAATCTGACTGTTTCCTTAAGATGCATTGTTTTTTTTCCCACTGAAAACATTAAATAGCACATTTTAAACTGTATTTTTGTCCATCTACAAAATATGTATATATATTTTTTTAGATTTTATTGGAGAAGGGGAACAGGACTTTATCGGGGAACAGTGTGTATGTACTTCCAGGACTTTTTTCCAAGTCAAGTTGTTGCGCTTTCAGTCTTAGTTGTGGAGGGCGCAGCTCAGCTCCAGGTCCAGTTGCCGTTTTCTAGTTGCAGGGGGCGCAGCCCACCATCCCTTGAGGGAGTTGAGGAATTGAACTGGCAACCTTGTGGTTGAGAGGACGTGCTCCAACCAACTGAGGCATCCGGGAGCTCAGCGGCAGCTCAGCTCAAGGTGCCCTGTTTAATTTTAGTTGCAGGGGACGCTGCCCACCACCCCTTGTGGGAGTTGAGGAATTGAACTGGCAACCTTGTGGTTGAGAGCCCACTGGCCCATGTGGGAATCGAACCGGCAGCCTTCGGAGTTAGGAGCATGCAGCTCCAACCATCTGATCCATGGGACCAGCCCCCATCTACAAAATTTTTAAATTATTTGACACTAATTGTTCTGAGTTCTATCAACCTCTCTAAGCCGGCATACCTTTCTTTTTGAGAATTTAAATCATGCGGAAGGAATGCTTCTCAAACTTTATCACAAATCCGAATCACAAGCGATCTTATCAAAATGCAGATTCTGATCCAGCAGGTCTGGGATGAAACCTGAGCAACTACATTACTAAAACTCCAGCATTATCTCTTAACCTTTTATTTTTTTCTGGTGACACAGTTCTGCACAATGCTGACATCCCCTTTACAGGCTTCCTTTTCTTTTATGTCCCAATTGGGTCTGGCTTTCATAGGTCCTATCTGCCCCACCCACTCAGCCCACCCAGCACATCCAGTTTACCACAGGTCCCTGCGCCATGTTGGAAAATCCTAGTAACTCAGGGCCACATGGAGATGGGCAGAATTCCCTTAGCTGCACTGCCTTGATCCAGGTTTCCAGCCTTCAAATACTTTGTAAGACCAGTTGAACATGTGGTCTGTCCTAGCCTAGTAAGCTTGTTAACTTTCCTGTCTAGTCCCTCCCCTCTCCTGCTCTCTGTTCTAAAACTTCATATACAACCCCTTAGAATTTTTTTCTTTTTTTTGCATAGGCAAAAGTGATTGCATTCTTTCATCAGGACAGAGACTGGGAGGAGGTAGCAGCAAACAAAGAAAATTATTTTTCTTACCTTTGGGATTCCTTATGATCTTTGAAGGAATAATGACACAAAATGCAGTGAGTGTAGCCTAGCCATAATGCAAAGCATGTTGACATCCCTTAAGCCATATGGTCTGTGTCACAGGCCTGTGAGGCTAGGAGGGTGGGACTTACCATCTCAATGTATGAACGAGGAAGCTGAAGGCTCAAAAAGGTGACTTGATCTGTCAAGAGGCCACAGCTAATAAGTGCCCAAACCTATACACTTTCCATTTTATGATCCAAGTGGGACAGCACAGGAAAACAGGAAACTTTCAGTGAATGATCTTTATAGGCTTTACAGTCTAACAAAGCTCTTTTTCGCATGTTCTTTTCTTCTGAGAACTGTATATGTTTTCTTCCATTTTCCAGATGGAAGCATGGAGGCACAGAGAAGATGTGAGTAGACTAAGGTCACTCCCCTAGTAAGTTTTAGGAAGCAGGACTGGCCCTTATGTCCTGATTTTTAGTTGGAGGTAAAGCTATGAGTTTTGTGTAAGGAGGATGGGGGTCAAGGGGGCACCAAAGAAAACAGGGGAGATTAGGAATGTTTCTCGCTGGAGTAGGGAAAATGGAAGAGCCAACAAATAAGCAGTTCTTTAACCAAGACTGCTGACAACTCAAAAGAGAAAAAAAAAATCCCAAAGGTAAAAAAAAAAAAATATCTCAGAGTTGCACAAAGAATTCTTAAAATTGATTTTAAAAATGGCTCAAAATCATCTCTATTCAAAGTGGCTATTTTGTCATTTATTTTTCTGTTGGAGGCAGGGTTGGTGGGATGATGCAAGCCAAATATTCTTACTTTAAAAAAATAAAACAAAACAAAACTTTTTTCAAACCCTGGAGGAGGGACGTTTGATAGCGCATACTGCAAACTATTTCTTGGCCATATAACTGCTCCCACAAAATTAACTTGCTAACTTATTTAATATACTGCTAAAGTAAAACACACACACACACACACACACACACACACACACACACACACAAAATGACCATCCTTCTGCTCCTTTGAAACATATCCAGATCCTGAAAATTTATAATATTATATTACCACTTATTGAGTGTTATCTATCAGACACTAAGCTTACAAATATTATTTCTAATTCTCATGACAATACTGTAAGGGAGTTGTTTTCAATGCTTTTCTTATGAGGGAATAGGCTCAGAGGAGTTGTGTAACTTGCTGAGAGTCATACAGCTAGTATGTGGTTGAGTTGGTCTGTCTGACCCTGTGAGTTGTCATCGTTCTCTTCTGTTCCTTTATCATTAAATCAACAAACACTGAAATTGTTATATACCATATATATTAACTCATGGTTTCCTTTCATTGTAAATACTAGATACGTTATTTTAAGAAAATAGAGAAATATGGTAGAGAATCTCAACTCTGCTCATGTCTTGTCAAACCTTTTCTTTTCCCTATGTTCTTTAAGTTTTCCTGATTATGTTAAGGAGAGAACCTTAAAAAGGGCACCTGTAAGTGGCATCAGAGGTAGGTGCTATCGGTCTGAGCTGAGGTAAGAGCAGCAATTGGGAGCCTAGCAGACTGATGAAAATTTCTTCACAGCCCTCTAAAACAGTGGTTAGAGGCTCATGGAGCATAAAACCTCAGGAAACAATAAATTAATTTCTTTCTAGAATGGATCAGCCAAAGTGGTACAACATTCTGAATCCTTGTATTGTTAATTACCTTTGTTTTCCTCACTCCACCTGAATTCTTGATTAAAAGCTCCCCTGGCCTGGGAATCTGTATTTAGCAAGGTCCCCAGGAGATTTTTTCAACCTTATGACCTAGTTCTGATAATCCCATTGTTTATATTTCAACAGGTGAAATCAAGCAGCATGTTTGATAATTTCTGTCTTACAAATGATGAAGAGTTTGCCAAAGAGGTTGGAAATAAGAATAGTAAGATATCCCCCTACCCTGAATTCCTGGTGTCTGACACCTCATTTGTACACCGTTCTTTGCATTTTAAAAGTCAGCCTCAGAATCATTGTCTCATTTTGCTGGGCACATGGCCCAGTGAGTGCTGGGGTGGGGTGGAAGGAGTAAACTCACATTCATTGGACATGGACAACTTTGTACTTGACTCTGTGAGCACTTTCCAAAAGTTATTCCACTTAGCCCTTAAAACAACCCAGCAAGGCAGATATTATTCCCATTTTTCAGATGCAGGAATTGAGATTCAGAGAGTAGGGCCGGCCCGGTGGCTCAGGCGGTTAGAGCTCCGTGCTCCTAACTCTGAAGGCTGCTGGTTCAATTCCTACATGGGCCAGCGGGCTCTCAACAAAAAAAAAAAGGCAAAAAAAAAAAAAAAAAGAGATTCAGAGAGTATATATAAACTGACCAAGGTCAGACACAACCTTTAACTTGCTGAATGAGAACTCACACTCTTTCTGTTTCACTCTCCCTGTTCAAAGTGTAGTGATCTGGAAGGCTGCCACTAAATCCATTTTTGATGAACGACTTGGAGAAAGAAAGAAGGTGTTAGTGCTGTTTACCAGCTTCCCTGCTCTCCTAGAACTATTTTATGGGTGGAGTGATATTTGGGACAATGGTTTCATGATGGTAACATCCTCCATCCAGACTTCCTGGTTCTGCAGGAAGGTCCATTCAAGCAGGTGAGGCCAGTGCTGGATTACCCAATGGGCAGACTAAGCTCATGCTTAGAGTGCCAGGAAAACACAAGCATAAAAAAAAAATTTTTTTTTAGAGAACTTTGATACTTAATATTTCCAAAGAAGCAATGAAAAAGTCATCATGGAAAAAATAAAAATTTACTAGACTTTTAAAAACTTTTTAGTCTGGTTTTATTTTGCTTTTACTTTGGAATTGTCATCTAATATTATTTTGTTCAGGCAATATTACACATTGGTGAAGAGCACGAGTTTTAGATTGCTTAGGTTAAGAGCTAGATTGCTTAGGTTCAAATCCAGGCTCCATCACTCACTAGCTGTGTGACCTTGGAAAAGTTATTTAACCTCTCTGATTTTCAGCTTCCTCATCTATAAATTGAGAATGATGATAGCAAGTATCTTATAAGTTCTTGGCATATGGTAAGTGCTCAATATATGGTACCTATTGTTATTAAACCATACATTCACTTGACGAATTTTGTTGAGTGCCTGTTCAAAGCACTGTTATAGTTGCTGGGGATATATCAGTGAAACAAAGCAGAGAGGTTTCTACCCTCATGAGGCTGACATTTAGTTAAGGGAGCCCAACAAGAAACATATAAAGAAATACATATATATGAGTCAGATGGGGAGATAAATGATGGAGAACAATAAAGCAACAGAGAGGGCTGTGATAATGGGGGTTTTGTGCTTTTATATAGTGGTGGTCGGGGAGCTGTCATTGAACACGTAACATTTAAGAGACCTGGAGGAAAGAAGGAGCAAGCCATGCAGCTATCTGGAGAAGAGAAGCCTTCTAGGTAGTGAGAACAGCAAATGCAAAGTCCCTGAAGTAGGAGCATAATTTGCTTGTTCAAGAAAGAGTAAGAAGGCCAGTGTGACTGGAATTGAGTGAGAGAGAGCGAGAGTAGTCGGGGCCAAATCCCTGAGTAAAATGCCATCGGAACCATTTTTAGTAAAGGAGTGATATGCATTGGCTCATAGTTTAAGATTTTACTTGTGGTCACACAGCAGCCTAGCTGTCTGTCCCCTCCAACCTTTCCCTAAGGAAAGAAGAAGTTGTGGGACTGTGCCTCTCTGGGATGGAGTTTATAATACCCTGAGTCTCTCCATCGGGTCCTCAAGAGAAGGGTCTGTGGTCAACCATGAGTAAGATTCCTCACGGGAGGGACAACTCAAGCCAGATGGGACCCCGTTGAGACCCCAAAGAGCTGTTATAAGTAATAATATGAGGGAGCCTTGCCCCTCCTTCTTCTTGTTATTATGGAAAGCTGCTGCTTGCCTCAGCTACTCCCTTTTACCTTATTGTGAAAGGAGCCCATTAGAGCAATAAGATCACGCTCTTTCTACTTAGCTCTTGGGACAGTTTCACCTTGAGGGACTCTCTCCCCCAGGGTGGTGCATACCGCACCTTAGTCATCAGGGGACGACATGCTTCGGCTGTTTTGGGACAAATAATTGGGTATTGGTATCATTTTTTAAAAAATAGTGTAAGAGCTTCACAGACCCTGCCCCTAATCGTGTGATGTCCATTGTCTGTAATCAATAAATACTGTCGGCGACCCGATTCGGGGCTCCAGTCTCTTGAGATAGCGAGTCCCTGGGTCCTTTGTGATTTAACTGTATATGAGTCTCTGTCTCTTTATTATAATTTAACCCTCGCCGCCTCCCTCGCTTTCCCACGGCTTGTGTTGTGCAGGTCACAACAATTACTCTGGCTGCTGTGTTGCATAAGACTACAAGAATAAACAAAGACTATCGTGGAACAAGGCAGAAGCAGGTGGTAGTGGTGGATGTAAGGAGAAACGCTCAGATTCTAGATCCATTTGAGGGCAAAACTCACAGGAATGATTAGATATGAAATATGGAATTTAAGATTAGATACAGAATATGAGTGAGAGTAAACAAGAATGGCTCCAAAGTTTTTGACTCAAGTGACTAGAAAGATGGAGTTAATGAGATAAGGAAGAAAATGGAGAAGCATATTTAGGGGTGAAGGTAGGGGCAGAAATAAATAACGTAATTGTTCAATGTTAAGTCAGAAGATTATTAGAAATCCAAATGTCAAGGAGGCAATTGAATATGAGTCTGGAAAAGATATATAAATTTGAGAGTCATCAGCCTACAGGTAATACTTAAATTCCCATTTGCTGTATGAATTCCCTAAGGAGTGGGTATATATAGAAAGGCGATTCAAAGATGAGCTTTAGAGCACCCCAACGTTGGTGACTCTGACAAGAGCAGTTTCAGTAGAGAAGTATAGGAAAAAAATGGGTTCAAGAAAGAATGGAAAAACTAGAGACAGCAAGTATAGGCTAGTCTTTTGAGAGTTTTGCTGTGAAAAGGATAGAGAGAAGGGGGTGGTAGATAAAGAGAAAGGGTCAAGTTTTTGTTTTATATGTATACATCTTCCTGCGTTCTTGTATTCTATTGGGATGTTTCAATAAAGAGAGAAACAATGTAGGAGAGAAAGAGGAGAATTTCTGGAGCAATGTTCTTGAGAATATGAGAGTGGATGAGATCTATCGCCCAAGAAGACAGGTGAGCTTTCCATAAGAGTACAGCTATTTCATCTATAATCACAGAAGTAAAGAATGTCTTCATGAGAATAGATACAAATAGGTGGGTAGATGTGGTGGTGGGAGTATGTTTCAGTTGGATTCTCTGGGAAGCAGCCACCAAGATGGAGTTAGAAATATAGAAGACTTATTTTGGATAATGCCTGGGAAAGATGAAAAGTCTGACACGTGTGAAAGGAGAGGGGAGAAGTAGGAGGATTGGGTAGGAATTGCTGCCTAGTATAGCGTAGCTCTGAGAAAGTCTCGCCAGCTCTACAGGGCTCCAGTGGGAAGATTGACTATAGAAGAGTACCGTTTTGGAAATGGCCAAACACTAGTTCTCCTGCCATATAAAGCCATTGGCTGGGAGCTGCTTTGGAACAGCATATCCTGGGTTCAAATGCTGCCGTGGATCCCCAGGTGCTGCAGCTGTAGGCTCTCAGCTCACTGCATTCCTCACAACTGATTGACAAGTTCTTCAAGGGAAATCCAAGCAGAGTTTGGATTTCCATGGCTGCCACAGAATAAGTGGAAAATTACTTCTGGCTGTGAAATAGGAAGTAAGGCCAACAACTTAGTACGAGATTGGGAGAGATATGTTGGAGGTTTGAGGAGGAGAAGAAGGTGAGAAATATTTATCCAAAGAGAAGGAGAGTGAATCAACCACAGAAATATAGTAGGCTTACTGGCTAGCCCTTAAGGGCTCACTTTAGTTTAATAGTAATGAGTTTAAAATGAGAAAAATCAGCCTGATTTTATTGTTTTCTCTGCTTAGGTGCAGGCCTGGAGAGTTGGATTTAACCAGAGTTGAGAGTTTGCTCAATTAAGGGAAGGAAGGGCAAAGGAACTCAGGTTGTTTGCGAGAGATTGATCACACAAACATAAAGAAAGGAGAAAAGTGATGACATGAGTTGGTTGAGAGCTAACGAAAAGAAGATAGGTTCATGGATTCTTGTAGGTCTAGCTGGAGTTGAGGAGATTGTGGAATTGGTGTAGTTGGTGGTCTTTGGTTACCTTTGTTTGGCAAGAGCAGTTTGGGGGGTGGACACAGATCAGTGAATAAAGCAATGAGAGGAAAGCAACGAAATAGAGAAATTAATGGTAGTCAGTGCTTCCCAAGCATAAGAAAATAAAGGCCTGATTGTGAGAGTCTTTTTCCCCTGACAATGTAGGAAATACAACAAGATGTCAAGCATTTGTACCCAGCAGGATTCTAGCAGGCCCAGCCTACTGGGCATGCAGGTTCTCAATCTAACTTTGTCCCCCAAGTCTGTGTAAAAGACCTCTTGGCCCAGATGTTCTAGGTGAGGATTGAAGCCCTAGAGGAGTTTGTACTGTGTGTCCTTTTTTTAAGGCCCCTCTGAATAGAAAAACCTATAAAGATTGCTCTAGGGATCAAATTCTGGGGCTTAGATGAACATAGTAAACAACTCAGGGGTCCCATTTCTAACTTGATGCAAGTTCTTACTGATCACAGTTCAAAAGTAAATCCAAAGAGTTCTTTAAAGACTGTCTTCCTGTGATACAGCAGAAAGAGGACCAGACTCAGAGCCAGAAAACCTGGTTTCTAATTCTGGTTCTACTACTCACTAGCTATGCAGCTTGGGCAAGTCGTTTAATCAGTCTGGACCTCAGATCCCCCTTCTAATGAGGGAGATACATCATACATTGCTGTGAAGAATAGAAATAATGTGTGTAGATTGTCTCACACAGAGCTTTGCAAAACTGTTGGCATTCAATTTGTTGAATCTGAAACAATTTTATTTATGAACAAATTACACACACACACACACACACACACACACACACACTTCTCTCCACCCCACACATACTGAAAATTTTTATGTAAATAAACACCATCCCAGAAGTCTTTTAAGAGTGTGGGAAGATGCCAGACATTTCTAAAGTAGGTTAACTTTGTTTATACCATCTGTAAATTATTTTGAAATTCCACATTCTAAACAGGATGTAGAGAAGCAATGCAGAGAACTGTATGAAGAGATGGAAAAAGGAAAACAGGAAGAAGAAGCCAAGAAGAAAAGGGAAAAGAAGGAGGAAAGGGAAGATGACATCTGGGGAATTAAAGAAGACGGAAGTGAGAGGATTTTGCTGAGGAACCTGGAAATGACAGGCAGATGAAGGAAAATGATGCTGAAAGAGCATTTCTGAGTAAAAATGAAGAAATCCTTATTGACCAGAAGGATGAACAGTAACTGGGTAAAATGGTCACACTCAGAGGCAAATAATGTTGCCTAGAAGGAGAAATTTTCGTGAGGTTGGCAAAATCTGGGGAGCAAAATTACTCGCCCTTTTTGAATGAACTTTGGATTTGTAATTCTGTCCCATCTCTTTTGCTCTGTACAGCCTTGGGAAGGTCACATAACCTCTTGCAGCTTCTATTTCCTTGTCAATGGAAAAGGAGTGATAATTCCTATTTCATGAGTGTGTTGTAAGGATTACTCATATAAATAGACAGTCAACAAATAGTAGCTATTACTGCTACCATTATCATGATGTTTATGAAATTAAGTGTTGGTAAATAAGCTTCTGTATAAACTTGATCTTCACTTTCAATTTATCCAGTACATCCAAGAATTTCATTTTGTTTAAATATCTGTATTTCTTAGTATTTACTGAGCAATTCTGAGGGTTGTACGTGTGTTTGATGATGTTTTCTTCTTGCAGATGTATCAAGCACTTAAAAACAAAATCAGACTTTTGAACATAAAGATACATTATGAAAGCCCTTTTGCTTCTTCATTGTTTTGTGCCCTATTAAATTTTTAACTAATTATTACTTGTTTGTAGGTTAGTAGGAGGACACCATTATTATCTTCCTTTTACAGATTCAGAAACTGCTTAGAGTGGGCAAGTAATCTAACCTTCCTGTGCTTCATTTTTCACATTTGTGAAATGGGATTCATAACGGAACCTACTGCAAACTCAGCTGTGAGGATTAAATGCTGACTCCTTCCTTCCTTTGTTTTACCAGAAGTGCGCAAAGAACTAATCCCAGTCTAGCTGGTGAGTCAGGCCCATACATAGCTGTCATATGATAACACAGGTTTACAAATATGGGTCTGGAATTTAGTAGGTGTTCAATAAATATTAGTTGAAGGAATGAACAAAACTCTGGCTGGTGGTTTCAGGGAAGATTTCATAAAGGAAGTGGCTTTTGAGACAGATCTTGTAGAATGCATAAGAGTCTGTCTGATGGAGAAGGGGATATGTGGACCAAATTTCAGAGTCAAAGAGTAGGACACCCAGATAACAGGAGGTGGGTGGTGAGGTCAGGGAGGAGCAGCAAGAATTCTTTCTTCCTTCTTTCCTGTAGGTTGGTGCCTGGTGTAGTTTTGGGGCCTTACAGTCTTTGGAATATTCTGGTTTGGGAAATTTGCCCTTGCAGGGAAGGCAGAACTCTACCCTCTTAGGGTCTTTGGCTGCGCCTGAGAATTCCATTTGATTAACAGGAGAGAAACATACCGATTTATTTAAGAAAAGTTTTATGTGTCATAGGAGACCTCGTAAGGGAACAACGACCCAAAGAAATGGCAAAACCTAAATGCTTTAATACTAGTTTGAACAAAGAGAGGCAATTGTGGGAAATAATTAAAATATACAAGGAGCCAAAAGAAAGATAAGAATTATTGTAACAAGGCCTGTTTGTGCAGAATTCTCCGTGTCAACTTTCCAACCTTGATGATAAGAATGTTTCTTTCCTGAGATATGGAGAGCAGTTCTCACATGGGAGTTTTCTGCTTTCACACAGAAAAGGGGAGATCAGAGTGTCCCTTTTGTATCTGCTGTTTTTCAAATGCCTTTAGCTGCAAGTAATCCTCGTGACAAAATGGCATTTTTTTGGTGGTGTATTTTGGCACCCTTCACTATCATACCTGTTTCTACGACATAAGAGTCTTCTAATTGTGAAAAAGAGCAAGGCTTCAGGTGCTCCAAGGACATTGTCTTGGAGCTGGAGAACTGGTGTGGAGGGTGATCTATACTTTAGGGACGCCAGTCTGGTAGAAGCATTGTTTACTACCAATGTCTTCTCTGATTGGTCAGGCATATGTTCTACCAGTTGTTACATATTTTCAAATATCACCCGATAAAAATACTGATTTTCATGCAGAATAAGTGTTTATTTGAATTTTTAAAGCTGCGCTTTTGCTTTTGTTAAATTTTCTTTTGCCTTTATTTTAATGGATTGTACAAACATTATTTCAGAAATTAAGGTAATTTTAACAAGGAAAAAATTCATGAATAGTTCCACCCATTCTGCACACAGACTTTGAAATTTTTTGTGTTTCCTTCCAGGACTTGTCTTTTAAACGCCACCATTCTGCCATTCATATGCCTCCAGATGTGTTTGCTTTTTTTTTTTTTTTTTTTTTGTAATTCTGATTATATGTTTAATTTTCAAAAGTAACAGGAGTTCAATGTAAAAAATTTGGAGTCTACAAACATATCAAGAAGAAAGTAAACACTTCTCATTATCTCCAAATCCAGAGACAGCTGTGCAATTATTTATTGTCTTTGCTTCCAGTTTTGCGTTCATTCATTGACTGGTTGACTTTGGGTTGAGAGGGTTTAATCATATTCCACAGTACATGGCAATTTATCATCTTTGGTGGGTGATGATCATTTTTAAATTTTGTTATTTTTTCTTTTATTCCTTTTCCCTTCCCAAAACAGGCAACTAAATTCTATTTGTAGGTGTTTGTATATGTTTTTACAAAATGTGAATTTTTGTTTTGCATAGATGTATTTTTAATTTATGTAAATGGTATAGTGTCTAAATCTCATTTTATTTCTTTATATTTGTCACTGAGCACTGTTTTGAAAATGCATTCATTTTGCTGTGTATATATCCAATCCATTGCTTCTGATTGCTGTATAATGTTTCATGATATAATATTCAGCATAGGTTAGCTATCCACTCTCCCAGTGATAGACAGTCAGGTTGTCTTTGAGTCCCCACCATCATAAATAATAAGGTAATGAATATTTTAATGCATAACCCTTTATGTGCCTGCATAAGAATTTCTTTGGGACACATCCCAGGAGTAGAACTGCAGGCTTATAGACAATGAGTTCTTAATTTGCATAATTTATGTCAGATTGCTTTCCACAATGGCTATACCAATCCATACTCCCATCACCATGCATAACAGTTCCGGCACCCCCACAACTCCACCAGCAGGCATTATAAAATTTTTATAGTTTAATAGATGTACAAGATGTTGCTGTTTTGATGAACACTTCCCTGATATTTTTGAGCATCTCTTCATATGCCTTTTGGTTTGGGGATTTCCTGTTTCATATTTTTTGCTTATTTTTTTTCTAGAGGTTGCTGCCCTCTCATTTATTTTCAAGAGTTTTGTGTAGTAAGTATTTTAAATATCTTCTCTCATTCTTTCATCTAATTGCTATGTCCACAGTGTCTTTTGTTGAATAGAAATCCTTATTATTCATCAATATTATTATTTTATAGTCTGTGCTTTTGAAGTTCTGCCTTTCCCTTCTCAGTCACAAAATATAATAGTGTCATATATTTTCCTTTATTTTTCACATTTATATGTCTTTTATCTTGCTAGAGTTCAACCTTGTATGTGATGTAAAATTGTTGAAATATGGTAATTGTACTTCAAACCTTGATATATCAGTTTCTGAGAGGGATATATTAAAATCTTCAGCTACTCTATTTCTTCCTGCAGTTCTGTAAGTTTTAAGACTGTATAATTTGGGGTATCTATGTATTTTGCCTGTATTTTGCACTTACGTTCTTGCCCATTGGTTTTTTTTTTTTATTAGTTTCAGGTGAACAAGACAAGGTAATACTTAGACGTTCATCATTTATATCCCTCACACTGTGAACCCCCCACCCCCCATCCATTATCCCTCCGACCTCACACCGAGCATCACATTATATATATAAAATTATAGTTTTGCCCATTGTTTTTATTATGAATATATAATGACTTTTTATCATTCATTATCTTTTGAGATTAAAGTTCCTTTTCGCCAGCTATTAAGATCACAACCCAGTTCATATTTTCCTGGCGTATGCTTTTTCATCTTTTTATTTTTAATCTTTTTATCTCATTATATTTTGCATTTGTTTCATATAGCCAATTTATTGTTGGATGTAATTTCTAAAAATCCAACAGGTGAGATTAATTTATTTGCATGTAATGTAATTACTATATATTAGGATTTAGTCCTATCACCCATTTGCTGTGTGTTCTTTCTATTTTTAACCTCTATTTCTTCTTTCCATTGGCTAAGTTGAGTTCTCTCCTGTGGGTTTAAAATTTATACATAATTTTTGTGTGTGTGTGGTGGTAGCCATTAACTTCAGACTCATACCTATGGGTTTAAGAGAGGTCCTCCATCTCAACAGTTTGAACAGGAGTCCAAACAAAATTTCTAAGCTTGAGGCTCAAAGACCTGATGTACCATGTCCTCATGTTGATCCAATCACTTGCTGAGGTGGGAGGTGTTTCATCTCCAAAGGAAACACAGGATACTGTTACCAAAAGAAAGGGAGAATGGAGGCTGGGAGACCATTAAACAATACATGTGTACTTCTTCATATTAAGTAAACTTCTTTGAGTCTCAGTTTCTTCATCTGTGAAATGGCAATGATAATACCTACTCAAAGGGGTGATATGAAGAGCAAATTGGGCAATAAATATTAATGTTTCTTGAATCATAAAGTGCTGTACAAAGATTTGTCAATATTCTCTCTCTTGCATTCCTCACATGATATAAGTATCATTTGTTTAATGTTGGGATTTATCTGTACTATAGCTGGGGAATTACCATCCTATTCAGGATTTCCCCTAAATTGTGTTGATGCCTGTAGAATTGATTTTCCTTTCCTGAGAATAATGTTAGGATCATGACAGGATCATGTTGGACCTGGAAGTCAATTTCCATCCAAAGAATCCTAAAGTTGCAGGGCAGGGTACCTTGCTAGTCAACTTGCCTGACTCCACACAGCTGAAAGCTTGGTACGATGGTACCAAACTGGGCTCTAGTTCCTTCTCTACCTCAAATTGGATGTGTGACCTTAGTGACATCACTTAAACTCTCTGGGCCTGAAAAAATGGAAGTCAGAAGATCTACCTTTGAAAGTTGTGGTAGGATTAAATAAGAGTATATGTAAAATGCCCTGGCCTTGGAGAAAAGTCCTAAGCTTGTCAGACACAAATTCAAATCTCTTTATTGATCACTTACTGATTTCCATTCTACTACATTATGGTTAGGTTGAGTGCAGATTCTTTCTCATCTCTGAAGTACATTAAATTGCTCTGTCTCCTTAGAGAATAACTGTTATCTGCTCCCACCCACAACCTCCACAAGTCCCAAGGTCTTCGAAATTTGGACCAGGGATACCTGCCAGCAAGATAGTTTCACAAGAGAGATCCTTTTCTTCATAGGCAACTGGAGTTGATAATTCTGGTTCTTTTCACATATGAAGGATTTAGACTAAACTTAAAGATAGTATGTACCTGCTATGTTTACTGGAGTAGGTTTTTCTACCACATTGCTCATGAACCCATAATAATCTCATGAATTGGATAATAATATTTCTATTTTACTGGTAAGGAAAGAGAAGATCACATATATTAAGTAACTTTACCAAGGTGACACAGTTGATAAGAAGAAAGGAGATGGAATGTAAGGAGGATGACTTTGGAGTCAGATCTAAATTAGGATCCTGGCACTGCCATTTCCTAGATCTCAAACTTTGGTCCAGTGACCTAATCTCTTAAATCTCAGTTACAGTTCTTCATCTATAAAGTAGGGATTATAATAATGTCTACCTCACCTGAATGTTGTGTGGTTGAATTGTGAGAGTATATGTAAAGCAGAGCACCTGGCACATGGTAAGTGCTCTATACATACTTGGGTACTTGATAAGTGTACTGGGAGCCCAGAGTCCATCTATAGTGCTGCCTTATAGGAAACTTTTATCGCCGTCAAGCTCCTTTAGAACATTTCACTGGACATCAAATGGTTTTACAAATCCGATGGGCTATGATTCAAAATGACATTCTTAGAAAGGAAATGAGGCATCCAGATAGTGAAAGGAGCCCAGGCATGGGCATCTAGAGACCTGAGATTTAATGCTGGCTCTTATTTAGTGTGTGAGATCTGGGGCAAGGCATGTTACCTCCCTGAGCCTCAGTTTCTTTATTTTATTTCCTTATTTTATCTCCATTTGTAAAATGGAGAAAATATTCTTTGCCTCACAGAATTTATTTGCCTCATAGGGTTTCTGAAGGTACAAATGCAGATGGATACAAACACTCTTTGTTTTAGAAATGCTGTGTAAATATAAGGGTTTTCAATTTGTGTTTTCTGTTCTTCTCAGAAGGAGAGTAAACAGGAATCAAGATAACCAGAGACCTGCCTTCTAGAGAGTAGCTATTGATTGGGGAACCCGTCCCTTACAGTGAGGTGTGATGAACTATTTGCTGCTGCTATAGCTGCAACTTGTACTCAAATGTAAATCACTATGCCCGCTAATCCTCAGCCCTGTGGAAGGGCTGCACTATGAAGACCATCCCCACCCACATCCTGCCCCACACAGCTGTTGCTTGGACCAGGGACTGGGAATCTGACCCGAAAGCAAGCAACCCATGAGCTTGCAGGCGACCTACAAATGTGGTCTGACTCCTAAAAACATGAGTTAGAGGAATCAATATTTCTCTCTCAGGAATTCAAGTTAGGAAACATGAGGTAATTGAGGCAATTAGTAGCAATAAAAACTGTGACTGAAACAATGTAAAGAGAGAGGCCATGAGATTGAGTTGGGGCACGTGTGGGAGGAGATAGAGTCAGGGCTGTCACAAGCCAAAGTGATGAGGAAGCAGAAATTATGAGTAAAGAGAAGCTATGAAGTAGAAAAAGACGATATATGTTTCTTCAACAAGTATTTCTAGACTTCCTACGAACTAGGCACTGTGTTAGGCTCTAAATATACAAAAGTGACTAAGACAGCCTCTGCCTTTACAGCACTTAATTTTAGTAGGACAGAGAGGGAACATAAGTAAACAAACAAAAAAATAATTAGAAATTGTTTTAAGGGTTAAAAGGAAAACAAATATTGGACTGAGATAGAACATACCAGGGAGGGAACTACTTTAAGAAATAGCATGGTGAAAAAATTTCTCTCAGAACAGATAATTAAGTGAGATCTGGAGAATGAGAAGGAGCTAGAGAGAAGTATTTAAGGTAAAGGATGTATATTGCCTGCCAACAGGAAAGGGCTTATCATGTTCAAGGAAGTTGGAAAACAACAAAACAAGCCATGTGGCTAGAGGAAAGGGAGGCAGCAAGCACAAGTATGAAGGGGAAAGCAGGAGGCACTTCACAAGACCAAGCAGGCCTTGGTATGGAGTTGGGAATTTCATCCCACTATAGTGAGAAGCCATGAAAATATTTGAGGCTGAGTAGTAACGTGATCCCAGTATCATGTGGTAGATGAGCTTGAAGGCTAAAGAGTTAGTTCTACCATTTACCACATGTGTGACCTTGGGCCAATTACTTAATCTCTCTGTGCCGAGTTTTGTTTTTTATAAAGTTGAGGTAGAATGCGTTTTACCTCATGGAGTTGTTGTGAAGATTAAATACATACACATTACATAAGATATACAATGATTATATAATAATTAAGTTAGGACAATTAAGTTCATGAACTCATCCTAGAAAAAGTGCTACATGCCTCATTGCTGAATATCACTACGGTCACCTTTGAACTACTCCCCTTGGGAAGCTGTGCACTGACGCCAGTGCCTAGTCCACCCTTCAAAGCAATTCTGGAACTCTTTTTCTGGAATGGCCATCAGAGCTGTCATCATATTATCCTTGATGTCCTGAATGTCATCAAAATGTCTTTCTTTCAACATTTCCTTTCTCTTCGGGTAAAGAAAGAAGTCATTGGAGGCCAGACCAGGTGAGTAGGGAGGGTGTTCCAATACAGTTATTTGTTTACTGGCTAAAAACTCCTTCACAGACAGTGCCATGTGAGCTGGTGTATTGTCGTGATGCAAGAGCCATGAATTGTTGATGAAAAATTCAGGTCGTCTAACTATTTTTTAAAAAACTTTTGTTTATTTTAAGTGTGTTTTTCCAGGACCCATCAGCTCCAAGTCAAGTAGTTGTTTCAATCCAGTTGGAGGGTGGAGCTCACAGTAGCCCATGTGGGGATCGAACTGACAACCTTGTTGTTAAGAGCACCACACTCTAACCAACTGAGCTAACTCACCGTCCCTTTGTCTAACTTTTTCAAACAGCCTTTTCAGCACTTCCAAATAGTAAACTTGGTGAACAGTTTGTCCAGTTGGTACAAATTCATAATGAATAATCCCTCTGATATCAAAAAAGTTTAGCAATATTGTTGCAACATATTTGCGTACTTAATTGTCAGACCTCATATATATTATATATAAATAATATATAAATATGTTTATGTATTATACATATAGTGCTTATAGCAGTTCCTGACACATAATAAACACCCAATAAATATAAATTTGTATCATTACTTTGTTTTTTAAAAAGTCATTGTAGCTACTGTTTAGAGAATGAATGATTAGGGGATACAAAGGAGGCCAGTTATGAAGCTGATGAGTAGTCTCGATGAGAGATAATGAGTAAAGTAGTGTTAGTGGAGACAGAGAGAAGTGGACTAATTTGACACATTTTTGGAGGTAAAATTTTCATATTTTGTAGATGGATTGGACATTGTGGTTGAGGAAAATGGAGGAATCAAAAAGGACTCCTAAGATTCTGGCTAGAACAACCAGGTCGACAGCTGTAACATTTCCTAAGAGGGAGGAGGCTGGGGGAAGCAGGTTTGACAGGGAAATTAGTTCTATTTTAGACATGTTAAACTTAAGATGTCAGTGAGATATCCAAGTAGATGCCAATTAGGTAGTTGGTTGTAAGTTTGGAGACCAGAAGAGAGGTCTGTGATGAAGATATGAATTTAGAAGTTATGAGCATAATCAGCATTTGAAGACATAGAGATAGTTGAGATCATCTAAGAAGAGGGTATACAGAGAGAAGTGAAGGGAGCCAAGAGTCCAGAAGAGCAACAAATTTTAGGATGGTTGAATAGACTAGGAGAACGAGGAGAGGCTTGTGGAACGAGGAGAGAGCAAAATCAGAAGAGTGTGGTATCAAAAACCAAGAGTGTTTTAAGAAAATTGGAAAGGACAGTTGTGTGTAGAAACGTCAAATAAGATAAGAATAGAAAAATATTGGTCATCGATGACCTTGACAAGAGCAGTTTGACTGAAATAAAAGGATTAAATAAATGTCAAATAGGTTGAAGAATGAATTGGCAGTGTTCTTGCTTTGACAGCACATATACTAAAACTGGAACAATACAGAGAAAATTGACATGACTCCTACACATGGATGACACACAATTTACGAAGCATTCCATATATTTTGTTTATGGGTTTGACTTTTGGACAATGCTACTTTTACATCTTCAGAAAGAAAATTGAATCAAGAAGAATGAAAGGGATCATAAAACTGAATATAAACAAAAACAAATAAACCTAACTAAATTTAAATAAGTGATACAACCACTCTGAAGGTAAAAAAAAAAAACAAAATCTTTTGAACACAGTAGTTTGAATATATACCCTTAGACTAAAAACAGAACAAAACTGCAAACAAATCTTGAACCCTATTTAGTACATTGTTTTCAGTAGTGGAATGGATATAGCAATTCTGAAATTATTTTGTGTTTATTATGACATTGAGCAAATGAAAAAAGACATTGATGCTGTTGAGAGCCGGAGTTCTCATTGTGGGAAAAGGGACATGCAAATAAGATATGGGAGAAAGAAACCTGTGGTGTTGAATTGGAATTAGAAGAATCAGTAGTGAATTCATGATTAAAAATTGTTGAACGAAATAAAGTTGCCATTTCCCCCTCTTGGCCAACTAAGAAATATAGATGGAATAATAGTTATAAAATCACCATTTTGCAACCATCACACTAGTTGATTCAGGCAAGAATTATCAACAAACATTGAAATCTTTGGACAAAAATTTTGAAGAGAAACAGGGTAATTACATAGTCTCAAAGTACCTCTCCACAGATAACTGATTATTTACATAGGAAAAAATGCTAACATTACAGTGAATAAAGCTGGGCAGATACCACCTTAACCAACTGGTCAAAGTGAACACCATTAATAATGGAATCAAGCGATACCATGTTTCTCCTCACATGATATAGTGACACAATATCCCATAGGTAGTATTCCTGCACCCTACAGAAAAAAAAAATGAACCTTAGACAACATGAGACAACATAAGAAGACATGAAACAAAACCAAATATAGGGAAATTTTACAAAACACTGACCTGTACTTTTCAAAAATAATATAAAAACAGTGAAAAACTAGGGAACTGTTCTAGATTTAAGGAGATTAAAGAGTCATGACAGTTAAATGCAATGCGTGATTAGGGATCAGGCACTGGATCAAATCCCGTGTCAGAGGGAAAACTGCTAAATAGGACATTATCAGGACAATTAGTGAACTTTGAATGTGAGCTATATGTAAATATATCAATGTTAAATATCACAAGTTTGATCATCATACTGGGACGAGGGGTGTATACGTAGGTATATAAGAGAATTTCCTTGTTCTTACAAAACACACACTGAAGTATTGAGGGTATTAGAGGTGAAAATTCAATGGTTCATAAAAAACACCACACATCCATATACACATATGCACCCACACACAGAAATAAAGAGATTGGGGTAAAATATTAACTCTGGTGCAGCAGGGTGAGGAGTATATGGGAATTTTTTGTACTATTCTTGCAACTCTTCTGAAAGTGTAAAATTATGTTCAAGTAAAAAGTTAAAAAATAAATTGGGGATGAGGAAGTAGAAACAATATGTAGATAACTTGAGAGAAATTTGACTGTGAAAGGGAGCAGAGAAATAGGACTGGAGAGAGTCACAGATATAAAACACCAGCTCTTTAAAAATCAGAGAAACTAGAGCACCTTTGCACTGTAGATGTAAACAGTGATAGGCCTCAGCCCCTCCTTTTTAAGATGAGATATTCAAACAGAAGCCCTACCCTCAGGCCCACTAAGACTCCCCACCTTTAGACACCACAAGCTCATCTGAAAACACATTTTATTCCTAAAACTGCAATCAGGGAAAGACTTTAGGGCTACCACTTGAGGGCAGTACAAAATGCTGCGTTCCGGGTAGTTTTATTGTTTCAGCTGCTGGAACAAAACCAAGCTCTTTACATGATTTTCTTTCGAATGTATTATGTGAAATAAACCTAACACAGCAGTTTTTTCAAATGTTTTAAACAAGAAAAGCCCAACATAATTAATTCATAACAGGAGTTTGGGGAAAGGAGAGAAGGGGTGAGAGAGAGGGTCTCATGTTTGGAAAAATGCCTGCCACATGTTCTGAGTTTATAAAGAATAAATGATAACAGAAAAAGCCGAGCATGTCAGAGTTGGAAGGGACCCTAGAGAAGGATGAATCCAGCCCTCTCATTTCATAGATAGCACTTTGGGTCCAGAGGAGAGAAGCAGCTTGGTCAAAGCCCACAATGACGTGGTAGAAAAGGTAATGATTTCAACACTCATCAGTTTGGTCTGTGAAGACAGAGGTGGTGATACTTTCAAATGACATCACAAATACAACTTGCAAAGAGATTGACTCTATCATTGCTATTAATACTGAGTTCTTAGAAAAATTGTGACGCCTCAGTTGTGAGACTGCCCGTTGTGTCTTCCTCTACTCTGGGAAGATATAATTTTTCACCTTCAACTTTTACCCACTTCAACTGGTCCTGATGCTTTGGAGAGCATGGATATGATTGATCATGTTCAACCTATTTCCTACCCTCTTCTTGCAGGAGCTTTCTGACAGGACCCTAACAGGTCACAGGTTAGACTTTGCAACATTGGGGGATGGAGTGAAAGGGCATTGGAAAGAAAGTGAATGGGTATATGGCAGTACACTGTTTGGAAAAAATTAGCAGTACCAGTACAGTAGAGTGGAGGGGATCTCAAAGAGACAATCAGAAAATCCTAGTGGAATGCAAAAAACTCTAAATACGACCTAAGTACATAATGGAGAGTAAAGTCACTTTAGACTGATCAAAATACAGAAACCAATGTAACTTCATATCATGCTAATCAATGGGCTCAATTACATAGAAGGGCCTCTGACCTCATTATTACCTACTGAAAAATGCTCAGGCATTTCAAAGATCTCCTAACTTGGCCCCAGGCCACTCTCTAGTCTCCTGTCCTGCCACAGGTCTCACTCCGTGCTCCAATCACTTTTTCTGAACACTCACTGCAGTGGTTTAACTACTGTGTCAGGCTATGTTCTGCACTTGGTCCATTTTGAAGTTCATCTAAAATGCCACATCCTCTGGATGTTTCCTTAATCTGAACTTCACATTTACTCGAAGGTTCCTTCTGGCTCCCTCGGGCATTGCATGTGTTTATCTTTAGCATTCATTTCTGCCTTGTCTTCCCCACTACATAGTGAGCACTTTGAGGGCATAGACTGGGTCTTAATGCTACTATTATTTTAGGGATTGTTTCCATTTATTAAGAATCTACCGACAATCTTCCTACCTCTGCTGTCTTTCCAGCTCACTCCTTCCAACACCTCAACTCCAACAGTTCTCTAATACTACCCACCCCCCTGGGTCCTACAAGCCAGTGATCCCAATATCTCTTCACCATTCCTCACCCATCTGCTTCTCTAAGGACACCACTCTCTCCTAAATATCCATATGTTCACCAACCCAGAATATATATATTATAAAGTCAGAAGTTAATAAGGATAAACACATACCAGGGAAGGAAGAAAAATAGATGAATATGAGAAGGGGGAAGGGTTGAGATTTTAAGAGCGGTCAGAAAAGTTCCCATGGATAAGGAAACATTTGAGAAAAGACTTCAAGTAAGTAAGAGAGTGACCAAGAAAATATATATATATATACACGGTGGGGAGCAGTCAAAACAAAAGGAAGAGCAGATGCAAGGCAGGGGTGTGCCTACTGGATTTGAGAAACATCAAGGAAACCAATACAGCTGGAGCAGAGTGAAGGAAGGGGTGAATGATTAAGAAAGGAAGTCAGAGAGGTGATAGTATCAAGTGGGGTCTTGTAGGCCATTTTATAGACTTTGCCTTTTACTCTGAATGAGATGGAAAGTTATTGGAGAGTTTTGAGTAGATGAAGAACATGGTATAGTTTAGGTTATAAAAAGATCATTTGGACTATTGTGGAAGAAAATAGGTTATAGGTAAACAAGGGCAGAAATCAGTGAAACAAATATAAGATTGGTGCAATAATCCTGATATGATGAGGCTTGGGGCAGGGTGTTCATATTGGGTGGGGGGAAGAGAAAGGGAAATACTGATGATGCAGACAAGAGAGAGAATTGCTGGAGCATAGGGAAAAGGATCGACTTTCAGAGTACCAAAGAGAGGGCTGAGTATGAAAGCATGAATGCAGATGGGTAAGTTATTTGTTGAGAGGGAAAAGAGAGAAGGTGTTAGAAGTTTGAGGAAAGAAAAGGTATGAAATAATCATTTGGAGAAATTGTATGGACTTTTAAAATTAAATTATGAGCAGATAGCACTAGAGACCCACTTGAGATTCACGGTGATGAATTTGAAGGGTCCAGTTGACATTGTTGTAAGTTTTTCTTAATCTACTTTCTCAAAGATGGAGAGTTAGATTGTCCAGGGTAGGGGTTTTGTGAGGCAAAATAGCAAAGCAAGAGGAAGCAAGAGAGAAGAGGACATGTCACGGGAATGATTATAATATTGGACCTTGGAATTTAAGTCGGTGAAAAGATAAGTGATGTCCTTTGAAGCAAAACAGTTTTCAATTTTGACAAATTTCAATTTTATCTATTTTTCCTTTTGTCGCTCATGCTTTGGGTGTTATATCTAAGAAATTATTGCCTAATCCTTTCTAAAACACAGTTCTGGATTTTTATTTCCCACCCTTGGAACATTTTAATAACTCCACATTGCCCTTAGAATAAAAAGTTCGTTTCTTATTTGCTTACTAGGCCAGTTTGCATCTCCCCCTAGCCTTACACCCTAACAAAATCCAACCCAAGTGAATTACAATACTTTTCCCAGCTCCTTGCTCTCTTTTGCTTTTGAGCCTTTGGGCACATTATTCTCTCTGCCTGTTAGACTCCCTTCTCCATCCATACCTTGCTTCATCAAGGTAATTTCTACTCTTGCTCCAGGTCTCAGCTTCCACACAGCTTCCACTAGGAAGCCTCCCTTTATTTCACAGAACAGATGTATTTCCACGTCACTGGGATCATCTTGTTCTTTTAACTGTATTACATTATATTTATAATTGCCATTTTACTTGTTTATCTTCCTCTCTAGGCGGCGAGCTCCTTGTTGGGGGGGGCGGGACTATGTCTTACTCACTGTTGTAACTCCTTTGCCTTGTAGAGTGTTTGGAGCATAGTATGTGCTAAAAACTTAACTTGTTGAATAGATAAATATTTAAATGGTAAGAAGCCACTTATTTCCTCTTTATATAAGTCCCATTCTTCAGTGAACCAGTCCTTGGGAGTTCTAATCAATGGTCTGAAAACAATCCCATCAGGCTAGGAGTTGCTGGAAGTTGTTCAGTGTTTTGTTATGGGCCTGAGATAATTAACGTACCCTGAAGTTCCGATCAGAATCTTCTCTGTTAAATGGTAAAAAAAATAAATAAATAAAATGAATCACAATAGCCTTTTGGTGGACATTTAATTACAGATATAATTTGTTTCATATAGGATTTCAGATTTACAGCTTTTCAAAACCAGTTGTTTTACTTGGATCCAATTATTCTACTGCATTTTGATGTAACAGAAACTACAAAAATAAAAAGTAGCTCATTGAATTCTTATTGTATATCTAGCACAGTACTAAGAACGTTATATAAATTATCATCATTTCATCCTTACAACTGCTCAGTGAGGTAGGATTATCATTTTATGCATGAGGGACAGAGTGGTGAAATAACTTGTCCAAGTTCCCAGGGGCAAACCCAGGATTTGAACCTAAGCCTTTCGGACACTAAATCCATGTTTTAAGCTATTTACTTCCTTCATCTTACCTAATTATAATGTAAAATTTTGCAAAAAGAACTGTCGTATCTTACTTAAGGTTAAGCTTGACAGTCAGTCAGTAAGGCAAAAATTGTATATTATGAAAATTACCCCTGAAAAATTCTTGCAGATTTTTAGTATAATATAGACACGTTGTGTCTACATAAGCTCAACACAGCCAATTATTTTCTTCATCTTTAGGTCAACTCTTTGCTTCTTTAGCTGAGCATCAGCTGAAATCCCTGACTTGCATATAGAAACAATATTGAAAGGAACAAAAAAAACCCTTTCTTTAAACACTGAGCACTGACGGTGGGCATAATTGCATTCATATACAGTTAAATGCAAACATGATGTTACTCTTCCATTTACATATTTTGACTTTTCTGTACTGGGAGATAGAGTGGCTAGTGCCTCTAGTGCAAGTATGTACCCTTTTTTTTTGATCTCTCAGGACCAAATGTTGCTGTGAATTGGGGCAGTCTCCCCAGACATTTAAAATTTAACAGATTTACTTCGGGTCTTTGTTAGGGGTGAGACATGGTGTTTATTAGTAAAGCTAATGAACATGGGGGCCATTACAAAGATAACTAAATCCTTAATCATTACCATAACCATAATGCAATAAATAGTCTCCGTTTTTTGAGCACTTATACCCATATGCTAGACATTGTGCAAAGTGCTTTATAAGCATTGTCCAATTTTCTTTATCATTCTGATCTAGTTTGCATAAAGCTGAGGCTCAAAGACTTTTAATAACTTGTCCATGGTGTTAGAGCTTATGGAGGACTTCATTCAGTCTCAAATTTGTCTGATTTCAAAGCCCATCCTCTTAACCACTGTGCTGATGTCAGGGTTCCTGGCCTATATACCTTACTTCCTTTTGAAAGGGTGAAATAGATTCCTGATTGTGTTTCTTAAATATCAGGGCCACTAGATTTGAAAATGCCATCAACACAAAACAATAATGGTCTCCTTTTTTCCAATAGTGATTTTGCTTCTCTGAGACTCTTCAAACACATTTCTATAAGCCTCTTCTGGCCCAGCCATGATTGTCTCTAGGTATTTTCTAACACCCCCTCCATCCTTCTCTTCTAGTTCCTTCCTCTGCCATCCCTACCATGCTCCATACCACCAAACATCTCACCATGCCCAGGACACACTTGTTCTTTTGTCCTTTGCTGACACATTCTTTACCGGGAAAGCCTGGCCCTATTGTAAGGCAATGGTCAGGAGTTTGATGAGGAGTCCTAGAGGGTTTTACAAGTAAACAGGGAAATGACAAGACAATTGGGATTAAAGAGCTTTAGCAATGGACCACAAGAGAGGCAATGGTGGCAGTGAAGATGAGAAACGGTCATACCTGGAATATATTTTGAAAATAGAATTGAAATTTCGGATATATGTATATTGGAGGTTGAGCTAACAAAACTTGCCGGTAGGTTGGACTTGGGCTGTGAAAGAAAGCACAGAATCAAGGAAGAAAAGCAATGAAGGCCTCAACAGGGCATCCTCTATTTGTGTTATGAGATGTTCGAGACAGTCATCGTTTTAAACTGAGACACAACTGTGATTATGGCTTCAAAAATATTTGAAAGAGTTGTCTATTTGTCATGAAGTGTATATGTGGGTTGTCTTAGTTTTCTCCAACTATGTGAACCTGCTAATTACACGACACTGTGCAAGGCTCTCTCACAAAAGTTGCTTCATTTAACTTTCCCCAAACTCTTAGAAGTAAGAATTAATATTCCCATTTTACAGAAAAGAAAACCAAGATGTGATTTATCATTTGACTGACGTTATGCAGTCAGAAGGGGCTGAGCTGAAATTTGAAGTCAAATTTGACTCTAAAGCCCAGGCTCCTGTCACTTACAATGATTTAAAGATACAGAATCAGAATTCCCCAAACTTTTCTCCTTATTACTTGAAGACTCTGTTGACTCTCATGTGCCCTACTTTAGAGCCCAAGGCTGGCAAACAGGACAGCTTTGTTCTGTCTGTAGCCCATCTACTGACTTGCCTTGTGATTTAGAGCAAGCTTCTTAATTTGACGGTGTCTCAGCATTCCCACATGTTAAGCAGGGCTAGTAATTAGTTATAGAAACAATGCTTTGAAATCTGCAGATGAAAGGACCTGCAGCCTTGAGTGAAAATATTGTCTTTTTAATGATATTCTCTTGGTTTCTTATAGCTTCTAGGACCCTTCACAAGGAAAGAAGAAAAAGAGAAAAAGAAAAGGAAACAAAAAGGAAGTAAATAGGACAAGTGTTAAACTGCATTTGCTTGTTCACTAGAAGCCAGTGGAGCTTTTGGGACATAAATATAATAATCTCCCTTACTGTATAGTACTTAATAAATATTACAAATGAATGTATAAATTTTATTCAAAACATCATTAAGAGCTTTGGAAAACCACTGGAGATTTTTTTTAAATTTAATTTATTGGGGTGACAATTGTTAGTAAATTTACATAGATTTCAGGTGTACAATTCTGTATTACATCATCTATAAATCCCATTGTGTGTTCACCACCCAGAGTCAATTCTCCTTCCATCACCATATATTTGATCCCCCTTACCCTCATCAGCCACCCCCCACCCCCTTGAAGATTTTTAAAACTGATTTCCATATTGTTTCTAGCTTCTTAAACCCTAAATACTCTCCAGGAGGAAGAAAAAGGAGCTAACACTTATTTCTGTTGTGTGCCAGGTATCTGGTTAACTGCTTTCAGAACTTCATTTAATCATCATTATACACTATCAGGCAGGTGTGATTATTACCTTCAGTTTACAGGAGAGAAAACCATAGGTTGGTATAGTTCATTGACTTGTCCAAGGTTACAAAACTAGGAAGTTGCAGAGCCAACGCTAGACCAAGCTGGGCCTTCCCAATTCTAAATTCAGGCTCTTTCTAAGACACCCTGATGCCCTGAAAAATTAGCAATGATGACGACTTTAAATGGTCCTATCACACCCTGGGTGTGTGGCGTTTTAAAATCCTTACTGCATGTTCTTTTCAGTCCCTGGCACAGGGACAGTTATTTGTGTAGCACAATTGTTATTATTGTGCAGCCTCACATATTCTTTCTGCCCTGGGCAAACATGAACAATAATGGGCTATATTTATGAAACCAGCAGCTTGGAAGCATGAGCTCCAGATTACCATTACAATTGCAGTATAAATTTTTTTTTTTTGGTAGCTTAGCACCATTTATATGGAAGACCGTTCTTAATGTCTCATGCAAATAAATTAGTTCTTTGTATATTCAGAGAGATCCCCACAGTTAGTTGTGTTTTTTTTTTCATAGTTCCAATCAATCATCCTGCATTTCTAAATGCTGGCATCACAGATGTGCAGTGTTCAGGAAGAGCTGATACAACAGTCCCCTCCAAAAGTCAGAAAATAAAGAAACCCAAATCACGGTGGGTTGGCGAGGGGGAGTGGGAATTAGAGTAGAATAGAAACATGGGAGGATAGGCTGATGACAAAACTGTTCATGATCTAAGTTTTCCTCTGCAGGATCATTTTGGGTTTAGGGTCCTTATAAATCCGAAGCCTCATCTTCCGGTTTCCATGGTTAGAAGCACCATTTTATCACCATTTGGGTGTGAGTAATGTCTGCAGGACACCAGCAACATGCCCTAGTAAAAAGTACATTTGAGTAAGAAGGACTGTGTATAATTCACAATGAATTTGGACAAATTCCTCTTCTGTAAAATAAAATTAATAATCCTATAGGGTTGTCATGAGGATTCAATGAAATAATATGAAAACAGCAATTGTTGGTTATCACTATCCAGATTGAAGTCATCCTACACAGCTTTATTTACCTAGGGAACATCTACCTTTCCGATGACAGGGATATGTGTATCAGCTGTTCAAGGCAATGTATCTACAAAACTAACTTAGTAGTTGCAGGATTGTCTGAGGGTTAGAGAGTTAAATGGTGAAGTGGTCTTAAGAAATGGTATCCTTATAGCTAGTACCACTTATTGGACATCTATTCCAGGCCAGGCTGTTTGATAGGACATTTATGCATGTTTTCTAATTCTTGCACCATCCCTAAAAGGTAGATATTATCTCCAATGTACACATTAGGAATGTGAGATTTAGAGACCCAGAGATAGTAAGTGGCCCTAGAAAAAACATTTAAGCGCTTTTTGTCTGCTTCATGAAGCTCATTCTTGTTACACTGAATTAGATAATAACAAATCTTCCATTAGCTACATTATATTCTCCTAAAATAGATTTGGGATATGACCCAGTGCTTTGATGAGATCTGGGACATGCATTTGCAAACTATCATTGGTGTATCCTTTAAAAAAATCCAGTCCCAGAAGTTCTAGATTTTCTTTTTTTTTTTTTTAGTTTAGACCATCACTCCCACCCCCCACTACATATCAAGTTTTTAATTTAAACCAGAACCAATGAGCAGAGAAGGAAACGAGTACAAATTATTGGTGGTCTGGAAGGGGCCTGGAGCAATTCTAATATAATGATTTTTAACTAGTCTTCCTTTGCTGAGAGGTCTAATTATCATTACTATCATTTTAACCAAGGCCCTAACCTGATTTAAGCAATCCTTATTTAAACAAGTTATTTAGAAAAATCTTTGTTCCTTGGTTTTCTTATCTTTAAAATTAGGATCCAAATAATAACTGCATGAGACGATGCATTCAGTTCAGTTCAACAAACTTTTACCATATGCCTATTTGACTCTGGGAGTTGTGCTAGATGCTGTAAAAACATTTATAAACTGTGAAAAGCAATATTGTATACATATGTGTTGTTTTTTCTTAATATCAATCACACAATAATTATAACGATAATAACTTATATTTCCTCGATATTTTCCACATTGATTTGCATGAGAAAATGAGGCTCAAACACTTTTTTATACATGAGAAAACTTTTTTATACATGAGAAAATGAGGTCACACACTAAATGACTCCAATATTCTCTTTACTACCCCACATTGCTTTTCTAGGAAACTATACACTGGGACTCTACTCTATTCAACCTAAAGTATCAATTTCTTCCATGACTTTCAGATTTCTTAGTAAAATTTGTGTATCTATGTCTTTAGGTATTTTCACAGATGTTGTTTTATTCATCCTCACAACAATCTTAAGTTTGTACAACTAGAAATGGCAGAGCTAGCATTGGAACCTGGATGCTTCTGATGTCCAAGCCCTGTTTATTCCACTATGCCATACTGCTTTGGTTATGAGCTGTCTAACCTTGTGCAAATCACTTGACCTCTCTGGCCTTCAGTTACCTCACCTGTAAAGTGGGTATGGTGATTACTACCTTTCAGAGTTGGGAAGCTCAAATATCTTAATGTAAAATAGAAAACTCAAGTAGAAACATCAGTTGTTGTTATAGCTGATAGAGGTACCAAGGTGGAGTAATTTAAAACAGTATTTCCCCTTCTCCCTTGAGTTAAAAAGAATAGCAGCAAAAGGAGGTTAAGGGAGATTCTCTTGAGTAAGCAGTTGCTCATCAGACCTGCATGGCTTATTCTTCATGGCTGGACCTTGTAAAAAGGGGTCTGAACAGAGCCAGGAGTTTCTGGGGGGCATTTCTGGGATGGTTTTCCTGTGGTGACAAAGGACTAAAAACCTAGATGGGTTTTAACTCAGTCCTGGATTAGGTGGCTCTCCTGGTGGGTCAAATGGGGACTGCTATGGTAATGGTTACAGGGGTGTGGGTCTGATAGAGTTGCGCTTTATTGTGGGAACCCACCATGACTAAGAAAGGAAGACCAATTCTGGGTAAAAAACATTTATTGAGGCTTACTTGGTGCCAGACTAAACTGTGAGGGGAATACAGTAGTCAGTCGGCATCCTGTCCTCAAGGATTTTACAGTCTAGTGGGGTACAGAAAAGCACACAACTATCTTTTAGAAACAAGGCAGAGTATAATAAGGAACATATCAGAGCAACTAAGACGTGGGGTGGAATTTCCTAGAAGGCTTCTTTAAGTAGGGAGCATATAAACCAATCCTTTAAAGAAGAGGCCTTCAAGTAACTGGTTGGTTTTTCTAATTGAAGATGGCAGCATGAGAAAGTGTAGGATGTTTTATGTTTAATATAGGCAGGAACTATGGGCTTTATTAAGTACATACTATTTGCTAGGGTCTGAGGATATAGAAGTATACCAGAAATAGTACTTGTCATCAAGGAACTCTCAGTCTAGAGGGGTAGACAGATGTAAACAGTCACCAGGGTGATGATGACTTCATAAGGTAGAGAAAAAATGTTAAAAAGAAAAGCAGGTGTAAGTCTGACTTGGGGAGGCTAGCAGATGCTTTGCAAAGGAGTTGATGCTTGAGTTGTCTTGAGAAAGTAGGAGGAGTTTGTCAGGTGGACTATGGGAGGTTTTAGGAGGGCTGTAGGCAACTGTGTAAGTCCCAGTGCTCTTTTATTGAACAGTCTAAGGGTGGCAGGCAGCAAGCATGCAAGAAAAGTATTCCTTCCCCCTCCATTCTAGATTTTGACTCCTGGAGGGAATGACTTGTTTTCTTTTTCAATATCACACCCTAATAGCAGATGGTTAAATGAAAGGTTTTGGAGTCGGACCTGAATCCTATTCCAGCTATATAATCAGCTGTATGACCTTTGGTGTGACACTAGTGTTTCAGTTCCTCATTTATACGAGTACAACTTATGTCTCAATTCCTTCATTTATACAATTCAAAAATAAAGCATCTAGCACAGATTCTGGCATATATAAAGTACTATTACTTTATTATTAAAAAGTTACTACTTTCTATCATTATCTTACTTAGTTCTCACAAGCAGCCTGGACTTTGGGTATAATTTCCCCCATTTTTCAGAAGCAGAAACTTAAGAGTAGGTAGGTGACCCGCCTAAAATTCACAGCCCGTCCGCCTTAATTTTATATCCGCGCCGGGTTTTTCCAGGCCACTCCGGATTCAGGCTCCGGCCGGGCAGCTTAAAATCCAGCGCCAGGATTTGGGTACCACCGCGGCCTGCGCGGGGCGGGCGGGGCAGGCGAGAGGAGGGAAGTTGTCGAAGTTCGGGGAGACGCCCGCCAGCCCGCCCGCCCGGGCCTCGCCTCCGGCCGCTCCCTCCGCCTCCTCCCCGCCCCGAGCCCCCGTCCGCCCGTCCTTCCTTCCCCTCCCGTGCATGATGGAAACACCATGGCTGCGGCGGCCCAGCTCTCCCTGACACAGGTAACACCACCCGCCCATCCGCCGGGCTCGATCGGTCGGTTTCCCCGGCCGGCCCCCTCCCCCACCGCCCTGTGGTTCACCGACCCGTGCAGTTTCTCTCGGCCCCGGGAGCGGTGGCCGATAGTGAGAGCGAGAGCGTGTGTGTGTGTGTGTGCGTGCCGGAGGGAGGGCGCCATCCCCAGCCCGGGGCTCCGCCGCGGCAGCCGCGACCCCACCCGGCGTGGGTCGGCGCCCCCGGCCCCACTCCACGCGGCGCCCCCGCTAAGTGCACCGTGCCCCCTCCCCGCCTGAGTCGGCGCTGGGTCCCTCGCCCCCCACTCAGCTTTCCCCCACCCAGGAAGTTTCCTCCTTCCAGGCCAGACCGTCCCAGGTGAGCTCCTGTTGAGCTCGCGCGGATCGCCCAGGGCAGCCCTCGGCCCGCGCGGGGCTCACCCTCTGGGTTAGGCAGGCAGAGTCACCTTCCCAAGTCCGACGCTCAAGGCATGCGGGCTCGCTAAACCGGCCTTTTCCCCCTGGATTCCAACGAAAGCCCTCCCTTCCCCAGCAGTTTCCTCCAGTCGGTCTCTGTTCCAAACGTCGTCGCGTACCCGCGTGCTTACTCTGCTAGCGCCTTCCTGAGTTCAGCCTCTTCCCCTCTTGATCGGGTTTCCTCCTGGGTCGGACCCCCGGTTAGTCTTCTCCTCCTCCTGGCTGTTCCCATTCCTAACTCCTGTCCAAGCGGGTAGCTGGGAAACGTCCTTTAACAGGTGTGGTGGTTCCACCAGGCTCGGTGCTGGGAACGGCCATAGAGAACACCTGTCCTGGGGGAATTTTCACCGATACCGGTTCTCAGGGTCTTTCCTCTTGCCTTTCTGCTTCCTTCAGAGCCCCAGTCCTTGTGCTTCCCAGAAAACCTCTCAACCTCACGGACTCTGGCAGCCTCATTCTTCCCTCTCTGTAAAGAAAGTCAGTTGTAATCTTGCCATGATGTCCAGGGTGATGAGGTGACATGCACCTGTCAGTGCCTTTCCACTCCTTTAACCGAAACTTATCCCAGTCTCACCTTATCAGCATGTCGTCTCCAGAGCTGGTGGCCAGGTAGGTTCCCCTTGGCACCCACCCCAACCTTCCTGGCTGCCTTGTAGTATCTCCCTGCCACCTTGTAGTCTCCTTGGCCTGGATTTTTCCTGCTTCATCGGCATTAACACTGGGATAGGGTATATATTTGGGCTGGAGAGTTTTCATTGCTGGGATCAAGAGGTTTTGGGGTGTTTTGCTTACCACTGTAAGATAGACTGAGTGAAAAGTTATTCTCCCCTGGAACCAGGAATCTCACATAAACGTACCTGGAGTAAAATAACCCCAGTTTGCAGGAATTACTACTCATAAGTGAATGTTTTCTAGTTTGTTTGGTGTTGCTTATCCTATTTTGACAAGCAGGTAATGGGGAAGAATCCTTGGAATGTGGTGATTTAATCTTGGTGGTGAATCTCTTTGGAGGGGTCCTCCTGACACTCAAATTTGAGGAATGGCAACATTGACTTTTGGGTGTTCATTCTTTTATGAGTCTAGTTAGTGACTTGCATTAAACAAGATCCTATTGGCAGGCTGGTGTTCTCTGGCTCTGTTGGTCCATTCGGGTGGGAGTTTTTCCCCTCTTGAAGGTTTTGTTCCCTTGAAGACCTCTGTAGGTTTACTTCTTAGCTGTGTGCCTGCCTGCTTTATTCTCTCCCTGGGGAATTCAATGTTTTTAGTTTCTATTTACTAGCATTCATCTCTGAAGGTTTTCTTCAGGCTCAGTCAGTTTTATAGACATACAGACAGTAAAATAATTGAAATATGTCCTTATGGTTACATATTTAAATATTAACATGTACACAGTACATACTGAATCAGGAGTATTATACTTCATTGTCTCAAATGCTAGGACATACATTGGTGGTTCATTTATATTGACAATTCAAATAAGTCAATTTAGAATATTTTGATTTTAAGACATTAAAAGGAAGTAAGATATATTGTAAAGGCACGGGAAAAAGAACTTTCCCAAGTGTTAATATACCCTAATGTGCCTTCTTGTTATTTTAAAACTGCTGATTTGTGTTTTTTTAATTTAATTTTTTAAGTGCTGGAGGTACTAAACTGGGATAACACTGCAACCTAGTTTCACATTCAGTGTAGATATGTTTATGTCAACCCCTCCCCCCAAAATATCTCTGTCTATCTCTCTCTCTCTTTTCCTCTCTCTCCCTCTTCCTCCCTCTCCCTCTCCCTGATATAAGCATACTCAAGTGAGAGAGATCCTCCAGGGCAGGGATATCTTTTAATTCATCTGTCCTCTCTCAGTGCCCATCTGGAAGACAGTGATTAATAACTGTCTTATGAATGACGGGAAATTCTAAAGGGCTCTATAACAGTTACAAAGATTAAACATGCTGAAGTTAGTTTCTTCCTCTGGTCATGAGATAATAATGGCTTTGGAATAGGTTCATTTATTCAACAAATATTTGTTAAGTACCTATTATGTTCTAGGCACTCTTCTGGGATTGTCTAGTTTATAATTTTTTTTTGCCTTTATCAGTTAAGCAAAACCGAAAGTTGGGTGGAAAATGTGAAAAATGTTTTAATGTACTCCTTTCTCCCTCTTCCCCTTCCTGCCAACCAACCCTTCAACTTCTCAACCACCAAAATAAATTATCTAAATTATCATATTCTAGCTTATAGAGGAGAGAGAATACTAGAGAAATGTTAGTTCTAGTCCTAGCGCTGCCAAGAGCTGCCTGTATGGCATTTAGTTAAGTCTCTAGGCCTCAGTTTTCTTAACTTTAATATTTATTCAACAAGTGTTTTTTGAGCATTCACTATGTGCTAGGAATTATTCTAGGTACTGAGGGTATACTAATGAACAAAATAGATAACAATTCTTGGAGCTTGGAGACAAAACATGGAGCTTACATTCTAGTAGGGGAGTTTGAATTAGTTAATCTAAGGACCTTTCAAACTAACATTCTTTTTTACAGATCATATTCTATGATTTGTAGATCTCGTGGTGACTTTTCCAGGGTACTTTAGTTCTGTGTAGCCTTAGTGTTTTCTAATTTCAGTTGTTTTCATGAGATATTCTACTTTTTTGTCAACAGAAGTAAAATTTGAGAAAGATCTTGTGATTTATGTTTATGGTGATAGATTACAAAAGCATATTAATAATTCCCTTAAAATTTTTCCAGTTGCCCATTTGTTCCTCAAGTCTGTGTCCCTAATAATAATAAAAATACCGTTAGCTTCCCTTTGGGTATTACTGTATGCCATGTTCGCAGAAGCGGAAAAGGAGTCTTATTCAGCATGGTACCATATTGAGTTCCTACTACGGGAAAGGCACAGAAATGATATTTTTCTTTTTTTGTCTGCAATTACAGTCCAGTATACTCAGGAAATCCATGCTTTCTTGAGTGATATCTAAGCGTTCTCAAAAATGGCTTGGAATGTTCAGCATTTGGGAGGAGATGTCATAGTTAAAATTAATTAGGAACAGTTGGGTTTGTTCAATAGTGAGTCTCCCAAGAATAACCTAGGACTGTATTCCTTTGTATTTACTCTGTTTACATACAGAATGATAACAGACTAACATGTAGTAGAAAAAGACCAAGCATCTTTATTTAGCAACAAATCATAATTCTAATCTCTCTCACTAATAGTCTGATATGAGGCTCAGTCTAAGGTCTTTTACTTGCTCTTTAAGGAATTATAAACACGCTTTGTGTACTTCTTTGTTTTGTGAGTTTTGGACTTACTAGAATTGGAACTCTGAAAACCAAAAGCAGGAAAATGGCTTAAGTGAGGGCAAGGAGGGGTGGTGGGGGGTGGAGCTGGGGGCAGATTGAGAGAGGTAGGGAGGGAGTGGGAGGGAGAGAGGAAGGGAGAGAAGGAAGGAAGGAGAGACAGGGAGAGAGACAGGGAGAGAGAGAGAGAGAGAGAGAGAGAGAGAGAGAGAGAATATGAAAATATGAATGAATCTGGTTACTTGGAGAATTAGCAGAAATAAATGAAAAATTAATTCAGGCAGCCTTCATTAGGCAAACCTATGCACTGGAATTTCATTTTAAAGTTTTTGAACTCCCATCAAGAAGATAAAATATTGTGCCTTCATTAAAAATTGTTTATTAGAAGTTTGTAATAATCTGAGAAATGTTATAATTTGAATGCTGTATTACAGTAAAGTAGACACATTTTATATAGACAAACGATATAATGCAGTTAAGCATGCGTAGAAAAAAGACTGAAAGAAAAAAAACACCCCAAGATTTTATAATAGTGTTCTTAAAGTATTTTCTCTTTTAAATTGAAATCAATATTTATAGGTAAAAATCTGCGTTCTAAGATTGCATCTACACTCACATTTCATCTTAAACATTCCCATCTTTGGGATTATAGAAATTGGTCAGAGGAATGATAATAATAATAATTATTATATAATAATTGGTTTGGAGAATTCATTCAGAGGACTAATTTATAATTTTGTGTGCTGCTTTATAATTTACAAAGCATTTTATGCTTTTTCATTTGATCTCAATAAATGGACTAGGCTGTTATCATTTCAAATTGGAGAATACTGAAGCTTAGAATTTGCGACTTGTTTAAATTTTACAGTCAGTAAATGAAACAATACCAGTGAAAGTCTCCTTTTTGCTCTGGGTCCTCAGTCTCCTTCCTAGAGGCAGTCATTCTTGCCAGTTTCTTGTATGTATGTGTTTCCAGCAATGAATAGTCTGTGATGTGTGTGTAAAATATATATGTCGTATATGTATATATATTTATATGTACACACACATATATACTGTGTGTATTTAAAAAATCTTTTGAGTAAGCTGCATGTTGTTTCGTGGCTCATTATTATTACTACTCTTTTTGATTGATCTAGATTGTTCTATACTAGCACATTTAGATCTCCCTCATTATTTTCAAAACTTAAAGATTTCCCTTATATGAATATGCTATAATTTATTTAACTAGCCATCTAATGATGGACATTTATGTTGTTTCCAATCTTCTGTAATCACCAACAGTACTGCAATGAATATTCTTTTTAACTTCTTTGTGCACATGGGGATGTGCATTAGTTTTTCGTGGGTACAACTTTTGGGCCAAAGGATATTTTTAACTTGGATAGATATTGCTAATTTGCGTTCAGAAAGGTTGTACCAGCAATAGCGTTTGTACCTTTTTTCCACAGCTTCATCAACGTAGTGTCTTGTCAAACTTTTGATCATTGTCAACCTGATATATAAAAGTGATATTTGTTAAAAGTTGTACTGTGCTTTCCTAGCACATAAATGTGAACTTTTAAAAAATATTTTGTACAAAAGTAAGATAGAAGTGAGGTATAAGAAACTTATCTTTGTGATTTAAATAATGCTTTCATGAATTGGAGGTGTAATTAAAAAATAAAGGTTGGAGCTCTTTTAAAAACTTATTTTTATGTGGTTCAGATATACAGACAGTAAGCCTCATCGAATACATGGTGATGGACGGAGAACTGAGTCTGGGTGGTGAACACATAATGGGATTTATAGATGATGTATTACAGAATTGTACACCTGAAATCTATGTAATTTTACTAACAATTGTCACCCCAATAAATTAAAAAAAAAAAAGTAAGCCTCACTTCCTTCTCCTTTAGTTGGGGATTTTGTAATGGGAATTTAACAGCATCAAGAGTTTCCCAACTCAAATAATCAAGCTGCTTATTTCCTGTTATATTGTCAATAAAAATAAAAATTTGGCCAAGAACATACTTTTTTGGGGAAAGCTTTTGTATTACAATATATACATATATATATTTTTAGATCATGGTTTCTCAACCTTGGCACCATTGACGTTTTGGGCCAGATAATTCCTTGGTGTGGGGTCCTGTCCTGTGCATTGTGGGATGTTTTGCAGCAGCCTTGTCCACAAGATTCTAGTAGCACTCTCCCCTGTTAAGACAATCAAAAATTATCTCCAGAAATTGGTAAATGTTTCCTGAGGTACAAAATTGCCTAGTTGAGAATCACTGGTTTAAATACATACTTTTTAAACTTAATGGTCTACTAAGGCATACAGGAGATACAGAGAGGTATGTGCTTTCTTGGGATAGGGTCAGGGGAATAGTTTATCTTCATATCTTTTATTCCCACACCTGCCATGAGCCATGAATGGCTAATTATGCGTAGATATTGAGCTTAGAAAACTTAAATGGTGAGACAACTGGAAATTGTGAACTTTATTTTACGTGTGATTTTTTTCTGCCTTTCTCAGTGTGGTTTTACTTTAGTTGTGGAACAATTTTGTCTAGTGGGCTAAATATTAATGCAGAAATCCTGGAAGGGAAACATTCTTATGGTACTGTTGACAAGGAAGAGGACTGATGTTTCTTAAGCTCCTGATAAGCAGTAGGTACTTTTAGGTGATTTACATATAGTATTTCACTTAATCTTCACAGCCTTTCTATAAGAAGGAGTTAATCTTCTGTATTACTTACTCAGGGTTATGTTCTAAGTGGTAGATTTGAGATTTGAACCCTGGCACATCTGCTCTCAAGCACATTTGCTATGCTGCTTCCTGTAAACAGTCATTGACAATATTTCAGATAAACTTAGGGATGAAAATGGACATTCACATGATACTACTACATTCTTCTTTTATGCAAAAGTAATAAATTATTCATATGATACCATGTATCAGAGAAAAATCCCCTAAGAAACAATCTATTTTATTAAATAAAATCTAGAACCACTAGGTCTAAGGATTGCTGATGTTCCAGATATGAACATTGTTGAGAGGGTGAGATAATGGGAAATCTTGGACTTTGCAGTCAGAATCGCTTAGGATTAATTCCCTTATTTTAAAAGAGCTCCAACCTTTATTTTTTAATTACACCTCCAATTTATGAAAGCATTATTTAAATCACAAAGATAAGTTTCTTATACCTCAGTTCTACCTTACTTTTGTACAAAATATTTTTTCTTTTTTCTTTTTTTTTAAAGATTTTTTTATTGGGGCAGGGGTATAGGACTTTATTGGGGAACAGTGTGTACTTCCAGGATTTTTTCCAAGTCGAGTTGTTGTCCTTTTCAGTCTTAGTTGTGGAGGGTGCAGCTCAGCTCCAGGTCCAGTTGCTGTTGTTAATTGCAGGGGGCACAGCCCACCATTCCTTGCGGGAGTTGAACCGGCAACCTTGTGGTTGTGTGGACATGCGCCAACCAACTGAGCCATTCAGGAGCTCAGCGGCAGCTCAGCTCAAGGTGCCGTGTTCAATCTTAGTTGCAGGGGGTGGAGCCCACCATCCCTTGCAGGAGTTGAGGAGTCAACCTGGCAACCTTGTGGTTGAGAGCCCACTGGCCCATGTGGGAATTGAACCGACAGCCTTAGGCATTAGGAGCATGGAGCTCCAAACTCTTGAGCCACCGGGCCGGCCCCAAAATATTTTTTCTCTTTTTGTTCGTTTGTTTTTTTACCTCTATTTTTTTATGTTCGTTTGTTATTTTACCTATAAAAAGGGCACTAAACCTGTAGGATTTGTTGTGAAGATTATGTAAAATAATGGGTATAAAAGTTTGAAATCAGTTTAAATGGTAGCAGCTATTGATAACAGTAACTACAACCACTAGCCAAATACTTATAATTGGTGGATTTTAGTTACTTACAGGGCTGTTAATTTCTATGAAATGTTGCATTTAGAATTTTCATAGATCACTGATACCAAGCATCATTGGTAACTTCATTCCATCTTTTATTTTATAGGTACAACACGTATACTTATGCATATACTTAAAAATGTCAAACTTATATGCCTTAAAGGTGCTTCCGTTATTGCTGGTTGATCCTTTTTTTATTTCAGAAAACTTTTACTGAATGCCTCCTGTGTGCTACCACGGTGTCAGGCCTTGGATATACAAAGAGAATGAGACCCAGACTCATGCACTGAAGTAACTTGGAGTATTTTAGGGAGCTTCACACGGACTCTAGAGTGAGAAGTACTGTGATAACGGATGATAGAAGTTAGGCACTGGACTGCTGTGATTCTGATGGTAATTTAGTTTTTAATCTTTTCATCATTTTGTAGTATCAAATACTGATACTGCAGGTGATATTTTAAATTGCACTTGAAAGGACAACATAAAACTATAGGAACATTTGATTCAGGTCAAATTGTACTTGGGTGCATTGGAGAATATAATATCCATTTTCTTATGATTTATTCTCTGCTTTTCCTTTGTAATAAAGCAAAAATTTTTAGCCTAGAGCATAAGACATTAGAAAGTGGTTTCAGAGGATGGGCTTTAAAGGATCTGTGACCTACTGTACAGTAGTATGTAAAATTTAGTATCAAGATTTCTATCCCTGGGATCCTGAAAGAAGTTTTATACAGTGGGAAGAACACTAGACTTAGTACAAGACAAATTTGGGTTTGAAGTCTCCCTTGGCCACTTATACTCTCTGTGGGGGATCATGACAAGTTACTTAAACTCTCTGAACTTCCTTTTCCTTATGTATGATGTTTATACATTGTTGGAATATAGGAGACATTCAGTAAATGGAAGTGCTGTTATAGGTATTGATACTTATATGCAGAACTCATATAAGTATTATTTAAATTTCTTTTTTTTTATTTTCAAAATTCTTCACTCATTACAGAAAACTTGAACATGCAGAAAAATGCAAGAAAAAGCATGGATCACCATCCACCCCATTCTTTAAATTTTAGTTTGTTTACTTCTTGGTTGCTTTTTTCTTTACATTTTTTTAAATGTGTTTATAACAACTCTCTCTTTCACACACGCGTAATTTTGTATTCTGTTTTGTTTAATGATATAGGTGTTTTCCCATGTGGGCTTCATAGTGCTTTTTAAATGTCTTTAGAATATATTCATTGAAGCCCCTATGTGTACAGATAATTTATATATCAATTATAATTAATGCTGTGGCAAATAACTTTTGATATACCATTCACTGAATCCTTTTTTGTAGAGTTACAGATTGTACTTACTACATAATTCAGTTATTGTTCTATGATACCTTTGAGTTTTGAAATTAAATTTGAGTGATTTTTGTTTAGTTTATATTTATAAGATCTTGAGTGACAAAGCAGACAGCAGTAATTTACTTAGATAGGAGCAATAATGTCTAAAATAGTGTTGTGAAGGAATTAAGTTTAGTACATTTAATTTGGCTGCAAAGGCCATTTATAGTTTGTAAAGTTCACTTAGCATAGGAAATTGGCATTAAAAGTTGTGAGCTTGAAGAAGATTGGATGATTTCAGTTTGCTTACAGTTTTCATCTTTTGCTGGCTGGGATGCTTTCATTAGTCTGTTCTTACATTCTGTTCTGTGTCTTTGTTTGTTTGTTTTCTGGCACACTTTCATGCAGGGCCTTGTAAGATTTGGGGGGTGGATTCTTGACCATCTGGCATTTTAGAATGGTTCGAACACTTAACCCTATTAACTGTACTTGGAGCCAGACTTGCTTGAAATGTCCTGGTTTGTCTCTGTGCTTGACAGAGTTTTTTCTTTTATACCCTCACAGCTTTTTATGGATAATTTCTTCCTTATTTTAGTACAGGAATTTTACCAGTATCAGTGTTCATAGATTAAGGTGGACAAGACTTATTTTCTTATAATGTCACCAAAAAAAAAAACTTCACAAAATATTCTATTTTTAAAAAGAAGTGTATAATTGACATGAATTACATACTTATACATGTTTAGTAAATACTTCAAATATTTAAAAATTGAATATTTTTTAGGTACTAATTATAGTTTTCATCATGAGACTAGGTGGAGGGAAAAGCATATTCTGCAAATTGTAAATTTACTGAGTTAATTTCTGGTACTAGTTTAAAAATACTCCATGTATCAAAATTAATGATAATTTTTTGGACTATATCTCCATTTAGAAATATGAGCCATCAAGTAATTTTAAGAAGTACTAGAGGTTTACTGAGTTTATAAAATGTTTAAAAATTGTTTAGGTGTTAACAGACTTTCTTTGAGCTTCCTGCCTTATTGTTCTTTTAAAAAGTTTCTTAAGAAATTTAATTTTTTAGACAACTTTACTGACATATAATCCATATTCATTCAATTTACCCATTTAAAATGTACAATCCAGTGGTTTTTAGTCTATTCATAGAGGTGTACAACCATCACCACAGTCAATTTTAGAGCATTTTTATCACCTTAAAAAGAAACCCTTTCCCATTTTTTTTAAAATTTATTTATTACTTTCAGGTGTACAAGACAAGGTAATACTTAGGCGTACATCATTTATATCCCTCACACTGTGAACCCCCCTCCCCCCACCCTTTCCCATTTATGTATCTTTAATTTTGTTTAACAATGTCTTGTAGCTTTTAAAGTATGTGTTTTATATTTCTTTTGTTAAATATATTGTTTTCTTGTTTTTTCTTTGTTCTTGTTAAATTTATTCTTAAGGTTTTTAAAAAAATTTATTGTTAAGCTATTCAAATGGAATTGATTTCATTTCATTTCATATCGTTCATTGCCAGTGTACAACAATACAATTAATTTTTGTATATTGACTTTGTATCTTGCTACTCTGCTGAACTCATTTATTAATTCTAATAGTTTTTTAGTGAATTTCTTAGGATTTTTTACATGTAAGATCATGTCATCTGTGAATAGAGATAGTTTTGCCTTCTTTCCAATCTGGATGTCTTTTGTTTCTTGTTCTTGTCTAATTTCCCTGGCTAGAACCTCCAGTACAATGTTCAATAGAAGTGTCCAGGACTCTTGTTCCTGATCTTTGGGAGAAAGCATGCATCTATTCGTATATTTTCAGTGTCTTGAAGGTGCCTTCTTTCAGCCATTGACTGTTCAGGAAACCTAGTATTTATTATTTGAAAGAGGTTTAATTCACATTTTGGTATGTACCTCAGGGGTTCTTGAGAGTGGTCCTATACTACAGCATCACCTGAGAACTTCTTACAAACGCAAATTCTTAGACCTTACCCCAGTCCTATTCTGAATCAGAAGTGGAAACTTGGGTGGGGGATTCATTTAGCCTTTTGCTTGGTAAGTGTAGTTAATATTTTTTAAAAAACTAATAATGCCACTAATGAGTAACATAGGGTTTTAAGTAAATGACGCATGTAATAGTCACAAAGTCTGCCTATAATGGGTATTTTCTTCCTTCCTTCTTTCCTTCCTTTTTCTCTTCCTCCCTCACTTTTCCCTTCCTTCCTTCCTTCCTTCCTTCCTTCCTTCCTTCCTTCCTTCCTTCCTTCCTCTCTTCCTCCCTCACTTTTTCCCTCCCTTCCTTCCTTCCTTCCTTGCTTCCTTCCTTCCTTCCTTCCTTCCTTTTTCATTTTTTTTAACCTATGTGGGAACAACCTAGAGTTGTCAATTTTCTATGCTTTTGGGTAGTGGTTAAAAGAGTGAGTCCTGGCAGGCATTGTACTGCATGGCTTGGAGTGTGTATCGCTGAAAGTAACACACTGCTAGTATTTTACTACAATGGGGATTAAAAAGCAACAGATCTTTTCACATGATAGTATAAGCAAGCTGACAGTTTTTTACCAAAGATTCTGTCATTTGGCTGAAAAAGGATGTTTTTCATTTTCTAGCTTTTGGATTATTTCCAGGAAAAGACAATGAAACACTTGCAAGAATGAAAATAAGTCAACGTAATACACCATATTAATAGGACGAAGGAAAAACACATGATCAGACGTCTTTGTTGATGTAGAAAAAGTATTTGACAATTCAACACCCTTTTATGATAAAAATACTCAGTAAACTATCTGCTGATCCAAGATGACTGGTATCCTTATCAAAGGAAAAATTTGGG